>NW_026775572.1:16921000-17555500 GCF_030987335.1 Cornus florida | reverse complement strand
TAAATATATCCACACTAAGGGACATTCACTAGTCTATAATAGGGGTCTCAACCTGAATAGAAGGCAACATGCGAATACGCACCCAAAGGTGGGCATGAGTACCTAGACCTAACAGGGTACACCTCAACCTATTATAACCAGCTACGCATCCACTGCATATACGCACCCTAACCAACGAGTCTGAGACTCAAGCTCAACTCGTGGTACCATAACCATATATATAAAGTCCGTCCAAATCCAGGGTAGGCAGTTCAACTATTTATTAAACTGTCATACAATAAACCAACTAGTTAGTCATTCAACTTATTCAGTTGATATGACTTAACTACCATCCGTTAATCCAGGAAGTCATCCAACTTGTTTACAGCTGATCTGACTTAGTCACAATTAGGATTCGATATCTTTCAATCCATTCCATTAATCCATTAGGTTAGGTTTATGCGTTTTGAGCTAAACCGTCCCTAGTATGTCACCGTCCCATACCGGTACATACCATCCTCCATATCCATGTAAATTACAACATATATAACAGTTCAATAATTTACAGACCAAAAACTACCATCCAAACAATTGCAGAAAACTATTTAAAACTTCAGCAATTTAAATCCAAGCATTTAACCATATAGTTGCAGGAGACGATTTAACAAATCAACAACTAACATCCAGAGCATGCATAGACCAAATTTAATATGTCAGGGACTCCATCATGCATGTGAATAGGTTAAATAATCCTATTATTAACCAATAAATTGCTAAAACAATTCAGAAGATTGTTTAAATATTTAATCCAAGCATTAAACATATAGTTGCAGTAAACAAATTAATAATTCAGCAACTAGCCTCCTAAGCATGCATAGATCAAAATTAATAATTAAATAACCTTATCATGCACTTGAATGCATTCTAAAACAAGTTTTATAAACACATTATGTTCCATCAAATTGCTGAATTTTAATTCAACAATTAATTCAACTTCCATTTGTTAAGTGCCTTAATTTTTACACTGTTTGTCCCGACAACTTAGAATTAAACTTTACTCAATTTAGGGTCTTAATGACACTCAAAATTCATTCCTTGATCCCTCTGTAAAGTTCCAAATTCATTCCAACAGTCTCCATGCTCCAACAGTGAACATAGTATGTAGAAAATTTAAAAAAAATCGTAAAATAAACCAAAAATACCAAGGGAGCCTGCTCCAGAATTTGGAGCAGGCTCTTTTCCAGCCTAGAGCCGGCTCTAGGACTTCTTAGAGCCGGCTCTACTTTGTTGTGGGAGCCGGCTCCCACTTCCATGGAGCCGGCTCTCACTTCCTCTGAGAGCCTTCGTCCCCGGTGCTTCGTTTCAGTCCGTCCGCTCCTTCTCTGATCAAATCCAACCACTCTGTTAGTCTCTAAAACTAATCATAGGACTCGTAATTTAGTCTAGAAGCATTCCCCAAGATTGTTTACAATAGTTTTGCAAACAATTACAGAGTTTAATCAAGCCATTTAAACTAGCATAGTTGAAGAACAATACTGAAACTAAATTGCGACATCAGTTTTATCCCAACCCCTCTGTTCTTCCTCCAATTTTAAATTTGAAGTCTTAAATTACATCTAGTATCCAATCAGACCTCGGTTGATTTCAGTAAGATTCAAAATAAAAATTAAAACAGTGGGACGTTGTGCCAAAACAGAGTCAAGAAAACATACGCGCTATAATTATTTTGTAAATAAATTTTGCACAGATAAAACGATCAAGCAAATCATATATCAAACATGCATGGTTCAGTTTAAGGCCAATTAATCTCCTAGAGACTGTCTAGGTGCACAGAACACAAGCCAAATGGAAGGAGAAAGAGAAGAACTTGCCTGTACAGTTTTATAAACAGAACCTTGACGCCGTTGTTCTAAGCTTTCCGCCAACCACTGACTACCTTCTAGCCTCATCTGGTTCTGATCTAATCCACCAAACACCTCCCTTGGTCCTCTCTGTTATTCTCCTTGACAGACCGTTACGACGCTCTGTTCTCTCAACTTCTCTCTTTACTGTATACGGGAATATGGTGAATAGGGTTTTAGAAACCCTCGGCAGACGTATACCCATATATTTATAGAGTTATACCAAAACCCTACATTAATTAGAGCCCTAACTAAATCCTAACCGGCCCAAAGAACTTAATTAAATCCTGTGTCGGCTAACGAAACTAAACCCTCAATTTTGAAAAATCGTTAATTAAAATACTTCCTAAATTACTTCCTAAATTAAAACCTTTAATAATTAATTAAATAAATAGAATGCAATTTAAACACATAAATAGATACCAATTAAATACACGAATAATCAATTAAATAAATAGAATGCAATTTAAACAAAGAAATAGATACCAATTAAATACACGTTATCCTTTTAAAATTAGGGGTATTACATTCTTCCCCCCTAACAAAAGGAATTCCGTCCTCGGAATTCGCCCTTACCTTCTTCCAATATTTCAGGAAACTGCGAGCGAATGACATCCTCCCGTTCCCAAGTGGACTCGGCCTCATTGTGATGGCTCCACTGCACACGAACCAAAGGGATAACCTTATTGCGAAGGATTTGATCCCGACGGTCAATAATACGACATGGTGGCTCCAAATAAGTTGCATCCGGCTGCAACTCAATCTCCCCAACATCAATATGTTGATACCGATCCTCATCTCGCAGAAATTTCCGCAACATGGACACATGGAATACATTGTGAACGCAATCCAAGTTATCCGGAAGTGCCAACCGATATGCCACAGCTCCCACTCGATCCGTAATCATGAATGGACCGACAAACCGCGGAGACAACTTCCCGTTCTTCCCAAAGCGCATAACACCCTTCATAGGAGATACTTTGAGAAGAACCTGATCCCCAACCCGAAACTCCAAAGCACGAGTGCGACGATCAGCATAGCTCTTCTGCCTACTTTGGGCAGTACGCATGCGATCTCGAATAAGAGCAATCTTTTCAGAAGTATCCTTGATGAACTCAGGACCTAAGAATCGATGCTCTCCAACCTCCATCCAACAAACAGGTGATCGACACGGTCGACCGTATAACGCCTCAAAAGGTGCCATCCCAATAGTCTTCTGGAAACTATTGTTATAAGCAAACTCCACAAGTGGCAAATATTCCCCCCAGTGGCCCTTAAAATCCAGGACACACGACCGAAGCATATCTTCCATAATCTGATTCACCCTCTCAGTCTGTCCGTCAGTCTAAGGATGATAAGCAGTACTAAGGTGTAACTCCGTACCTAAAGCCTGCTGAAAACTCTTCCAAAATCCAGATACAAAGCTCGAATCCCTGTCCGATATAATAGACAATGGAATGCCATGTAGCTTCACAATCTCTGAAATATAAAGCCTCGCCAACTGCTCCGAAGTGTAGTCAGTGCAAATAGGCAAGAAATGAGCTGACTTGGTCAACCTATCCACAATGACCCATATGGAATTATGCCCCTTGCAAGAATTTGGCAACCCTTCCACAAAATCCATAGATATGCTCTCCCATTTCCACTCCAGAATTGGTAGTGACTGTAGAGCTCCTGGCGGCCTCTGATGATCAATCTTAACCATCTGACAAGTACTGCACTGAGAAACAAAAAGAGCAATGTCCCTCTTCATACCTGCCCACCAAAACTGCCGTTTCATATCCTGATACATCTTATCGCCTCCTGGATGAACAGAGAACTCAGAGTGGTGAGTCTCAGTCATCACATCCTTCCTCAAATTATCAGCAGAAGGTACCACTAACCGTCCCTTGTACCTTAAACCTCCATCAGCCCCAATATAGTAGAATGGAACCTCTCCGGAAGCTATCTCTGTGACCTTGTCGACACACTGCTGATCGGTGAGTTGTGCTTGTAAAACCTTGCGAATGATGGAAGGTGTAACCACCATGCAAGCCATAAAAGCGTCTGACAACTCATCCACATTCTTCAAAGCATTCCACTCAATAGCGAATAAAGCAGAAAGACTACCAACAGGTCGGCGACTGAGTGCATCCGCCACCACATTCGCTTTCCCTGGATGGTACTGTATAGAAAAATGATAGTCTTTTACAAACTCCAACCATCTGCGCTGTCTCATATTCAGCTCCCGCTGAGTGAACAAGTACTGCAGACTCTTGTGATCACTGAATAATCTGAAGGACTCACCCAACAGATAATGCCTCCAAATACGCAAGGCAAAAATCACTGTTGCCAACTCCAAATCATGTATTGGATAATTAAGCTCATGAGGCTTAAGTTTCCGAGATCCATAAGAAATCAGTCGCTCCTCCTGCATCAATACACATCCAAGACCCTGCAATGAAGCATCCGTGTAAACAAGATACTCTATCCCGCTCTGCGGAGTAGCCAGAACCGGTGCAGAAGTCAGCTTCCTTTTCAGCTCATCAAAAGCTCGCTGACAGTGTTCATCCCACACGAACTGTACACCCTTCTTGGTCAGATGAGTGAGTGGTCCTGCTATCTTGGAGAACCCCTGGATGAATCTCCTGTAATATCCGGCCAGACCGAGAAAACTCCGAATCTCAGTAGGTGATGTAGGCTGTCCCCACTCAACCACCGCTGAAACCTTGGCCGGATCCACTGCTATCCCCTTTTCTGACACCACGTGACCCAGAAATTTCACCTCCCGCTGCCAAAACTCACACTTCTCGAACTTGGCATATAACTGGTGTTCACGAAGCGTCTGCAAGACTATGCAAAGATATCTAGCATGATCGTCCTCCGACCGAGAATAGATCAAGGTGTCATCAATAAAGACAATAACAAACTGATCCAAATAAGCCCGGAAGACTCTATTCATTAAGTCCATGAACACTGCAGGTGCATTAGTCGTCCCAAACGGCATAACACGAAACTCATAAGAACCATATCTCATGAGAAACGCTGTCTTAGGAACATCCTGCTCCCTAACCCTCAGCTGATGATACCCAGAACGCAGATCAATCTTGGAGAAGTATGTGGCTCCCCTTAACTGATCAAACAAGTCATCAATCCTGGGCAAAGGATACTTGTTACGAATCGTAACCTTGTTCAACTCCCTGTAATCTATACACAGACGAAGCGAACCATCCTTCTTCTTCACAAACAGAACCGGTGCTCCCCAAGGTGATGTACTCCTACGAATAAAACCCTGGCTGAGTAACTGCTGAATCTGATCCCTCAGCTCTCTCATCTCTACCGGTGCCATCCTATAGGGTGCCCTAGCAATAGGCGCAGTGCCTGGAGCTAAGTCTATCACAAAATCAATCTCGCGACTAGGTGGCAACCCTGGAATCTCCTGAAATACATCCGGGAAATCCTGTACAATTGGTATGTTATCCAATGACACAGTAATCCCCTCATCCTTTTCCTCCTCCACATAGAACAAATAGGTGCTACCGCTTCCTTTAGAACGTGGCATAGCTACTACATACATATCCTAACCAGGTATGGTAAAAGTAATAGATCTATCAAAACAATCAACTTGGGCATGGTAGTGAGACAACCAATCCATCCCAAGTATCACATCATAAGTGTGCATGTCCAGGACCAGTAGATTGGCTAGAAACCTGAGTCTGCCAATATCTAATGTCACAGGACCATCACTCTCATGTATAATAGCTGTATCACCCAATGGTGTAGAAATACCCTGAGGTCTAGTGCATACCCTCGTCCTCATCCCAGATAAAGCAACAAAAGTCCTAGCTACAAATGAGTGTGTAGCACCCGTATCAAATAAAACACGTCCATGTAACCCATGAATAGAAAACTTACCCTCAATAGTCTGAGGTGCCTGAACATCCTGTTGTTTGGGGTTATACACCCTGCCATAGTGCAACTGCTGTGGTGCCTGTCCCTGAGTCTGCGGCGGTGCCGGTAAAGCCAGATGTGTCTGTCCCTGAACCCGTGGAACCTGTGGAGCTGGTAGAGGCACTGACGCCCTCTATCCCTGCTGCACATACTGTCCCTGTCCCTGTCCTGCTTTAGGACACTGCCTGGTGGTATGACCATACTCTCCACAAGTGTAACAACTACCCTGGAAAGTACCAAATGGCCTCCTCTGTCGGTTAACCTGTGGCTGACCCTGTCCTGCCTGTGGTCCTCCATTCTGTTGCCTCTGAATAGGTGCCCCATTCCGATGAGCATCTGAACTACCCTTGTGCTTCTTCCAAGGCTGTTGCCCTTGGAACTTGCCTTTGTCATTCTGCCGGTGACCATTGCCATTCCCCTTTTCAGCTAACTGATTAGCAGAGTCTTTATCACCCCGCTTCTCACCACGAGCCTGTCTGATGTCCACCGTTAACTGATACTGTTGTAGCGCGGCGTCTACCACCTGAGCATAGGTAGTATAGGCTGGACTACCTGTAATAGCTCTCTTGATAGACCACATCAGTCCCTTGACGAAACTGTTACGCTTCTTCTTCTCTGTATCCACCTCTTCCGGTGCAAAGAGAGACAAGCGTGTGAACTGCTGCTCATACTCCGCCACTGTCATGTTTCCCTACTGCAGACTTAGAAACTCGGTCTTCATAGCTGCCCTGACTGCATAGGGAAAATATTTCTCGTCAAAGCGAACACTGAACTCATCATAAGACAATGTCATCCTCTCCTCTGGGGTGGTAACTGACTCCCACCACTGTAGTGCATCCCCAACTAGCTTGAAAGTAGCAAGCATCTGCTTTTGAACCTCTGTGCACTGAACCAAATGAAGATGACGCTCAATGTCTTGTTTCCACTGGTGAGCTGCTCTCGCATCGGTGGAGCCTAAGAACACAGGTGGACTCCCCTTTGTGAAAGAGCTCCTTGCCTTTCCCCAAGAATCCGTCTGAACCACTGGTGCTGGTACAGGTGCCTGCTGAACCTGTGGTTGGTTCCGGAGTGCAGCTGTTACCCCAGCCTCTATAGCCCGAGCAACAAGGTCATTGAGGTGTGGAGGAATCTCTGAATCTCTGTCCTAACCCTGAGTCTGTTGAACTTCCTCCAGTTCCTCCTGAAACCCTGGCATTTGCTGCTCTTCTTCCATTTGTCGACGTTGTAGACGTTCCTGCTGTCTACGTGCCGCTCTCCTCTGTCGACTGTTCATGTTCTGTCCTCTTCCAGTGTTAACCATGCTGTTAACATAGAAAGACAGACATCAGTACGAGTTTAAACGAACCGTAAAAGAATTCAACGAATCCTAAACATAAGCTCTATATAAACAAAACGTTACGCGGAAGTCTTAATACGAAACGTCCTAGAGACACTTGAACCTGGAGTGCTCTGATACCAACTGTGATAACCCTCGGATCCGAGACACGGGTTGATCAGACCCAGGCCCAAACCCGAGGGAATATCAAACAATTAAAGTATTTTAAAACGAACACAGATGACAAAACGAACAATAAATATAGAATAAAACTGAAAGAAACATTAATTATAAAATCCTCTATGGACAACTGAAAAATGAAACTCCAATCCTCCAAAACTTCAAGGTTACAACTTGGGAATCCACTGATGGACCCCTAACCAAAAGTTCAACTGAAACTGAAAACTGAAAACAGATAATGCTAGAAACATCGAGAGAAGTCCTACGTATTCAGATGAAAGTGAGACTGTCCTTGACAAGCACGATCAAGCTCTAAGGCTGGAACCGTCCTGTACCTGAAAAGAATAATAAAGGAGTGGGTCAGACCCGCGAGCAAGTTCTAATCTAACTACAATCCATACAGTGACCCGATACGCAGATACACCGTAGACACCTCACAATATCTATCTAGTCTATACGTATAAATATATCCACACTAAAGGACATTCACTAGTCTATAATAGGGGTCTTAACCTGAATAGAAGGCAACATGCGAATACGCACCCAAAGGTGGGCATGAGTACCTAGACCTAACAGGGTACACCTCAACCTATTATAACCAGCTACGCATCCACTGCATATACGCACCCTAACCAACGAGTCTGAGACTCAAGCTCAACTCGTGGTACCATAACCATATATATAAAGTCCGTCCAAATCAAGGGTATGCAGTTCAACTATTTATTAAACTGTCATACAATAAACCAACTAGTTAGTCATTCAACTTATTCAGTTGATATGACTTAACTACCATCCGTTAATCCAAGAAGTCATCCAACTTGTTTACAGCTGATCTGACTTAGTCACAATTAGGATTCGATATCTTTTAATCCATTCCATTAATCCATTAGGTTAGGTTTATGCGTTTTGAGCTAAACCGTCCCTAGTATGTCACCGTCCCATACCGGTACATACTATAATATATGTGTATAGGTATATATTATTTAAGATAATTAATATTAGTTATTCTTATATATTTGGATAGACTGATTATTAAATGGTAATATGCTTATAATGTGCATGAGATATTTATGTATGAAATAGACATGGTTTAATTGTCAAAGGTATAAATAAATATACTTAGAGGGGCATGGTTGATTTGCCAAAGTTATACATGAATATACTTAAAGGAGGCATGGTTGAGTTGCCAGTATATAAATAAATATATTTATAAGGGCATGGTTGATTTGCCAAGTGTATTATTGTTATGTGTTAGATGATTAAAGTATATCATCTATAAGTATTGCATGTATAGGTTGGATTAGGATTAATTAGATATTCTTAAATTAGAATAGTCTAATACTTTCAGGATAGTGTATTACTTTATACATATTAACAAAATAATACTAGTGGTGACATGGATGATTTGTCAAAGCCTAACGGTGTGATGTAAATACTTATAATCATTATTGGTTTTGGAAAATAAATATAAATGATGGATTTGGTCTAGGTATGATTGATAATTAATCGTTGGTGATTGGTTTCAACAAATTTAGTGAACCTATTAATGGGTAGGATTATTGTATTTATATATAATTATTGATATAAATTTGTATCATCTTATATTAAAGGTTAAAATTTTAATTAGGATGATTTTGGTTAGAGATGCTTTATTTATTGGTTTTCAGAGGCTTGGTAGAGGGAACTTGCTCGTGGGTCTAACCCACGATTTATTTTTCAGGTTATTAGAAGTTCCAGTCTCGAGGTTGAGGATCCGCAGCTGGGAGACTGTCATTCATCTACTCATCTTGTTTACCTTTAATTAGTATAGTTAATTATTGTTAAATAATATATACCTATACACATATATTATATAATATATATATATAATACCTTCCATTTATATATATATATATATATATATATATATATATATATATATAAATATAAATACTCTCTTCCATACTAATCATAATTAAATCAAAACTCCATGTGTACACATATATACATATATATAAATATATATACACATATATACACCACCCTCCATAACAATATAATATATTATTATATTTACTCCAAACAATTACTACTAATCCTCGTAGTAACACTCTATGGTTCTTAGAATACCAAGAACACCTCCTCAAGTGGTTATTTTCAACCCTCACAGGCTTAAAATCAATTCTAAAAATTCACCGGACCCCACAGGACCTTTCCGGGACTCCGAACACCTCCTCACGCGCCCCCACGCGCCGCCAAACGCGCCTAAAACTCTGGAACGCGCCTCCACAAGAAGCCACGTGGCTTCACGCGCCCCCACGCGCTCTCACGCGCCGCCCATGCACCTGATTCTTCCTCTGGCTGACGTGGCGCTCTCTCATTTGCTGGATGTAACTTGGTCCTTATGGGCGCAGTGTACTGAATCACTTCACCGCACCTCTATGCTTATGCGCCACACCATATCAATCTTTCCTTTGTCCAGCCGCATCTAAGGCTCAGAATCCCTAGCACACCGAATCCCATGGGACCGCATCACACCGGATTAATCTGAATAGCTTACATAAATCTTATGGTCTAGATCAGCTTGCATGTCGCCTCCCATGTACACATATACACCGGATTTTTTTTTTTTTTGTTCATCAGGACCATCTAATGGTCCTGATTTGAGGCGCACCATAGGACGATGAACCTTGCTGCACCAAATCGCCACCCCTTACTTCATGTGCCGATTCCACCCAGCAGTATTCAATGTGTACAGTGTATATATATATATATAATTATACAACTAATTAATTATATGTAAATCTCCTAAAATATCCAAAAAATATAAATTAAATCCAGAAAAAATATAAAAAAAAAAACCAAAAATTCCAGAAAATTAAAATTAACCCTCTTGGGTCACAAATTCACCTATACCTTGATTTTAAAAATATACAACCTCTATATACGCAATTAAAATCCCATATATCCGTAAACCAAATATAATAATTTATATATTCTTTTTTTATTATCTCGATCTAACATGATTTAATTAATAAATTAAATCTAAAATTTTGGCACCCAAGGTGATAGATTTATGGGTCCTAAGAGGAGAGTTAGAGACAACTTGCCTGAAGATTTCGAAACGAAATCGAAGCTTTAACCTTTGATTGTCTCTTCCAATTTCGGTATCCGCTTTCTCAGATCCAGCCTATTCCTTGTCCGTTCTCTCTTCTTCTTCCCTCTTTGTCTCTTTTATTTTTCTAACGTGAAAACTTCTTAACCCTAAACCTTATGTGTATATTTATACACATTAAACCATAAATCCTATTCCTAGTAGGATTACAAAATAAAATAATAAACTAATATTATTTAAATAATATAATATATATATATAAACATATATTATATTACTTATGCATATATATATCTCCCATAATTAACCATCGGTTAATTAAATCCTAAACCCTATATATATATATATCCATAAACCTATATCCTTCTGTAACCCTTATCAATTAATTATATTTAAATATAATTAAATCAATAAAAATGATTATTTAAATAATCAAATACCCATTGGCCTTTATTAATTAACCCATCAAGGCTTCATCCAAGTCCAAGACCATATCCTTTGGTCCAACATTCCTTAAGCCCAAACCAATTAATCTAAATAAATAAAATAACACATCAATCATCATATCAATTCAATAAATGTATAATCACAAAATAAAATCTAACTAAAATGAGACAGTTAATCTAAACATTCAATGAAATAAAATAAATCATTTAAAAATAAAATAAAATTCATTAATCCCAATTAATAAATCCTTTAAATTATCGGGGTATTACACATACCATCCTCCATATCCATGTAAATTACAACATATATAACAGTTCAATAATTTACAGACCAAAAACTACCATCCAAACAATTGCAGAAAACTATTTAAAACTTCAGCAATTTAAATCCAAGCATTTAACCATATAGTTGCAGGAGACGATTTAACAAATCAACAACTAACATCCAGAGCATGCATAGACCAAATTTAATATGTCAGGGACTCCATCATGCATGTGAATAGGTTAAATAATCCTATTATTAACCAATAAATTGCTAAAACAATTCAGAAGATTGTTTAAATATTTAATCCAAGCATTAACCATATAGTTGCAGTAAACAAATTAATAATTCAGCAACTAGCCTCCTAAGCATGCATAGATCAAAATTAATAATTAAATAACCTTATCATGCACTTGAATGCATTCTAAAACAAGTTTTATAAACACATTATGTTCCATCAAATTGCTGAATTTTAATTCAACAATTAATTCAACTTCCATTTGTTAAGTGCCTTAATTTTTACACTGTTTGTCCCGACAACTTAGAATTAAACTTTACTCAATTTAGGGTCTTAATGACACTCAAAATTCATTCCTTGATCCCTCTGTAAAGTTCCAAATTCATTCCAACAGTCTCCATGCTCCAACAGTGAACATAGTATGTAGAAAATTAAAAAAAAAATCGTAAAATAAACCAAAAATACCAAGGGAGCCTGCTCCAGAATTTGGAGCAGGCTCTTTTCCAGCCTAGAGCCGGCTCTAGGACTTCTTAGAGCCGGCTCTACTTTGTTGTGGGAGCCGGCTCCCACTTCCATGGAGCCGGCTCTCACTTCCTCTGAGAGCCTTCGTCCCCGGTGCTTCGTTTCAGTCCGTCCGTTCCTTCTCTGATCAAATCCAACCACTCTGTTGGTCTCTAAAACTAATCTTAGGACTCGTAATTTAGTCTAGAAGCATTCCCCAAGATTGTTTACAATAGTTTTGCAAACAATTACAGAGTTTAATCAAGCCATTTAAACTAGCATAGTTGAAGAACAATACTGAAACTAAATTGCGACATCAGTTTTATCCCAACCCCTCTGTTCTTCCTCCAATTTTAAATTTGAAGTCTTAAATTACATCTAGTATCCAATCAGACCTCGGTTGATTTCAGTAAGATTCAAAATAAAAATTAAAACAGTGGGATGTTGTGCCAAAGCAGAGTCAAGAAAACATACGCGCTATAATTATTTTGTAAATAAATTTTGCACAGATAAAACAATCAAGCAAATCATATATCAAACATGCATGGTTCAGTTTAAGGCCAATTAATCTCCTAGAGACTGTCTAGGTGCACAGAACACAAGCCAAAGGGAAGGAGAAAGAGAAGAACTTGCCTGTACAGTTTTATAAACAGAACCTTGACGCCGTTGTTCTAAGCTTTCCGGCAACCACTGACTACCTTCTAGCCTCCTCTGGTTCTAATCTAATCCACCAAACACCTCCCTTGGTCCTCTCTGTTATTCTCCTTGACAGACCGTTACGACGCTCTGTTCTCTCAACTTCTCTCTTTACTGTATACGGGAATATGGTGAATAGGGTTTTAGAAAATCTCGGCAGTCGTATACCCATATATTTATAGAGTTATACCAAAACCCTACATTAATTAGAGCCCTAACTAAATCCTAACCGGCCCAAAGAACTTAATTAAATCCTGTGTCGGCTAACGAAACTAAACCCTCAATTTTGAAAAATCGTTAATTAAAATACTTCCTAAATTACTTCCTAAATTAAAACCTTTAATAATCAATTAAATAAATAGAATGCAATTTAAACACATAAATAGATACCAATTAAATACACGAATAATCAATTAAATAAATAGAATGCAATTTAAACAAAGAAATAGATACCAATTAAATACACGTTATCCTTTTAAAATTAGGGGTATTACAGAAACCCATCATCTTCTTCGCCTCCGGCAATGTGCAGAACCCTCTGTAATGTTTTGTTAAGGTTCCTAGGGACCAAATCTATGTCCCGAATTAACCTAGAAATTTATCTAAACCCCAGCATGCATCATTAAAATAATTAAAACACATAATATGAAACAATTGATATGATAAAACGATTTCAATTAACAATACATAATATAGTTAAAACTCTGAATTAATATGCATACAAGATCAATTTTAATGTCCGATTAAATCCTGAAGATTATCTAGGCATGCACAGAACACAAGTCTAAGGGAAGGAGTAAAAGAAAGAACTTGTCTTTGAGATTTCGGATTAAAATCTTAACGTCGTCTTCCTAGATTTTTCGGCAATTCCTTGACTATTCTCAACTCCTCTATTGCCCTTGGTTCAACCCACAAGCAATCTTCTTCCTTCCTCCTTGATCCGACATTTAATTTATGGCCGAAACCCTAACTTGTTCTCTCAATTTTCTCTCAAACCTCACTGTATATCACTCAACCTCTATGTGTACGTGAATAGGGTTTCTAACCCTTGGCAGACATATAATGATATATTTATAGGCTTATAAAAACTTAATCCTAATTATATGAGGAGACGAAAAAAAATATATACATATATAATATAAAATAAATATATATATAAGTCGGCTATTCCACAATGTGATTTCATAAATATATATAAAACTATAAAACTATATTATACATATTTAATGAATAATGATACTAATTTAACCATTAATAATAATTAATAATTAAACTAACCTTATATACATATATATCCATATATATATGTATAACCATCCAAGGGTATTAATTGTGCCCATTTAATCTCCTATCTAAGTAATCCATGTGACTCAAACCGTTGGTCCATTACTACTATCCAAGCCCAACTCCTTAAAATAAAATAAACATTTAATTTAAATAATTAATTACAACTAAACACTTAGCACATAAAACAGATAGCACACATCATTTAATCACATTATTTAATTAATCAATTTATTCAAATAAAACAATTAGTTAAATTTTCACATAAGCATACAATTTAAATAAAAACAAATAATTTAATTAAACAATTAAACAAATAGTCAAATAATGAATTTAAAAATGTAATAAAACCATAAAATAAATATCGATACTATCCTTTTAAAATTAGGAGTATTACACTAAGTGAGTTTTTATTACGTTGTCACAAAGAGTGAGAAATGAACAGTCATAAATAGGTGGAAATGACTCTGTTCGATAATGTTTAGAATGACGACAAGGAATGGGTTAAGTTGATGAGACATATTACTGGCTTATTGATCCATTAGATTCTTCGGTTCGTACGCGGTTCCCTCTCAATAAATGAGCAATGCTTGGGTCCTGCCATATCAGGACAA
Organism: Cornus florida; assembly: GCF_030987335.1. Classification (NCBI taxonomy): domain Eukaryota; kingdom Viridiplantae; phylum Streptophyta; class Magnoliopsida; order Cornales; family Cornaceae; genus Cornus; species Cornus florida. The sequence continues at coordinate 17,541,060 of NW_026775572.1, read as the reverse complement.
GATTTGTCCTCCAAGCTGACTTGGCCCAATAGGAATTTGCCACATCTCCATTCCATTAAAAAATATAAAACATAGGTTATACCCATTTAACTGACCCGTTTTGTTTCTCTCTCCTCCCATGTGTGTGCATGTTTCATTTTCTTTATGACAGATCAATCTCCCATCGATCCATCAGTTTCGCCGAACTCAGTCTCGCCGCTGCCGGATTTGTCTCACATCCGCCATCTCCAACTGCTAGATTCATCCCGCCGGATCTGTCTCGCCGGCTCTTTGCTATCATCTATCTATCATCTTTCATGTCTCCGCCGAATCTTCGCTGTCCTCTCCACCACGATCTCCCTTTTCTACCCCAAAACCAAAATCAATTGAATCACCATCGGCAATGAAATCATGGCCACCGCAGACAAGAACCTCATCGCCCACCTCGTCCCGGCGATGAAATCTCTCCACTACGCCCTCAAACTCGCCGGAATAACTGGAACATGTTGAAAGGCAGAACGGCGTTCTACAATTCCTGGAGCCCGGCGGAGAGGAACGTGATTTACTCATCAACACATACCGCCTGTTTACCCAATCACCCAACGGAGAAGAACGTGATTTACCCCCAAATGCCGAAATCTGACGCACACCACCGGAATCTTCAATCACTCACTGTCACCGCCGGTTTGTATACTTTCTGATTGTCTATCCCGATAAGCTTCGCCGGCCGACGAGCCTCAACAATGTCCTCTTCTTCAAAATACCCAAAAGCCAACTTTAGACTTGCCGACTTCCTCATCTTCGCCGGAACCTCACCCGACGCCGACTTGGTGTCAGTTATCGTCCTCCAACAGCAGGGTTTTCTGGTGGTTCCTTCAATGGCGGGGTTTTCTGGTGTCAATCATCGTCCTCCCTGAGACGATGGGGTTTTCTGGTGGTTCCTTCAACGGCGGCCGATATATATCAGTCGGCAGCGAAGGCTTCGGAGCTGAGAGTTTGCGGCAGCAAATAGAGGTGGAGACGAGAGAGATCCGGCAGAGAGTTTTGAGATCGTGGGCTCGGCCATGATGGAGCCGGTCGGCAGTGAGCTTGCCGGTGGAGGGCTCGACTTCGGATGATGGCGGCCATGATGGGCGCGGCTGACTGACAACGGCGGTGATGGGCTGACTTCGGACGGTGGCGAGGACGGCTCGGCTAAGGACAACTCGGATGTGGAGAGCTCGGCCGTGAATAATCTGACCGGCGGTGGTGGTGGCGGTGGCGATGGCAGACCGGCGAGGACGAAGATGGTGTGGGCTTGCGGCAGTGCTTGGAGAGAAGAAGAGAGGAAGAACTAAAGCAGAGAAAATGGGTTTATTTGATGGATTCTACCCGGATAACCTAATTTGATTCAGTATGATTCATTTTTTATATTTTGGACAGGTGTCAAGTTTTCATAGGCTGGAGGACAAATCTTGTCTTGATAGGGCAGGATCCAAGCATTGCTCCTCAACAAATAGGAAATGCCATTATTACGGTGCCCCTGAGGCTTCATCCTCGTCGTTCCAAAAAATCTCCCATCGCTGCTCAAGTGACTCACGTAGTTTACCGACTTTGACACTAGCTGGGTGTGCGGGTAATTTCATGCTCTTGCCCTCCGAACCTGGTTCCCCCTCTATTAGAACCAATCTATCCGAGTAAAGGTCAAGTTGCTTAACCTCTTCCACTTGAGGAAACGATTGTTATGAATCGACTCACTCTCAGCAGAAAACAGATCCTCCACATTCATATAATGAAATAAGGCCTCCTCATCAACCAATTACTTCCGTAAGCCAATTAAAACGCTCGACGGGCGCTTTTGCTCAGGGAGCTCCTCACCGCATTGAAACAACAGAAGGCCCCGGGGGTTGCCCGGGAACCTCGACTCTCTTCCTGGATGAATAATGTGAGGGGTAGGGTTGTGTTTTAATGGATGGGGTCGCTCTTTTCCCTCCGATATTATGAGGCGATTACTGATATTTCGGGATTGATTGTTCAAACATACCATGCCAATAGTAGACATTTTTTTCTTTCTACTATGACGCAAATATGATATAGAAAAGGTGCATTCGGATCTCTTTTATCGAGGCATTCTTTTTTAACTGATTTGGTTATTACTGGTAAGTCAATATTTTTAAAAAGATTGGCTCATTCAGCCATTAACCGAAACAAAAGTCAGGAGGGAAAGTGCACTTTTAGACAGTTCTTTTCCTTTCACGTAAGATATATTATGGTCTGCTACGGGTACCACACCCTTTCCTTTTCACACCATCAAGTGAAGTGCAGCCTGGCCGATCATTATCATTTCTAGCTTGCTCTCCCATCAATTAATTGTTTCCTCTATGTCTTGTATTCTTTAGCGACTGAGTTACACCCTTAAAAATATATATATATATACACTTTCATATGGTAAAATTAAAGTAGACGAGAAGCAAATGATGTAAAAATGTCCAAGTCGAAAGCAAATGCCTTGTCCAACCCACTGAACAGTTGACAGGGCCAAAATACAAACAAACAAGACCATAGGCATATTATGCCCTACATAATTTATTTAATTTTGGTCAAAATATATGTATGTACAAATCCCAATGATCGGCATCTTGTAGAGACATAATTTGTCAAAAAGAGAAAATTTTCAAATTAAACAGTGAAAGTTCATGTGTATCACTCCTATCATAATAATGTATTACTATTTTTTATAACAAAAATACAGAGATATACATACATATTTATATATACATTTATATAAATAAATATATTAAAAAACAAAAAAATAAATATTAAATAATCTCAAACTCAGTAATATTTATGGACTCGTTTTAGAGAAAGAGAAGTAAAAGAAAGAGAAGAAATTTCTAGAGAAAGAGAGGATCGTGAGTTAGAGAATTTTAGAGAGAGAAATGGGGTAAGTGCAATATAGAATAGATGTGTGTCTATTATGTGATGGGTGAAAAATGGGTTCATATTCAACCCATCTTGATCCTCAAATTAAATGATTAAAAATTACTCAACCTATTTTTGACCCACTATAAATATGATTCACCCAAAATCATTAAAAAATGAACGGATATGTGCGGATTGATGGGTTATAGCAAACAAACTTTATGCAAACCTTATAGGGTTAATGTGCACTTATCTTGCCAAGCTACTATTGTGTTGTGATCACTAAGGTTACTAGATACATGTCAACTCCCATTTGGAATCTTTGACACGAATATTCCCATATGGTGACGGGGATTGTAAGTATATTTCACTAACTCTCCTTCTTGCCATTTCCAGCTTTCACTTGTGCAAAAGGGGGTTACACGCCTTGAAGTGACCAAATTTGAGGGTCACATGCCTTGAAGTTGCCAATTTTTTTTAATTTGGTGAATTATAAAATAAGTAGGACTACACTGCTAATGTTCTCATCACTTCGGTTTACAAAATTTTCATGTGTCATTGTTTTCCTATTTTGTGTTCAGGAATTGGGCAACTATTGGAGTGTTGGAGTTGTAACAAGGGGAAATTAGGAAGAAATTTTGCATATGGAAAATCGGTTGTTTAGATGAGAAGACTTTCTGTTTTTCAGTTTGGAGATGCTTATCAGAAAACTGTAAAGAGGAGGTTGGAACAATCTTTTGCACTTTTTAAGTGTTGTGAAACTTCGGTATTAAGTTTTCAAAATTATATAAAATTTTATGCATCATGATTTCGAGATTGAAAGGGTCCATGACCAGCTCTAAAGCTCTGCAAATCCTGCAGATTTTATGCTTAATTCTACTAACATGTGCTGCTTCTAAAATAAATTCAGTCTTTTAGCTTTGCATAGTAGTATAAAGCAAGTTGAGCTTATTTTACTCTACAGTTGAGTGAAGTATGTCACTGCCAGTTCTGCACTTTTCTGCAAATTTAATTTTTATGGAGAAGCCATAAGTGTCCCCCTCACTCTTATTTTGTTTTGTCTTTGAAATGTGTATGCATATTGTGGATGTATATGGATTGACCCGGTAATTTTCAACCCGTTCGGATATGAATTTTGTCTCGCCAATAACGAGTTAAATATGAATTTTGTCTCATTTTGACCCGACTCAAGTCCGACCCAACTTTTTGCACCCCTACATATAGGAAGTACATACATGGAGATGATGGGAGCATTGATGATGGGAAGAGAGGCAGTGGAGAGAAGAAGAGATATCTGGGGGTAGTTTGGTAATTTTACTTATACTGTTAACTTATGTAATGGACCTTAACTCTGACGGGTCCCAAAATTTTGCTCTGTTTTGCAAGTTTCCCTGAGAAAGCCCTTATCAAGAAAATGACATTGATTTACTGGTGGATCATTGTGTGGTCACCAATCCAGTGACAAAACCTAAGTCATGTAGAGCAGGAGCGAGAGCGAGAACGTGAGCGTGAGAGCGACAAAATTAAGTCATAAGTAGTGAAAATTTGAGCGAGAGCGCAATCGGAAAGGTGATTTCACTATATTTCTAACCAAGAACCGAACCTATAACAAGAATATTTTTTTTATTCTGGCGATAGCTCTGATTGTCTATCTTTTCTTTCATCTCGGGTGAAATAGGATCGGGAGGCGCTAGTTCAAACCCCTCAGGTAAAATTAGAACAGCCTGTTTTTGCTAATAATGAACTTGTGCTGGAGGCAACAGTGAGAAGGACATGGTGGAAGGTAGTGAGTGAACCTAGGATACAAATTGGAAGTTGGAACATGTACGAGGTGCGGGGTGTGTCGGCTTTTCAGTACCCTCCTTGGCTGGCTACACCACATTAGCATATCCTAAGTTGGTAATTCAGTTTCATGTCACTAAACATAGCGGGCACCTGTTATTTCAATCCTAGTTTTGCATGTTCCTTGGCCAGACTCTACCCTAGCTTGTAATTTCATGTTCTTCTCGTTGCACAAAACAATGACCTCCAATATGCAAATGTGTTTTTTCACGCTTTTTTTTGTTTTTTGTTTTTTTTTTTTTTTTGGTTATGGATTGTGTTTTGTAACATTTTATGTACCATATCATATTAAACTATAAAGTACCGGTTGCCATTCATTATAGGTCCACCATCCTAAGTTGTAAGCAAGAATTATTAGGAAAACTTATTGGTGTTGTGACTTGTGACCGGACAAATGAGAAACACTAATGTTCTTTCTCACTCAAGGTCCGTGAAAATGATATCATTGTTACTTGAAGATTTTGAAGGAGAACCGTTGTTAAAGCAAACTTCTTTTAACAAAACAAAAAAAACAGGAAACATTTGATGTGGTGGTGGAGTTTACATGATGGATAATCTAACGGCGGGAAGATTTTTGGGCCAATACACGGATACGTGGGATGAGATCTCTGTTATTTTGATGACATGGTAATACTGACATGTAGTGATAAGTTATTTTGATGACATGGTATCACAAATTAATTGAATGCTGACATATAATGATAGGACAGAGTAAACAAATCTATTTTTTCTTACATAACATGATATAATTGGTTAATAGTATCATGGCAAAGTCCTTCTCAAGTGGGACCCACATCAATTGTGCTTAAGCCATACCAATGATGTAGTATCATTGGAACAAGAAAGTCTTTCTCTTTCTCTTGTGGAGCTCATATTAATTGTGCTGAAGTAACACGCAGCAGGCTTTGTGTATGACTGCAGTGTGAAAAGTTTTTTTTGTAATAATAATGGAGTAGTATATTTCCCACACCCGTGTGTTGATACTTACCGACATGGGTGTGAAAACTTTTTCTTAACAACAATGTTGTTTTCAAAATATTTGACGCATTAATAGAAAGACAAAAATTCTATATGCTACTGTAATTTATTGGAATGACTTTTTCACCCCATTAATTTTATTTAATTTAATTGGTAGTGATGATGATCATTTTGAGTTGGCTGTTGTATTCTTTGTCAAACATTTCCGATACACTAATACACTATCTGCATGTGGCCATATGATTTGAAAAGCTTTTTCTTACCCCCACTAATTTCACTTTCCGAAATCTTTGACACACTGTAAAAAAGTAGATATGTGCAATAACAGGAATGACTTGCACATTAAATTAATTTTATCTTTTAACCGACTGTCTCAACTTTTAAAAAGAAATTTAAAAAAAAAAAGGTTATTTTTCATGGTAGCTGGAAAAGACATTTTGATTTAGAATTGTATTATTCTTTTCGATAGTCACAACAAATACAGTACAATTATTGGGGTCGTCGGTTGTGGTGGACTCCATAAAGATACAGTTTCTGTTGCTGGAGTGTTGGCAGTCACAACAAATCTAATTATTCTTTCATTTATAAACGTCCATTTGTTTGTCGTAAATGTAGGAATTTAAGGAAGCATATAGTTTAGGAGTGAGTAAATAAAACAGACATTATACTAACTTATTAGAATATAAATAATGCATTGAATATTTGAAACCTCACAGTAGTCTCTTTATTCTCCACCACTGTCCTTTGAGTGGTCTTTGGTGGGTTTTCCTTGTCGTTTTGAACAATTGAAAGCATTGTCAACCACACAGAACCGACTTTATTCCAACTTACCATATATATATATATATATATGTATATGTATGTATATATATAAAGCACAGCAATAAAATACGGATAAGAGTATAAGACCCTTCTCACCAAGCAATCCCTTTAAGATTACAGTAGGTAGTTGAGACTACTAAATCATATTCCAGACCTTGTGTATAAATTTGCTTCTCAATTAAAAAGTTGGAGTGTATGTATTAAAATGACTAAACAACCCCATTGAAAGTCACAATGGTTAAGAAAATATAGCTACTTTAATGCATTGCATATGATAATGAAGATTAGGTTTGTGACATTTATCAAAAGAAAAGGTTTTGTATCTACATGTGACCTGCTTACTCTTTTTAGAAAGTCACAAAAGTAAATTTTGGCTTTTTGGGTAACGGCCTTGGAGGTTTGGACATGAGTGACATGACACCAGGTGGATTCAGAAATATATAATGGGATGGATTAGTACTTTTCTATTTATTTTTTTATTTTTTATTTTTTTTGGGAGCTCCTGGATCCGCCAGTGCATCACACTCCTATTGTATCATCATCATCTCTAAATTTAAGTTGAACCATTTGGACGAATTCGGATTCTCTTCTCCACGATTTCATCTCGTGTCACGTCTCGTATTTTTATATCGATTTATGCAACAATTTACATTATTTATACAATAATTTTAAATTACTTATATAACAACTACATTACATTTCTTATTGAAAGTTCTCGAAAACTTTCAATAATATTATTATGCATAATTGAATGGTGGTTTGAGGGAAAAATACTTTTTATAACTATCTAATTTTTTATTATAAAAAGATTAAAAAATCTTTGAAAAATTCAGAAAAAGTTTGATTACTTGAGAAAGTTTTATAAACTTATAATAATATTTTTTCTTTTACCTAAATTTCATGCTATTCAAATCATAAGATGGTATTTTTCATAAATTTTTTTATAAAAAATTCATGCTATTCAGCATCAATCTCAGGATCGATTCCTATTAAGTAAAATAATTTATTGGAGGGGGGTGTGTTATCAACTGAAGGAAAATAAAAATAAAAAAATTCATGCTATACAATAATTCAAATATATAATAAAAAATTGTTCGTTCCTTTCATTTACTTTACTTTCTTGTACTTTTACTTTCAATTTTTAAATTCGATCTAATCAAATGAAAATCTAAATGTAGGTAACAATGAATAATTTCTTCATTAATAGAAGCTCTAAAGAAAAGACTAAAAGCTACTATGACAAGATTGAACATTAAAAATAGCCAAAATTGTGTACAGATATATTAATGATAGATTGTCCAGTTTGCATTAATTATTTGGAGGAATAGTGAAAGGGAATTATTAAAAATACAGAGAAGAGCAACTCACCTTACCTGCAAGGGAGAAACTAATAATGGACTAACCTGAGCTATAGTCCAAGTCCAATTGAAAAAAAAAAAAATTAGTACTATTGTTCCCATAAGCCTATGTATTATTATTCCTCTTCTTATCAGCACAGCCCAATCCATAGTATTTCTATAAATAAAAAGAGTTATAAAATTTACAAAGGTCAAGTCTTAAATATAAGCAAGCCCATAAACCATGGACATATCCAATCACAAAATAAACTATAATAAAATATAATAGGCACAGCCCAGTAAATCAAACACATTGTTAGTCTATGGAAAAAGACCTAAACTCTTCGTGTATAAGGTACTAAGCCATAGGTAGATGGATATCATGGATTATTATTATTAATCCAGTGAAATATTGAATTTTATTTTTGTAAAAAAAAAAAAAAAAAGGGAGGTGGGGGGGGGGGGGGGGCTTTGTTTATGACTTGATAATTTCTTATTAAAATTGGGTAATTTATTATATAATGAATTAATAATTAGTCAGGAGCGGAGCACATAGGTTTTACTTTCTAATGCGAATTTATTGATAAGGAACATATATATATATATATATATCTTATATTCTTGTAGTTATTTGTTTTAATACTTGTATGAAGTAAATTTCAATGGATTCTTAATTGTGAAAATATGTTAGAATTTGGAAGTGTAAATGTGTTAGAAAGTTGCAGATTATTGGGTTTAATTGAATAACTGATACATGATAATTATGTATTTAAAGCATGGATGACACACTAAGTAATCACGGGTTTAGTTATTTTTAACCCTCCATACTTTGCAATCCTGACTCCGCCCCTGCTTACCTGCAACAGAAAACACCTTCATTAGTTGAATTAGATTAGTCATAATCTTAATTAATAGTGCATGTGACATTTCATTCGGATGGATAAGGTGAATCTCTCGTTGAAATCATCTCCAAGTGTCAACATTTTCTTCTTTAAGTATTTATAAGAAGGGAAAATGATAAGTATTTTGAGAGTCGGACATACTGGACAATTTTATTTTAATTTATTATTATTATAATTATTTTTTGGAGTGAAAAATGACATTATCATATTTCAAAAGTGTTTATGTAAATAAAAAATGACATCTTCGTATTTAAATACGTCATGATAATATCATTCCTCATTCATTTAAATATAATTGAACATGTCTATGACATGTATCACAACTTTATAAAGAGTACTAATATTAAAATTTTTAATTAAATTTAGTGTGTTATGGGACTGATACACGTTGTTCTATGAAAAAATAATAATAAAAAATAAATAATGTGATAAAATTTTCTGTAAGTATTAAAAAAGAATAATTTATCTTAATTTTCGTGTTTATATCATTAATGGTCGGATTGGTTCCCCCCCCCCCCCCCCCCCCCCCCCCCCAACCCCAAAAAAAAAAAAAAAACAGTATAGGCATATTTAGCCCAATATTTTAAAAAAGAAAAAATTAGTAGTAATATTAGCTCTCCAATTTTAATCCATCCAAACAAATCCAATATCTAAGCCACAATTTTAAAACAAAGACCCAACCAAATTGGCCCAAGCCAAACAAGTCCCAAATAATCACTAAGTTAAAGCACATAGAACTCCTAAATTTCTAATATTGCACAAATCCGAGAACTCACTCATTCTCTCCCTCTAAAGTCTAACCCTATTTCTTCTAAAATTTTCTAACTATTTAATCTTTCAATTTCTAATTCTCTCTTGTTTAATATTAGCCCCCATTAACAATTCATGTATTCGCTCTTGAATGAATTGTTTATATGTGGGTTATATATACTAGTATATTATACATATGAGAGAAGAATAAATTAGTTCAATATTAATTGATTATTACATAAGATTGAAGTAATGAGTTATTATTAAATAATGGGTTGGTTTAATTAAAACTTACGTGTGGAACTGGAACTACTAATTGATAGTCCCGGGTAAAAGCAGCCGTTCTACCTACCGAGGGATGGTCTTACCAACCAGATGAACACATGACGCAGGCACACCATTCAGAGAATTAATTCAGCACTCCACACCCATATTAAAACAATACAACCGATTTTATAAGCTCCAAAATTAAAGTCTTTAGCGGGACCCACGACATGATCTAGTGGTCCTGCTGCATATGACTTTGGTGAAGTAAGATCAGAATTTGGAATGAACTCGTATTAAAGTAAGAATCAAACATATTTTGAAAAATATTACAATTATCAAGTACCAAAAAAATTAAAAATTAAAAAATAGAGAAAACAAATGAGAAAAGAAGAAGATATATATATATAGTATACAAGGAGAAATTTCGGTATATACATATTATAGAAAAATATATATAGAAAATAAGGAAAGAAAAAAATTCAGGAGGCACGTGCCCCGATCTTATACTGCTCAAGTTGTAAAATGTTGAATCCCTTAATGAAAAATTGAAAATTTATTAACAAGAGCAATTAGAATTTCCAATAATTATTGGGCAGTTAAAATAAATTGCAGTCTAATCTCTTATCATAAGTTTAGCGTAGACAATGTTATTCAAACCTCGTAGTCTAATAAATGGATATTCAGTCAACTTTAAAACATTCATATGAATAAGAATAGAATAAATTCAAAATTGGCAAATTCAAAAAAATAATAATAATAATAATAAAATCACAAAAGAATGTTTGACAAGTATAAAATTACATTTGGACTATTTTTCACAAGTAATATTTACCCCAATATAAATTTGTGAATAAAATATGTAAAGATAATATTTTTTTTAGGATGTAATTTGTCTAGATTTCACTTACATCTTTTCTGTATTAAAAATTACACAACCTCCTCTTCCCTCATTTTAAAACTTTTTCCTTTCATCAGTGTGGAATATAAAGTTAGACCTCTTTTATATTGGCTAAACATCATCATTGGCCAAAAAAATAAATAAATAATTTGAAGTTCATTTTCAAAAAATTTATAAAAAATGAGTATTTTAGATTTCTTTAGCACAAAATTACAAAATTCAAGTCATGAAACAACATCCGTTTAGAAAAATAACCCATATATCTATATATATATATGTGTGTGGATTTATATATATGTATGGGTTACTGTAGTGAATTAAATTGGGAGGTAAGAGTTTCCCCATATATCATATATTCCTCATTCCACTTCGATGGCCTAAGAGTAATATATACTACTAAAGGAAGGGAATCTGATATTTTGAATACTCGTAGTAATAAATATACTGAAAAGTCAAATTAAGAATCTTTCCTGAGTAAATTTCATATATTTATATATTTGGATATGAAATCAAAAGCATGTAATGCGTACTACGCACTCCGCGTACTGCAGAAGAAACCTCCTCTAGTGACCCTTTTTTACCGACTCCGGACACATATTTTTCAACGGAAAGAAGAAAATTTCCAAAAAATATCCATGAAAAACCTTGCACTTTCCATAAAAAAAGAAAAAGAAAAAGAAAAACAAGGTACAAACATTTACAATACAAATCACCACTAGTATAAAGCAAAGGTACCACTTCTCACAGCATAACAAACGGAGTTTTTAAACCGTCTAAAATAACACCACTTGTTGTACTTCTTTTCTCTCTCCTGCAACTCGGAAGAGGAAGAAGAATCAGAACCCTTTTTCTCTTTCTTCTCTATCTCTATATACAAAATTACAGACACATATCCCTCTATCTCTCTCTCTCTCTCTTCTCTGGAGTCCTGGCGATCAAAAGGTACGTTTCGATCACGAAACTGTCCGGCTTTTCTTTGTTTCTATTCGGCTCTATATGTGTCATGACGATTTGTAGGTAAATAAGTGTGTGATTAATTGAAGACAAATATGGAAACTACAAGGTTTTAGAGAGATGATCGGCGTTGTTTTGACTGTGATTACTGTTTTTTCGCCATTTATTTCGGATCTCTCCAACCTCTGTAGTGCTCTTTTGATTCATCTTATTTTAGGGTTTTGCGACTTAGACCTACTCTAATCCCCCCTGTAAAGTTGCAGACGAATCGGACCCAAGGTTCAATGTTTTTCGCCTATATTTTTAATTGTTATTGGTTTGAATATTGTTGTTTGTGTGTGAAACTGTGTGAATACATGCCCTTTTTTTTGGTTACGGTTGGAGATAGAACTGTTTTATCCGATTGGTGGAGCAAGCTTTTATTGAACAGTAATGGTTGATTTGAGTGTCATTAATGTTGGTGACTTGGAAATTTTGCCCTTAAATTTATTAGGAGTATTACGTGCAGAGCATTGATTCCCCAAAATGGATTAGAACAGCAATCCTCTCGGTATGAAAAATGGATATTTTTACGAAATGGTACTGTAATTTTTTTTTAACAAAGAATTTTGGTTGCCTTTGGCATTTTGATTGGATTCATTTATGAGAATAATCTTCTCAGTTTACATTTGTGGTTTGGTAGAATTTTCAGCTATGTAAAACTCCAGTTTTTGTTGTAGTGAAGAATGTCGTTATGTGCTTATCTTAGTCTTATGAGATATCAAAGGTTTGAATCATAGACTAATGCTCTGTTTGTTTATAACAGAATGTTTGCTATGTGCTTACCTTGGTCTTTTCTTTTATTCTCGTCTTTCATTTTGTACCATTGCACATTGGACTGTGAAGTATAAAAACACTTTTGAGTATGAGGGCAGACACTTTGTGTAAATTATTTCAGAAGTTAGGTCTATACTCCATCCACCCTTCCAATTAAGGAGGTAACACTAGATAATGGCCTTTTTCTTCTTTTTTTGCCCTGTCGAATTTTTAAATAAATGATGACTATTATCTGAAGAGTTGGAGTGGTTCAATTAAGTGTTCCATTATATTCTCAAATTTTCAAAATTCTTATGCCTTCATTTTTAAGCTTTGCATTCTACATCGTATGAGCTTTTTATGGGTTTTTTTTTTTTTTTTTTTTTTTTTGTTCTTATTGAAAGATTTGTATTACATGTTTCTCTAACTTTATAAACGAACAATTTTACCATTTTGTGTATATAAGTATGTGGATATGCATGCATTTAATAACTCTTTTTTTTTTTTTTATTGTGTGCATATAATTATTGATATTATGTATTCCCATATTGATAATTGACTTCATTTTTTTTATGTTTCCAGAGGAATCACTAGATCTTATCCTTATTAGAGTAACGGAGCTGGAATTTTATCGCCGGGAGCCATAGTTGCTATAAAGTTTAGTTGTTCTACGTGGTGTGTATGAGTGAACATGGGGTCTGCTTGTTGTGTTGCTGCTAGAGACAAAACTATAACAAACGGACCAAGCAATGATTTTTTGCACAGGAATGATCGCCGTTCACCATCATGGAGCTTTCGGTGGGATAACCGGGGGCGGGTGGCTGGGGAAGAGACTTCTGTGAACTGGTTTTTCGATGGTATGAGTGGACGTGATGGATTGGACATTAAATCTGGAACCACAGTAGAAACTTCATTTCCATCAGAAGAGGGAAGCCCATTGGACAGTTTCCGAACACTTGCATGGCCGAAGTCCCCAAATTCTGAAGGCAGTGCTGGGATTATCAGGCTTCCTTCTTCAGGTAAGGTTATAATAGCTATATATGGAAGGCCACTTGTTTTAATTGTAAAATAAATATCATAATGTTTAATGTTCAAAATGAAAAACCTGATTATGTTTTGGTCTTCTTACACTGGAGACGGGCTAAGGCCTTTCTTTAAATTAAAAAAAAAAAAAAAAAAAAAGGAAAAATTTCCAGTTTGCATGGTTCAGATCATTATCATCCTCTCAATATTAGTCTAGAATTATGATTGAGGAGTTCACTACACTTATTCCTTGCTAGGTTGGGTTCTATAGAGATCTTGATGCTCGGTTATATACATTCTTTGTCGTTACATCCTTTCAGAGATGGGATTGTTTATTGAACGCTCCTTTACTGAATTGTTTTTTGTTAGTGTATTTGAAAATTGCATTAGCAGTGAGAGAAACAAGGACATTTAGGCCTATCAGTAGATTAATGCACGTGCTTGAGGAATGTGGCAGAAAGATAGGCATTCTAGTTGACTACTAAACAGTTGAGGTTTATCAGAGAAAAGACCTTTTTTGTAAGACATAATACTTTATTGAAGAAAGAGAAGAGTGTGGAAAGAGGGATGGGGAGGATGATGAGGATTCTTCTCAACTATAACAATAAATAATAGGTGAGATAACAGGTTTAATAACTGAAAGGGAAAAGACTGTTGTGGGATTTTTTAAAATATTGCCTGAAAATAATTCTCTCTTGGCTTTATTTTGGCTAATCTATATACCCATTCATGATTCAACTGATATTGCAAATAATGTTGGTAAATTCTCCGCAGATGTGCACAAGGCCCTTTTCATCATCCAATTAAAAAACTGACAGCTACAGTTTCACCCTCCAGTGGATGATTGATAGATATCCCCTTTCTGCATTATGTTTAGACCAAATGCTTATATGTCTTGAAAGGAGTAACCATCTCTTGAGGGCCATGACAAATATAATAGTTTCTCACTTCTGCAAAATATTACTGTTTGAGTACCCAACTCCTTTCATCTTGTAGTGGTGAGATATTATCCTGAATTCAGATAATAGACAGGGAAGTTCCTCCATTTCGACATTATTAGGATTAAATGATAATTGAAACTTCAAGACCTTTCAAAAAAGAAAAAGGAAAAAGATATTTGAAACTTCATGATGGTTTGAAAGAAACTGACCAAGTAATAAACAATGTAAGCTTGCAGCAAAAAAGAGAAGGGTTAAAAGTTTTAAAAGAAAATACACCTGAAAGCATGTGCACTAAAATTTGTTGAGGAACTCTAATCCACCCTCTAATATAAGAAAGAAAAGTAAACAAGGGAGAATGCTGGTAGTTTTATCTGATGGGTGGTTCTTCTACTAACTATATTGGTCCCCACGCTGGTAGTTTATTTTGATGGTTGGTTCTCTCTACTCACAAGAGTAGATCCCACGTATTATGAATTTATGATGCAGGTCATATTTGCTCTCAATTTCTTTTCTTTTTTTATATTCTCTGGGAACCCTTTAGAAATAAGTTCTGAATTTGTTGCATCTGCAGTGATTTAAACCTCATGAATTTAACTATGGGGCTACGGGTTTGTAAGTAAGAGGTGCTTATGTTACAGTCTAAGAGCTGACTGAGAAACTTGAAACATTTGGTTTGTAAAATAAGATAAAGCTCTAACTATGAAGCATGGACACTATTGCGGTCTGACTAATTCTCACGACATGAATACGGCAAGGATACAAGTGTATTGATATGGATGCCTGTGTCCAGCTTCAAATGATTACAGTTTTGGCCCATTTAATTAATCCATGTGTATTGATATTTGAAAAGAGTTTACCTGGGATCTTTAATGTCTGCTTCTACACTTATTTTGTTATTGTTGTTTGAGCCCTCGAAATGTAGTCTTAAATTAACTACCAGATTTAAGTGATGCTTTCAGGGCACTAATAAGTCAATTTATTCTTTTGTGTTTAAGAACGGGTGATGTTTGATGTTTGTTATGAGATCAGTTACTTAGGCCAGTTGGTTAGGCATTTATTATTCTTTTAAAAGAGTTTGTGTTACTAAAGATGATAATAGAATTAAATTCTAGAAGAGCTTCCAAGTCTCTGTATGTGCCTTTGCATGAATTTCATTCTGCATAAACAAAGCGCAAAGGTTTGATTCTCTACTGAACATCTTTCTTTGTGAGCTGGTTGACTGACCTTGATATTGTGCAATTTGTAAATTTGTTGATTTCAAACCACTGTTTTGAATCTCTTACAGCTCTCTATTTTCATGGAAATATTTTGATTTATAGACTTTGATGGCTGCTTAAGAAATGTTAAACTGTTAAAAACATAGTAGTGCTTCTGATCGAATGCGTTCTTTCATGAGTAAAATAGTTTTGGTGGGGTATTACAGTGTTGTCCATGAAACTTTTTAAATCTTATTGTTTTGAGGCACAAATGGCTACATGTGTTCACCAGATGCACTTTGCGATGTCTTGTTGCAGTCCTTGTGAAGATTCTGACTACTGATAATAAAGAGAGACAATATTCTTACGATTGATGTTATATGTAGGGGGGAGGAGACTTTTTTTTTTTTTTTTTTGGGGAAAGGTTAAGGAAACACACACACCCATGCCCGACCTGCCCTTTGGGGAGGAGGGCTTGTACCAGCTAGGCTATTACCCATTTGGTTAGGAGGAGACTTTGTTGAGTTGTGTCGTGTTGAGTATTTTATGCTATCTTCATTTATTCAAAACAATTGATTATAGTGGAGTGATGTCTCATTTATTATTTATTTTAAATAAAATTGGGTCTCCCTTTGATCTGATTTGAGATAAACATCACATCTCTTACAGGGTGTGAATGTGATGATTCTCCTGGTTTTCTGTTGTGAGAGATGGTAGGAAGAGAAATAGATACCTTATTTCCTTTTCTCCTTTTTCCTTATTTTTGACTTTTCATGAATCATGCATGTTTATACGAGACTATATTTTTAATTGTGTATATTTATGTAAGTTCAAGTGATTCACCAGCGATATTGAACTCCGATTTTCAGTGACCCATTCATGACTTTTTCTTTTTCACGTCTCTATTTGTCTGGTTTTTTATGGGCAATAATTAAGTCATTAGTTCGTTATGTGTATCGTGTTTGATATCTTCCTGCTTTCCTATTGCAGGCCAATTAATCTCCGGAAATTTTTCTGCAGAGGTAAGTGTGGAAGAGCTGGTTTATTTTAGTAAAAGATATGTGCTTATAATTTTCTGACTTCAAAATCTCGGTTCTTTTGCATCTCATGTTTGCTTTCTCTATTGAATGTTTTAGGTAAAAGAACCAACAGAGTTTCCATCAGTTTCAGACCAGTCTCCCTCAAAGCTGTCACCTTCGGTGCATTCAGTTTCATCCTTCTCTGCATCCCCTTTGTCGTCCCAAAATCACCCACTTCCTCCAAGCTTAACTCCATCGAGGTGGCCTCGTGTTTCTCATGGGCACCAGCTATTACGGCAAGTATCTGATAGCCGAACCCCAGGACTTAAATCACCAAATTTCTCGATTTCTGAAGAAGCGTCTTCCTTTGTTCTTCCTGGTTGGAGCAATGAATCAACTAGGGGTTCCCATGGTGGGTCTTCAGATGGTTGGTTTATGCCCCCCTTCTCTGAGCTTATGGGAACTTCTCATAGGGAGAGGTGGTCTTTTGATAGCGAGTACTTGGGCGTCAATCGTGACAAAATAACCAGATCCAGTAGCCGAATTTTATCCTCTCCCTCTATTGATATACAATCATGTGGGGTTTGCTCAAAGCTTTTAACTGAGAAATCTTCATGGAGCAGTCAAAAACTTATTGCTAATAATGACCTTACTGCGGTTGCTGTCCTAATTTGTGGGCATGTCTATCATGCCGAGTGCTTAGAGAATATGACACTTGAAATCAACAAGTATGACCCAGCTTGCCCCATTTGTACTTTTGGGGAGAAACAGGCCTTGAAGTTGTCTGAAAAGGCACTAAGAGCAGAAAGGGATTTGAAGGCTAGAAATAACAAAAGATCAAGGAGCCGAATCATGGATAGCGATCTTGATGGTGATTCTGTTGTGTTTGATCGCATCAAAAGCAGTGGACACGAGGGAAAAGGTCTCAAGATGAGCTCAACTTCCAGCCTGAAGAGTTCCTCAGGGAAGAACTTCTTGAGGAGGCATTTCTCATTTGGTGGGTCAAAGGGGACTAGATCCTTGTTGGAGAATCACGGTACTCAGAAGAAGGTTTTTTTCTGGTCAAAATCTAGCAGAGAGTGATATTCTGTCTGGCTCTTTAAAGGTTAGCCGCCCCTTCTCACATAAATTGCTTTTCTCTCTACTAATTTTTCGTTTTTCGTTTTTTGTCTAGGCATCACGTGTGTGTGTGTAAATATGTATAGTAGTTGGCCTTGGTGACACTGTGGACCACAACACTGTAAATTACTAAAAATCATAGTTTTATATATTCTCCGACACTTGAGTATTTAATGGGATTCTTGCAAGACACTGTTGTTTGATAAAATGAAATATGAAGTTATTGAGAACTCTAATAACTTAATTTTAAGTACTTATTTTTTGGGTGTTGAGAATTTCTTGGATGCTTATTGGAAATTTAAAGTGCTTAGTGATGAGTGAAATCTCTTGACACTTTTAAGTGGAATATACTATTTTTAAGTATTTATTCAAATTGTGTAATCAAATGCACTCACTTGTATAATTAATTTAGTATTGAATTGAGTTATTGAACAGCCAGATATTTTTATGAATGCAGATTCCATGGTTGATCTTTCAGTGGAATCTGGCTTGGCGACTGAACAGTGCTGGAAGCAGTAATCCATCAGGATTTGTAAAGAAACATCGGCGGCCTTCAGTCATTTCAAGCAAGAATAGGTTTAGCTTCTGAAGTTACACATTAAAGAAGGAAATATTACACACGGGAAAGATCAATTCATTATGTATAGTGATTAAAAAAAAAAAAAAATTAGTAGTAGTAGAATGGAATTGAATCATGAGTAGTTATTCCTGTTATTATTTTGTACATTTTAATTTGTTCTTTTCATGGATGCGTTCATGAAGATATTCTCAAAAGAATTCTGTTTGACCACACCTTATTCTGCCATATATACTTGTTCAGAAAATTATATTTCTTTTTAGGAGAGGGTCACAGTGAATCCATTGTTTGTTGATTTACATAACAAATTATATGTTAATCTTATGGGAAAAAGAGAATTCGATTCTATTCATGTGAGATTAAAACAAAGATGATAATAATGGTTTGCTAGCTGCATGGTATGTTGGGAGGCGGCAACATCACCCCTACTTTGGTTCGGTTGTCAAGCCTCCTAAGGTAGGTATAGTCGTGAACACTTCGGGCTTGGTTCAGCTCATGAATGAGTTCTTTCAAGCTCGTTCAGTTAGTGAAACGAGTTTGATTTAGATACTTCTTTCATAAACGAGTGAGCCTGATCAAGCTGAAAGTTGGTTTTGTGTGATTGTAAACAAGTTTGGCTGGCTCATAAGAAATTTGAGTTTATTATATTAATGTTCAATTACTTTTTGCCCCAATTACAATTATCTTACCAACCAAAAGAGTGAGATCTTGTATTCTTTTTCAGGCCCATATTTCGTCTAAGCCCAGAAAATGTGTATGCCCTGGACCAAAGCTTGTGTTGGCCATTTTACATTTTTAATGTTTACCCAACCACACCTTATTCAATGAGAGCTCGAGCTTCAACTACAATCTTGTGACGTGGAAGAACGAGAAGCAAATAATTGCGGTTTGTAATAAAAACCAATAAGCCTGTTTATATTTTTCACATTATTTTTATTTCTACCAAAAATATATATAAAAAATGGAAATGTTTCAAAACTATAGAGATATATTTATATATTTAGTCATCAGTAGTAAATATTTCGTAAACCGTTACGAGCCAAAACGAACTGTCCACAATTAACAACCGACCGATAACTTATCTACGAGTCCATCAATTCACTAGTGATGGGACGGCTAGATCAGGTTTCAGACCATCCTCATCCATAACGAAAAAGAAGAAAAATCGCCATCTAATTTGTCCCTAGTGGAAAGACACGTGGCATCATAATTCTTACGTGGCAAAACCTTTGATGTTCCTTCCAATCTCTATAAACACGTGTAATATCCTAGTTACATGCAATAAGGCTGATCCTTCACTCCTCTATCATCTCTGCTTCTTTTAAAACCCAACGCATCACCCTGGTTGTTTCAACTTTCAATTGCTTCTTAGCCCACTGTTTCTAAGTTTTTGAGGTCTGAAAATGGCGGATTTACGTGATGAACATGGCAACCCAATCCAGCTGACCGACCAACATGGCAACCCAGTTCAACTCACCGATGAATTCGGCAACCCCATGCACCTCACTGGGGTGGCCAAGACGGCTGGGTCTGGACCGGACGTAGGTGTACCAGCCACTGGAACTTTGTCCGGTTCCCCGCTTGGTCGGACGACGGCTCCTGCGGTTCATGGTGGTGTAACAGAGGCTGGACCTGAAATTCAGCAGCAGCAGGAGCTTCGTCGCTCATCTAGCAGTTCAAGCTCCTCTGGCTCGGTGAGATATTGAAAACTTCATAGTTGTGGTTATATGGTCATTTCCTGTATTATATATATATATATATATATGATATCATCTAGCTACCATGCAATCTCAAAAAATGGTTTCAAATAAAGTATATATAATGAATACGATTATTTGGCTTGCATGATATGATCATTCAATTTTATTTGGGGCATGTTTGGTTAATGTTTGATTCAGTTTTCTGAAAACTGTTTTATATATAACTGTTATATATATATATATATATATATATTTGTGTGTGTGTGTTTGAATGCAGTCCGAGGATGATGGGCAAGGTGGGAGAAGGAAGAAGAAGGGATTGACGCAGAAAATAAAGGAGAAATTAGGAGGGGGCAAGCACAAAGACAAGGACGTCGGCGAGCACGCGCCCACTGGAACCACTACATTGAGCAGCACCACAACCGTGACTCATTCGGCTCATGAACATGAGAAGAAGGGTATGATGGAGAAGATCAAGGAAAAACTCCCTGGTCATCATAACCATTAGACTACAATCATCATCACCATCACCATCATCCATCATCATCGCATATATATATATATATATATATATATATAGTAGTTTTGTGTGCACATCTTTGTATTCATGTGCTTGGTTGGTTTGAGATGGTTAGGAGTTTTATCATGGGGTGTAATAAATTGTAGAGTGGAGTGCTTGTGACATTCGGTTTTGGTGGTTGTGTACTGTTAAAGAGTGAATCCAATCAATCAGTGTGCCCTCTTCTAGTTTAGTCCCAGTAGCCTCTTATATATGATGCTTTAATACACAATATTGATTTGTTGAACACGCGAAGCTGTTGTGTCTACTCCCTAGTAACACACACACACACACACATATATAATGTATTGATGTTATGCCTAATGGACTGGACCATTTAATTCTTGAATGCAAAGAATCCTTAAAGCCAGCAGCATTGGGAGTCAAATGATATTACGAAAGACAACAACCAGAGTTTGGATCATGAATGTGCCCAAAATTTGAATCTCAGTCACAATTTCAAGCCCCTTATTACCTTGCAGGATCTAAATAGCCTAGTTCTGAAAATTTGCTATGTAGAGAACAATTATGATAAATATTATACTGTTGAAGCGAAAATATGCCCGATTCGGAGATTATGGGGATATTTATCGGAGATTATGTGGGGTTGTCGGTCGATGACTCTCCCACGATGGATGGAGATGGGAGATGGCCGATGACTCTCCGACGTTGGGGTCGGTTGATGAGATTAAATCAATGTTTAAAATTGTATAACAGAAAAGTGGTGTTTGAAAATGTAGTATAGAGAAGTGAAATATCAGTGTGTATTCAGGAGTTTTTTTTGTCTATGCCTTATTTATGATTGTTTTTGAAAGATGGTGGTGAAATCAAGTGCGTCAATAATTGAGATGTCATTTATCATCCTCAACTGATTTCCTCAAGTTAACGACCTCACCTTTATCTTACCAGATGATCAAGGTCAACTTAGGGTTATTTTCTCATCAAATACTAATAATAATAAATTGGAGAAAATGAAAATGAAGACCTTTTCTCCCTTGTTGAATCTAAAAACAAGTTGGAAAGAGAGTTTTTTTTTAATTATTTTTTACTTTATTTTTATTTTATTTTTTTAATATTGATTGAAATTGGAAGATTCTTTCCTTAGTTC
The DNA here is from genome assembly GCF_030987335.1 of Cornus florida. Taxonomy (NCBI): domain Eukaryota; kingdom Viridiplantae; phylum Streptophyta; class Magnoliopsida; order Cornales; family Cornaceae; genus Cornus; species Cornus florida. Next base: position 17,519,393 of record NW_026775572.1, on the reverse strand, counting down.
AGTTGAACTAGGATGTGGTTGACTGCCTAATAGTCAAGTCCACCTTTCCCTCAACTTTTTTCTTTTGACTTTTCGATTTCAACCATTGACTCAACCTGAAAATGCATTCATGTCTGTGCCGACGTAAACCGTTTTAATAAAATAAAATAAAATAAAAAATCAAGATGTCAACCCATGGATAAATACATAGAGAGAGAGAACAAAGGAAAGAATGGCATTTGACCGTTTCAAATGTCGTGTGTGCAAGGATTGGTTTCTGTTATTCTGTTGCCAAATACTAAGAATAGGCCCCAAACCAAAACCAAAACCCCACAAACATGGGCGACAATATTGGCAAAACAAAGCACATTCCGGCTGTCACATTCTTTCTCCATAGAAACAAGTAACAAACTTAAACACCACCCCCATTTCATATTCAATCTTTTCAATTCATCCTCCTAACTCAGGAGGATTGAAGATGGAAAAGAAACCTAGAGGACCCCTTTTTGATCTTTATTATTTTTTATCATCGTCATCTTTGTCTTCGATGCTCCTCCTGGTTCTTTTCTACATCTTCGTAGCCGTCCCCACCGCCCCGGTCAATGCAGCCACCTCCTCCGCCCCTCCCACCCCCACCACCTTCACCCCACAAGACAAGTACTTCATCGACTGCGGCGCCACTTCCCAAACCACCCTCCCGGACGGCAGAGTCTTCTCATCTGACAACAATTCCACCCAGTACTTAAAATCAAAAAGCCGTGACATCCAAGTTTCGACACCCAAAGCAGATGTCCCTCTTCCCATCTACCTCACAGCCAAAGTGTTCGTCTCCGAGGCCACTTACACCTTTCACATGGCTAGACCGGGTTATCATTGGGTTCGTCTCTATTTCTACCCCGTCAGCAACAAAGAGTTCAATCTCCAAACCGCAAAGTTCAGTGTCAACACGGACACATTGGTTCTGCTCCATGAGTTCAGTCTCAGCAATGCCAACAATTGGGTTCTCAAAGAGTACTTGGTCAATGTCACCACTGAGCGTTTTTCCATCAAATTTGTCCCTGACAAGGGCTCCTCCGCCTTCATCAATGCCATCGAGGTGGTCTCCGCCCCAGACATTCTCATTCCTGACACCGGCTCCAGCCTCTCCCCTGTCGCCCAAATCAATGGACTGGCTGCAAATTCATATCAAACAGTTTACAGGCTCAACATGGGAGGGCCTGAAATCACCTCTGACAATGACACCCTTGGTCGAACATGGGCCACAGATGAGCAATACTTGAAGGACAAGGAAATAGCTAAGAGTGTCTCTGTTGCTCCTAGTGTCATCAAGTATCCACAAGCAGGGTCTCCATTGATTGCGCCGCCTTCAGTGTATGCCTCTGCGCAGCAGATGGGTGATGCAAAAGTGGGTAGTCCTAATTTCAATGTAACATGGAACCTTAATGTTGATACTGCATACGGGTACCTTGTAAGACTTCATTTTTGTGACATAGTGAGCAAATCTCTAAATGACCTCTACTTCAATGTGTACATCAATGGTAAAACGGCCATTTCTGGATTGGACTTGTCCAGCGTGACAGAAGGCGGTTTGGCAACGCCTTACTACAAAGACATTATTGTGAATGGTTCAGTGATTTCTAGTCCTCTTAGCATTCAGATTGGTCCGATGAACCAAGACACCGGTACAAAGAATGCCATTATAAATGGTCTAGAGGTCTTGAAAATGAACAATTCAGTGAATAGTTTGGATGGAGAGTTTGGTGTTGATGGCAAGAGTGCTACCAATGCCTCCAAAGGCACGGTGGCTGCAGTTGGATTCGCGATGATGTTTGGAGCGCTTGTGGGATTGGGAGCAATGGCAGTCAAGTGGCAGAAGAGGCCTCGTGATTGGCAGAAGAGCAAGAGCTTCTCCTCATGGTTACTCCCACTTCATGCCGGAGACTCAAGCTACATGTCACGCAAGAATTCTTCTCGGAAGACCAATTTCTACTCATCCACAATGGGATTAGGCCGGTACTTCTCTTTTGCGGAGTTGCAGGACGCAACCAATGATTGGGATCCAAATGCAGTGATTGGTGTTGGTGGTTTTGGCAATGTCTATATTGGTGAGATTGATGATGGGAGTCAAGTTGCCATCAAGCGAGGCAACCCACAATCCGAACAAGGTATCAATGAGTTCCAGACAGAGATTCAGATGTTATCAAAGCTTAGACATCGACATTTGGTGTCACTTATAGGCTATTGTGATGAGAACTCTGAAATGATCTTGGTGTATGAGTACATGTCCAATGGACCTCTCAGGGACCATCTCTATGGTAAAGACTTGACTTTGACATGGAAGCAAAGGCTAGAAATCTGTATTGGTGCTGCTCGAGGGCTTCATTACCTCCACACTGGGGCAACTCAAGGCATTATCCACCGTGATGTCAAGACCACTAACATTTTGCTGGATGATCAATTCATTGCCAAGATGGCTGACTTCGGGCTGTCCAAGGACGCGCCTACAACTGAGCAAACTCATGTGAGCACAGCGGTGAAGGGAAGTTTCGGGTACCTTGACCCCGAATACTTCAGGAAGCAGCAGCTGACAGACAAGTCAGATGTGTACTCATTCGGAGTGGTACTATTAGAGGTGTTGTGTGCAAGGCCTCCTATCAACCCAGGGCTGCCAAGAGATCAAGTGAACTTGGCAGAGTGGGCAATGCTGAATAAGCGAAGAGGCACGCTCGAAAAGATCATGGATCCTCTTCTTGTCAATGTCATTAACCCCGAATCCATGAAGAAGTTCACGGAGGCTGCAGAGAAGTGTTTGGCTGAGTATGGCGTGGACAGGCCTACGATGGGCGATGTCTTGTGGAACTTGGAGTATGCTTTGCAGCTGCAAGAGGCTTCCTCACAAGGAAAGGCCGAGGAGGAAAATAAAGGATTAGGTGCCACAACCTCCCCTGGGTCACCTGCTACTGTTGCTCCTGCTCCTGCTGCTGCCTCCGATAATAGGCCAATTTCTTCACCAGAAGCGAATAGAAACCCTGCTGAAGTTCCCATTGATGCGCATTCTGGTACTGCAATGTTCCAACAATTCGGCTCACTCAATGGTAGATAAATTTCACCGTTTCCTTACTGACTAAATCGGTGATGATATATATATTATGTGAAGTTTCTTGTGGGGTTATAGATTTTGAATGAGTGAGAAGTAGTTAGCAGGCATCTCTTGAATGTTAACACACTTACTACACAACTTCTTCAATGCTGCATGGTATGCACTACTCTGTATCATCCTTGACTCTTTTTCCTCTCTCATGGTGTTGATCTATTCTTTAAGGTGTGATTTATATATGGGTGTGAATGTATATGCAACACTACCTTCAATCCTATATAATATTTATATATATGACACTGTAATAAATAATAATAGTGTTGTGGCTTTGTTTCTCACTAGATTGTAGAATTCTCCTTTTGGGATTGAGTCAGAACCATGTACAAATTTACTAGGGAGCTGATGAATTGATTCTAAATTTGTTCCATTTATTCTGGCAATGGTGAACCACTCCTCTTGTTTATTATGTCAATATCTATGGTATGCACTTGCCAAAACACACACACAACACACAATTTCCTGCATTGTCGTGATTCTAAAATGTTTATGGAAATGTCGAGATAATTAAGGGTATGTGATTCTAAAAACCTTGTCGCAATAAAATGTCCTGCATTTCGTGATTCTAAGAACAATATCGGTGGAAATGTCGTGATTCAAAAATACCACCTTTATTTTCACCATTAATCAAAATAATACAGAGACAACGGAGCAAGCTAATGGGAATGTACAAAACCAAGAAATCTACCTGTGCAATCCCTCGAACATGTTTCCTGCATTTTCTCCCACTTTCTTGCGCTTTCCCTCAAATTTTCTTTCAATTTTCTATTGAATTCTTCCCGTGTGACTGAATCTGACTGTTTATTGCAAACCATTTAGTCTCCGATCCCTACTGTAATATCTTTTTGAATCCATTAAATTTGAATTGATATTTTCTCCGTCACAATTATTGTGAAGAGATATCTACAATAATTAGTCTTGGACAATTTATTTGCGAAAATGTATGTATAGCCGAAAATGGACCAAACTTAAAATCGGGTCAAGTTCTAGTTGTTCAAATTGACTCTTTAGTAATACGATGAGCTAAGCCTTATTTGGCTACCCCAGGAGCAATCATCCGGAGTGTACCTAACTCAAAATTTTTATTATTAGGGTTTGGGATTAGTCAGGTTAGGGTTTTTACTAAATTTACACTCGCTCTCAAAGTTTGTTGTATAGAAGTAGAACTATCATATATTTGCGAAAAAAAAAAAAAAAAAAAACTATCATATATTTTTATTTAATGCCAGATTCGCCCTTCTTACTGTATTACATCCAAAAATGACGAAAATAGCCTTCTAAAATTCACAAAACTACAATTATGCTCAAGTCCCCTCCTCTCTGCCAGGCAATATACCATGGAGTTACATAAATTTGTACTCTGTATTACATTTTGAATTTAAATTTACATTTCATTTCATTATATTATATATATAAATTTAATTTTGATGTCAAGATTTATATTGATTTTCTTGTATTAATTACATTTCTAAAATTTTCTAATTCACAAATATTTTTTTCAGAGTTTGCAAAATTGATGTTTAATATTAATTTCATTTGATTAGATTAAATTCACATTCATTTCTCAATCTGCAAATCTTCCCTCCATTATATATACATAAAATGATGTACATGAAAAAGCAAACTAAACAATCCAAAAGACCCATTGACTAACTACCCATATATCCTCATATACACTCTGTTTCATTATCTTTCTACAACGATTGTTCATGTTACTCGTTCAATTTAACTATAAATAATATATGTTTCATGTCTCTTTCAACACAAACAAACCATAAGTTTATCTGACGACGTAATTATTAACTAACACACTTGAATTTGGCAATAAGAAGCGGACTTCCATAGATTTCATGTAAATGAAAACTCTAATTTGAGATAGAGGGGTACTTTATTATATGTAAAGGGTAAAAGTATCATTTATGATATATTTTTGTTTATAAAAAATGATATGTATTGATTCACTTTGGTAATACATATTTATTCGAAGCACCCGACTGACCGGTCCCTATTGGTAAGTTCCATAGGAACTCTCAAAACAGAGGAACGTTTAAAATGGCAGAAATTGAAAACAAATTAAGAACGGTTTGATGGTAGGAGTGGATGCCCGCGAGAGTTCTAATCAGGATTAGGATTAAGTTTTGATTTTGAATTTGATTAGACATTGAGCACAATGGGGTGTTGGAAACGGAACTTACAAAATCTAAACTTTGAGTGAAATTTTGAATAAGCTCTGCTAAAAAAAATTTATGAATCTATAAATAAACGCGTTCTTTTTCGTAAAAAGATGAACGTGATATATTTATTTTCTCAAATTCGTTTGCGAACGAATGCGAAATTAGTTCGAAAGTAAGGTGTTTGATAAACTTAAATGTGTATGTAAAATATAGGAAGTGTTTATTTCACGTTGGATAAAAAGTGAAACTAATAAAAGTATATATAATTCAAATTTGGAATTTAAGATTGGCCCAAAGACACTCGAGTTTTTAAGAAGGGAGGACCTTATGCAAACTTTGGTCCAACCCATCTATCACCCTATTCGAGCTTGGACTTAACTGTAAAATTTAATTAATTTTTTATTAAATGAAATTTATGAACTGGACGTTTGGCTTAATTTAATTTTTTTTGTCTGAGCTTCCTCTGCTGGGTTTCACAAATAGGTGCATCTAGTCCGAACCAATGTTAGTCAAAGAGTTACATCTGGTCTGGACCAGTGCTTCTTCTTTGACTAAACCATCAGTGCAGGTGATGGTTTAGATCACTCGAAAAGGCACAATGCTGCCAATAATTGCCCCTTGAGATCATTTGTAATTGGTATCAAAAACACAAAAACCATCTCTCTGAACTATGTCCATGAAAGAAAGAGAAAAAAATAATCAAGATTAGGATTAGGTTTTCACTGTCTTAATGTGAAGAAGGTATATTGAAAATTCCTAATACATCGGTCTAGACTTTAGTCAGAAAAATGAATGATAGCTTGTTACGAAACCACCATAATCAAGTAGTGAGTAACAAAAATAATTGATCTCAGGATTATATAATAACTTCTTCTCTTTTCAATACACATCATACTGTCCTTTTAAATGTGACGACAATAATTTTTTATTTTTATTTCTTTTGAAAACTAAATCAAATGATGACAGCACTTTACCACTATCTTATTATATATATTTATCCATTCACTTAACCCAAAAAAAAAAAAAAAAAATTGGTCATGGTGGATTAAGACTTAAGAGTCACCTTAAATATGCACCACCAATAAAAGAAGAATATTAGTACGCAATTTAGAAGATGCCTGTGATAAAAGGTTAGGTCATTGAATGGACAAGAGCAAGTGTAGATAAGGCTGTGGATGTGTATTTAAAAAAATTCATACATATCCACAACCAAACCAAAACCGTGGACGCAAAAACATGGGATATTTTGGTTTGAGGCCCTGAACCAACCCACGTTTATCGAACCCTTCTCCAACTTGCTCTCTCTCTCTCTCTCTCTCTCTCTCTCTCTCTCAACTTTCAATCCTATCACCACCTAGTTTTAACGCGTGAGCTCTCTCTACCTTATCCAACCGTTATAGTCCCCCCAACTTTTTTTCTATTTTGTCCAAACTTTACTATATAAATCCTTACAATCAACATTTCCTCCTCATACTCTTCTCTCTATCTCATCAACAATATGGAGAAAGAAATTGAAAATATGAGGACCTTCGACATGGGCACTCTCATGACCAATCTTCCAAGAAAGTAAGCACGTGTTTTCTTTTATTTTTTCGAGAATTGATCGATTCTCGCTAGAGGTTGACTCAGTGACATCTGCTTCACGAGACGTGATTCTTGATCGCTCAATTCTTATTATATGGTTCTTGAATAATTAATAACATGGTGTATGTTCATTTTTTCAGCAGGAGAGGGTTGTCAAGATACTACGCCGGAAAATCTAGATCGTTTACGTGCATGGCGGATGTCCGTTGCTTGGAAGATCTAAAGAAACAAGAGCATCCGGACGCGAAGAAGAGGAAGAAGAAGCATTCGGATAGGCAGAGCATGCAGGTTCCTCCGTTGCCATGCCGGAGGGTGTCAAGTAGCACCCAATGCGCTACACCTATTGTTGGCATGTAAATAGAAAGCAGGATGTGAGATGAGATAAGGACCAAATTAGTGCTTTTTTTTTTAGTTTCAGTGGATTTAAATGACATTTGTGCATACGGATTGAGATTTAAAATAAAAAATAAAAAAATGAAAGAAAAAGAACAAGGTAAAAAGATGGAAATTCTTAAATTTTCATGTCTTATTTGAATATTGCACAATGTTATTGATTTAAATAATACAAATTGTGGATATATTTCAAACCAAGCAAAAAATATATATACGAAGGAATAATCCCATCAATATCAATATCAGCCAGAAAATTGGGAATCATCCCATTAGGTTTCCTTCTAAGCAATTTCCTCCCTGTGAAAATTGAGATGCATAAATAGCACTCCTAAATTGTATACTAATTTTCTTATATGTGCTAGCAACTTCTTGGGGCTACAATATGACCATGAGTGGAGCTTTTACTGGTCTAACATAGCCAGGTCTAATTTTAAATAAAAAAAAAAAATTAGTACTACTTTTCTTATCAGCCACTCTTCTTATCAGTCCAGTTTATATGTAATTAATTTTTAGTACTACTCTTTCTCTTCTTATTAATACAATGTAATCAATTTTTATTGCTCTTCGGCCACTTAATCTCAACAATTTTTACTGCTCTTCAGCCACTTTCTCTCAACGCGGTAGTATTTTTCCTCACAGGGTTTGGCCTATTTAGGCGTCTAGTAAGGAAATTGCATAGATTTGAGAGGGGGTCCAATTTCTCATATTTTTTAACAAATATAGATGATGAAGAAAAAAAAAAACAGTGAAGAGAATACGTAGAAGAATAATAATCTAACTGACATCAGGAAACTCTATTTACAGATATTTTTAATTTTTATCCCCTAAAAAACTTGATTTGATATATAAGAACATCATCATTTTTTCGTCTATTTTTTAATACTAGCAAAATGTATGCCCCCGCACATCCTGTGCGACGGGGGCGGACGATGGCCCCCCGTGCGCCCTAAGTTATCCCTAGTGGACTAGTGAAGTCTCGTGCGATGCACGTAATGAAAAACTTCAATAAAAAAATACAAGATTATATAATTTAAATCTAACAAATACTGTAACAAATCCTCAATACGTACCTATTATAAGTAAAGAAAACGTCAGCTTGGTATCAAGATTGTAAGAATCAGTCTGATTTCATCACATTCAGAGGCGTAACTTAGTGTGGGCTAACTTAGGCTATAACCCAGATCCAAAAAAAAAAATAGTACTACTACTTCCTATTGGTCATAGTCCAATCCATGCCCAATCCATAATAAAACAAAAATAGCAAATGACCCAACCCAGCAATGAGTAGCTATCTGAACAAAAAAAAGAAGCAACACGAAATCTCACTTATCTTGTAAAAGAATATTCATTCCATTCAAGTAGCTCTTTAGTGTAATCAAAACTACAAACCTATCACTTATTCATTTTTTATTTTTGCTATTTTTTAATATATATCATATCTATCATAAAAATTATTGTATTCATTTTTAAATTTTTATATCTGTAGCCCCCTTCACTTTGCAATCCTAACTCTGTCCCTGATCGCATTGTCAACGAATATTGATCGCATCTAACCAAAATAAATTAAGCTCCTCTTAATGATATCAAACAATCCGAGAACAACATTGAAATCGGAGGGTGTCCATTGTGCTTTCCTAAAGTCTAATAAAACATAGAAATAAGAATGTTTATAGTGGAAATTGGACAGACAAATGACAACTATTACTCTGATTCAGAGAAGGTCACTTGGTCAGGAAAAAAAAAAAAAAAGTACTAAATAAAAATTGAATTGGAAAGGTCAATTTTTATGATCTCTTCAAATTTCTTATTAAACACCCTTTTTAAATTTCATAAATGAATGGGAAGATAATTTTGTATGGTCTCTTCAAATTCTATATAAAACACTCATTTTTAAATTCCAAAAATAAATAAAAACTGAATTGGGGATGTCATTTTGTATTCTTAGAACTCTCTTTTAAATTCCATAATGAAAAAAAAAAAAAAAAAACACTTTTATATTCCATATTAATTTCATGTTTAAACACTCTTTTTTTTTAAAAAAATGTAACCAAAATTTCTTTAGATTTGAAAATAAAATAATAAGGTCTATATATATTGTTAATCAAGTTTTTAAAACTGAAATTGACAAGTTCTTTTGATTGCTTTCTTCAAATTCAATAACTTATTAAACACCCTTTTTAAATTTCATAAATAAATGGGAAGATGACTTTGTATAGTCTCTTCAAATTCCATATTAAACAACCTTTATTAATTCCAAAAATGAATCAAAACTTAATTGGGGAGGTGATTTTGTATCGTTCCTTTTTAATTTAAAAATAAAAAATAAAAACTGAATTCAAGTTAATATTATTTTGTATTATTTCTTCAAACACTTTTAAATTCCATATTAATTTCATATTAAACACTCTTTTTAAAATTATATATTTTGATATTAAAAAAAAAAATTGTAACTGAAATTCCTTTAGACTTGCAAAGGCATGTAATTATTCCTTTAGTTAAAATTTAAAAAAATAAAGGAATACTTCCATAACTTTTAGGACCAAGTGAAATATTAATCAAGACCGACAGTCATAAAGTCTAAATATGTCATTAATCAAGTTCTTAAAACAGAATTTGGCAAGTTCTTTTGATGTGCCCTTTTCAAATTCAATGACGAAGATCATTTTGTATGATTTCCTCAAATTCTTATTAAACACTTTTTAAAAATTCCATGGATGAATAGGAAGATGATTTTGTATGGTCTCTTCAAATTTCATACAAAACACCCCTTTCTAAATTTCAAAAATAAATAAAAATTAAATTGGATATGTCATTTTATATTCTCTCTTCGAAAACAATTAAATTCCACATTAATTTCATATTACAATTATAATAATTGTTAATTAAAAACATTTAATGTAAAGTATTTAGTGAAAATTATTTTGTATTTTTTAAAAATCTAAGACGGTAAAGAAATTACTTACACTTTTATAAAATAAAATAAAAAAACAAATAAATAATTCCATAACTTATAGGACCAAGTGAAATATTAATCAAGACTGACAGCCATATGTCATTAATCAAGTTCTTAAAACAGAAATTGGCAAATTCTTGTGATGTGCCCTTTTCAAATTCAATATCGAAGATCATTTCTCTTCAAATTCTTATTAAACACTTTTTTAAAATTCCATAAATGAATGGGAAGATGATTTTGCATGGTCTCTTCAAATTCCATATAGAACACCCCTTTTTGAATTCCAAAAATAAATAAAATTTGAATTAGAGATGTCATTTTATATTCTCTCTTCAAAAACATTTAAATTCCATATTAATTTCTCTTCAAATTCAATATCGAAGATCACTTCTCTTCAAATTCTTATTAAACACTTTTTTAAAATTCCATAAATGAATGGGAAGATGATTTTGTACGGTCTCTTCAAATTCCATAGAGAACACCCCCTTTTAAATTCCAAAAATAAAAAAAAAATTGAATTGGAGATGTCATTTTATATTCTCTCTTCAAAAACATTTAAATTCCATATTAATTTCATTTTACAATTATAATAATTGTTAGTAAAAAAAATTAATGTAAAGTGTTTAGTGAAAATTATTTTGTACTTTTTTAAAATTTTAAAACTGTTAAGAAATTACTTACACTTTTATAAATAAAAAATTAAGAAATACTTCCATAACTTTTAGGACCAAGTGAAATATTAATCAAGACCGACGATCATAAAGTCTTAATATGTCATTAATCAAGTTCTTAAAACAGAAATTGGCAGGTTCTTTTGATGTGCCCTTTTCAAATTCAATAATGAAGATCATTTTGTATGATCTCTTCAGATTCTTATTAAACACTTTTTAAAATTCCATAAATGAATGGGAATATGATTTTGTATGATCTTTCCAAATTCCATATAAAACACCCCTTTTTAAATTCCAAAAATAAATAAAAATTGAGATGTCATTTTATATTCTCTCTTCGTAGACATTTAAATTCCATATTAATTTCATATTACAATTATAATAATTGTTAGTAAAAAATATTTAATGTAAAGTATTTAGTGAAAATTATTCTGTATGGTTTCTTCAAAATCCTTATAAAACACCCCTTTTTAAATTACAAAAGTAAATAAAATTTGAATTGGAGATGTCATTTTGTATTCTCTCTTCGAAAACATTTAAATTCCATATTAATTTCATATTACAATTATAATAATTGTTAGTAAAAAAACATTTAATGTAAAGTATTTAGTGAAAATAATTTTGTATTTTTTAAAAATCGAAAATAGTTAAGAAATTACTTACATTTTTAGAATAGTAATAAAATAATAATAGTATAACGAAGATCGTTTTGCATGATCTCTTCAAATTCTTATTAAACACTTGGGAAGATGATTTTTGTATGGTCTCTTCAAATTCCATATAAAACACGGTAAACACCCCTTTTTAAATTCCAAAAATAAATAAAATTCAATTGGAGATGTCATTTTATATTATCTCTTCGAAAACATTTAAATTCCATATTAATTTCATATTACAATTATAATGATTGTTAGTCAAAAAAAAAAAATTAATGTAAAGTATTAGTGAAAATTATTTTGTATTTTTTACACTTTTGTATGGTCTCTTCAAATTCCATATAAAATACCCCTTTTTAAATTCCAAAAATAAATAAAAATTGAATTGAAGATGTCATTTTATATTCTCTCTTCGAAAACATTTAAATTCCATATTACAATTATAATAAGTGTTAGTTAAAAAAAAAAAAAAAAACATTTAATGTAAAGTATTTAGTGAAAATTATTTTGTATTTTTTAAAAATCTAAAACGGTTAAGAAATTACTTACACTTTTATATTTTTTAAAAATCTAAAACGGTTAAGAAATTACTTACACTTTTAGAATAGTAATAATAATAATAATGATAGTAATAGTAAAAACGAAGATCGTTTTGTATGATCTCTTCAAATTCTTATTAAACACTTTTTTAAAATTCCATAAATGAATGGGAAGATGATTTTTGTATGGTCTCTTCAAATTCCATATAAAACACGTAAACACCCCTTTTTAAATTCCAAAATTAAGTAAAATTCAATTGGAGATGTCATTTTATATTATCTCTTCGAAAACATTTAAATTCCATATTAATTTCATATTACAATTACAATGATTGTTAGTATAAAAACATTTAATGTAAAGTATTTAGTGGAAATTATTTTGTATTTTTAAAAAATCTAAAACTGTTAAGAAATTACTTACACTTTTGTATGGTCTCTTCAAATTCCATATAAAATACCCTTTTTTAAATTCCAAAAATAAATAAAAATTGAATTGGAGATGTCATTTTATAATTCTCTCTTCGAAAACATTTAAATTCCATATTAATTTCATATAACAATTATAATAATTGTTAGTAAAAGAACATTTAATGTAAAGTATTTAGTGAAAATTATTTTGTATTTTTTAAAAATCTAAAACTGTTAAGAAATTACTTACACTTTTAGAATAGTATATATATATCTGTATCATAAGAGTTATTGTGTTCATTTTCAAATTTTCTTATTATCTTTAGCCCTTTACTTTGCAATCCTGGCTCCACCCCTGGCTACGTCTGTAGATATAGTTCAAGCCTTACCCGATTAGTGTGGAGGGTAGCATTGCACGGATTCTGTGAATTAATCGGAACAAAGTTCCGGACACCCCGATATATTATATATAGCAGTTAATATATGATAACCGGACAATATAGAAAATCCTCAAAAGAAATACATAAAAAATTGAAAGGGTAAAGTTCAATTACCTCCCTGAGGTTTGTCAATTTCATATACCCCTCTACGTTTTATAAGGAAAAATAACACACTATAAGAGAAATAAGTAAAATTATAAAACATATAAGGATTGATGTGAAATATTAACAAACTTCATAAAAGGTAAATGAAATTTATTCAAATTATAAATCATATATCAAATTAATAATACATGTTATGCAATCTAAAACAAGTATACTGTAGAATGCAGAAAAGACAGTGATGGTCAATTCTATATATAGCACAAAAGGAGTGATCCCTTACCAATTTATCATAATGGAGCAATATGGAACACATCACCAATAAATCTTACCAATTTTTTGAACTTGAGATATCGCTCAAATTTGAGACTTACAAAGTAGTAATCCTAAGACCTTCCATCCTCTCTCTCATTTCCTTTTTCTTTCTTTACCTAATAATGAGTAGCACTAACTTTACTCAAGTCGAAAACATAGACCGCAGATATAAAATATAAAAAAGAAAAAAGAAGAAAAATATGAAAAAATAAAAAATAAAACTTAAGACACACTAATTAGCACAAAATATATAACATATATAACATATATAGCTTACCTATATATATAACATAGGGAAAAGTGCAAAAAAAAAACTCCTGAACTATGGAAAAATCTGCAACTTACCTCCTGAACTTCAAAAAATGAAAAAAAAACCCTGAATTATGCAAAAAAGTTGTAGATCACCCCATCCATCACTGTTCCGGTCGGATCTTGCCGTTAAAGTGATCACGTGATGGTCACATGACACATACTATATTTTTAATGACCATAATGCCCTCATGACCATGAAAAGACACTAATGGCCCTTATAACTATTAAATCCATTACCCTTTTTATAAACCCCAAACACACCCTTATACTTTCGGTTTTGGGTCACGTTGATCTGAGCTGTCGCCGGAATAGTTGATTAATGTAGCATCTTCACCGGACTGAAATACTCAGTTCTGAAATATAGGGAAGCTCGCCAGAGGTTGTAGATGATGTAAGCTGTGGCTAGAGTTGCCGTAGCTTTTGGTTTGGTATTTGAACCTCGACGGTGGCCAATATCAATGGTTCGGTTGGTGATGATTGGAATGAAGCTCGCCGAACTGTTTTGATAGAATAAAGCTTGGGTGGACCTGGAATTGAGTACGCCGAAGGTATAGGGTATGAATTAGACACCAGACCTGATGAGGCTGTCCACCACTATGCCAGCCGAGCTTCTCTTGCTCATCGGCTGTCGTTTGAAGCCCCCTTGCTCACCGGCCACAGTCGAGCTCTCCACCATCTGAGCAGCAGTTCCTCATCACAGCCGACCACCGCTGCTACCGCGACTTCAGCTAGCGAGCTCACCACCGCAGTTCTTCCACAGCCAATTCAATCCATCATCCACGGCCAATTCAATCCAGCCGAGCTCGTCGTCGTCGCCATCATCCACTGCCAAGCCATCACGTCACCATCTTCAGCCTTGCACATAACTGAATTGAATTGATTTGCTTTGTTCTGGATTTTCGTTTTTTCCCCTTTCTCTAATCTCTCTGATTTAACGAAGGAAAAAAAAAAAAGGAATTAAGTTGAAAGAGGGGCACCACCCACCATCACCCACTATCACCAACCATTACCACCACCCCACTTTCGCCACTACCATTACCGCCACCTCTCACATATAATATACACACACAAACACACTCGTATATCCTCTGGTGCCGCCGCTAGTGTAACGTGCTCGATCAAAGAGGAATTGGACATATACATAGACATATATATATATATATATATATATATATATATATATATATATATATATATATTATACCAACACCGATGAGTACGTCGACGCAAGAGACGATGGAAGCGCAGGCGCAGGAGACGATGGCAGCGAGATCTTGGCAACGACGAGGATGATTTGTTTGATAATGCTCTGATTGGGTTTGTCTTATTAGGGATTTTGTAATCAGTTGATTTAGGGGTGGTGGGGTGAATAGAAGATGAAGAACTGAGGAGTTACTGATTTTGGGGCTTCTAAAAACAAAGTGATTGATTATGGGGCTTTTGAAAATAGAGGTGTTTCCATTGATGCGGCCTACGTCTCCAAGAACCTTAATCGTGTCCCAACCCCAGTCCTGAAGTTTAAGCGCCGCAGTGTTTTCTGCCACTTTGTCACCATCATCAGCGCTGCCGATTTGTCTATTTGAGTAGGGATGTCAATTTTTACCGCCCCGTTCCGCCCCGTTAATAACGGATATGGGAACACTTATTATACTGTTGGGGCGGACATGGATACAAATTTTGTACCCGTCGAGGGTCACGGGACGGGTAAGGGTTCAATATACATATCCTAGGGGCCCCGCCCCGCCCCGCTCCGCATATAACTATATTTAATATATATATATATATATATATATATATATTAATAAGTTATTTTAGCGGCTTACCCAACCCATCTCTTACAATCCTAATTTGGGATGTAAACTTGGTATTAAATTTGCTTTTGTTTTGGTTATGGTGGAAGTTGGAGCTTAGAACTTCTTGTGATTTGGTTGTATTAAATTTTTATTTTTGTTTATTATGTTATTTGAATTATGTTATGTGCATGTTATTTTTTTTTATTTTTGTTAGAATACATAATTTTATTTATGTTGTGTCATTCCTAGGCTTTGCACATTTAAATAGCAGGAGTTTAAGTTCCAAAAAGTGGGAGAAAAAATTTTGTTAGTGGGGCGGGCACGGGGGCACAGTATTTCCTAACGGGGCGGGGTTGGATATGAAAATTCAACCCGTCGCGGGTCTCGGGGCGGGCATGGACTTGACAAAAATTAAAAGGGGCAAGGCGGGATTTAGGGAAACCCGCTCCAAACCCGCCCCATTGCCATCCCTATATTTGAGGGCCGATATGCTTTGTTTGAGGGATGAAAACAATGGAGGTGTTTGGGTCTGTTATGATGTGTTTGGGTATGAGGGTAACAAAAAAGGGTGTCACGTTATTATTGGTTTATGAAATTATCAACGGCTATATCAGGTATAACTTTCAAAACAACGTAGTTTTAAGTAAGGGTAAATTTGTCTTTTAATATTTTTGATCAAGCCATATATCGGAATGCAACAAATCAATAGTTTAGGGGGGTTTTTTCCAAAAAAAATCATAGTTCAGGGAGGTTTCTTGTAGTTTACGGGGGTCAGTTACAAAACCCCAATAGTTCAGGGAGGTTTTTTGCACTTTACCCTATAACATATGCATAATTTTTAATGAAGAGGTACTAAAAAGTGAATATTTTCAATATCTATGCTCAATAATTCATAATGATATATAAATTGAAGATGAAATTAATTATAGAATCACGACAAGATAGTTTAAATAGAGGTATGCATACAATATATTGTGATAAGCGCATCTCTTTGAGGTTGAAAGTGAAATTTTATAGAATAACTATTAGACCAATAATACTGAAATAGATGTGCCCCAAGATAGAAGGACATAAATGAAAATTACCACATGGGAAAGTGATTACTTATTTATTTTTTTCATGGAAAATGGTTGGAGTAGCACTAATTGAAGATAAAATATAATAAAAATCGGTTAAGATGGTTTGAATATGCGCAAATAAAATGTTTTAAGTACACCGGTTAAGAAAAGTGACATAGTCCATATTAAGAGTGATATTAGAGAAAGGGGAAGACCAAATTTGAATATAGTTACTCAAAAAAGATATGGTAAATTGCAAAAAAATCTTGAATTATTGCCTTTTTGCAAATAACCCCCTGAATAGGCTGAATTACACACCGCCCTGAACTAATGACATTATGTAACGACCCGGTCATTTACCTCCCTTTCCTTTTTCTTGAAATTTTACGAATGAATTTTTTTCGTTTAATTTTCTTTTCTGAGCTCTGTTTCGTGTCGCTTAGTGTCATCTCGAGTGCTCAGAATTGGTTCCTGAGACTCTTTTCCGTGGATTGACAACTTCCTTTGAGGACCGAGTCATTTTCACATTTTTCGTTTTTCGACACTATGCGCTATTTTGTCATTTTCCCTATTCTGTCTTATCTCTGTTTGTCAGTTTTTGGCACAACCTCACTTCTCATGCTCGGAGTTGATTTTTGACTTCACGTGCCTTCATCTTGAGTGGTTTCCACGAAATATGTATCTTTACTTTTGCAAGAAAGTACTTTGATTACTCCCGGTGTCCATAGGGGCATGGATGCAAAATTCTTTGAAATTATTTTATTTTCTTGAGGTATTTTTCGTAAATATCTTTTGAAAATATTTTATTTTAGGGGTTTTTAAGAAAATATTTTTGGAAGATATTTTCATTCTGGGCCATAAGTGCAGTTTTCACTTTTTGGAGGGGCCATTGTGCAATTAATGAAAGTTATTGCAAAATATCTTGTTTTGAGTCTGGATTCTCGTACGGAATTCATTTTCACATTTTGTCGAGTTGTGTACTCTTGGAATTTCCTCCTGGTCGATGTTTTCCAGTTTCAGGGTTTTTGGCCCCGATTTTCGCCAAACTTGTTTTGGGCATAACTTTCTGCTCGGGACTCAATTTTTGACGCCGTTTCTTCCATTGTTCATATTTTATCATTTTGAATCTTTTTTGTTCACAAAGTTTTGCCATTTGAGCATGTATGCTCAAATTTTACTTTTTCGGACCCGGCGGGGCCCGGTCGGGGCACTTTTTGAGATTTCTATAAAAGGGGGGTGAGATATTTCAGTTTTCATCTTCTCCCCTCTTCATGCATGACCTGGAGCTCCCATGGCAGCCCAAGGGGTGCTGCCATTTCCTCTCTCCTCTTTTGGTTCACTTTTCCTTAATGGAAAGTCTTCGGCCTTAACTTTTGTTGTTTCCCTCGCCGTGCTCTACCTTTCTCCCTTATTAGAATTCAGTTTTGACCATTTCTTGAGTTTGGTTTTGAGGTCAAGTTATGATTTTGATGGGGCTTTCATGGGGGTTATGTTCACGGCGTTGTCCCCGACAAAACCTCTCGGTATCGTCGAATTCGAAGCACTTTTATTTTGGTGGGCCTTTAATATTTTCATCTCAAATTGAGGTAGGGGATGTTTTAGGTTTAAATTCTTGTCATATAGCATGCTTGTGATGCTTATACTACTTATTTGCATGATTAAATATAAAATCTAGAGATTTTATTATTTATTTTTCTTGTACGGGATCTAATTTTCCCGGTTGCTCGTAACTTGGTTTAAACATGTAGCATGATTTTATATTGCCCCTTGATATGCTCATTGTCGTGTATTAAAATTGGAACATTTGAATAAGTATTAAAGATTTTATTTAATATTTATCTTAGGTGAAAGATTAATTCACATGGTCTTGACTAACTTAAAATCAATACGTGTTAGCATATTAAATTAGGCCTTAGCATGCTCTTCAACATAGTTGAATATGAAAGTAATTGGAGGTGTTTTGAAAATTAGTAATTATTAATTAATTTGATTAATTAATTTGCCCCGAGTGCACTATTCACTCCATTCGAATTCCGACTTGATATTCTTGATCTACATGCCATATAGCTTCACATATATTTGATTTAGAATATTCGGTGAGGTTTTGAAACCTTTCATTTAATTAATTTCCTTATTTAAGATTTAATCCTCATGGTGATATACAACTTGGAATTGAATTGTGGCATGTTAGAAAATTAAGCTTTGGTGTGGTTGTTCACATGTATTAAATTGGGATTAATTGCATGAAAATTGCAACCTTTATTTTATATTTAACTTTAGTAAAAGTTTAATTTGCATCGGTGTAACTTGTATGAAATAAGCTTGAAATGTGATATTACATTAGTCCTTGGCATGTTCTCTAAGATATGTTAAATTGAGAGCATTTGGTTAAATTTGAAAATCTAGAGATTTTAATTAAAGGAATTAATTAAAATCTATTTTGTGGTCCCATTAGCTTAATTAAGGTTTTAACTTGATGTTTGTATTGGCTATGACTTGTTTACTAGTATATATTAATTTGGGACTATTTGAAATTGTTTTAGAACCTTGGGATTTAAATTAGCATGATTTGATTAAAGTTCTACTTTGTTGTTCTAGCAACCTAATTGAGTTTTAGAATGGATATAGGTGATGACCATACCATGTCCTTTAATATGTATTAAATTGAGGTTATTTGGAATTGAATCGGAATCTAGAGAATTTAAATGTGTTTATCTATTTAAATTCTTTCAATTTGCTCCATGATCTAGTTGTATTTTAGAAGTGGTTTCTATATTCAAATCATGGACTTAGATTTGTTGTATATTCATTTGGTTATGTTTTGAACATTGGATAACATAGTTGTTATGTTTGTATTCGTGATAATATGTTTTCCTTAGTGAATATATTGTTGCCTTGTGTAATGATTTGCACACTTCGTGTTTAACATCATTCATGCATAGCATGTAACGAATCGCACACTGAAGATTCGACATTCATCACATCATATTAGTTGTGGATTTAGAGCATGTATTGTATAGGTTTCCAAATTTGGTTGTGCTTAGTAGATAGTTGATTATCTTGCATATTCCTGTTGATATACGCGTTGTTGCACAACTTGTTGATTTTGGAAACTTGGGGATGTCGTTGTTTAACTATGGCTAGGACGTGGTTCTAGTACGGGGGATAGTCCCTCTATATAGTCTAGTGCGCACATAGGGAGGTTACCCATGGGCTAGTAACCATAAAATAACTATGTTGTCGGTCTGATCCAGCGTGATGTCCGAGTATCCACTTTGTTTGATTTTGCATTTCATTTTCAAGTTGATAACTAGATGATGTTGTAACTTGTTGTTTCTTATTTGTCGTTCCATTTTAAGTTACAAGATGTTAACTTTGCGAAATTATGCTTTATGCGTTGTATTGGAAGTTCCAATGTTGGTTAAATTGCATCGATATTGAAAATCGTGTTTTAACGTTCTAATAAAGCTTAGGATTGATCCTATTGATTCATTTATAACATAGACGTTAGGTGACATGAACCACTACTGTTATTTTGTGCTTTAGATTCTAAGTTGATAGCTTTGATAACTTAAACCTTGTTGCATTGTATAACATGCTCTTTTGTTGTTGAATTACATGGATAATGTGATTCTTGTTAACTTGTATTCAAATATGCTTTTGTCATGTTGTATGGATTACTCTAGACCTAGTTCAATTGTATTGAAAATGCAATTCATATTAATCTATGCTCAAGCATTCTTCTTGTCGTGTTATTTGGATTATCCCAACCATGATTCATTTCGTACACGTATGTATATCATGATTCTTGTTGCTTAGACTCTATGGTAGCTTAGGATGCTCCCTGAGTCTCACTTGGACATAGACGTTAGGTGGCATGAGCCCCTTTAACATGTTTCACCTTAAGGTGATAAATTTGTAAAATGCTAGGTCGATGCATGCTCATCTCCTACGAGTAGCTTTATGTTACTCACCCCTACGATACTGGGGTATATTTCAGGTACGAAGACTTGGTTCGTGAAGCCTAGCATTCCTCGGATGTCGTGTAGCTTTCAAGTTTCCATTTCATGCAAATGTTAGCATGAAATGTCATTTTGTAGACTTATATGTCAAAATATGTATATTTGATTCCATGTATGTAATGTGTACATAAGTGCACTCCTTTCAATATATTTGATATGTATGAGATGAGGCCGGAGGCCAATGACATGTATATTGTATTTTATGCAACTTTTTAACTTCATGAAATGTTATGAAAAACTTGAAAAATCGCAAGTCATTGGTTCACCATAGTTGAATCGGGTGTGGGAATTCCGTTTTCATTCTTTCATAGGGTCTTATAAACCATGTTTGAAGTGTGGCCAAGGGCCAAACGATCATTTGACCCCGTTTTGTATTTTTGGATTCCAAGTTTTCATTCCAAGTTTCATTTTTGCCTTTTTGCCCGTTGGGGGGTCGAATTTTGCATCAGCTATATTTTTAAGTCGTGGACCATTGTAGCATGTCCATATAGGTAAGTTACGTTTGCGTGCATGGTCGTTTCCGGGCAAAACCTTATCGTTTGTATTTTGAGCCTCTTGTGAATTCATTTCGTACTTTTTTTGCATATTCTGATCTAGGGGCATTATAGACTTTTCACGGTGGTTTTATTTTCTTCTTTCAATATGGTTGAATAGAAAACATGATTTTAGGGGGGGTTTCTTTTCCGTGTTTTTCCAAAAAATGTTGTCTTGGCATCGAAAATAGCCTACGAAGTTCAGTTCTCAGTTTTCAAAATAGCAGTTTTTTGGACCTCCATGACCAGATTTCATGGAGGGGCATTTCGGGTATTCTATATTGCGTTTTTTTTTTTAATTCTCTCGCTAGTCATGTAGGAAACTCAATTTTGAGGAGGGTTTCTTCTTTGTGTTTTTGCAAAAAAATTCATCTAGGTCTCTAAATTCAGCCTCTGTTTTGTCTTTTTTTTTGAAAAAAATCACATAGCAGCTTTTGGGCTGCTATTGGCAGCCATGTGTGCACCCAGCGCGCGCGCGGCGTGCATGGGTGAGCGCATAGGCGTGCATGGGGGCTGTCATGGCCCCTTGTCGGGCCTCCGCGACGTCAAATCTTCTTTTGGGCTTTTCTCCTTCGTTCGGACTCCGATTCAAGTGAATTTTTTTTTTAACTTGACTAATTTTTCACTGTCTTTCCAACGGTGTGCTCGGTTGTACTCGGTTCTTCCTGGATAATTACCAGTTTACCCTTTTTGCTTTAAGTGCTCGTTTTTCTTCGTCATGCCGTTTCTCCTTCGTTCGGACTCCGAATCATACGATTCTTGAGTCCATCTTGATTAGTTTTTCGTTGTCCTTCCAGCAGTGTGTTCGGTGGCACTCGAATCTACAGTTTTTGAAAATGACTATTTTGCCCCTAGGGGCTTATTTGTCATATTTTCGATCTTTTGCTTCCGCATCAGTTCTTGTTGAGTTCCACGATCTCATGGAAGGTCACTTTGACTTCTTAGAGTCTTATTTTCTATTTTTACTTTCGCATTCGGATCCGTTATCGGATCATCCTTACGCTTCATCACAGGACACGCTGGCTTAAAAATCAGGGTCGTCACACATTACAACTATCATTTTATTAAATAATTAACTTATTATTAATTTTTTACTATTTATAATAAAACTTTTTATACTCGGTTTGAAAATTTTTACTATACAAACAAATTCTTTTTATATAGTATATTCATGAAAATTTATTAAATTACTTGAGTAAAAAATACGTTTTTTTTTTTTTTTCTTTTCATGCAATATATTCAGACAAAATTAAAAAATTATTAAAGTGTTTTAAAATTTTCTACATACATTTTTTATTTAAAAAATTAATTTCTAGAATTAAAGGTAACTTTATACATATTTAATGGAGAATATGTCATAAAATTAGTATGATTTTTTTTTTTTTTTTTCATAACTTGTTTTAATAAGAAAAAAGAATTAAATGTAATTTCATAAGAAATAACCTTATGGTCATTTAATGAAGGCATTGTGACAAAAATATAGTTATTTGTAAATTTGAACTTAGTTAAGAGTATTATATATATATATATATATATATATTACACTTTATCATATATATATTAGCATGTGACCTTAAACAGAGCTGAATACGAACATAGGATTCTTGCAACTAACTCCAAGTAATTAAAAAATTGGTTTGGTTGTCATTAATAACCTATATATAACTGGAAATAAAATAGTAGTTCCTAAATAAATTTTTGTCAAAAAAAAAATGTAAAATAATAAAATCTCTCATTTAAAAGTGCAATGATGGCTACATGAGTCATTTAAAAAATCCATAATTTTTTTTTTTTTATCATTTTTCTAATTTTTACATTGAATCAATATGATGCATTAATTTTAAAAATATATGATAAACTAAATACTATAATCTTAGAATTAATTTGTTGGTTATCTTTCTTTATAACTCCTTAATAAATATTTTTTCCACCTTAATAGATATTTGGATTTCCAAAAAACGTAGTTTAAGAGAATAAATGCCTCGGTGAATGTGCAACCAATCACCGATCGAACCCTCACCAGAGCGACAGAATTAGGCGCACTACTTTCTTCCCTACGCTTGCCCAAGAGTATATATCATCTGCGGCAACGCCTATCGCTTCCGTAAACCTCATTGAGACACCTCAACCCTAGACCCATTCCACCACATCCACGTGGAATCTAATTCCGTCCGATCATGAATTAGGGTACGAGTACTATACGCACAATAATTCCCACAATGCGATACAGTTTATGCGCACTCTGTAACTCTTCACCGCCAAATTAGCCCTCATAAAGCTACCAGTGGAGGTAAGCTGCTGCAGTCCTCTCTCTCTCTCTATTCTCATCTCTTTCTCTCTCTAAAATTCCTCTCTCAGAGTGGAGGAGGAGGAGGAGGAGGAGGAGGAGGGAGTTACATCGCCGTTGTTAACAAGGTGAGCAATGTGAATATAGGGTTTTTTGAGAAATTTAGATTTTAGGGTTTTTGTTCGTGCGCGAAACGGGGTTTTCGACGACGATTGAGAAATGTTTATAGCATGAAGAGTTATGTTGTTTAAGCCGTACAAGTTTTGATGTTAAATGTTTGTTTCTTTATTTTGTGTTTTATTTTTGTCTGATGATGAAATAATCAACTCCATACGTGTTTGTTATTCTCTTGTGTTTGATGAAATTAGTGATCATGGAGTCACCAAGAGGCTGGTCGAACAATTACGCAACCCCATCTGGACCAACAACGTTTCGGTCCTGTAGTCCCACTGGTATACTCTCTCTCGCTACATTTTTATGCACGCATTACGTGTAGACATATTTCTATATGAATTTTATTTTTTAATTGCTTTATTGTTCATATTAGTTGAAATTTTGTTTTGTTTTTTTTCCCACTTTTCTATATACATGTGTATTACATGCTTATAGCCAACACTCTTATAATGATCATTACACATGTTCTAGTTTTTGTTTTGGGGTGTTTATACGTATTTGCTTATGCACCTATGTTGGTTGGGGTTCAATTGGTAGTCACATGGTTGTGTTTTGTTGTGGGCATATCTCTACCACTGTTGCTTGTTATTGTTGTTTAATAGAAATTTATCGTATACATAATTTATTCTGATGTAGAACATTTTTTGGATTTGTTATTGTGTTGGCCTTGTCCTACTTTTTTAGGATTTCAGCAGATCCACGTTGTATCATGCCATATCATATCCTCGGCTCGATGTTCGTGTTTGTTCTACTTGGGTCATTCCTTATTTATATATCTATTAAATAAAATTTTAGAAATAAACTTCGGTTTCCTCTTCTTTAGAAATCAAAGTTCTGAGTTCTTGATAAGTTCAAGTTCCATGTGCATATCAAGCAACATTTTGTTTGATTTGAAATTTTGGTAAGGGTAGGGAGGCTATGCAACATGCTTAATACGCCATGTAATGCATACATAACATTTTATAGTTAGTGAATATATATCTTTCGTTCGTATTACAGATTTACAGGGGACCTTGAAGCTGTACTGAATGGTATTTTTTGTTGTTTTTACCGTTGCCCTCGTGGTTGGCCCAAATTGCTCTACTGCTGAGTCATTTTAATACATTTAAAAAGGAACAATGCTTGCCTCAGGCCGCATAAGAAGGAACTCCCTTCTTATGATGAGGTGGCCCAATAAAACATCAACAAGTGTTAAAATTTTAAAATAAATTTTTTTTATGAGTATAGGGAATAGAAACTGATCATCCCCTCTTTCTCTCTCACGCAGCTATCTATATACAAATACATATATATATATACATATATATATGTGTGTGTATATATATCTATATATATATATATATGTCTGTCCATGGCTGCCACCTCCAATGTCCGCCCATGGCCACCTAGAGTTTTAAAACCCATATCCTTTCACCAAATCCACCATATGATCAGGAAAAAATAAAAATAAAATCCACTGCACGTGTATGTAATTCATTTCCTTCCATTATCATCTTCTTTTACAACAAACCCACATCTTGATTTCAATCAATCCCAACAATCATTTTTAGTTGCCAAACTCAAGACCAAGTCCTCGCCTACAATTTATGGGTTCGTTCTTGGGATATGATACTCTCAATGGAGAGAGACGATATTGATTCCCAACATCTCTGTCAATAGAGAAAGACCCATCATGCGCCAAATCTGATCAACACCAATATACAACCTATTTAAATTGGAACCCTTTTGATATCTATTATATTTTGATGTTATAGTTTCACAATTTCCCCTCATCTCCTTCAATTTCTTGTTGCCCCAGGAAATACTGATGACGAGATGGAAAGAGAGAGGAAGGTGGATCAGTTTTTAATTCTATGTGATCGTCATTTTTTTTTCTTTTAAAACTTTAATACTTGTAGATATTTTATTGGGCCACCTCATCATAAGAAGGGAGTTTCTTCTTATACGGCCTAAGACAAGCATTATTCTTTAAAAAGTGCAAATGGCCCAAATGGGGTGATTTGCATTCGTGGGCTTCACCATATTTGCTCTAAAACAATTTAATCCCGTAGAATTATCGACCTTTGTTTTATGTTGTGCTCTAACAATCATTATTACCATCCCCCATGTTGAGTTTAGATGTACTTGAATTGACCATGGATAACTTTTGCATGACTAGTAAACATATGTTCCCTTTGTATATTCTGGTTTAAATTTAACTTTTCATTTTTTAAAACAGATATATATACTCAGGGGCGTAAAAGGATGAAATTACTCTCTAAAGGAGGGTACAGTAATGCGGGTTTTTCTGGTTATTGCAATGGATCTGAAAGGAAGAAACAAAGAATGGATTCAAAAGATACTGACTATACTGATCCATTTGCAATACCAAATCTGCTGGAGGGGCTAGATAGTGGTAAATTCGGAAGTGTGACAAAAGAGATTGAAGACCTTCTGGCTCGGAGAATGCTGCTGGCAAATTCCTACTTTGCAGTTTACCCAAAACTGCAAGGTATGTGCTCAGACTCAGAGAGTAGTCCCAATAAAAAGGCATCAAAAGTGAAGCAGACTGCTTGTCCTTCGGCACATCAGGAGCTGATTGTAATAGAGGACGATAATGATGATAATGATGCAAAAGATGTTCCGAATGTAGGCTTACAAGTTCAAGTTCTTGATTCGGATGAAGAAACTGGAAATCAGAGATCTTTTCAACCATATCAGGAGGTCGTCTTGAGGAGGCCAGCCCCCGCCATTGGATTCCGGATGAAGGAAATTTTTGTAAGTATTTCCCACATTTGTAATTAGAGTTGCAGGTCTCAATAGTTAATGATTAAAATGAAGAATATTTGACACTGTTGTAATCTGTTTTAACGTTGACCTTTCTGTGGACATATTTTTTTTTATAAAAAAACCGAAATCTGTGTGTTAAGTTTTAACATCACCTTTTTGTGGATTTTTTTCCCAAAAGAATGGTCTTTTTTTGAGATAGTTATTAGCATTACAGGTTAGACTTGTAATCCTACTTTAGGTATCAAATTTTGGGTTTGCATAAAGTGCTAAAAGAATGGGTTGATAATGTATTACGACAACTGCAATGTACTATATGCCATTTAAAACGGTGCGGAAGAGTCCCGAAATATGTAATCTGGACTCTTTGCAATTAAAAGTCAATTTTCAGTTTCATAGGTGTGCTTTTTAAAATCTTAGTTGTCTGCTTCTTCTTCTCTCTCTCTCTCTCTCTCTCTCTCTCTCTCTCGATGAGTTGATTTATAAAAATTCAATCTTTTGGTTTTCTGATATTTTGTCCTTCAAATAAATTTCTTGTACGTGTAATAATTATAGAGCAACCTCTTCTTGGTGTAGCTTGAATTGTTCCAAGAAAACACATACCACTTTCTTTACAACAAAGCTTAGTTCTTTATTTAAAAGAATTCAAATAATACTGAATCATCCACTACTAAGATTATGTGGCAAATTAGTGATAGATTTGTGTTTGGAGCAGCAATTCTTGAACTGAGAGCACCCAAGTCTGAGGGCCATGTAGGAACCAGTTACAGATATGTAGTTTTACTTATGCATGTTATAAACTTGTAAGATGGTTTCTTTTACTATCATCATTCACTAGTCTAGATTTAGCAGCTTTTTTCTTCTTTGACTTTTATATGACGTTTGCTGGTAGGCTAATTGCAATATTAAGTTATTTTCTTCAAAATCTTTGTACATGTTTGCCTGTTTTTGATTTGCTGATCCCATTTCTACCACTAATTTCTACACGGTTTGCCGCCATTCCTTCAAATCTAACCACTGTTCACATTAGCATAAAACTTGTAAACATGGTTTCTTGTACTATCAGTATATAGTTTTGCTCATGCACGTTATAAACTTGTAAGATGGTTTCTTGTATTATCAATTTTCACTAGGCTATATTTAGCAGCTTTTTTCTTCTCTGACTTTTATATGACGTTTGCTGGTAGACTAATTGCAATATTAAGTTATTTTCTTCAAAATCTTTGTACATGTTTGCCTGTTTTTGCTTTGTTGATCCCATTTATACCACTAATTTATACACAGTTAGCCACCATTCCTTCAAATCTAACCACTGTTCACATCAGCATAAATCAGAAACTGAATGCCACCGTTCTTCCGAAGATTTTTTTTTTATACCTACTGGAATTTTATGAAACTGAATTATATTTGTGAAAAATTGAGCAGTAGAAAAACAGGGAGGAGGAAGCTGATGAGGCATTGATGAGAAGGAATCGGGAAAAAAATTTGGGAGAAAAAAGGTAATGTAGGGACAGAAAAACAAAAAGTATTGATGGAATTTTTGGAGAGCAAATTGACCTGGGCAGAAAATAGTAATGGAATTTTCGAGTCTGCTACATTTATCAATCTGCTCTATCAGTCTCTCACCATCTCTTACTCATCTCTCTTACATCTCTGGTCACACTCTCCAATTCTACGAGTCTTATCATCTTTATTTCTCATCTCTCTCACCTGCCTTATTTTTCTCCCTTTCTTTCATTTCCCATCTACTCTATGTCGTCTTTCCAACCGTTTGGGCTGGTGTTCATTGGCAACCATTGTTGCTGCCACCAAACTTAGATCGTCTGAAAGATGCATCACCCTCCAATCGTCTGTAAGATATCTGTCATCTTACTTTTGTGGTATGCTAAATTTTTTCTTCTGATTCTAGTTTGTGCACATGTTTTTATGTGACTTTGTATCTGTGCGCATATAGATATTGGATTATATTTCATCTATATGTTTATGTGTTGTATGTACATATATAGATGTACATACTATGTATAGAATGTTTTATTATTTATTTATTTATTATTATTATTATTTTATAAAAAAATATATTATTATTATTATTTTTGAGTTGAGCCAAGTGCAAGCTTGACTGGAAATACCAAACTGAGCTGGAGAAAAACAATCTTCACTTCCTCAGGGCGTCCATGATTAGACAAATGCCTAATTGTAACTTGTTTTTTAATTGAAATCTCTGCTGCTTGGTTTAAATTACCACTGAAAATGAAAGAAATGCACCGCTTGAGATGTCCTTGTCATTGCTTCGATTTTCTTTTCTTTATATCTCAAAATTTTAATGAATTTTATTTTTATACAGTTCCATTGGGGTGGGAGTTATTACCATATAAAGTTAGTATCAATAGTGACTATGAATACGCTTTTCTTCCAACGTTATTGTTTTAATTACAGTTCTACTCTAATATGTTCTATTATTATTATTATTATTATTTTAATTTTTTGTCTGCAAATTGGTTGATACAACTGCCATATTCAGGATGGTGATATTGCTCAAACCCAAACTTTGGGAGAGGAAGATGCAAGGTTTCATGGGGAAACTAAACCAGGGAAAGATAAAGGTGTTTATGTTGGTGTAGAGGATGATATGGAAACTGAGGAAACTAATCACCAAGCTGATGATGGTTTGGGTGATATCTGGATGGAGATGAATTTTGCATTAGAATGTTCCAAGGTATTCTTTTTTTGATTGATTCTGTAGTAGTAGTTGGAAATTATTTCTTTGTCATATATTCATTCAGACTCTTTTTGAAGGGTGAAAGAGCTTATATAGTTGTTCATTTTATTTGTATATTTTGCCAATCTTTTTGTTTTTGATATCATTTACATATATTTGTGGAACACAAAGAGGGATGCTGTATCTTTCAATGTCAACACCATAGTTAGTGGTTGTGGTTGGAATCTCTGATATAATTTTTTGTTTCCACTTTCAAGTTGCCAAACTTGTGGTGATTCAGGCAATCTTTCATACTTTATTAACTTAATTATATTGCATAGTGATACAAAAAACTCTTAAAAAATAGATACTTCTGTTTTATTATTTTCGAACATGTACATTTTTGCATTCTCTACTTTGAAAAGAAACACATTTCTTAGTCAGATATTTGTCAAACAGGGCAGTTGGTAGGAAAATTGAAGACCTAGAAGAGTGTTTCTTCTTAAAACATGATTTCTTTGTTGAGGCTATTAAGTGGATTTGAGGTGTGGTCTGTATTAAATTCAGTAGGAACATTTTAAGAATTTTCTTTGGTTCACTTATCAAATAAATTAATAATGGGTTGCGAGCAAAAACACCCCTATGGTATGCATATAGAGTGTATAACCCCCTATACATTCTAAAAAAATCCCTAACATTCAATTTCCGGGTCACCTGCAAAAGTAATGGATCCTTTCCAATAGAAGCATTAGATGAAGGGCTTGGTTCACTGATTCCACCACTTCCACGTTATGGACTGCTATACTAAATTAGGGTTTATAAGTTCCTATATACATATATATATATATATAAGGGCATTATCGGAAGAGAAAAGTTTGTTTTCGGCATTTTATACCTTAAAAATGTCTTGTGCAATACACATGACTAAATTTTTAACGAAACAGTGACCTCGAGCCCTTCTTTGCTCATTTTTTCAAACTTCACGGACTTATATACAAAACATAAAGGATGGGGGTGTTATTTGCCCAAAATGTAAACATTAGGGGTGTTTTTCTCACTTTGCCCGTAAATAAATAAAGAATTTGATTTGGGTCAAAGCTGTAAGTTTTAAATCTGGAAAAGAATTATATGGAGGAGTTGATGGGGAAAGGCGAGGAGTAAAAATGGTACTTCAGTCCATCCCTTCCCAACACCCTTAATAAACCGGGACCCACGGTGATGATGAGAAAGGATGACACCCAAGTACATATGAACAAGAGGTCAGTTGACTAAAACTAAAAACTGAGCCATCTATTAGAACTTGCTATAGAATATGGAATTTCAAGTAAAATGAGTTGCTCGCAAACAGCTCTTGTTTGTCTTGTTAAGGAACTCCTTTCATTTTGTACACCAGCTACATGGAAGAAGCTTGAATATTTGTTCCAAGCTTCATTACTTGCAACCTTGAACAACACCAAACATTGGTTGTTCCAAGTAGTGAAATTTATTGTAATAGTAGTCAGGTCCTTTATAGCACTTGCGTAAATAAAAAATAGTAGAAGTAGTTGATTAGTACGTAAAACTAATAAACTATGAGCAACATTGAAGCAAGTTTTTAGCATGTTGTAAAATTATAAAACACTTATTTGTACTTGTGGTGCTAAATAAAAGCATTACTTGGTGAGTGAATAGAGCTCGGCAGCCAAGCATGATAATGCAGGTCTAAGTCTGGGGGAAGTCATATTTTGTAGAATTAATGTTGACAATTAGGTATGTAGTAAGCCCAGTTTTCCCACCCCCTCAGTTGAGGGAACTACAATGGTAAATATGCTAGAATTTAATAAAAAGATAGTGTGTGAAATTGTCTATGTACAAGCTTGATAGGCTCAAACAAACTTTTTTTTTTTGATAAGTAATAATAAATAAAAAAAGGCGTTCAATAGGGGACGATAGGCTCAAACAAACTTGTGCTTGGAAATATATAAATGGATTAGTTTGAACATTTTTTAGGCTCAAGTCAAAGCTTAGGCATGCAAACTCATTAAAATATTTAGGGAAAATTACATAGACCTTCCTTGAATTTCAATATACACTGACCTCCCTTCTTGGTTGTCAATTTTTTTTTTTTTTTTTTTTGATAATTAAACAAATTCATTCAAAAAAACGTTCAAAGGGGAACGTGTCCCAAAAACAACAAAGGGATCCTATGGTCCCAAAGAAGAAATAAAATCAATCATCTCCAGGGAGGAACAAAGCCTACCCGAACCCCAAAAACATAAAGATGTAATAAAAGCTGACTTAATAACAACAATCGAGGATTCCTTTCCTTCAAAGGATCTATTATTCCGCTCCCTCCACAAACACCACCATAAACACAAGGGCGCAATCCTCCAAAACACACGAGCATGACCTCCCACATAACACCCTTTCCAAGCCTCCATCAATCCTCTCGCAGATCGAGGCATTACCCGCGAAACCCCAAACATTCCTAGCAAAAGACACCAACAGTCCAAAGCCACTGGACAATGCAAAAGAAGATGATCCACCGATTCCGCATTGCATTTACACATACAGCACCAGTTAACTGTGATTTATCTTTGCCTCCTCAAATTATCAAGCATCAAGATCTTACCCCACACCACTGTCCAAGTAAAGAACGCCACTTTGAGCGGCACCTTAGATCTACACGCTGTTTTCCACGGAAACATAATCTCTGTAGTATCTAAGAGGCATCGGAAAAATGATCTCACTTCAAACATTTCCCGAGAAGTAGGCACCCAAACAAGTGAATCTCTATCTCCGCCACGGGTCTCATGCCAAGACAAACAATCTAACAACCCGCAAATATCGTCCAACTCGCAATCCAGAAACGCTCGCACAAACTGCACATCCCAAATCAACCTCCTGCTATCAAGCTGATAGCAGTTAGCAACCGAGGCATGCCTATCAATAGCAATCCTAAACAATCTGGCAAATGAACAAGCAAGGGTAATCACCACACCAAAGATCCTCCCAAAACCTCTCATCCCTACCATCCTGAACTCTGAATCTGATGTGTTTGGAGAACTCATTCCATCCTTTCTTTCCTAATGGATTTTCAAACTCCGACACTAGCAGGAATCCTCACCAAACACGAGCACCACCTCCCGTTTCTTCCCCAAACCGGCACAAAAATAACCCTCCTCCACAACCTATGACGTTCCACTCCAAATCTCCACAACCATTTACCATGGAAGGCCTGTTAAATGGCTCCAACCTCCTTATCCCTAGGCCTCCGGCCTGAGTCGGCCTACAAACCTGCTCTCAACGAACAAGATGATACTTAAATTCTCCTTGTAATCCACCCCATAGAAAATTCCTCTGAAGCCTCTCAATCCTTCTTGTTTGTCAAATTACATTTACCTCTCTTGAGATTTGTATATAAGTAACCACATACCTCCCCTTTGTTTATGATCAACGACAAAAAATGCTGATGTCATCAATTTTTTAACTTTCAAATTACAATTCTACCTTGGAAGACATGTTAATTGCAATAAAATACAATATATATATATATATATATATATATATATATATATATATATATAAAATAAAATAAGGACAAAAATGTAATTACAAACACGAAAAGTCTGATGGGAAATATTTGTTGATTTCATTCATATGAAGAAGAAGATATTTGTTGATTTGGTACGATCTGGTGTTGTATGATACTTTGCAACGTGATAAAATTGGAAAATATTTTTTGATTTCAGTCATGATACATGATGTGTATTGCTTATCATAGACTTTGATGATGTAGATCTTTTATTTTTCTAATCAGGTGCTTCCTTTTGGCTTGTGATATGAGTGTGACACTGTCTGAGCTTATACTCTCTTAAGCTGATGTCATCAATTTTGTAACTTTCAAATTACAATTCTACCCTTGGAAGACATGTTTATTGCAATAAAATACAATATATATACATCCACACACACATATATATAATAATAATAATAATAATAATAATAAGGACAAAAATGTAATTACAAACACGACAAGTCTGATGGGAAATATTTGTTGATATAGTCATATGAAGAAGAAGAAGATATTTGTTGCACAGTAATTGTTGATTTGGTACTATTTGTTGTCTGATACTTTGCAATGTGATAAAATTGGAAAATATTTTATGATTTCAGTCATGATACATGATGTGTATTGCGTTGTGTATCATAGACTTTGATGATGTAGATCTTTTATTTTTCTAATCAGGTGCTTCCTTTTGGCTTGTGATATGAGTGTGACTGTGTCTGAGCTTATGCTCTCTTAAGGAACGGATTACTTACTTATTGGTGATGATTTGCATTTACAGCAGCAATAGTTGAACTGAGAGCACCTAAGTTTGAGGGTCATGTAGGAACCAGGAACAGCTGTTTAAAAGCTCATGCACATTATAAACTTGTAAGATGGTTTCTTGTACTATAAGGCTACGTTTGGTGTGCAGGAATGAAATAGAATGGAATACTCATTCCAACCATTCAGTTGTTTGGTGCGCAGGAATGGAATGGAATACTCATTCCAATGGAATGAAAATCCATTCCAGGGAATGAAAATCCATTCCATTTGTAAACCTATGGAATGGCCATTCCATTCCATAGTAAGATAAAATATTTTTGTAATATTCCCAATAAGCCTTTAATCACATTCCAATAAGGCAAAAATATTTCGCATTCACCAAAAATCTTTCACATTCCATTTTTCATGTTTATCGATTTTTTTATTAGACGTGGTAAAAATCTTTCATCTTCCCTCTCTTCTGAATATACGCAGAGTTGCCATCAACAAAAAGTTGCAGGACTTTCAACCAAATTGCAAGTATTAATTTCTTTGTTTATTTATTTTTGATAAGTAGGTATTAAATCTCTTTTATCTTTTGAGTATATCACTTTTTTATTTTTCTTTTTTATTATTATTATTTTTTAATTTTATTTTATATTATTTTTGTATCTTTGTGTTGAAACATTTGTGTAATCATCTGGAACCAAAAGTGGACTTGTTTGACTTTTGGACTCTTAGTTAAGTTCATCGTTGGATGATTGAAGAACCTTGCTCGATTAGAAATCTACAATAAAAAAATTTTAAAAAAAAATTAAAAAAAGGGGTATAAAGAATATATATGTATTCTTTATTCATTCCTTCCAGCAAGTTCTTGTATTTTTTAGCCTTTACATCAACTTTTTAGGTTAAATATTCAATCATGGTGAGTTGGTTTAGTTATAATTTTTTTTATTATTCTTTCCTCCAATGAAAAGGGCATTTTTGAGAAAATGTATTCCCTTCCAGATTTAATGATACTCAACCAAACAATAGAATGGTAATAATCATTCCATTCCATAACGATTCACAGTATTACACCAAACATTAGAATGGTAATACTCATTCCATTCCATTCTCATTCCCATTCCATTCCAAGTTTCATTCCATTCCATTCATGCACACCAAACGTAGCATAAGTACTCATTAATCTAGACTAGTTGCACCATTAAGTTATTTTCTTTAAAATCTTTGGAAATTTTGTTTTTCCTACATGTTTTTCTACAATACTGAAAGTGTTATATTGTATATTAGAACTGTTCATGCTTGACTTTAATAATTTGTGTGTCTGTTTAAGTTTTTTGATTTTCTAAAACTGCATGTATTAAGATTTACTCACTATGCTGTTCTGTTAGGATGCTGCCGAAGATCCTTCTTCTGGATACATAAGAGAGGATGGAGAGGAATGTGAGCATTCTTTTGTCCTGAAAGATGATCTTGGTTATGTTTGTCGCATTTGTGGGGTCATTCAGAAAGGAATTGAAACCATAATTGAGTACACAAAGGTATGAGTTTTCTCAACTGAATTTTTTTGTTTATCAGTTTTTTAATTTAATAATAATAATAATAATTATTATTATTATTATTATGATGTTATTGTCATGGAAAATGGTAATTGCTTGGTGGTGTTGTAAAAACTCGGGCTTCCAAGCATGAGAATGCTGGTTTGAGTCTGAGACAGCCACTTTGTGCAAATTATGCTCATGGTTAGTTTTTTACCGATACACGTCTCCCGACACCCTCAGAATGTGATGACCCTTTTAGGTTTTTTGTCATGAATCTGGAGAAGTGCTACCCAAGTTGTGAAGTTTAGATGCTTTAAATTGGATTTTTGAAAGATGCTAGGAATATTCTACTCGTCGTTATATACTGTTTAATGCTTTTGTCTTTCTTTCCCCAACATACCAAATTGTTATGAATTTGCTAGCTGAATAAGAACTTGAAGGTTATAAAAGAAGATGGGTTAGATGAACATGGTATATCAACGGTCAGAAAATGCTATCCCTCATAGTGGGATGTGGACCTGAAGTAGCCTTTTCAGTTTAAGATCATACCATCATTGCTTGGCATTTTGCTTTCTTAAAACTGAAAACTTCTGAGGATTGTGTCTTTGCTATGAGTGTTGTGATATATTTTTGTCGCATTGTGAATAACTACTTAACTTTATTTTTTTTTTTTTAAAAAAAAAAATTTATAGAAGAAAAGAAAAAGTACCTATTAGTTTTTCCTTGTCCAAAGACCTAGTTACTAAATTGGCTTGTTTAGTAGATTCTTTTGATGCCTTGAGACACTAGTGTCAAATTGAGTCACTAGGTTGGTAGGTTTTGGTTAAGCTGGCTTTTGTCTTGGTTGATTCAGGAATTTTTTCATGTGTCGAGCAATCTGAATCAATAGTGTCACAACTTTTAGATTATTCTATCCCTATGGCTAGCTGGGTTGTCTCAGTATACCGCGATGAAATTTCCATCTCTTTGATGGAGTTATGATATCTAGTTAAGAATACTATACTTGTATAAATTCTCCATTATTTCTAACACGACCTCTTACTTTAAATATTAATTTCTTAGCTAGAGACATTAAGCATAGTGTTTAGCAAGTGAGGGGAAAGCTAGGATAGCGCCTATTAATGATAAAATTAGAGAAAGTAAGACTTTAGGTGGTATGGTCATATGCAACGTTGATCCGAAGATGCATCGGTTAGAAGAGGAACAGTTGTTTGCCTAGAAGGGAAGTGGCAAGGGAAGTGGCATTATGTGTATACTTTATAGTGGAAGAAGGGACTATTGCTTGCTGCATTGCATTGGTAAAATGCTTGGTCTCTTAAGCTTGGGTTAGAGTCTTGAGAGCAGCCAAATTATGAAATAATGCAAAAGTTAAGTAGTGTGCGTGCTATGACCAACCTCTCCCAAAGGAGAGGTTGAGGGTTCAAGACCTAATGGGAGCATGCAGTGGGTATACTTACCTATAAAAACCAAAAAAAAGGAATTTGTATCTGGTCCACCATTCCCAACCCCCTCAATTTGTTAGATTATTAGGACTTTGGTTAGCAACTTTTGGTATGAGACACAGTCTGTAATTTAAATTCTCAGTTTATTTGTCTTTCGACTCTTTCCAAAAGTTAGTTAGCGTTTGGTGACACCATTGTATCAACGGTTAAAATGAAGTTAATTCAACAGTTTCAAAAATGTTATAAAGTTGGCTACAGCTCACAAGTATCACAATTAAAGTAGGACTTATGTTTAACCATAGTACCTATCATATTTAGATTGCAGTGCATTCATGATTTGAATTCATACAAGCTGTTTAAGATTGAACAGCTAAGGTTTTGTTTGAGCAGAGAAATTGATTGATCGAGCCTACCGATCTGTGCATGCTGTCCTGGTTTGATCTAACCCTTTGGATTTTGTTTCATAATCCGTTTTAAAATTTAAAACCCTAATTGTTCTTACTCAAAAAGCTATCTAAACACCCTCAAAGCCTAAACGAAAATCTTGAAGACTAATAGAGCCATCTAGTGGTCTTAGAAAGCATAAGAGCATCTCCAAGAGCATATTTTCTTATTTCTGTCGTCTTGCATACTTGCATTTCATGGAATTATATATTGAATGTTGATTCAATAACCCAAAAGCTTCGAGGATAACATGTTTACACAATCGAAGAACAAGAGTTTGGACAGCTACAGGGGAGAACAACCATAAAGGAAGAATTGATCAGGTAAGGGGTAGATTCGTTTTTCTGAATTGCAGATTGGAGACAATTCCTTGCTAGAGTGGAGCTGAGCCTGTGTAGGGGTAGATTCGTTTTTCTGAATTGCAGATTGGAGACAGTTCCTCTCTAGAGTGGAGCTGAGCCGTGTAGGAGAAGCTCCAGCGAGTGATTGCTTTAAGTGGGCCATCGTTGACATCATGCGGTTGGGCAAAAACTAGACAAAACTGTGATATAATCAACTAATATAATCATATACTACGTTGGATAAATATAGGTACATACATGCTCTAGAGACGCTGCTGGACTTGAAATATTTTAGACTTTAATGACCTCTCCTGCCCTTGTTCTGGTTGCCACTCTCGTTCCTGCTATGTGACTTAGGGTATAACGGCTTATTTGCTTGAGGAAACCAATACCTGTAGTTACAATAATCCAATGAGAATGATTTTATAACAAAGCATAAGCATAAATGGCATTGAAGTTGTGGGTTATATTTTAGTATGTGGGATTAAAGGGTAGGAGATCGTTCTCAAGCAATAAACAGTTAACTGGTTAACAGAAAGTGGAAACTGCTGAGACTCGCAATTAGTATTTATTCTACATAGAGCTGTAAAACAAACCAAAGTACCTAAACTTTGCTCAGGTTTGGCTTGAAAATAGCTCATTGGAGCATGCTCAGTAACTCAACCTATCTTTATCTTTATCTTTTTTACCTTTTTTTTTATAATTTATTTATAGTTTGAATGCAAGCTTGGTACAAACTCAAGTTTATCTCAAACAAATCATTGGTATACTTAAACTAAGTAAAAGCTCAGTACTTGTTTCCAGTTGCCACATATTTTTACCCTTTAGTTTTAAAGTTTTCAGTTTTTGTCTAGGTATCTGAATGTAGGATAAATTGTAACTTCGAGCTTTTCAATGGTATTTTGGGACCACTCTAAATTTAGATTTGGTGAAGTGACAAGTTGTTACAAGGGGTATTTGTCCCACATCGGATCTGGATGGAAAAGTGAATAGGTATAAATGGGTGGGTATGCAGTGCTACCCCAATAGCTTAAGCTTTTGAATAAATGGGCAAGCGTTCACCCGTTACAGTTAGTATCAGAGCCAAACTCAGACTTTGATCCGGTGCCACGCTAAGCGCCTTGCCCGGGAGGCGTCCGGTTGAGCCACCCGGGTAGGTAGGGTGGCCTACCCGCAACGAGGGCGTTGCGAGTTGGGTGTGGGAGAATGTTACAAGGGGTATTTGTCCTATATCGGATCTGGATGGAAAGTGAAAGGAGTATAAATGGGTGAGTATGCAACACTACCTAACAACTTAAGCTTATTGGTAAATGAGCAAGCGCCTATTTGTTACACCAGTCATGTTGGGCATGAAATAGACAACCACTTACATCTGATTAGCCCGTTAGACCACTTTTGTAACCGACCTTAAGTACTTCTTCAGTAAGATTAATAGTATTATATGATAGCTTTTTTGAAGATGTGCTTTATCCCTTGCTATGTAAGGCTTTTGTACTGTTTCTGATATTTGTTCAAAGTTCCCAGGAGCTTTTGACACAAATTAAGGGCAGGCCTTGGTTCAATGGTTAGGTTGTTCCATCATGACCTGGAGGTCAAGGGTTCGAAACAAAGAAACAATCTCTTTGTATAAGGATGGAAGGCTGCGTTCATCAAATCTTCCCTAGACCCTGCAATGGTGGGAGCCTTGTGTACTGGGTTTATCCTTTTAACTTCTGATGCGAACTGCGCCGTTCACTATACATGCTTAACAAGCTGAGCTGAGCTGAGCTTGAAAGCCTCATTAAAAGAGCACAAGTTGAGCATATTCGTTAGAGGCTATGTTTAGCCGAGTTCTGGCAAGCTTGAACGTTTCTCTTGTACTACCAAGCTGGTTTGATTATCAATTTTTTTATTGTTTATTCCCTCAAGGCTTTAAGCAATTGATGCTAATTGCTCCTGAATCTGGTTAAAGATTTTCCATTATTTTCATGAATAGTCTCTATAATTCCAACTGATTGGCCTTGATGTAATATGATTAGTTAATAGCTGCCTATACAATTGTATATAAGAGTGATACTACTACTTTTGGTTCAAACATGTGTTATTGGGATCATCATACTTGCTCTTTTCATGATACTTCTGAACGGTTCTTTTGTGGGTGACTCATATTGATAACTTGCTATAATGTTATAATTTCATCGTTTACTTGTGCTTGTCTGTTTTTATTATGTTATACTTGTGCTGACTCGATCTTTCCTTTTATATCCTCACTAGATTCTTTTTACTTTTTTGAGTTATAGTGATGTAATTTAATGGACATTGTTTTTTCTTTTCACGGCTACTCAAGAAGCTGCTTGACCCTGTTGGATCTATTGACTTACTAGTGTCTGTAACAGTTCCTCTGTAGTTGACTCAATTTTTAAATAATCAGAGTCTTGAATTGGTATTACCTTATAATTGCTCTTTCCTCATTTACTCGAGCTTGCTGTATTTTCATGATGTGAATTTTAAAGCAAGCCAAGAAGCATATTGGCCTTAAAAAACATGGTGCCTTTTCTGTTATTTTCCTATCGGAATTTCTCAATATGATCTATTTTCCTTTTTGTTTAGGGCACAAGGACTACAAGAACATACAGGTCTGATGTTCGAAATACCAAAGATAGAGATCCAACAGAAACCCTTCATGACGGAGTTAAATTGCCAGGACAGGATTTCATCGTGACAGAGATCGCTGCTCATCCTAGGCACAGTAAGCAAATGAAACCTCATCAGATTGAGGGCTTCAACTTTCTTCTTAGTAACTTGGTGGCAGATAATCCGGGTGGTTGCATCTTGGCCCATGCTCCTGGATCTGGAAAGACATTCATGATCATAAGTTTTATGCAGAGTTTCCTGGCGAAGTATCCCTTTGCAAAACCACTGGTTGTACTACCAAAAGGGATCTTGCCCACATGGAAGAAAGAATTTCTGAGATGGCAAGTTGAGGACATTCCACTGCTTGATTTTTACTCTGTCAAAGCAGATAATCGAACTCAACAGCTGGTTGTGCTAAAACAGTGGGTTGAGCAGAAGAGCATTCTTTTTTTGGGGTACAAGCAGTTTTCTACTATTATATCTGACCATGACACCAGCCCGGCAGCTACTTCCTGTCAAGAGATATTGTTGACGTGCCCTTCAATTCTTATACTGGATGAAGGTCACACTCCTAGAAACGAGGACACTGATGTATTGAACTGCCTTAAGAAGGTACAGACACCGAGGAAAGTTGTTCTGTCGGGCACGTTATATCAGAATCATGTCAAGGAAGTCTTCAACATTTTAGATCTTATCCGTCCCAAGTTTTTGTACTTGGATACTTCTCGTGCTATTAGGAGGCGCATCCTCAGCTATGTAACAATATCAAATAATGTAAAGTACTTCAAGAAGGGTAAAGAGAATGCGTTTTTTGAATTGGTAGAGCATGCATTGCAGAAGGATGAAAATTTCAAGACAAAGGTGACTGTCATCAAAGATCTACGGGAGATGACAAGCAAGGTTCTTCATTATTACAAAGGGGATTTTCTTGATGAACTACCTGGACTTGTGGACTTCACCGTCTTTCTTAATCTCGCCCCCAGACAAAAGCATGAAGCTGATGAGCTGAAGAAGCTGGGGAGAAAATTCAAGATCAGTTCTGATGGAAGTGCAATTTCTGTGCACCCGCAGCTGAAATACCTCACAAAGAATTCTTCGGTTAAGGACAGAGTTGATGAGGACAAGATTGATGAGATGTTAGAAAGGCTGGATATTAAGGAAGGAGTCAAAGCCAAGTTTTTTTACAATCTGTTGGGCTTATGTGAGTCAACAGGTGAGAAGCTGTTGGTTTTCAGTCAGTATCTCTTGCCCTTGAAGTTTTTGGAGAGATTAGCAGTGAAATACAAGAGTTGGAGTCCTGGGAAGGAAATTTTTATGATTACTGGTGACTCAAACTCAGAGTTCCGAGAGCAGTCAATGGAACACTTCAACAAGTCCCCAGATGCTAGAGTCTTCTTTGGGTCCATAAAAGCATGTGGGGAAGGAATTT
This sequence comes from Cornus florida, assembly GCF_030987335.1. Classification (NCBI taxonomy): domain Eukaryota; kingdom Viridiplantae; phylum Streptophyta; class Magnoliopsida; order Cornales; family Cornaceae; genus Cornus; species Cornus florida. The sequence goes on along the minus strand of NW_026775572.1, from coordinate 17,478,278 downwards.
CTTTGGTGGGAGCATCACGCATTATAATTTTGGATGTTCCGCTTAACCCCTCTGTGACCCGTCAGGCAATAGGTCGTGCATACAGACCAGGTCAGGAGAAGAAAGTATATACTTATCGCTTGGTTGCTGCCAACACACCTGAAGAGGAAGACCACTCCACTTGCTTCAGGAAGGAATCCATTGCCAAAATGTGGTTTGAGTGGAATGAGTATTGTGGTGACCAAAATTTTGATGTTGAGAATGTTGATGTGAAGGACTCTGGTGATGCGTTTCTGGAAAGTGGGTTGTTGAATGAAGATGTGAATGCCCTATTCAAAAGGTTCGTGAAAATTCATAATTTTTTGCATGTTTAATTTATAGGTTTACAGTGACTTAGTGAATACCTTTACTTGATACTTTTTCAGATAAATGGGGAAATGGTGCAGAGGCAAGGGGTAAGATGTAAAGTTTTGTCTAACCGACGTGCAAACCTTTATTTTGTTCCGAGAAAGGAGTCCCATAGGCAGTGTATGCAGGTTGGTTTGTAACTATGTCGGTTTTAGATGTGTGTTGGGAATGAACCTGAAACTGTAACCCCAACTAAGATGATCACTGGATCTTGTGAATATTGCTGACAATGGGTTCTGTAACTATTTCTGAATTAGCTGTGTTTATAGATCTTGCCTTTGTATAGGAAACAAATGCAAGTTTCAAATTTTGAATTGTAGATATTTACTTTATGAAAAATCATGCTTGCAAGATAAACTGTTCTGTGATTCGATGGACAAACTCTCTCTTGTCACATTGGTTGTACCAATCTGTATTTGGTTATCCCTTGTGAATTTGCATCACAGAAATTATAATGGTCTGTGTAGAGAGGGCTTTTTCTCTCACAATGGTTTCGTTGTTGTGTTGATGGTTAGAAGCCCTAAAAAATTGAACATGACTACAGGCTGCCAGTTAACTGGGAAAAGAATATGGGGAAAAGAACTGGAATTTGATATTTGAATGTGATACTAAATGGCTGTGTTCAGAGCAGACCTTAGTACTCTGGTATTTGGACTGCAATGGGGTGAGTGGGATCGGATGCTTGATTCAAAGAGTCATTTTGTTGCGGGAGCACTTTAGTTTTATGTCTTCAGCTTATTTGGTGTTGATACTTCTTTTCCCATCTTTACTAGAGCTGGTAGGAATCCACAAATGCTTGTAGGATGAAGCAGTACAAGACAGTTTTCTTCAGGTAATTTATGGCTTCAGTATATCTCCATGACACCTTTTCTGATTGACTACCCGAGGACTTAGAGATCCTCCAGAAAATAGTATTATCTATTTCTCTGAGATTCAAGGTAGCTTTGAACTATCAAGTTCCATCAAAAAGAGACCTCATGCCTGTAGGTTTGTTGGCCAGACCTCGCAATGGAGAGCGCCTTGTGCACTAGGTTTTGCCGTATGTTAAGCTCGTTAAGAACGAAGAAGTATGAGGCTGTAGAGCCCCAATTTTAATCACATTTTGAAAATAAAATGATTACATGATTTAAATGCTTTGCACATAATATGTCATTCCTTTTCCTGGAGATGGGCTAGGAGCCTAGAAACCTAATTCATGAAACAATGGCATATGGTTATTTGATCAATAAACACTAGACATGATGATTGAGGGTTTAGAATCAACACTGAAAACAACTTGAACAAAATAAGAAATTGTAATTGCATCCCATGGGAACGAAAAATATAGCGACATTCAAACAAACAAATAATACTGCTATTGTTGACACTGAGCATCTAGGAACAAGCACTAGGTTCACAATGATGATCACTACCAACATGAATATTATTATTACAATCAAACAATTCCTACTATCTTATTTCAAATGAGAAGATAATCCTTTTCTTCACTACCAAAGTTGAAAGTAATTTACAAATTCTCTCAACATGTTCAACAAAAAAAATGTATTATCTTTACAAATATGCTAATCTTCCAACCAATCTTTTCTTATAATACAACTGTACTTCACATAAGTATTTTCATATTCAGAGGGAATAAGCTTCATCTTTTACCATGTCACGACGTGAGACGTCCCGCGTCTAATGGTTCAAAGCGCAGCTATTACACTCACTAAATTTTGCCCCCTTAGGAGAGCTTAAAATTCACCAAAATACATTGCCAACAAGCATTTTTCATGCTACAAAATCATGTAACAGATGGGAGGAGCCAAACCTATGTTGCTGGTTCCCAGAATCCATGCAATCAAAATCAGCGGTCTCAGACCCCACGAAAGAAGAAGTCACATTGTAAACATCGTCCCCTCTCATGGTCACAAAGCTGTTATGAGCACCAACATTCATTGGTAGACTGCCTTCCTCACAGTGCTGCAATCCCAGTGTCAGTGACACTCCATTTCCACTCCCGAACCTTCCCAACTCCGACATGTGAAACGCAGAAGTAGCTGCCATGAATCTCTCATTATTTACATTAGACTGAACGATTGTATCCTGGAAAAGACTATAGTTATCCTCACCAGGCCTTCCCTCCACCCTCGATTTCACCACTCCATATTCAATTTCAGTTTCTCCACGGGTCCCATTTTGCAAATTGGCAGAAGAATTGGGTCCTTTCATTTCAGTATCAGGAATATTTTGGTCAGGCCGACGACGCTCGGTTGCCGTGGAAGATGCACTTTGTTGAAAATCATCCCCTCTATCCTCAGAGGCCTTGACATCACTATGTGTTGCTTTGGGTGCAATTTCAGATGAGGAATTAGAGTCCATCTCAGCATCACCAATTTCTTCTTTGTACATCTCTTCAACCATGGGCTTCCAGAGACGCACCCGTGCATTTATAAACCAGTTTGAGACCTGAGCCAGACAATATATATGATATATATATTTTTTTTGATAAGTAAAATTGTATAAAAAAGTGCTCGAAAGGGGAGCGAAACCCAAGAAAGTACAAAGGGCCACAAAGGACCTAAGCCTTCAAAGAGGCCAAAAAATCAACAAGGATGCACCATAAATTCAGATATTGTTTAAAGAAGCACAACGTACATACTCTCTTGTGACAATGAGAATTGAACTTTTTTCACCGAAAAGAAGAAGAAGAGATGTCGCTTTATTTATTTATTATTAATCTCTAACAGGCATTGCTTTCTGCTAATTCATTTTGAACATTTCTTTCTCCAAATTTCTACTGAAGTCTAGCTGTATGCGCTATTACTAACATCCTGAAATTTTCTCTATATTCTGTAACTAATACCAAATTTATCATCTCTGGTGATAAATAAATCCCGAAATGTGAATTACACTATTGTTTATGTAGAGACATTCAATAGATGCAACAAAGGGGAGAAAGGGAAGACACATTAAACTTAACCAACTGGGTGATCCTACATCTGCCTCAATGAGCACAAGAACCTCAGGATTTATCTTGCACGTAGCAAAAAAAACATTACCTGACTTCTTGTCAAGCCAGTCTGCCTTGCCAGCATGATCTTATCAGAATCTTTTGGGTAGCTGGAGAACAAAATTACCAGTTAGATGAATTGACGAAGAACGATTCAAGCGACAGAAAAAATTACGATGATAAATGTAGGGAAACTTACGGATGAAGGAAATGTTCAAATAGCCAAGCACGAAGAATTGAAACAGAGTTTTCAGGCAGTCCCCTTTGTGGTCTCCATGCGTGTTGTTGCATCATACCAAGCTGCTGAAGTGCTCTCTGTTGCCTGAGCTGCTGGTCCACATAGCGGAGGCGAGTTATTCCAACCCCTCTACCATTTGCGGTAGCATCTTGCTCCCCGAGGCTTCTCCGAGTTATCCGAATCTGGTCTGTTATTGCATCACGCAAGCAACGAAAGTGGCGGGAAATTGTCTGGAGGGCAAGTGCTGTGTACGGTTTTGCTGCACCACAACCTGCTATCACATCAAATGATGATACCACGATCTGCATCTGATGATAATACTGTTTGTACCTTCTATCAACCTGTGAGAATAGAATGATCATCATTATACCTCAAAACAGAAGTCGAATTCAATTTCATTTGAATAAAACGTAATAGATGCATAAAAGACAGTGAGAAGGCCTGGCACCCTCACCCATTAGTTAGGTTGTACAATAGCAGGAATGCTCAACCTTTTTATCTGTAGACATTAGATTGTGGTGGTCTGGGATGCAAACTATTCTTCACAGAGGGAGAATTATGCCTCATTTAAAAGATGAAGACTAAAACTTCTTAAATTACAAAGATGCCAACAAAATTAATTGAAGAAGGTCCAAAATTCATAGAAAACATCTTATACAGCCATTTTCATTTAGTGCCTTTCTCGTGTAGTGTGTAGAAAGATGGTCGTAAGGCGAGTAAGTTTTGACATCACTAAGGGTCCCTGTCATTGCCAAAAATGGCCTCTAGCATGATAACAATAGTGGTTAAGTAGAGAAGAATTAACCAAGAAAAAGAAAAAGAAAAACTAATATAAAAATGATAGACAGTACTAATCATATGTATATTTCTGATAATGTGCTACAAGTTACATGAGTCAAATGGTCTCTGACATTAGCAGAGCCCCTGTGAATGTGGGAAGCAAAATTAAATTGTTCCAGTAGAAACTCTCTCTTTAAAGAGACCAAGTCTTGTATTAGAATTTCTCATCGATGCTGCAACAAACTTAAGCTCAGGATTATGCTTCACAGTTACCAACTTCTAAAGGCAAACTTTATGAACTAGAGCTCAACATATGAAAATAGATCATCATCTACCTATTACCTAAACAAAACCATTTTTGTAGCTCTATCCGTTCCCTTAATCCACTAGTGAAGAGGCAGACAAAAGACATAGATCACCTACCTGTTTGCACTTTTAATGGACTGAAATGAACACTAAACATTATTTCTTGTTCTTGGTAATGATTTTTTCAATTATGCAGAATGTGAATGCATTGATTGTTGAGCAGAAGGTAAATATCCCTCTATCTCCAGGAGAACACCTGATCATAATCATGCTATCTCTTAAATTATTAAAGCGAAACAATTTCATATCCAGTTCAATTTTGCCCTGTCAGACAGAAGTCAAAAAGATGACACCCAAGTACCAACAAAGGAAAAAAAGAACTGCTAGTGGATCTCTTGAAGGAAACACAATCTAGTCGATCCTTGTCAATACCTCATACCATTCAGAAACCTTCCAATAACAGGTTTCTGACAAATTCTTTCAATCTTCACACCAAAGGACTTTGGAAAATAATCATCCTAGATTAGCACTACAAGTCTTGGTGTACACTTGGTAAGTCATGCTTTAAATTAACAGATTAAGGTGTTTCAAACACATACGTTGTGCATGTGCATGCACAAATGCATTTTCAATAAATAATTGCTATTGTGTAGTTTTTGTTGATTTTCCATCCTGCACCTAGATTACAGTTATCCAAGTAACAAAGAATAGTTTGGTAGCACTAAACAACTGGTGCTGAGTATCAATGCAGTAAATGTTCACATCATTGGATACATTTCTCAATTCCAAAACCTCGTGAAAGCGTCATGAATGACAGAATTCATGTTAAAGACTTTTTGGCAGAAGGTTTCAGGAAATTGGAAGAGGAGGAGGTGAGAGCAATACTTGACAGATTCAACACATAAGCAGCATCCAAGTATTGGTTAGCGAGACGGGATAATACTGTAGTTCCAAACTGGAGGGGAAGACCATCATAAATTTGAAAGCTAATCAGTTGATTCAAACTCTATGCAACTTCATATCAAACTAAATTAGCATAGAACGTGCCTCAAAAAGTCTACACGAAGCTCCCATTTCTTCTCGCAGGCAAATGTCAAACAGAATTAATCTCATACACTTCAATAACATAAGAATAAATGCATTCAGAATTGAATTTGGTGCCAAGTGCAGAAAAAAGGAGGATCACTGACGATAAAAAAACTGAATAATAATTAAAAGAAGAGAGAAAACTGCCAATTGAAAACTTAAAATAATATTAGCACTTTTACCTCGTCCAACATGGACAGAAGCTTCGTCATCTTGTTCTGCAAATCCTGTTTTTCAGCAGCTGAAAGCTCACTTGGGGAGTTGCTAGTTGACTCTTGAGGATTTGAAGACCCTCCAGTATCAGGAGGCAATGCAGTTTCATTCTTTGAACCCCCATCAACTTCTCCGGAACCCTTCATTAGGTCCTTTCTAGAATCCTGATGCTTCAGAGCTTTCCGGACATTAACAACTTCATCAAGCAACTGCTGAGCTACCTTTAGGTACTTGGAATTGGGAATGGTTCTAGCAATACTTGACATTCCATATGGGGACATATCTGCTTTGATTGAATCTGAATTACCTCCAGGAAAACCAGGTGGCAAATATTCAGCATATCTTGACTGTTTACTTTGGGAGTTCTCATCATCTTTAGACGAACCGTTCCTGCCACTGCCCTCACCTGACACTGAAGGATTAGGACCCAAGAACGAAGAGAAACCCAGGTTAGGATTCCGATACTGGATAGAAGGCATTTGCATTCCAGATGGGATTTGGGTACCTAGGCTGAGGGATAATCCCTGACCCTGCAAGTTATGCCCACCTTGAAGAATGCCAGTGTTGCCACCCATTGGGTGCATAAATAGCATCTCATTCCTGCCTCTCCATGTATTGGGATCATGCTCCACTATTCGTGACCCTTCAAGATTTGATAAAATTTCTTGCTGTGGCGGGGTGGGATCCGAAGGCCCCATAGATGGGATATCAATGCAGCTGTTCTGCTGCTGAGAAATCCTAGCTAATGAATCAGAGTATGACCCCGAAGAAGATGAGTAGTTCATGTACATCATCATATTACCGGAAAGAACCGGTGCTTCTGAGAAACTTGGCAAAGGTTCCCTCATATAAAGGGTCGTTGCAGCATCTCCTTGGTTACTTGAACTGGGGAAATAAGTAGCCATCCTTTTCTCTGTCAATCTCAGAACTTTCCCTCTCAGGATTGCAAGTTGAGTTACCTAATCACTCCGTGAACTTGAATCGACCAACATAAATGATTATCAGTTTCTAATTCAAGAGAATTAACAAAAATTACGATAAATGATTATCATAGGCATCGAAATTATAATTTTTTTCAAAATGATTCCTACTCTTGCTGGAATCTTAAAAGTATCAATTATAACATATGTTACAAGTCCCGGCGTCTATTAGTAAAATTATTGGATTTTGATCCAAAACAAATTCAAGAAACAACTCATTAAAACACAATTTCAATTTTATAATAGTTATTTCATTAAAATGAATAGAGAAGCAATTACTGGTGGCTCAACAAGTTCGTAGATATAATGAAGTCGATTATAGAGCACATGGAAGGACACAAGAACAAAAGACTCTGAACATGCACAGAGCTATCTGCTCTGCAAACACATGCACCTAATATGATTGTTTTTAAGATTTTTGAAAAAAAAGAGAATTTGTTTTCAACAAGCAACAATTAGAAATCACAATATATGAATCACCAAAAAGAACCCTTTTATTGTCTCTTTCAGTAAAGAATAACAAAATCCTCCATAATTCAGTTTCTTCATCAAAAGAAACAAATTTGAAGATTAATTAAACAAGTAAAGAAAGTAGCAATAGTTATGTTACCCAAAAACCCTTGAAAAAATAAAATTAAAAGTAAACCCAATAATTACAAAAGAAATTAATCAACTTGATCTTCAGAACCCAAGGGGAAAAAAATCTATATATATATATATATTCATCAATAAGAATTGGGAAAAATAAGAGAAATAAGAAAGATAAGAAGAAGTGAGTAATACCTATAACTCAAAAACCAATACACACAAAACAATCAAATAATTTACTCTAGACCAGGCATCTAGAGAGAGAGGAGAGAGAGGTGAAACATTTCTCTTTCTCAGTAGCTAATTAGAAGATAGTGAAAAAAAAAGTAAGAGATATAAATAAATAATATAACTAATAAAATACCAGAAAACCAGTAACAATTGTGTGTCTTGTGGGGAACAGAAGAGCTCCGATCCGCCGAGACAATCCTTCTTGAAAGGAAACACACCGATCCCAAGACCCAAAAATCATCTCCTTTTCATTCCAATCCCTATCTCTCTCTCACACAATCTACCAATTCAAACATATATAATAATAAAAACCCAAAAAAATATAAACTTTTTATTTATATATATATATATATACATATATTCAAGTATTAAAGTTCAAAGTACATAAATCATCATCCTTTTACCTTTTTTTCATATCATATATTCTCTATCCATCATTCCTCCAACACCCACGTGAGACTTACATACACAAACAGACCCATCTCTCTTTCTCTCTCTATATCTCCATGAAAACTCCTCTAAAGGTCTCTTTTTTATCTGAAAAACTCAAACCCTTTTTCTCCAAAGAAATCATAAGTTTCTTTTTCTATCTCTCTTTTAATGCTTTCTCTTTCTAGCTTTGCTTTGCCTTTCTTTCTAGTTGTTGTTGGTGTTGCTGTTGCTTGACTTGGTTCCTGCTGTTGATGATGTTTGGTTAAGGAGCTCAATCTCTAACTACCAGTTGGTAGACCTAAACCTCCCTTAAACCTCCCCATCTCTCTCTCTCTCTCTCTCTCTCTCTCTCTCTCTAACCTCTGAATTTCTCTCTCATCTTCCGCATGGATGGCGAGTTCTGGGTTTGCAGCAATATCCACCATACTTTTATTTTATTATTTATTAATTAAATTTTTTGCAATAAGAGGTGCCCACATGACTACGTATTTGTATTGTGTACCCGAATAAATATATGACATATGTTTGTCTTCTTGTTCCAACTTTTTTTCAATGGGGCTCTTTTTTAGTATATTGACATTTATGCCCCTACATTTGAGTAATTTTTATACCTACTATTTTTATTTGTTGTTCTTGTTTATTTGTTTTATTATTATTTTTTATAATGAGAGGTGCCCACATCACTACGTAATTGTATTTTTTTACCCAAATAAAGTATATGATATTAATATTTGTCTTCTTGTTCCAATATTTTTTTTCCATGGGGCTCCTTTTTGGTGTATTGGCATTTCTGCCCCTGAGTTTGTGTTATTTTTATATCCACCCCACAATTATTCATGCTCTTTGGGTTATGGCATTGTGGTTTCTATTTTTCTCTTCTAGATGAATAATTACCAATTTTCCTATGTTATGATGGGCATATTCCATGAGAATGGGACATACAAACCGACTTTGCGTGCCTAACTCATTATTATAAGACTAAATTTTCCATTGTGATTTTATACTTGTTTTGGAAGTTTTTGATGGCTTTAGCCTTGGTGTTAAAGTCATCATTCCATTTATAATGTAGGGTTTGCCCTTTTAGGGTTCATGAGTGTGGCACAACTCTTTGAAAAAGTAACACAATAGAATCATTTTATGACTATTTGTGTTGGTTGCATAATTCTACTTTGTGATTATACTCTCTGTGTAATTATGTGAAGATTCTCAATCGAGTGTTCAAAATCCCTTGGTCACTTTCATGAAATTTTCTCGGTAATTACACAATATATGTGAGACGGAATTATATATAATTGATTATAAATTATCGAGTGTTCTAAGAGATCCGACAGCATCGTCACCGAAAAGAATAATATAAAATAAAATTTCTTTACAACCTAACCCTTTTTGCATGGCATTGTATCTTCTCCAAATTTATTCATGATGCAATAATAGACTTTAGTTCCTTAATTAAGATCACAAGCTCCTACCAATTAAGCCCCGCTGGCTTTGAATATGCAAAAAGTTATCATTAATTAAGCTCTTAGAGGAGGATTTTCTCTTTTCATTTTTTTTAATTATTTTTCCAAGTATAAGTTAGGGTAGTCCTATTCTTGAAGCAACAATGGTTGCTTCCACAATAATATGTATTAATATATGAAACAAATGGTACAACTACTGTTACTATGAAATCAATAATAATACTTTGCATGCAATAAGAAGAATCCCAAAAGTTATTGGTTAATTCAATGAACTCTTTAAAAGGCCAGTTCATTCTTCTTTGTATCAGTCAAAAATTAATAAAGTCTTCATTTAATTACAGCTGATATTAATTAATCTGTTATATCCTCCTCAACAAAGTACCACACTTTGATTAATATGTACTGCCTACATTGGTTACTCAATTAATGCGTTCGTATTATGTGTATGAAGGGACAAATTCTGAGTTCAGGCTGTTGCGAGGTCTTAGAATCGATAAATTTATTCACAAAAAACAGTTTACTTCTAATTTACAATATAGATGTTTTTAATTTATAAAACGAAGAGATAATTAAGAGAAATCTGATATATTATTGATAATTGAATGAATAATTCTAATATCTGTATTACACATATTTATAATGAAAGAAAACTCAAATCCATAAGGAGACTAATTGCAACTTGAATCCTTATAACACAAAGAACACTAATTAATCCCGAAAGGATACTAATACTCGAAAATAAGTTTAAAAATAAAATTTCTTTAAAAATTATTAAAAACTAGAGAAAGAAACCTAATAAAATAAAACTACTAAATATAAAATATGAATGCAATACGAGTTCGTTTAGACAACGAACAAAAAATTTCGAAATATTAGATAGGGTTCTTTCGGCTTGAAAAAATTCCGTTTTGAGACCTTAAATAATGGTATTTCGCCGAAAAGCACGTTACATCATGACATAGCCGTGTATCTTGTTCGTTGGGCCGTTTCCAGTCAAAAAACTCTCATGTCGGGTAAAAAACGCACACTTCGGGATCAGCTCAGAAGATCTGTCAGCATGCCCGTTTAGCCTTCTGGAAGTCTACATCGTACATAGTATTCTTACGTAGAGAGATTATTTCTATGGCGACCTTGTGGGCGAGTATGCTGTGAACGGTTTCAAGTAACATTGGCAGACTATCACACTAGGGTATGGTATGTGTGTCACTCTAGTTGATACGAGGTATTTTGACGTAAATCCAAAAGCAAAACTATGCGAACTCTGGTCCAAAGCGGACAATATCATACCATGTGGTGGACTAGGTCATCACAAATGGTATCAAAGCCTGACCCAGTCGGAAGTGTGATCAACGGGACGTTAGGCCCCTAGGGGAGCTACAGCTGTACAATCCCATTTCGCATAATTTCTAAAGAAGCTACACCAAGAGCAAAACCGTGCGGGCTCAAACCCAAAGCGGACAATATCATACCATGTGGTGGAGTGGGTCGTTACAGTGGGATTGTGATGACCCTGTGGGCGGGTGCGAGAGATATTGACATGCTACCACACTGGCGAGTTATGGGTGCACAAGTCCTAAATCGCCCGGGAGAGGGAAAGGTGAAGTGTTTATATGTAGGTGTGTCACTCCAATTGGTATGAGGCCTTTTGGGGTGAAGCCCAAGAGCAAAACCGTGCGGGCTCAGGTTCAAAGCGGATAATATCATACCATGTGGTGGAGTGGGTCATTACACCCACATTACCCGGTGTGAAAAGGGAGAGTGCTATATAAATATATATATATGTAGGTGTATATATATATATATATATATATATATATATATATATATGTAGGTGTATCACTCCAATTGGTATGAAACTTTTTGGAATAAAATTCAAGAACAAAATTATGCAGACTCAGATAATAGCATATCATGGTGGACTGGATCGTTACAAATAATATTAGAGTCTCACCCAGCCGAACGTTAGGCTCTCCTAAGGGAGTTACATGTGCACAATCCCACGTCATATATATGTAGATGTGTCACTCTAATTGATATGAGACCTTTTGAGTAAAACCTAAAAACAAAATTATGCAAACTCGAGTCATATCATGCTATGATGGAATGGATTATTATAAATTTTTTATTTATTTTGAACTCACAAATTTTAAATCATAATAAAATAACTTCACGCTGTGCCAAAACTTGCTATGCTCTATGTATAAATACAAATATTTATCGAGAATTATTTACATGCCACTGCCCAAGGTTCCAACAAATTTCTCCTCTTCAATTTGAGGCAGTGATGGACACAAAGTACATCCTTTATTAATGAATTTACTTGTTATTGGTCAAAAAGATCGAGGGTCATTATCTTTTGATGGTGCAGAGTGGCAAAACAAAGCCATCTCATAATAAGTGGACCCCAGAAGCTGTATGGGGCATTTTGGGTGGTGGTGATGATGATGGTGGTGGGTCCATGTATAGCTGCAATTTGATCATGTGAGAAGAATGTGTTAATGATAAGCTGTATCAGCTGACATACTATGATCCCGACCTAACCAAGATCACCCCCCATCACATAGTTATTGGATTGTGATACGAAGCGATGCGGCTATAACTATTTTTATGCATTTTTATGTTGTCATATTTTTAATGATTTATTTTCAATTTTCTTGTCATACAAGGACTGAAAAATAATATATAATGGAATTTAAAAGAATTGGTCCGTCTTCTTTTTGTTGTTTTTTTGTTTAGTATGGTGGAAAACATTTTTCTTAAATGTGAAGAAACTCAGACAGGAAGTCATATAGTCCAATCTTTGGAGTAGTTAGATTTCAAGGTTCAGTGTTCCTTTAGAAAACCAAAACAATTAACTCACAATGATTGATCAATAGGAATTCCTATTCTTCTCTTCAAAAAAATTTCCATCTATTTATCAAATCTCAAATACAAATAAATATACAAGTGTACATTTGTTGGATATCGTTTCGAATTTATGATTTGCCCATGAGACTCCTTAATTACTGGGCCAATTTATTCAATAATTATTTTTTGATACCGGTTAGGGTGTAAAGTGCAACCGGTTAGATCGTTCAAGTATGAAGTGTAATCGATTGGACTTTGTTGAAAGCTAATTTTAACCTTTGCTCATCTATCAAACTTTAAAATAGTCACAAGTATTCCTTACTCATTTACTTATAGGATTATTATATATAAATAGTGCTAATAATTCATATTTATCATTTGATAGAGTCAAAGTCTCATAATTTAAAAAAAATGAAGACAAGAAAAAATACTATTTACCTTCATAGAGGTACCACATTTAGGCACATAAGTACCACTTTTTGTGTATACAGATACCATTTTTTGTCATCAGGTACCATATTTTGTGCTGCATAAAAAAATGATTCCTGATACACAAAAAGTGGTACATATGTGAATAAAAATGGCACCTCTATGCCAAAAACAAAAGTTGTATCTAATGTATAAAAAACAGTACCTATGTGCACAAAAAGTGATATCTTTGTGCCTAAAAGTGGCACGAGCCATTAGCATCATTTATATGTAAATATTCCTTTACTTATTTACTTATTCTAAATAATATTCTCAACAAATAAAAGACACTCGTGCCCCTCAGCTCCAAAAGACCGATACTCAAGATAAACAAAATTATAACTCCATCGTCAAGTTTTGACTTTAAAATTTTGTCAACATTACAAATTTATATCCATTACGACAAGTTTGCCTCTTATGTATTTAATAATGGTAAGTAGTAAGCACTTACATAGACACTTGTCATAAAACATTTTTAACTCATATACAATGCCCATGCCAACTAACTTATTTATAACATATGAAAGGATTATAACTAAACACATTTATGAGACGCTAAAAGTAACATTAATCAGTGATAAACTAATAGAAATTCCACTAATGATTTAATTAGGTATAACTAACGGACACCATTATTCAATTAAATAATAAAGAATAGTGATGAGATCGACATTAAAAATAACACTAAAGTGAAGGAGAAAATCAAATTTAACGTATGTTAAGTATTCAGAAAAAGATCATCATCTCAAACAATTCACTTGGACCATGTTTAATGCAATTTAGTATAGCATAACAAATGAACTTAAGAAGTGGAGGAGTAATTCACAAATTTTTACACTTAGGCTTCGTTTGTTTCAACGTAGAATATTTTTTTTAGATTTTTTTTTTTAGGTAAAATATTGTTTTATTTTTATTTTTTCGGTGTTTGGCAAAAGTTTACTTCAAGATTGAGATTGAGTTTATCAGACAGGACATGTAAAATAATTTATCGAAAATTAATTAATAAATTATTTTTGTTAAATTTTAATATTTTTTTCTTTCTTAAATATTTTATGACAACCAAATACTAAAAAATAAAAATAAAAAATTTTAAAAAATATTTTATATCTAAACAAACAATCTTACCATTTGAAATTTTCACCTGACTAAATCAATAAGCCTACAAGAGGCACAAGTTATATATATTTGGTGACGTGTATTGAATCTCTTACACCAAACTCCAATTAATAAACCTAGAGGCCCATTAGGATATGCCATGGCCGGCACATAGGTGTAACCAAAGTATAAACTTAATTAAATTGAATACCCAATTTTCTAATATATTCTACATATTTATTATTTATCTACATTTTCTTATTCAACAAATCAAAGATTTGTATACATATATAATGATATTGCCAACTGTGATCATTTAAATACTTGCATGGTTGGTAATCCATATATTAATTAATAATTAATATTTTGCAAGAAAACTTGGGCTGCCAGTTGACAAATAAGCAGGGTGTGGGACCCATTAGGAAATTGATGGACACGTGGCAATCTTTATTAAATGATTAGTGAAGTTTATTAGGGTTTTGAAATTTGCAGTATTACTTATTTTCTCTTTCAATTATAAGATGTTGTGGTGTGTGTGGAATGAGATACCCACCACCTTAGCGTTGGAATCAAAATATAAAAATTGATTCAAAGGTGTTGTGTATGTGTTTATTGGAGATCATTTCCCTCAGATGGTGATGCATGCTGTGACATAGATGGATCCCATGTATATAATGCTTGTGGGTCCCAATGGTGGCGCAAAGTGGAGGAAGTAATAAGTATGCACCTGTCAATGAAGTCGTGCATGCACGGTAAATGAGACAATTAAAGATTAACACTATACAAAAATAAATAAATAAATACAAATTAAAAATAATTTAGAGTGAAAAAGTTGAGAATATATTTGTGTTTAGAGTTGCTCTTGAACGTGTTGTGCGCGTGTCTGTACATTGGCACACTGAATACTTTTTTCGAAAAGTGGCACAAGATAAGAAGTAAAATTTACCATTGATTTAAACTACCGTTTGCATTGTGGGGGTTAGAATGCATGATTGAGAGTTTACCTGGTAGCTATAAATTCAAAGAGTAAATAGTTGCTAGGATTTTCACGTCGTCAAAAAATAAAAAAAAAAAAAAAAAAATTTACACCTCATTTACATGATTACAATTCAGAGTTCGATGTTTAGACTTGTAACATCGCTATATATGAAAAAAGACTTTGATTCTATGAAATTACTACTCTGTCAGACATAGTGTCTCCATCGAGGGCTCATAATGTAAAAATAACATGGAAAAGGACTATAGATGGATTTACATTTTATTTTCTATTTTTAAAGCATCCAATTTATTCCTCTATGAAAAAATTAAGTCCTCAATATTTCAAAATCTAAAAAATAAAGAAAAATACCAGTAGATTACATTCTACAACCCTAGGACCTTTACTGCTAAAAATGAGCACAGAAAGGACTTGTTATGGGGGACATAGGACCTACAAT
The DNA here is from genome assembly GCF_030987335.1 of Cornus florida. Lineage (NCBI taxonomy): Eukaryota > Viridiplantae > Streptophyta > Magnoliopsida > Cornales > Cornaceae > Cornus > Cornus florida. Next base: position 17,462,739 of record NW_026775572.1, on the reverse strand, counting down.
TGGTTTGGGCCTAAGTAGGCCTCAAATAATTGAGCCTGAAATGTACAAGCTCTGTAGTACATGTACCACAAAGTTTGTTTAAAAGAGAGGTACCCTAAAAATAATTCAATGAAGGGTGACCATAAAGGAGGGGAATCAAACTAAGGACATCATCCTCATTCCATCAATCTTGAGTATAGAATGCTTTGGGCTTCTTGGTAAGGGGTCTATAATTGCAATAGTTGGGAGTAGTAGCACAGCCACATGAACATTCTTCAGATTCTATATCTATATCTTCTTGGTGGCAGAAAAAGGAAGTAGGGTGTGTGTAGTGTGTGGATAAGGAAAGCAGGGTGCAATGTGTGGATGGCATTTTCTGTCAAAAGACTTTATACTAGCAACAATGACATCTAGGATTATTGTAGTCACTTGGCTATTAGATAACATTTAAGGGTTGACATGTCGCAATTATCGTTGTCGTTAGCACTACTTGCAATATAATTCGGCTAAAAGTAGTAATCAGTTCTCCAATTCGAAGTGTGTGGGGCCCACAATTATGTGGATTCCCATGTCTTGTTCAGGTAATCGGAGATCATATTATCTTAAAGAGAAAAATGATATTTGAATTGATAAGGAAGTTTCAAGTACTAGTTGAAGATTGATTTATTTTTGAATATGTTTTAGGGATAAAAGTCCTTCGACTATTGTTGTAGGCCTAACTTATTGAATAGAGTAATGTTGTTTTTTTAAAAATTCGACTACGATGGGCTTGTGATTGTATGGAACTTCTACTTGCTCAAAATTTGAGCCCTTAGTCCTTACAAATTGATAGGAACTTCAGCTAACTTCTGGCATTAATAGCCAAGGTTTCCCACATTACCTGACGTAGAATCTGGTGAAAGAAAATGTTCATAGAGTTGAATAGAATATGACAGCATGCTCATTTTGTATATGTATTATACTAATTGAGATTGACCTTTTAGGAAGCATATGATGGCACCACTATTGTAGCCAACTCTCTCACTTTCCTAAAGCCTAAGCGTTTAAAAGAGAACATTCTCTGCCCCAATAATCATCACCAAGGTTTTCCTATTTTTCGTTTTTCCACATTGGTTTATGTATGTGTGTAAATAATATATGTATGTATATTTATGTATATGATAGGCTGCAAAAGACTTGAGGGATGGGTATGTAAAAGGGCATGATGATGTCCTTGTCTGCCAGACTTGGCTGGTTGCACTCTTGAACTAGTTAGTGCAAAGCCATATGATGACAAATAGCTTATCTAGAGCTAGAGGTAGAGAATTGGAATGATAAAGAAAAATGTAAAACAAAACACACCATCTTGAATGCATCTTTTGGAATCAAATTACCATTCGCACATGCATAATGCATTCAATAGTGACACAACCTCTATTTTCTTTTCCTCCCTCCCCTCCTTTCATATCAAATCTTCCAAAATATTCTTTAACATGAATGTGTCTTACAATTAGAAGAGGAATGGGATCGGAACGCTTCTCCTTCATACGCTCTATTGTATGAGTTCATGATTCGCTGTATTGTTCGATACGCGACCATTTTTTAAGTCTGATATGTGATCCGTATCGACCAGTTTACACTGACTTTGTCCGAATCCGTTACACCGCGATCGCAACCGTGATCGATATTATGAACCATTATATCGTATGAGAAGTATCCATCTTCCAAGTATGGACATGATTATTAATAACCTAAGATCTAAGTTATTGCAAATTTTCTAGATAGATCCCAGAAGGTCCATGGTTAGTAGTGATCAATAGTTCACCTCGTTTGGTGTTGTATACATTCGCGGGAAAACCATTGTTCTCAAGAATTCGATGCTTTATTGACTCGTTTTGTCAGGCTTGATTTTTCTGTCACACAGTACATGTATATAAAGTCACGCATATGACCATTGTTTGACATGTATGATTCACACATGTACAAGTACAACATAGAACAGTGTGGACAGAAAAGAGTGAAGCAAGCTTGTGGTAACAGGGACTCACATGGGATTTAACCTCTAAAAAAAAAAAAAACAACAAACCGGGACTCACATGGGATGGGTGTGTTATGGTGGGGTCACAGGACTCCATTTTTCAAAAGCTACACTTCATTCATAGCCAAAAGTAGCAAATAAAAGGGCATCCTATGTGCTGAAAATTCCATTCTCATTTCTTACTCTAATACTACACTTCCCATAATATCTCCATTGAACTTCACCTCTATCACCAATCATATATGTGTGTTAAAACCACAATATCTTCCAATCCTCCAATCTTTTATATGGAAACTAAGGTCAGTTTGTTATAATGGAAATTAAAGGAAAATAAAAGAATGGTAATGGGGAGAGGAGGAATTGTTTGTATGAAATGTTGGAAGGAAAAGAAAGGATTTGGGGGGGATATAACCTAATACTATAAATTTTTATATCCTTCTAACAATGGGAGATAATGAGAAAAAAAAGGTAGTACTTTTAAGGAAATTTTGTTAATATAATACCAAATTTGTCCTTTTTATAAAAGACAAAATCTATAAAAAATGATATAACTGTAAATTCATTTCATTTCTTTTCCGAACATAATAATAATTATTATTTTCTTTCTTTTCATTCGCTAAACAACCTAACGCAATAAGTAATTAAAACTATCTCTTCTTTTATTTCATTTTTTTTCTCTCCTAACTAATATTATCATTTTTTTTTCTTTTTCAGGACTTAATTAGGTTCTAATACTTCAGCATAAAGAATCATCTCAATGCATCTTTTAAATTCAAGAACATGATTATCACATATTATGATGATCATAAGTAGGCACGGACCATTAAGGGCTAAGTGGGGGAGCCGCTCCCACCAAAAAATTTTTATTTGTAAAATTATCTATAAATTTTGTAAGAATTTTTAAAATGTCTCTTCTTCTTTTTTTTTTTTTTTTTTTTTTTTTTTTTTTTTTTTTTGTAAAATTTTAAAAATGCCCCCACTCAATTTCTAATGATACCTCACTATTTATTATTGTTGTTCAAGACCACTCCCTCACCCTCATACAATTCTTTGGGTCCGTCACGAGGTCTTTATAATTCACTGATACCTTGCTTATGAGAGATACTGAGAAAGGTATGAAAACAAATTTAGTCTTTAACGTTATTTTTACAATTCTTTGGGTCTGTCACTGATCACGAGGTCTTTATAATTCATTGATACTCATAGTTCTTAGTCGCGGTATCGGTTGCGGTAACAATCGCTGTGTAACGGATTCGGCTTAACCGTTCGGTTCATGGACGTGTATCGGACCCTTGAAAAATGGTCCGATACACAAGGTTTTTATAATTCATTGATACTCATGGTTCGTAGTCGCGGTATCAGTTGCGGTAACGATCGCTGTGTAACGGATTCGGCTAAACCTTCCGGTTCATGGACGTGTATCGGACCCTTGAAAAATGGTTAGGAGACACGTCGGGTATCGGCCGATATGGCGAACCATACTCATACCTTACTTACGAGAAATACTGAGAAGGATATGAAAATGAATTTAATCTTCAACATTATTTTTGTAAAATATGATTAGTCTGCTCGTGAGTCCGAACTATTTCCCATCTTTTCCCCCTCCCCCTTACGGTGAGTAGTTGGGGCGTGGAAGATTTAATCATTTAGGTCCAATTAATATAAGACATTGAGTTTGTAACAAGTTTATGTGACAGGTTTAAATGGAGGAAAACAATCACTTAACAAACAAATGAAGAAAACAAGCAATTGGTCTTAACTTGACCGGTGCGTATAGGTCCCAAACGAGTGGGAATATGGCAAGCAACTGTTGGAGCTAGAATCCAGAAATTTCAACATACAACAAACATTTTAATTGGTTGGTGCACTCTATTTTAATGTAGTGTGTGAGTCATTATATATATAGTTTGCAGGTTTGTGTCTTAATCCGTCAATGAAATTTGAATGACTAAACAGTCTTTAACCTAACAATTTGAAATAACTAATTAATAATCCATCTCTTTGGAATGCACAATTGAAAAAAATAAAATTAAAAAATGAGATTTGCACAATTACCCAAAAAAATAGAATTAAAAACAGAATTTTAATAAGTAAAACTGTCCTTAGAATGTGGTGATGATACCATTTTGACTATCGATTTTCAACTGTTTGGGAAATAATTATTAATGACCCGATTGCAACCATCCTATGCAATAGTATAAAATGATTCAAACCCGAAATCATTTTTTGTAGGGGCAGATTCCACGTTAGAATTTCCAAATTCATCATTAATTAAAACCAATTTGATATAGCACCCATTTGACATGCATTTTGTTTCAAACGTTTTGTTTTTGCCTAAAAAGAAACAACGTTTTTGTTATAGGAATATTTAAAAAAAAAAATAAAAAACATGTTTGGAAATGATATTTTAGAGTTTTGTTTTTATCCCGTGTTGCATTACTGTTATGATTTTGGACAAAAACAGTTGCCAACATAAGAAAAAAAAAATAATTTTTTGATGTTTTAGTTTTGGGTCACTGTTTTAACATTGTGTAAAATAAGACAAGGTTGCACCAAATATACTTTTATTGCCAAATTCAACATTGTAATAGTCCAAAAATAAAAACAACATAAACAAAACCCATTTAAAAAAGAACCTAAGAATTTTAATAAAAAGTTTAAAAGTAAAACACATTCCACCTGATATCGATCTTTCTTACTTACATAAAATAATAATAATAGGATCAGTCTATTATTTTCCTCTTGTTAATGACTATAAATCCTTAAATATTGTGAATCCTACAAAAAGTTGTCTTATCCAACGGATGAGAGTACCTACCATTTTCCTTTTTGATAGTAACGTCTACAATTTTTCCTCGTGAATAGTTTGATGGTCTTCTTTTCAAAATAAAGACAATTTCATATGATTTTTATTTTTATAAATCATTAATTTTGTTTTTATAGCTCAGGCCTACTAATATTCTTTCCCTCCATAGTCCATTCTCTCTCATTTCTATGTATATATATATAATATATTAGTACTGTATATAATATGCAAAGAAAGAAAGAAGTAAGAAAAGAAAGAAAGAAATGGAAGCAAACTTAGGTTCCAAGTGGTTTCTCCTCTTGGTGGTACTGATTTTATGTGTTGAGCTCACACAATGCAGTGTCACCTACGACAGGAAGGCCCTTATCATCAATGGACAGAGAAGAATTCTCTTCTCAGGCTCCATACATTACCCCAGAAGCACCCCTCAGGTACACAACTTTCCCACACTTTCCCGAGAAAAAAAAAAAAAATGTACTTCTCATGTGAAGCTTTCTTGATATTCTTGCTTAAATGCAGATGTGGGAAGGCCTTATACAGAAGGCCAAAGATGGTGGTTTGGATGCCATAGACACTTATGTCTTTTGGAATCTTCATGAACCTTCACCTGGAAATGTACTTTGATTTTTCACTTTAATTTCTTGATCAGTACCTTTTTTTTTTCCCTCTTTTTCTTGTGAATTTATGTGTTCTATTTTGTGGGTTTAGTATAATTTTGAGGGAAGATATGATTTGGTTGAGTTCATAAAGATGGTCCAGAGAGCAGGGCTATATGTGCATCTCCGCATTGGGCCTTACATCTGTGCAGAGTGGAATTTTGGGTAGTAATCTTTTTGTGTTTGTAATTAATTAAAGTGTTTGATATGTGATGAATTTTCTGTATAGTAACCTTTTCAATTCTTCTGAATTTTATGTGTTCTATTTTGTAACTTTTTCTGTTTGTAATTAATTAAAAACCTTTTTCTTTTGATTCTTTAGGGGTTTTCCAGTTTGGTTGAAGTATGTTCCAGGCATTAGCTTCAGAACAGATAATCAACCTTTCAAGGTCTCTCTCTCTCTCTTTCTGTCTCTCTCACACACACACATAATGGGGAAAAAAGGACTTTCTGTAAGATTTGTTTTTAATTAATTCTTGGTGTTGCAGATGGCAATGCAGAGTTTCACCGAAAAAATTGTTGGAATGATGAAGGATGAAAAATTGTTTGAGTCTCAAGGTGGCCCTATTATTCTCTCTCAAGTATGGTCTTTCAGCCTTTTCGTTCATTTTTGTATCATTATGTCAGTATATGGTTTTTGGCATATTTAATTGTCCAACACAGCATCTCAAATTTATCAGCATCTGTTGAATATGTTAATAAATGATTGTACATTAAGGGGAGAAAACCAGAGAGAAATTGAAAACATGAAGACATATAAGGGACTAAAGTATCTATGCTGTTGAAATTTACAGCGCACATCTAAGTACTTACTACTATATGCAAATGTACGTTTTTTGCAGATAGAGAATGAGTATGGACCAGAAAGCAAGTTATTTGGTGATGCTGGTCATTCATACATGATTTGGGCTGCAAAAATGGCAGTCGAATTGGATACTGGGGTCCCATGGGTTATGTGCAAGGAAGATGATGCTCCGGATTCAGTGGTAAACAATCTCATATTACTTAGCAGAGATATATTTCTTAGCTGCAATTACATAAATTCTTATGAATTAATAAGCTATAGTTTCTATTAGTATTTTGCTGTTCATAATCTTTAGTTTCTCATAAACAAATCTATTATAGCAAAATCCTTGCAAAAATAAATTAAATTCAAATTACTCTAATTCTTGGTGACAGATAAACACATGCAATGGGTTTTATTGTGATTATTTCTCTCCAAACAATCCGAACAAACCCACAATGTGGACTGAGGCTTGGACTGGCTGGTAAGTTCAGAAATCTACCGTCATTTCTGGAACTCCTCTGTATGGAATGAATTTTAACTTGTGCTCTGCCAATTTAAAGGTTTACGGAATTTGGTGGCCCAATTCACCAGCGACCAGTTGAAGACTTGGCATTTGCAGTTGCCCGGTTGATTCAGAAGGGAGGTTCCTTTGTGAACTACTACATGGTCAGTAACAATTTGTTTTTTCATTTCTTGACAATTTACTGTCACCACATGCTATGCTATGGGAAAGTATACTTACAAAATGGTTCCATTGGACTCCATGAATATTGCATTGAAACAGAAAATATGACATTCTTATAAAAATTTTGCAATTGTCCATTTGGTTGATGAGAAAGCAACGAATATATACACACACACACACACACACACACATAGTTAAATTTGACCTATGTTTTATGTTGTTTTTGTTTCTTTTTTTTGAAAAAATGACCGGTTCATCTTTCACCTAAAATTTTCAAATTTCTTTATATTCCTCAATTCCACAGAAATTTATCCAAGTTTGCCTGAAGGGAACGACTTGCTTTATGTTATTTTGATTGGTAAGTAAATATAACAGAAATGAAACTCAAAATGAATGCAGGTGGGGATTGGAGCTGGCAATTTTAACAATGAAAGTAGTGTTTTCATTTCATACGACTTAATGGATCATTATTTTGTAGGTTTTGTGTAATATTAGGCTGACTGGAATCTGATTCATGTTATCGAATCTTTTTTTTTTGGTTTTTAATTTATTTTTATGGGAAAGTCATGTCATCTAAGCATTATCCAAAAAAAAAAGAAAAAGAAGTAAGATGTGAAAGCTTAGTTCAACAATAGAACTCATGTTCTTATTGTTTTCAACAGTATCATGGAGGAACCAACTTTGGAAGAACAGCTGGAGGCCCCTTTATCACTACTAGCTACGACTATGATGCTCCAATTGATGAGTATGGTGAGAAAACTGAACTCATCCTATAAATACACGAAAATTTAGATTTCCAGTTTCCATTGTTGGATATGACTTTCTTCTTTGGAATTGTAATTAATCATTTCAGTGTGCTAAATGGACAGGGTTGATTAGGCAACCTAAGTATGGTCATCTGAAGGAGCTCCATAAGGCTATCAAGCTATGCGAGCAAGCTTTAGTTTCTGCTGATCCTACAGTCACATCGTTAGGAAGCTATGAACAGGTTTGCTTCCTCATTTTAAGGATGTGCTAGGAGCAACTTCGAGCAAAAATGACTAGTAATTGAACTTGCAAAAGATCAGAATAATCTATGAGTTCCTATAATGTGTCAGGTGAAAAAAATAAAAAGCCATTTCACAACTAACAACTATGAAAGCAGGTATTCAGAGAAATCAGAAATCATACTAGTGATTATTAAAGGATATTTTTTTTCTTTTCTTGAAGTTGCTATTGAGCTCACCCTACCATTTCTTTGCCACTTCTGATATTTGGGTAATTTGTGCTGCTTCATTTGTGATGGATTGAACTTAATATTAAGATTGTCCAGGCACATGTATTCTCTTCCCACTCAGGAGACTGCGCAGCTTTTCTCTCAAACTACCACTCAGAGTCAACGTCAACGGTGACATTTAATAACATGCACTATGAGCTACCACCTTGGTCCATCAGCATTCTTCCTGACTGCAAAAATGTTGTCTTTAACACTGCTAAGGTAAGTTAAATAGGACAATAGTAATTGTTAACCACTGCACATAAGCAAGAAAAAATCTTTTGTAGGAAGTGTCTTTCAAGAAAATATCAGTTTTTAATTTTCCTTAGTAAGAAATTTTCATTTTATTATGTCTCCACTAAAAAGTCTGTCCTTTCTCTGTCTCTCTCTCTCACTCTGGGGTAAATGCTTTCACTGAAAAGTCAAAACATGCCCTCAGTACACCTTAATGATATATAACTCATCACATAATCAATGCATAATCCATTTCCAGATATGATTATGGTTCCCCAGAGATTGCAGCTTCATTGAAACAATTCAAATGCTGGGGAAAACATTCTCTCTTTTTGAATAATTTAGTCCTCATATCTAACATTTTTTATACATGGTGGGATGACAAAATGCTTGCTATCTTTTAATTGCAGGTTGGAGTTCAAATATCCGGGATGCAGATGTTGTCCGCCAATGCTGAGTTACTCTCATGGGAAACATTCAATGAAGACATATCATCGGTTGATGACGATTCCAAGATCACAGTCCTTGGTCTGTTGGAGCAGTTAAATGTCACCAGAGATGCCAGTGACTATCTCTGGTATACGACCAGGTGAGATTGAAACCGGTGTATTGGTTTTCGCAGATTTATCGAACATATACATTGCAACTGAGATTATCTGATTAAACAAAATTTCCAGTGTTGAAATAAGTCCATCTGAATCATTTCTGCGTGGAGCCCAACATCCTGTTCTCAGTGTGCAGTCAGCAGGCCATGCCTTGCATGTGTTTATCAATGGACATTTATCAGGTGCATTGTTGAATTGTGTATCTTAGAGAGTAAATGAGCTCTCTTGTCATTGCAAACCAATTTGTTTGAAGAAATCTATGAACTTTTTGATATGCTAAATATTAACTCAAAAGTTGATGTTGTTGTGCTCAAAATATAGGATCGGCCTTTGGGACTCCGCAAAGCAGAAGATTTACTTTTACAGGAAATGTCAACCTGAATGCTGGAACAAACAAAATTTCACTTCTCAGTGTAGCTGTTGGATTGCCAGTTAGTTCTCTGACTCCTAATTCAAGTATTGGTAGCTGAGTGCCACTTTGGAATAAATTCCTAAGTCCTGAAACACTACATAGCCTAGTGTTTGCTAGCATGCATTTTGTTCTAAGAAACCAACATAATGTTTTAATTATCAGTGAATTTCCTTCAATCATCTAATAAGCAGTTGGTATTTCAGTTCCAGTTGGAATTCGACATATTATGCTAATCAAGGAAAAATTAAGTACTCTTTTTCAAAACATTCGGACTATGCTTCACTTTCAGTTCCAGTTGGCTTATTATGCTATTCTATAGGAAAAATTAAGTATTCTATTTAAAAACATTTTGGACTATGCTTCACTTTCATCAGTACTACAACTGATAACAAACTGGAAGTTTTTTATTGTCCTTCATTTGTTTACCTAATTTTCTTTAATTCAATGTTTGTTTTGGTTGAAGAACAATGGGCCACATTTTGAGACAGCCAACACAGGAGTCCTAGGACCAGTTGTTCTACATGGGCTAGACGACGGGAAGAGGGACCTATCCTGGCAGAAATGGTCATACCAGGTTGACGAATCTTATATCTTAGTGATGCATTGTTTATTTGGAAAATTTCGCCACCTTAGTTCTTTTGTTACACAGGTCGGGCTCAAAGGAGAAACGAAGGACCTAGTTTCTCCAAGTGGAATTTCTTCAGTTGATTGGATGCAAGGATCCTTGGTTGCAGATAACCAACAGCCTCTTACATGGTTTAAGGTACATAAACAATGGAGTGCCACTTTTAATTGTGTCTAATATTCATTAGAATGTACATGTACTAGCTTCGCCAGGGTGAAGGTTAAACACAGGTTTCGTTCCAAGGACAGACTAATTATTGGAAATTTGTGTTTTAGTGTCATTGTAATATTCTTCAGTCATGAATCTCGGAATTAATACAACTATGTATACTAGTACACTAAGCATTATAGGTTTTACTTTCTCTTACGCCTTGCAGGCTTATTTCAATGCACCGGAAGGAGATGAGCCATTGGCGCTTGACATGACTGGTATGAGTAAGGGTCAAGCATGGATCAATGGGCAGAGCATCGGAAGATATTGGATGGTTTATGCCAATGGTGATTGCAGTGACTGCAATTATGCAGGGACATACCGACAAGCAAAGTGCCAATCTGGCTGTGACCAACCAACTCAAAAATGGTACACAACTTTCTAAACAACATTTTATTGACTGGTGAAAACAGGTCATACAGAAAAAAAAAAAAAAATTCTATGTCCTTTAAAATCTTTTGGTGTTCAGGTACCACGTTCCTCGGTCTTGGTTGAAGCCAACCCAAAATCTGTTGATAGTTTTTGATGAAATTGGTGGAGATGCATCGAAGATTTCTCTTGTGAAAAGATCAGCTACCAGTGTATAGAGATAAAAGGTCTCGATATTATAGTTGTTGTCAGAGTATAAGTTTTAGCAGAATGGAATCAGAGGATTATCTTTTGGTGGAAGTGATATCCTAGTCTTGCACCTTCAATTTTTAGACCAAATTTGAAGCTGAATAAAGCAATATCGTTATATGATTTTGTAATTATGGGGAAATTAAACCCCCGTATATTATAAATTACTCCATATAATGTATATTATAAATTACTCCATATAATGTGAAATTTCATGACAAGCTTTTCAATGACAATGCAAACATTTCGACAATGTCCTTGCTCCTCACATCATATTCAAAAGAGAATTTCTCTGAAAGTAGGACACTGCCACTTTTGAAACCATTAATGGGGGTATCCCTGCAAGTAAGGTACCTTGTTCTCATGTGGGGCTGCAACTACATACATTAGGTATAATGTCTAGTCCTTTACTGATGCTAGTGGACATCTAGAGGGCAAAATATTTTTTAAAGAGCACTGCCATAAAGTTAAAGTTGAAATTCAAGGAGAAAAAGACAATAAACCCCCTTCTGCACACAAAAAGGCACCATTTGACAACTATCCTAAACCTAGGTTACCAAGAAAAGCTTGAGGAAGCCACATTTTGAAATACTACATGCTTTACATAAACATGCTTGTTAGTTGTTGCCAAATAACACCACCTCATTATATATTACTTTAATTGAGAATCACTTGACTTGTTTTCTTAAGATTGTTCTGGTGGTATTTTGAATCATAAGCAAAACTAAAGCCCTTGCACTGTCGAAAATAACCTTCTAAGCAAAGTTTTAGGACTTGAGAAGTGATGCACACCCCCCACCTCCCCTTTGTGTTTTTGCTGAATGGTCCTGTGTGTATTGTCATAACCAACGGCAAATTGCAGATGCTTCTCAGATGAACAATGGCATGATTTTGCTTCTATCCATGTCCTCTTCGGATATTCTTATGCTACGATGATGGTGATCTCTCTCTCATTAACATAATATATAATTGCACATCTAAGGTTTGTTGGAAACTAGTTATGAAAATTAGAACTCCGTGTGAATGAAACTTGTCTGCAACCTAAGTTGAACTAACAATGTGAACGCGATTCTGGATGTCCATGTATGTTCGGTTAGAAGTTAGAACTGCAACATGAATACGGCTTTGATAGTCCATGTATATCACGAGTACCAACGTGAACGTGTTGGGTCAACTACATGGTGGTGTGTATTAAATGCCTACCACGAGTGGTGTGTAGTGCAATTTAATGTTAATTCTATTTGGACTACAAAACCAGAACACAACACATTATTACGTGATTGTTAGCGTTGGTGAGGTTGTGTGAGAAAGGCTGTGTTGATTTGGGTAAGGTAATGTTTTAGGAGTGGTTATAATCAATATACGCAACTAGGCTGAATCATTGCATTTCAAATGAACAACACATCCATTAACGATGAGACACCATTTTGTCTCTACAACCAGGCATTGCAATCAGTGACGGATTCAGAAAAAAAAAAAAATTTCAGTAGAGCCGAATTATAATTTTAGTGGGGGAATTTTCATAAATTCTTATAAATTTAAAGTATAAAGTGCAAAAAAAAATAATAATAAATAATTAAAAAAAAAAAAAAATGAAGAAGAAGAAGAATCTATGAGAGCAAATTATAATTTTAGTGGGGCATCTTAAAACAAATTTGATTTGAATGCCTATTTGCGAAAAAATAAATAAATAAATAAATAAATATATCATGTATGGAACTCCATCGAGAAGAAAACTATTCTTGAGTCAATTTCCTTCAACTGAAATTATTGCATATATAGTTTCTGATAGAAAATAAATAAAAATGTTTACAATCTCAATAAAATTTTCAAAATTATCTAATAAACATTGACATATTACATGTTGCATTTGAACGAACTAATTCTGTAATGTGAAACCAGCTCAATTATGCTATAGACTTTCTAAAGTAAACAACTTAAGTGGTAGGCATCACGTCTTGTCAATTTACAAGCACATTGTACGAAAATAAAACAAATTTGATTTGAATGCGTACTTGTAGAAAAAAATCTATCATGTCTGGAACTCCCTGATTGAGAAGAAAACTCAGCTATTCTTGAGTCAATTTTCTTCAACTGAAAGTACTGCACATATAGCTTTTGATAAATAAATAAATAAAAATATTTATAATCTCAATAAATTTTCAAAATTATCTAATAAACATTGATATATTACATTTTGCATTTGGACGAACTAATTCTGTAATGTGAAACCAACTCAATTATGCTATACACTTTCTAAAGTAAACAACTTGGTTGGTAGGCATCTTCTTCTCAATTTACAAGCACATTGTACGAGAATAAAACAAATTTGATTTGAATGCCTATTTGCTGATGTCTATCATGTCTGGACTTTCCTCATCGAGAAAAAAACTCAGCTATTCTTGAGTCAATTTCCTTCAATTATAAGTACTGCATATATAGCTTCTGATAGAAAATAAATAAAAATAATTATAATCTCAATAAAATTTTCAAAATTATCTAATAAATATTGATATATTACATTTTGCATTTGGACGAACTAATTTTGTAATATGAAACCAACTCAATTATGTTATAGACTTTCTAAAGTAAACAACTTGGTTGGTAGGCATCATGTCTTGTCAATTTAAAAGCACATTGTACGATAATAAAACAAATTTGATTTGAATGCCTATTTGTAGAAAAAAAAGAAAAAAAAAAGAAGAAGAAAAAAAAAAACTATCATGTCTGGAACTAGGGGTGGCAACGGGGCGGGTTTGGAGTGGGTTTCCCTAAATCCCGCCCTACCCCTCCCCTTTTAATTTTTGTCAAGTCCATGCCCGCCCCAAGATCCGCGATGGTTTGGATTTTCATGTCCAGCCTCACCCCGTTGGGAAATACTGTGCCCTCGTGCCCGCCCCGCTGACAAATTTTTTTCTCTCACTTTTTGGAACTTAAACTCCTGCTATTTAAATGTGGAAAGCTTAGGAATGACACTGTTGGGAAACGTGTAATATTTAAAAACTTTTCGAGGGATTTAAATTCATAGATCTTGATTCATCACATGGAGACAAGTTTTATGCAAAAATAAAACATGATGTATCATTCAATTAAAAGATTGAATACTTACATCAAGGTTTGAGTAAACCTTAGATCTCTCCTCTAAAGTGAATGTTCTCACTTATTGTAGATCCCTTAGGAAGATGCATTCTCCTTGGATCTCCATCTTCTTGGTAATTGTTTTGCCTTTAGGAATCACTCATATGCCTCCATGAATGACCTTGGAAAACTAGGCTTGTGGGAGCCTCCATTAGATGAGAACATAAACCCTAATTTTCTAGAGAGAGAAAATATATTCCTTTTTCCTTCTATTTAAAAATCACCCCTAAAATATACATAAACCATGTATATTTATAGGCAACATAAAGGTAAAGAAAAGGAAACAACTAATCCTTCTCAATCTCTAATTCGCATGTCTCAAATCTAATATGATTCCAATATCAAGTTGGGCTATGAGTGAGAATCCATTGGGCCTATTATTTTATTAGTTACAATGAATTAATAATTGGCTCGATTCATGGACCTAATTCAATTAATTCATAAATTAATTTCTACTCCACTAAAAGAAATTAATTGAACTCCAATTAAATAATAAATAACCTCTAAGTCAATATTGCACTTTGACCCCTCTATGCATAATTAGTTATCGGATAAATAAAGCCATCAATCCGACTACTTAATTAATATATTTATTTTGGTACCTTTGATTATTTCTGACTCGATCACAATAAAACATTTGTTTGACAAAAATAATAATTTAAATAAATAAATATATAATAAATCATTTTGTCTAAAAACACACGAAGGCTTTCGAATTTACTTTGTGATCAACCATAATCAATACAAAATAAATACAAGTAGCAATGATGCAAATATTGAAAATATAACCCTCTAACTATTAATTACATAACTACCCAAAGTGTCGGTCTAAGGATCCCGAAGAATCCGCCGAACAAGTCAAAGTAATTATTAATTAATAAAAGAGTCTATAATTTTCTCATACTTAAGAGTCAAATGCCATGACGGTGATAGGGAACAATTGTATACGACGGCTCTCGCAATATATCTCAACCTAACGCGGATCCAGTTCAAATCTTAATTAATTATGAGTCCATCCATAATTACCGACTATGAAGCATTTATGATTACTATTTATATATCATGCATTGATTGCCATCACAAACATATATATAAATATCTCTTGTAATCAAATGGACACTATCAATTCTATAATGAATCGAAATATAATACATTGAATTCATCAATTGTATAAAATATAAATATTTCAGAAACGTCAGGAACATGTGTCACTTTAATCCAAACAAGAATTTGCTATGCTAGGGCATATAAATCCCAACAGCTTTCACTTGCACCTAACTCCAATGTTATCCAGATGATGATCAAAATTATTGATCAATAATACCTTTGATAATAGATCAACAAAGTTGTGTTCCAATGCAATGTTCTAGCCACAAGTACATTTTCCTTATAGCCAATTCAAATTGCATCTAACTCCAATGTTATCCAGGTGTTGATCAAAACTATTGATCGACGGCACCTTTGTTAATGGATCAACAAAGTTGTGTTCCAATGTAATGTTCTAGCCACAAGTACATTTTCTTGCCGAACAATATCATGTAGAACATGATACTTCCTATCAGTGTATTTTGTTCATCTATGGAATCTTGGGTCATTGGTTTGGACTACTTCTGCACTATTGTCGCAATATAGCTCGATAGGCAGGCTAGTATGCTCCACAACCTCTAAATCAGTGAGATCAAACGAATAAGCTTCTTTTGCCGCCTTTAAGGCTGCAATATTTCCACCTGCAGGTTTAAATCAGCAGTTGAAATTTGCTTAACAATCTACCAACTGATTTCCCTTCCATTAAGTGAACATACACTAAGTCATGAACCTCATAGTATCTACTTCTGATTGAAAATCAGAACTAGCATACCTGACTAGGACCATATCATCACATCCATAAATGAGTATGATATCATTGATTCTCCTTAGGTACTTAATAATATTTTTCACAACAGACCAGTTATCAAGTCCAGTATTGGACTGATCTTTACTGACTATCCCTACTAAGTAGCGGATGTCCTGTTTGGTATAGACCATGGCATATATGAGACTCTCATATGCCGAAGCATATTGTTCCAGTCTCATTTGCTTAATCTCCTTTGATAGTCTTGAAAAACTACTTACTAGATAGAGCAATCCATATCAATAAAGTAAGAACTCATTCTTTGAGTTATGCATACCAAACCTGGTTAAAACTTTATCAATGTAGGATTATTAAGATAAGCCTATTTTCCTTTTAACCTGATCTTGCAAAAGCTTGATCCTAAGAATATAGCTTACATCTTGAAAATCCTTCATTTAAAAGTAATTAAACAACTACCTTTTTATTGATGACAAAACTTCCACGTCATTATAAATGAGTAGGATGTCATCAATATATAGAATTAAGAAAAACAATGACATTCCCTTGTACACTCATGATTTATTCACTAAGAAATCTTCTGGTATCTTTTTGTAGATTAACTTGCCTTCCATAGGTATCACCCTACTAGAAAGTTCTACAAGATCCCAGAATTTATTAGAATACATAAATTCCAACTCTGATTTCATAGTAACTCGCCAAAACGATCTGTATCCATATCGGTAGGGGTGGCAAAGTTCGACACGACCCGCCAACACGACACGTACACGACACGAGTTAAATGGGTAATGGGTTTACCAAAAACGGGTTCGTGTCGTAAACGGGTTGACACGAATAACCCGTTTAGTTAAACGTGTCGTGTTCGGGTTCATGTGGCTCAACCCGTTTAACCAGTTTAACCCGTTTAATTAAATGTGTCACCCATGAACCCATCTAACCCGTTACCTGTTTTGACCTGATTATTAGGGACATTTTGGTCATTTTATTGTTACACAAGAAACCCTATTAAGGCTATTATACAAATTATATCAACAGATTGAAATCATTGAACACTACCTTACGCGGCGCCTTCAGTGCTTCACAGAATCACGGTTCACTCTTCAGTCTCTCGGTCTCTCCTCTTTCCTCTCTTTCTCTCTCTCTGAAAAATTCAACCCAGACAACTCCTTCTCTCTCTCAAATCCACACCACACCAGCACACCTCGAGCGACCAAGAAGTTCAAGAACACTACAGTCTACACTTCGAGCGAACCAGCGAAGAACACGAAGTAAGTTTTATACTTTTCTTTAATTTTTTTGTCTTCTCTCTTTCAGATCTACTCTGAAACAACAAGAGGTCGATTTTTTTTTGTCTTTCCTCTGTCAGATCTATTTGAAAATAAGTTTTCTTTAATTTTTTTCTTTCAGATCTACTTTTAAACAAGTTTTTTCTATTTTTTTTTTCCATTATTATTGTTATTTTTTAGAAACATTATGTTTAAAGTTTCTGAATGAGCCGTTGGACAACAAAATGGCCGTTGTTCAGTGAGTTCACCATGGGTCCATGACACACGGATTTTTTCATTATATATATGTTGATTTTGGCTCATTGCAAACTCACTCCCATCAAAGAAAGGGTACGGCACAGCACAAGAAAACATGATAATTTAAACATAATGCCTCAAGCTTAAGCCCATAACACGAAGTAGTAGTAGTGGTTCAAGCTTAAGCCCATAACCTCTACAAAATAATTTTACGGGCCGGCTTAAGCCCATAACCATAAGCTCTGTTTTCTTGCTGCTGAGCTGCTCTGACAAGCCAGTTAAACCTCCACAAATCATCTGTGGTTCGTGAAGAAGTGAAGAAATTTTAGGTTGTATGCTATATGGTGTGTTGATGTAAAGGAGTTCAAGGTTGAGGTTGAAATCAATCATAATTTGATGATCGAGATAGGGTTTGGACATTTGATTAGATCTTGAATTTTGTGCCTCACAAGTCAGAATGAAACCTTTTTATTTTTTATTTTTTATTTTTTTGTGATTGATACAATTGGTTTGGAATGCATCTTTGTGGATTGAGAAATTGGAGATGCGTACAACATTAGCACTTCGAAAAGAGTTGGATGGATTCAAATCCTTTTTTTATGGGTGTAGACATTAAATTTATGGTGATTTAATTACCACTCAATTGATCAATTTTATTGATTGGTAAGTCAAAAAGTCTAGGACTCACAGTCGCCTAAATAGCATTTGACTAACCATGTAATGTAGGTCAATAGATATTCAACTATGTGACAGTTTGACTAGTTCAAAATTGCCAACTCATTGTAGAGAGTATGAGCGGCACTGTGACTAGGAAGATCTAAACGGACCAATTTTATTCCACTGGAATGATATAGTTTATATTAATAAAAGGAAAAAAAAAATCATGAAAGATAAAAGAGCAAGACAATGCAAACACTGCAACAATTTTATATTAATAAAAGTTGGGAAATAAAATCATGAAAGAAAAGAGGGTACTGTGGGTTCTTTTTCAAGACATATTCAACTTTGCACTACAACAATTTTTTATTAATAAAATCATAGAAACATTGGAACCGTAACACAATAACGCTTTTTATAAAACGTTTATTGTATCCTGCACCCTTATCGTCTTAGTCGAACATTTTGTTATGTTGATTAAGTTGTGATTCACACTTAATAATTTAAAGGGGGTGAATAGGTCAAGTTGTTTAATTTTTGTTTGATTAATTATTATATATATCCTCTTTATTAATTATTATATATGTTTGATTTATTTATTTATTTATTTATTTTTGGTAATATTTAGATGGATTCTGCCATGAGACTTGACGAAAGTGGATCAGAAGATGATCTTGATTTAATTGACCTTGAAGTGGATCAGAATGAAAATGCAGATGTGCAAGTGCAGCCGAAAAAGAAACAGGACTCGAAGCGCAAAAGAAAACTCACATCAAAAGTTTGGTTGCACTATGATATACTTCCACCCGGCAAGGACAAGAAAAGAAGATGCAGATGTAAGAAGTGTGGGACTGAGTATATTGCGGAGGGTAGGTATGGCACTGGTAATTTAAAGAGGCATATAGATTCGTGTGTTAGGAGGGATACACGGGACATAGGTCAGTTGCTTTTATCTCAGTCATCTGGATCCATATCTATGCGTGCTTCTAAGTTTGATTTTAATAAATTTCGTGAGTTAGTGAGTGCTGCTATCATTATGCATGATCTACCATTTCAATTTGTTGAATATGAGGGCATTAGAAACATGTGTCGTTATTTAAATGAGGAGGCTCAGCCCGTAAGTAGGAACACAGCCAAGGCTGACATATTAAGGATGCATAAAAATGAAAAGGGTAGGCTTCGACATATGTTGGAATCAATAAATGGTAGGATTTCTCTAACATCTGATTTGTGGTCTTCTCTGACTACTGATGGGTACTTATCTCTTACTGCACATTTTATTGATGTGGATTGGCGCTTACAAAAAAGAGTTTTGAACTTCTCTTACATGCCATCACCACACAATGGTGTTGCTTTGACAGAAAAGATTTATACATTGCTAACTGAATGGGGGATTGAAAAGAAACTATTTTCAATTACTCTAGACAATGCTTCTTCAAATTGTTCATTTGTTGAATTGCTGAAGTCTCAACTCAATTTGAATGATGCTTTATTAAGTGGTGGGGAGTTTTTTCACATTCGTTGTTGTGCACATATCTTAAATTTGATAGTGCAAGAGGGGTTAAAAGAGGTTGATGAATCTATCATAAAGATTCGTGAGAGTGTTAAATATGTCAAAGGTTCTCAAATGAGGAAACAAAAATTCTTGGAATGTGTCTCTCATGTTTCCTTAGAATGTAAAAGAGGGTTAAGGCAAGATGTTCCTACAAGATGGAATGCGACATATCTTATGCTTGAGTCAGCCATTTATTATCGTCGGGCTTTTTGTCATTTGCAGTTGAGTGATTCAAATTACAAGTTCTGCCCATCTCAAGAGAAGTGGAGTAGGATAGAAAAGATTTACAAGTTCTTGACTGTTTTTTATGATGTTACAAACATCTTTTCTGGATCCAAGTATCCTACAGCAAACTTGTATTTTCCATCTGTGTTTTCGGTTCAATTGACATTGCGAGAGGAAATGGATAGTAAGGATCAGTTTATGAGCAAGATGGCAACTCAAATGTATTCAAAGTTTGCAAAGTATTGGTCTGATTATAGCATGATTCTTGCTATTGCTGTGATTTTAGATCCTAGATACAAGCTTGGGTTTGTTATTTTTAGCTATAACAAGTTTAATGGTGATAATAACATTGAGAGCACACTAGTTCGTAATGCATTGTTTAACCTTTTTGATCAATATTTGTTGAATTCTCCTATGGCTTGTACCACCAAATCCACATCTTCACCAAATGATGAAAGTGGGAACCGGCAAGTTGATGAAGGACAGTTAACTAAAAAGTTCATTGATGTTATGAAGGTGAATAATACTTTTGTGAGATATTAAATTCATTTAATGCCTATTTTATTCATTACATCTATTTATTTTTCTACTTTTAGCATTGATTGATCTATTTGTTTTTCTTAATTACTGAAATGTAGGAATTTGACTCATTTGAGAATGATAAATTGCTTGGAAATGCCCAAAAATCAGAGTTGGAACTCTATTTAGATGAACCAAAAATCAATAGGAATGCGAACCTTGACGTGCTTACCTATTGGAAAGCCAATCAGTTTAGGTATCCCGTGCTTGCTCAAATGGCTCGTGATATATTGAGCATTCCAATCACTACAGTTGCTTCTGAGTCTGCGTTTAGTGTTGGTGGTCGGGTTCTTGATCAATATCGTAGTGCATTTAAACCGGAAAATGTGGAGGCTTTGGTATGCACGAGGGATTGGCTTTTTGGTTTGAAAGGTAAATAACTTATAATAAATTTCAAATTATATTTTTATTATTGCAGAAAATAGTGAAGTAATAAATTTTTTGTGTATGTTTTACTATAGATACAATGAAGCTTCAAGTGGATGACTTGATTGATAATGTGATGAAACTTAATATCAACAATGATGACCCTGTTGAAGGCCAATGTTCCACCAGTGTTAGCGTGATCGAATATTAAAATCCAGCTAGGTAAAAAAGCCCTTTACATTTGTTTTATTTTTCACATAATTTGTTATATGCAATCTTTTATATTTCAATCTGTTTTTTTTTTTTTTTTAATTATTATTATCTAAACTTATTTTACACTTACCTATTTTGTAGGAATTTCTACTTTTGGGTGTTTCAGAAAAGAGTGCATGCAAATTCCAGAAGGAAGTTTTTGAGTTGTGGATTTTTGGCTTTTAAGAAGATTGCATGTTACTTGACATTTCTATTAAATATTTTTATTTCAGTCTGTAATAACTTATGACTTATCTTTATTTCAGTTTGTAACTCATGACTTGTGACTTAATCTTTATCTTTGGCATTTAATCTCTCTTTTGGATGTTTGCTAGTATTTTAATCTTTGGGCCTTAGCCACTTTAAACAGGTTAAACGGGTTAAATATGTTAAACAGGTTAAACGGGTTAAACGAGTTAAACCGGTAAACATGTTAAATAGGTCGTTAAACACGTCGTGTTTGGTGTGTCTAACACGACACGTTTATTAAACGGGTTACACGTGTCGTGTCGTGTTACCCGTTTAATAAACATGTCGTGTTCGGGTTTAGGATATGTGACACGATTATTAATCGTGTCGTGTTCGGGTTGACCTATTTAGTGTTATACCCCTACTTCAACACGACACGATTATGACACGCGAACCCGAATTGCCACCCCTACATATCGGTTCACGCTTCCGTGTAGCTTACTGGGTCCAACTCATGTTTAACAGGGATGTCCATAATGGTCTCACCTAAAAACATGATTCTGTCGGTTGGATGATAATCCTCCCACTACATTAATGTACCGATGCAGGAATCTGTGTACTAGATGATGCTGACGCATCAATAGAGAATTCATATATTATTCTCAATCTCTATAATTAGTGTGTTCACATGTGGTACATCTGGTACTCATACCATATTCTCTAACATTATGCTACTAGGTGTGTGATTCATAATATGATTCTCCTATAGATAAACAGTGAGTGTAAACAATCAACTTTTATCTTTGAGATCATAAAATAATCTATCCTAGTGACTTAAGAGTAGTTATCAAATCTAGCATGCCTATGATCTACTTCCAACTTACTTGTCCATATCAAACGCACATGTGCAAGACTACCCCATGCGTGCATGTGATTCAAACCAAGATTTAGTCAAAAACACAGCTCAACGGTATCCTTGAGACAGACTAAGATGGAATGCAGTTCATAATGCGCATCGATGTCATTAACGCTAAACTCTTAAATGAAAGAGATAATGTGGCATAACTGATCATAAATCTAACCATGTTAAGTGGAATTCTGTTATTCCTATTTGACACCTAAATGCATTTAGCGTCAATTGCGGAAAACTGGTACATAATACCCTCATTGACCATATAGTTTTTGCACTATCCCAAGAAATACTCATATCCTCGATCAGATCGAAGTGTCTTGATAAGTTTACCTAATATGTGCTCCACGTCAGTCTTAACATTCTCAGAATATACCAAGAGTTTAAGACTTGTGTTGCATAAGATAAACTTATCCAAAACGTGAGTAATCTTGCTTGGATGTTCATAAGACCACACGTGTCAGTGTGTACCGACTCCAATTGTCCTTTATGTCTATTTCATCTGGCTGATTAAGCCCTAAGAGTTATCTATCCTTCAAAACAGGGTTCACAAGTTTGGTTTAGGCTCCCCTGCCTCACTAGGTAATTAACCTTCTTTGACCAATCTTTGAATCTTATTTTGATTGATAACAACCAAAAAATAGACATTAAAAATACAATGAGTCAGGAATAACAATTTTTCTCTTAACATTCAATCTAGAAGATGCAACATTAGTTTTTACATCCTGCAAATCTTAAGAGTTTGTGATTATAGTATATTAACCATCTTTCAATACACCAGAAATAATCGCATATCTATTCAATTTTATAAAACCAGTTTTATAAAATAACAACACATTTTTTATAAACCACAAGTGAAACAAAAATTAGATTGCGTCTAACTTCTGTGCATAAAAATAGTTCTCTAATACTAATATCCTCATACTCTCTAATTTCAGATGTAATACTCCCACTGACCTAACTACAACCTTGGCATCAGGTCAAAAGATAAATATATTTCCATATCATCAAGGCTTCTAAATTCCTGAAATCCTTACGATGAATTGCAAACATGTTTAGTGGCTCCAGAATCTATCCATCAGGAATTAATAGATGCAACCACATAACATGGCTCAATGATTAAATATATATTTTCCTATGCCACGTCATTGCTTAGACAGTTCGTCCTATAATGTTTTAGTTAACGGCAAAAGAAACAGTTTCATCCGCCCTCAACATACACTGCCTTATTCCCTTTAACCTTTTAGATACCTATGTTTTGTGCTAGCCTAGTCCTATTATCATCCTTCTTCTTTGCTTTGCCCATCCACTTGGGCCTAGAAGAAGATGGTATAGACTAGGTTAGATTGATAGGAACGCCCATACTCTTGATTATCCCTTCATCTGTTACCATCATAAGAATATCAGCGAGTGTGAACTCAAACTGATTCCTTATTTAGTTCACTTTAACAGAATTGAATGAGTTTGGTAACAAGGCAATAATCATGTCAACTTGAAACTTACCACTCAAGTCAGCCCTATTGATCTCCAGCTAATTTTTAAATAATAAACAATCATTTTCCAAAATTCGATTTCATACTGGAGTTCCTTAGGCTATCTTGATGCTATTCAAGTCTGATATAGTACTTTGGCATACTCTCTATCTAATCTCACCAAAACATCTTATTGACATTTAACATGATGCTTGAAGAAAATAAAATAATGTAAATGTTAGCTTTGGAGCGTATTCGAGGTAAACTCTAAAATATTGCACCAATTCATCTCATTTACTTTATTTCACTTATTCAAAGCATTAATGTTCTCTTGGGTATCTTAAAGTAAAAGGATTAGGTTTTAGGAGTAGTAAATACATTTGTATCACCACGTTGTGAATAAAATATCTAAATTCCTTTTCTAGTCATTATAAATGAAGTCCACATACATTGAAATTAGCAAGCAGATAAAATGGATTAGACATAATTAGTCTGAATATAAATGCATTCATACAATATGCAAGGTGAATTATTAATACTGTCATGCATATTTAAAATTAAAATGAGTTTGTTTACCACATAATATAATAAATCTCAATCGAACAAGAGATCATTATCATTAGTGGTGAACAATCCCTTTTAATTAATGTGGGTCCCTCAACTCTGTAGCATAATAAATCAACCAATCAATATGTCAATAACTTATCCTGTTGGGGGAGTTCATTATTACTATTGTAGAGATTCATTTGCTATTTGGTGAGCACTTCTATTAAAATAATATATGGGTCCCTTAACCACTGCATGAAAAATCGGATAACCAATACACCAATAACTTATTCGGTTGGTGAAGTTCATTATTGTTATTGGCGGGCAAATCCCATCATCTCCATATTTCTTAAGACAATGTCTTGTTTATCTATATGAAATGATTCTCGATTATGTTTAGCCTTTCTAAAATCACCTAGTGTAGACTACTCCGTTGGGGAGCTAACACTATTGATTTTAGATTGAGTGTATAACGTTATTAAAGCTCTAATGAAAAATAAAATATTAAATATCTTGTCATTATAATCTAAACTCTTTAAATCATGCGTAGGGCCTTATTTTTAAAGATCTAATTACAATGAACATTTAATATTATTATTTTCATGAGATAACCATTCTTTTAATATTAAGACTCTTCAAATCATGCGTGGGACCTTATTTTTGAAGATCTAATTACAATGGTGTTAATAACAAAGGCCATGGGGCAATGTATAAAAATCCCCGCTCCCACTTAATTTTTAATCATTCATAATTAGGGTTTTCATTTTATTCATTTACATGATATAAAGCATGCAAAACGTCTTGATTTTAATCCAATTAAATTTAGAAAATATTTGGACTTTAAACGATTCACTAATATTTAATTTGAAGCATACTTTAAAAATAATTTACAAAAATAATTTTGCATTTCCCAATAGGTGCCCTCAAATTAATTAGTAATCAAATTCAATTAATTTTCATAACTTAATTAATATAAATCAATCCATTTAAATAAATATCATGGATCCAATGCATGAACAATAATAATAAACAATTAATTATTCCATGCATCAGATAAATAAATAAATAACAGACAGAAGTAATTTAAATGGCCATTGGATTTAACTTTTAATTTTTAATTACTCTAAGTATTGTACAGGCGTCCTCCAACAGCTTGTAAACACCTGTAAGGAGCTGGTACGCGCTTGCGGAGGCAAAACAGCACTTGGAATGCGCCCGAAGAGTGAGCAGCACCTTCCCATGCGCTGGCACGCGCTAGGAGAATGTCCATAGAGTCCCCACACGCTTACACGCGCTGGGGAGGTAAGCAGGTGCGTAACACGCGCCTGCACGAGCGTCAGCAAGTGGTCAGCGCGTGTTCTGCACGCACCTGATGGCTGAGTTGTTCCAACGCGTGATTCTCACGCGCTCTTTGGTTGGCTGCGCCTTGAGTCTTCATTTGCCGCGTCACATGGGATTATTTCCCATCAATCCCTCTTGATCTCCAGCCAATACCTTGCCGCCGACAACTCTCCGGTCGCCGAAAAATTCCAGAAATTAAATAAAAATTCCAGAAATTAAATTAGGCCTTAAAAAATTCCAGAAAAATTCCGAAAAATTTCTAAAAATCCCAGAAAATTCCTGAAGCCTAATTTAACCCTCTTGGACCTTCTTGAAGCTTCATAGCACCCTTTGATGAATATTACACGGCTTTAAATAAATTTACAATTTGAAATACAATGGGAAAAATTAAATTACATCATTGAACTTTCAAACGGCTAAATCAAAGCCTTAATTACATTTATCCAAAGATAAAATTACATTCAATTATCCTATAAGCTTCATCCATGGCCCAAATATACATCATCATCCATTCACAATTATACATACATCATTATATATCAATATATATCAATATATTAATTCATACATCAACATACATTAATAAATAAATATATATGCATATCAAAATTGGATCCATGAATGATGAATTTTGATAAAAACATGATCTCTAGTAATGAATCAAACCATGCTCTGATACCACTGTTGGGAAACGTGTAATATTTAAAAACTTTTCGAGGGATTTAAATTCATAGATCTTGATTCATCACATGGAGACAAGTTTTATGCAAAAATAAAACATGATGTATCATTCAATTAAAAGATTGAATACTTACATTAAGGTTTGAGTAAACCTTAGATCTCTCCTCTAAAGTGAATGTTCTCACTTATTGTATATCCCTTAGCAAGATGCATTCTCCTTGGATCTCCATCTTCTTGGTAATTGTTTTGCCTCTAGGAATCACTCATATGCCTCCATGAATGACCTTGGAAAATTAGGCTTGTGGGAGCCTCCATTAGATGAGAACATAAACCCTAATTTTCTAGAGAAAGAAAATATATTCCTTTTTCCTTCTACTTAAAAATCAACCCTAAAATATACATAAACCATGTATATTTATAGGCAACATAAAGGTAAAGAAAAGGAAACAACTAATCATTCTCGATCTCTAATTCACATGTCTCAAATCTAATATGATTCCAATATCAAGTTGGGCTATGAGTGAGAATCCATTGGGCCTATTATTTTATTAGCTACAATGAATTAATAATTGGCTCGATCCATGGACCCAATTCAATTAATTCATAAATTAATTTCTACTCCACTAAAAGAAATTAATTGAACTCCAATTAAATAATAAATAACCTCTAAGTCAATATTGCACTTTGACCCCTCTATGCATAATTAGTTATCGGATAAATAAAGCCATCAATCCGACTACTTAATTAATATATTTATTTTGGTACCTTTGATTATTTCTGGCTCGATCACAATAAAACATTTGTTTGACAAAAATAATAATTTAAATAAATAAATATATAATAAATCATTTTGTCTAAAAACACACGAAGACCTTCGAATTTACTTTGTGATCAACCATAATCAATACAAAATAAATACAAGTAGCAATGATGCAAATATTAAAAATATAACCCTCTAACTATTAATTACATAACTACCCAAAGTGTCGGTCTAAGGATCCCGAAAAATCCGCCGAACAAATCAAAGTAATTATTAATTAATAAAAGAGTCTATAATTTTCTCATACTTAAGAGTCAAATGCCATGACGGTGATAGGGAGCAATTGTATACGACGGCTCTCGCAATATATCTCAACCTAACGCGGATCCAGTTCAAATCTTAATTAATTATGAGTCCATCCATAACTACCGACTATGAATCATTTATGATTACTATTTATATATCATGCATTGATTGCCATCACAAACATATATATAAATATCTCTTGTAATCAAATGGACACTATCAATTCTATAATGAATCGAAATATAATACATTGAATTCACCAATTGTATAAAACATAAATTTTTCAGAAACGTCAGGAACATATGTCACTTTAATCCAAACAGGAATTTACTTTGCCAGGACATATAAATCCCAACAGGCACAACATAAATGAAATTATGTATCCCAACAAAAATAAAAAAAATAACGTGCACATAACATAATTCAGAGAACATAATAAACAAAAATAAAAGTTTAATACAACCAAATCACAAGAAATTCTAAGCTCCAACTTCCATCATAACCAAAACAAAAGTAAATTTAATACTAAATTTACGTCCCAAATTAGGATTGTAAGAGATGGGTAACTGGGTAAGCCGCTAAAATAAGTTATATATATATATATATATATATATATATATATATATGCTTAGCGAGGCGGGGCGGGGCGGGGCCCCTTGGATATGTATACTAAACCCTTACCCGCCCCGTGACCCACGACGGGTACAAAATTTGTATCTATGCCCGCTCCAATAGTATAAAAAGTGTTCCCATATCCGTTATTAACTGGGCCGGACGGGGCGGTAAAAATTGACATCCCTATCTGGAACTCTTTGATCCTCTTTGATCGAGAAGAAAACTCAATTATTCTTAAGTAAATTTCCTTCAACTGAAATTACTGCATATATAGTTTCTGATAAAAAATAAATAAAAATGTTTATAATCTCAATAAAATTTTCAAAATTATCTAATAAACATTGACATATTACATTTTGCATTTGGATGAACTAATTCTGTAATATGAAACCAACTCAGTTATGCTATAGACTTTCTAAAGTAAACAACTTGATTGGTAGGCATCATGTCTTCTCAATCTACAAGCACATTGTACGAGAATAAAACAAATTTGATTTGAAAGCGTATTTGTAGAAAAGAAAATCTATCATGTCTAAAACTCCTTGATCGAGAAGAAAATTTAGCTATTCTTGAGTCAATTTCCTTCAACTGAAAGTACTGCACATATAGCTTCTGATAGAAAATAAATAAAAATGTTTATAATCTCAATAAATTTTCAAAATTATCTAATAAACATTGGTATATTACATTTTGTATTTGGACGAGCCAATTCCGTAATGTGAAACCAACTCAATTATGTTATACACTTTCTAAAGTAAACAACTTGGTTGGTAGGCATCATGTCTTGTCAATTTACAAGCACATATTACGAGAATAAAATAAATTTTATTTGAAAGCCTATTTGCTGGAAAAAAAAAAAAAAAAATCTATCATGTCTGGAATTCCCTGATCGAGAAGAAAACTCACTTACTGTAATACCCCTAATTTTAAAAGGCTATTCCTGGAATTTAATTTATGGCTTATTTGCATTTTATTTGCTTATTTGCATAATAGTTTTAAGGTTTATTTGTTTAATTAGTCATGTTACTTAATTAATTGCTTAATGGTTTATTTATTTATTTAATTGTGTTTTTATTTATTTAGTTGTGAATTTGTTGATTAAGTGTGACTTTATTTGTTTTTATTTATTTAGTGGTGGTTTGTGAATTAATTAATTAGTTATTAAATTGTATTTTCTT
Organism: Cornus florida; assembly: GCF_030987335.1. Lineage (NCBI taxonomy): Eukaryota > Viridiplantae > Streptophyta > Magnoliopsida > Cornales > Cornaceae > Cornus > Cornus florida. The sequence goes on along the minus strand of NW_026775572.1, from coordinate 17,433,708 downwards.
TTTCTTTTTTTTTCGTTAGTTGAATTAATTATTAAATGGTATTTTATTTTTCTATTTTTCGTTAATTGAACTTAGGGTTTTGTTTTTTTTTTTAGCCGACTTAGTTTCTTGTCTAGTATTAGGACTAGAATTAGGGTAACCTTAATCCTATAAATATATACATTAAGGTTTTATTTAGGGTTTTAGAACTTAAACACGTCGGTGGAGGCAGAGAGAGAGAACAGAGGAAGGCTTACAGTAGTCGGAGTTCGCCGGAGAATTTAGGAAGCAACGGTGCAAGGTTTCAAACTGAGACCTAAAGGCAAGTTCTAAACCTATCTCTTTCCCTTAGGCTTGTGTTCTTTGCATGTCTAACACAACTCCAGGGAAGTGTTAAGGATTAAAATGAAACTGGATTTCTTGTACCTCTGTTGTTTTAAAACTGATTATAGTTGAAACGTGTGTATTGTTTGTTTTAATTTCTTCCTTGTGTAACCTCTATTTAATTCGTGTAAACTAATGAATAATAGTTTTTATTTGTTCTATAACATGTTGGGAAGCACTAGAATTAATTTAGGTTGCAAGTTTGTTTTGCTACAACAGTCGATGCTTAGGAATGCTTAAACTGCTCGTATTAAATTCTTTTTACAAAATCCATTTATTAGTTGAGTTTAGAAATTGAACAAAGAATTTAGTGAATTATGGATTAACTTGGAACCTAGTTTAATCATCTAAGTACCTTAGGAATGGAATTCAGACCAACAGAAACACACCGGATGTGGAAGGGATGAAGAACAGAGAAGAGACGGCTCAAGATTTCAAAGAGCCGGCTCTTTGGAGCAAATAGCAGGCTCCATGGGAACATGGAGCCGGCTCTAAGGGGTCTTGGAGCCGCCTCCAAGACAAGGAGAGCTGGCTCCAAGTAAGAAAGAGCAGGCTCTTTCTTTTGAAAGAACAGTCTTTAACCGGCTTCCAGTTTTAAGTTTTCTGCGATTGGTTTGGCTACGGAACTCGGATTTTGAGATTTTTAGTTTCTGTTGGAGGCTATACTGAGGTGTTTAAAGGTGGTCTAAGCTTGATTAAAATCCTTGAGAGAAGATTTATGCAAAATAAAATAACTTTGTTTTAATGCGATAGTGGACAATGCTTAATTAATCAGTTTACTGTGTTTTTGTTATGAAAGGATACATAATTGCTTAACACTTAGAATAGCAGTTCTTGGTAATAAAATTCTCAATTAAACCTATCCCAATGTTATAAAATAAGCGTGTGGATTTAAATGGTTTAGTATGCTTATTTGGCCCTAAGTTGGTTTACAATTTGGATGGGAGGAGCTGCAAGATGTTTAAGCTTGGGTATTAAAATTCTTAGTGATGTTTTGCAGTTAGTCATGTTCCAGAATTACTAAAAATAAACCTGTGAACATTTATTTTTTGTTATGGTTGGTTAGAATTAATTGGTTTACATGTATAACCTGTAATATCAATTAGTGGACATTTCAGAGTAGTATGGATTAAGCTTGTTAATTGACAATTATTTTATCATGCTTAATATGGAACAATTGATATTTGTACTTAATGTTTTATTGTCAATTGTGGAATGTATGGATTGGTTGATAGTTATATTTTTATTTATTCTATTAACTGCCGGATGGATTGGATTGTATGCACCGGTATAGGACGGTGACATACTAGGTTTGGATTGGCTCAAAATTGCTATATCCTACCTATACGGAATAAGGGAATGGATTAAAAATAAATCCTACTTATATTTAGGCTAAGTCAGAGAAGCTGCACAAGCTGAATGACTAGCTGAATTACAGGTTATCTATGTTAAGTCTGTGCAGTTGAATAAGCTGAACGACTTATTAGATTTATTATGGATTGTTATGAACGGATTTTAAATATATTATTATGGTATCGTGACATGAACTTGAGTCTCAGAGTCGACGGTTAGGGAGCGTATATGCAGTAGGATGCGTAGCTGGCTATGCTGGTTGTGGTGTACCCTGTTAGGCTTAGGTAGTCATGCCCACTCAGGTGCGTTTTGCATGTTACCTTCTACTCAGGTTGAGACCCATATCATAATCCAGCGAGAATTCATAGTATGAATATATATATATATATATATATATATATATATACACACGACTTATATAGTTATTGTTGAGTTGGTTAGAGTGTATATGCGTATCGAGTCTCTGCTTGGATTGTAGTTAGATTAGAACTTGCTCGTGGGTCTGACCCACTCCTTCATTATTCTTTTCAGGTACAGGGCGGTTCCAGCCTTAGAGCTTGATCGTGCTTGTCGAGGACAGTCTCACCTTCATCTGATTACGTAGGATTTCTCTCGATGCTTCTAGCATTATCTATTTTCAGTTTTCAGTTTCAGTTGAACTTTTGGTTAGGGGTCCATCAGTAGATTCCCAAGTTGTAACCTTGAAGTTTTGAAGGATTGGAGTTTCAATTTTCAGTTACATGGAGGGTTTTATTATTATCATTTTTTTCAGCTTTATTCTATCTTTATTGTTTTTTTTGTCATCTGTGTTCGTATTACATATTAATTGTTTGATATTTCCCTCGGGTTTGGGTTTGGGCCTGATCAACCCGTGTCTCGGATCCGAGGGGTATCACACGTACTCTTGAGTTAATTTCCTTCAACTGAAGGTACTGCATATATAGCTTCTGATAGAAAATAAATAAAAAATGTTTATAATCTCTATAAAATTTTTAAAATTATCTAATAAACATTAATATATTACCTTTTGCATTTGGACGAACTAATTATGTAATGTGAAACCAACTCAATTATGCTATAGACTTTTTAAAATAAACAACTTGGTTGGTATGCATTCTGTCTGGTGAATTTATAAGCGCATCGTACAATAATAAAACAAATTTGATTTGAATATCTATTTGCAGAAAAAAAAAAAAAAATCTATCATGGAACTCCCTCATCTCAGTTATTCTAGAGTCAATTTCCTTCCACTAATATTATGTGTCCCATCCAATGTTGAATACCTCTGTGCTGCACACTCGTCCTCCCTTATGTTGATGATGTATTGAAAAGACTGCTATGAATGGTCAGTTGCAAGTCACTTGGTCCACCGTATGAGTTGTCATGCGGTTCATATTCTCCGTAAAAATATTGTCACGTGTGTGTGTGTGAAGAGCACCTAAGGGTGTTTTTACACATACTGCATCAAACCTAGTTCCACCACAAGTTTATACATCCACCATCAGTACTAATAGTGGGAAAAAGAGAGAACAAACTGGTGGGAAGCACAGAACAAACCATGATACTCCTCAAAATAAATGCCTCCCCCACAAAAATATATCTGAAACAAAAGAACATATTATCATGATAAAATAGATGGAAAAATAAATGGAGAAAAAAAAAAAACAGAGGGAATTAAGAAAAACATTCACCTGATCGATCCTCAAAGTCTGTCCAATTGACAACCCGAGCTCCATAAGAGTCAAGCGTGATCATGGATGTCGCACTGAGCTTCGTTTATAATTTCCACAAGGCCTCAACCATAACTTTTTGAGTGTAGAGAGCAAATGAGCAGTGAAAGAAAAGAGGAAGAGCCAGGAGAGAGGGAAGAACAGCAGAGGAGAGAGAGGAAGAAGCAAACTCTGTAAACGCTACACGGTGTATTTATAGACCAATAATATTGTAACGGCTATTTGGGTTGGGCCTGTTTTTTATGCGACTTGGGTTGGACCTGTTTTTCTGTTCATATCTGTTATTAGGTTCATTTGCTTTGACTATTTAACTGAATTTATCAAAAAAAATTCTCATCATTAATAATAAACTTATAAAAGCATTTTATCCATACACATATCTCTTAAATACATTTATGAAATTCTATTTATTGTGCCTACCTACGCTTCCCAGTTGAAATGTGTTTTTTATGAAAATATGTGCAATGATTGAAATTGGTAGATATCTAATTATATACCTTCTGCAATGAAAATATGTGTAATGGTGTAAAAAAAAAAAAAAAAAAAAAAAAAAAAAAAAAAAAAAATACATTAAAAAAAATTACATTGAACCTTCATTTAATGTAATCCCAATAACAAGACTCAACATTGGTTTGGCAGCAACCTAGAGCAAACTCTGGTGTATAAACAAGTGACTATGGAACAGAGCATGTGCCACGTGACGATTGATGCATTGAGTACATCGATTCATCGAATACTACCTATTTGTGCTGGAAAAATGATAATTGCACCAATTTGTCAAACCCGGCAAATACTAATATTGCAAAACAACAATCACTACTTACAGCCCATTAAATGCGTTAAAGTTTTGAAGACAACAGTAGCCTTCACGCTTTCCTCCCTTTCTGTCTCCATTCTCACTCTAATAAAATAGGGATGGCTCGAAACGATGCATCACAATTCAAATACGACATGAGATAATGGGGTTTGAATTGACCTAAAATTCAAATCCATTTATTTGGCATGAATAGTGTGAAAAAGGGTAAAGTATGAATAAACAAACACAACATTGAAAGATAAATAGATTGTTTATGCTAATATTAGTTCACATTTGGACATACAATGTACTAATTTTGCAACTTGAAACCAACTCAATTATGCTATAGACTTTCTAAAGTAAATTATATTGAATTGTTACTATTAATAAAATTATTATTTTAATAATAATATTAATTGAGTAGGTCATTGTCATACATTGCAGGTCAATTCCTTTCTAAATTTTGGTCCTTCAGAGAGCATATTCCTTTGTCTCGGTTGAAGCCAACCCAAAATTTATTTGTTATATTTTGGAGAATATTTTTCGAAATGCAAGTTAAACAAATCGTGATACATAATCTGTTAGAAAATGAATGGAGAATCGAATGTTTTTCATTCACACAATATGAAGCCTCATTAATGTCGTGTGAATGGGGAGCTTGCAATAGTCTCTTTTCAACCACTTAATGAAAATTGAAGGCTTTTTTTTTTTTTTTTTTCTCCCTCCAGTTGGGAAAAATTATATAACCTAAAGTTTCATGAAAAGCTTCTTGTTTATAATGCTTAATACAACCCGCTCAGCTTTCATAATGGCGGGAGTCATGCCACCATTATGAAAAGAGAATTTGCCCAAGAAACAGGACACTGCCCTTGTGAAACCATTAGTGGGGTACCCTACAAGTACTGTACTACATATATTCTTATGTGTGGTTGCAATTAGTGATATTAGGCATACTGACCAGTCTCTTTCCGATGCTGGACATTTAACGGTCCCCAATATTCTTAACCTAGGGGCTGCCTAAAACGTACGGTTGGATTTCACGTGCTCAAGGACCAAGAAGAAAATGACCCCCTCGTCCCCACAACACTACATCATTAGCAACTCCCCCTGTAGCTGAACATGAAACATCCGCAGACCTTAGGATTCCCACATTTTAAGATAGTAGTGTTTTTGTTTTTTTTAGTTTAGGCTTAGTTAGTTGATAAAATAATTTAAAATGAGGACCATTATTAAATGCAGAGGCAGAGCCAATTAAGGCCTAGAAGGGACACGTGCCCTCCTCACTTTGCTTCAAACTACTAAACATAGGTACATATTTTTGTTATATACATATACTTATATGGTAATTTTAAATAGTGTCCCACTCAAAATTTTAAATTCTTCTAATTTTCTTTTGAAAAAAAAAGAAGTTACATATATCCGTTCTTCAAGTATACAATATATTTTTTCTTTTTTAATTTTTGTTTCCTTTTAAAATTTTTTTTTTTCACTCATATATAATTATGTATTTTTTTTTTTTTAACTTATTTCTTTTTATCGATGATATTTTTTATAGTATTTATTTAGCATATTATTTTCTAACTATTTTTTTATTATTTGCCTTTTTATTTAAAAAAAATTATAATTCATATTTGTCATATTTATTAAATTTTTTTTTTTTCAACAAGTGTATTGTGCCTTCTTTGAAATAAAATTCTGACTTCGCCCCTGATTGAATGGGAAGATTGGCAAAAATGTTAGGTGTTAGTAGATTGTTAGGTGCAAAGACTTAAAATCAGACTCTCAAGAATAATAAGTTTTTTGTTACTTTGGTTACGAAAGCATTTTTTTATGTTAGAAATTAAAAAATAGAAAAAAAAACTAAAATAATATATTTTCAACTAACAGCAAGTTAATTTGTTCCTTAATTTCAGTTATATTTATAATTTCAGTGATGGAAGGTTGTACTGCAATTTCCTTGTGATGTAGTACCATTAATGAGAGACAAAAACTGTTTGTTATCATACTAGTTAACAAGACAACTGGGGTCATAGCTGGCAGTTTAATTATCTGATGCAGTGGCACCAAGTGACGTCGTTTCAACATTGCCTTGGCGGAGTAAGGTTTACAACTAACATCTAGAGATCTTAAAGTAGAGATTGAAAATCCAACGGCTCATATTTGTCGTCAGTTGCTGAAATCCAGCCCACTTGCCGTACGTGCCCCGTTGCTAGAGATACGCTGACCACTTCATTAGCTCACGAGATACGTACGCGGAAAGAGTACTTGGGGAGCCAGGATCAGGTGCGGTAACAGCGACCGAAACTATTGTGATCGCTCACACACGCGTGCACCATAACCTTAGCTTAGAGTTTGGATCTTCTAATCAAACGGATTCTATCATTCTATTATCTTGACGTGTGATCATTCAACACGTTTTGTAACACAGAGAATTACTACTCATACTAAAAAAATATGCCTATCCTCCTTTATGTATTTAATTACGTGAAAATTATAATATTTTGCACTAAGGTGGTGTGATTTTACGTTGAACAATTATTATACTATTAATTTATTATTGTTGAAAATTAGAGCTTAAAAAAAAAAAATCAATTTAATTCAATTTAATATCCTGTTCTTCTTTTAAGAAGTACAGTGAAATCAGCATGGGTGGTGTGTGTAATATATTAAGCTGTACCTTGAATTTTGTTGGACTAATTTCCAAGTTTGGACACATAATTCAGTGGTATAGTTATTTTTATTTTTTATTTTTCTCTAACTCGTGGATGAATTTTTTATACCACAAACACTCCTGGGACATGTCATAAGAGAGTGTCCTTCTCAAATGGTGGGGATGATAATGTCCTTCGATTTTTTTTTTTTGTTTTTTTTTAATCTTTGGGTTAAGATTTTCTTTTTACTTTAGAAATCAAATTAAGTGCTTACAATATATAAATAAAATAAAGTAAAAAAGGTGCATGTTTGGTTCTTATTTGTAAGGTTCATCAAAACAAATTTCTTAGTTTAGTTTTTGTTGAAAGTTTTTATCCGAAAAACAAATTCATTTTCAGAAAATCAGTTTCATTTTATAATTTTTTTTATCTTTCTAATTCGGAATGTGTATATATATATATGTGTATATATATATATAGTATATTCTCCATAAGTTCTTCAGCACAAAGTTGCTCCATTATAATATGTATGTCACTAAATTTGTCCTATATATATATATATATATATATATATTCCTAATGAAGTTGTTGATGAGAGATTATAATTAGATATATATATATATACCTGGAAGGAATTTATGACGGTACAAATACGATTGCCAAATACGGATACTATTTCGTATTTTTGTTGTCTTAGTTCTCAAGACTTGAAATTTGTATGGAACAAGAGTGGATGATGAATAAATATACCAACACACTGCAAGTTTGCAACAAGAAGTTCCCTGTGATATAATAGTCTTTTCACCGGGCAATTTAGCTCATTTCCAGTTGAGATTCTGAAAATACATTTTTCTTTAAACATTTAAATGACCCTAAAGCTTCGTTTAATTTCAAATCTACCCTTATATTAACAACCGCTAGTCGTAATCTGTAGTACCTCTAGACAATCCCGTAAAGTCAAAGTCTTCAATAAGACGAACGACGACCACACCTGACACACCCACTAAACCATAACTCGCGAAACACAAAATCAACTAGCAGAAATATTTCTCTACAAAAAATAATACCAGTACTAAAAAAATTCTCTCCTCTCTTTCGCTCTCTCATGTCTTTGTAATCTTCCCTCAGTCCATGGCGAAAGCCCGCGCTACGAGACGAACTCTGGACTCCTACACTGTTAAATCCATCAACAAAACCATCCGAGGTAAGCCTTTCCTTTCTTTTCCTCCACACTTTCTTGGAAAATTCCGTCATTTTTCCCGGGAAATTCTTCTAACCTCCGTCACCGCCTCCGCAGCCGGCGACTGCGTGTTGATGAGACCTTCCGATCCGGGAAAGCCGTCGTACGTGGCTAAACTGGAGAAGATCGAGTCGGACAGCAGAGGAGCCAACGTCAAGATCCACGTCCGGTGGTATTATCGGCCGGAGGAGTCGATCGGCGGCCGCCGGCAGTTCCACGGATCGAAGGAACTGTTTCTCTCCGACCACTACGACGTCCAGAGCGCCGATACTATCGAAGGCAAGTGCACGGTGCACAGCTTCAAGAGCTATACCAAGCTTGACGCTGTTGGCAACGACGATTTCTTCTGTCGTTTCGAGTATAATTCGTCCACCGGAGCGTTTAATCCTGATAGAGTCGCCGTGTATGTTGAAATCGGTAGATATATTTTCGGATAATTTGATCGTGGCTTCATTGATGTGAGGCCTCAATTGCGTCTTCAATGTGAAATTAGATTATGTTGTTGCTCAATTTTGTAGAGTATGGACAGACTTACCGATTTCTGTTCTGTTAGCTTGATCAATTTTGCTATTTTGACATAAATTGATATTTTTTTGGGGGTTTAGTTGCAAAAATAGGTTATTTATATCTTAAATGTGGATTTATTGTGAAACTAATTACAGTTTTCTTGTAAATCTTAGTGTGACTGTTTGTCACTACATAGGATTAAGGTGTTTCTTTTGCTTTGTGTCTTTGAAATCAACACTTGAAATCTCAGTATGTGAATTCGAGGTAGTCAAATTTAAATTTGATGTTTTAATTTGTGATGAATGTTTAGCTCTAATGCATTATGATTATGTTTTCTCTAATACATTTCTTAGTTTTGTTAGTTCTAACCTGAGTTTCGAGGGTGGAAAATGTTCGATTGTCTATAATTTTAAATGTCAGTATTGATTATGCTGGAATTTTGAGTATTTTGGTTTATCTTAACATGGCAGGTACTGTAAGTGTGAGATGCCTTACAACCCTGACGACTTAATGGTTCAATGCGAAGGCTGCACAGATTGGTAAGTTGGTTGCTTTTGAAGTTCATACTTACAGTCGTGCCCTTTTTCATTTGTTAACACATCTGATGGAAATAAATTTATCTGTCAACACAATTCAGAAATTCAGTCTTTTGGCCTGGAAATTTCAATTGTTTTAACATTTAAGCATGATTGTTCTTTCAAAAAGATTAAAGTCTAAGAAAATACTCACACTAGCCACATATGGCAATTTTAAGAAACATTAGCACTTGAAAGTTCTTGATAGAGATCATAAGTCATCTTATGTCAACCTGGAAATGCCGGCATAGTGTTTCTTTCTTTCACTCGAGCATAGGTTGTCTATTTTCTGGTATGATGTGTGGGATGATCATTAATACATTTCTTGAAAAGATCCTATAGTTTCTCATTGAAGGTTTGGCAATGGGCTTAGTTTTTCCGGATTCCAGGAGAAAGCCGAAGCCTGTTTCCGTAATAGATTTCCTTAATGCTAGACTCACAATTATAGCTTGTCGATCATCCGCATAAGCGTTCCCAATGCCCCCTTCCTCTTGTTAGGGTTGATTGTTTGGTTTGAGCTTGAGTGGTTGACTTGCTCTCCATGATCTAGCCTTCATAGAATTTCGGTGATGTTTGCCTTTCCTGAGAGACACATATATGCATCTTCCTTGGAAAATCAATTCTTATTTCTTTCTAGTGCATTGTTTTCCTATCATTTAAAGGTCTCGCATGCCTAAAATTAGCCCGCTTTGTTATATAACCTTCTAGTTCTGTTTTACAACAATTTTTGAAATTATACTGGTAAGTGTTGTCAACCAACAACTGCTGAGTATCATGTTAATTATTAAACTTATTCATCATATTGCAGTACTCATTGACTAGCTTCTAAGTATGGAATTTTTGCAGACGATATGCTGAGGTATTGTATGTATCTATATGGCAGGTCATATTTCGAATACGCAGTGTTTATGGAGGCTAATGATTGTTCCCAAAGTGGAGGAACAACGGATGTAAACTTAAACATATTTTAGTAGTTATAACTGAATTAGTATTTCAAAAAAGTTTGGTCTTTGAAAGCTTTCAACAATCAATATAAATTGCTAAACAAGTATTCTTTTAGCAACTGATTATAGGAGCAAGTTAGGGGGCATAAATAAAATTATGGCTTGAAGATATGGTCCTAGAGCAAATTACTTGCAGAATTGGAATTATTTAGCTGACCTCAAATAGGTGACTTGAGAATCGATGAGTCGAATTTGATCTTATGTTAGTGCAAACTAAATCGATACCATTGAAGATATGTATTTTATTTTTTTGTTAATGAGAAATTTTGTTAAGAAAAAAGAACAAAAATAGTGTGAAGTTTGACTGTTGCACCCTTGGCGATTTGAGCCGACTCAAAACGGGATGTGTGCATAGGTGATCGTAGGATCATTTTTGTTTTCTCTAGGCCAGCTTGTAATGAATTTACTGATGAAGCAGATAGTTTATTGGTCTAATTTCTCTGAATGCTCGATGTTTAAATTTAACACTAGCCATCCTGAAAGCCAAATGCCTGCTACTATAACTGGCTACCAGAAAGAGGCAAAGAGAAGAAAGAAAGGCATGTCTAACTAAAAGGATAGAGTTAGCCTAGTGCACAAGGCTCTCGCCATTACGGGGTTTGGCGACGGTCAGATGTACGTAGCCTTATCTCTACATGGAGAGAGGTTGTTTTCCGTTTCGAACCCATGACCACCAAGTCACAATGGAGTAACATTACTGTTGCGCAAAAGCCTGCCTGCCCTCAGAGGGCATGTCATCCTTGCAATTGATACCCACCCCCACCACCACACGCACACTAAAAAAAAGTGGAAAAACCTTAAAATAGAGAAACTGAATCAAAGCAGTTTTATATTAAATATTATTGTGTTTTTTGTTTGTCCTTAAACTTTTTGATACTATGCAAGGTAGGATTTACCAAGTATTTGATTCTACATGTTTAAAACCAATTATGAATAGTTCTAGTACAAGAACTATTGATACTATAAGTTTTCTTGTTAAATTTTTTAGCTTCAATTGAACAATGGGATTGTAAATTTAGTATTTACATTCTTGATTTCAGAAATTGCTTAAATTGTTTTGTTTTATTTTCTTTTTTGTGATCACAAATGAGAAATTATATGATAAAACAAGTGCCAAAGGAGCAGTACCCATGTACATGTGAAGTATACAAGACCCCAATCTCCATGCTTTTCCCAAAAAAAAAAGTAAAAAATCTCATATGTAAACAAAACACCAATTGAGATTTGGAATGGGAAAAATAAGAGAGAAGGCAAGAGCAAATTGAGGTAAATCTATATTTCAGAAGGCAGAAACAGCAACTGAGATTTCAACAACTGATCCTGCTTCTACTTGAGAGTCTGATTCTTGAAACTTGCCATAACTACAGTATGGCTAAGTTGTGGTGTATTTAAATCTTAGGATTGTGAAATTACTCTTAACTAAATTAGTAAGCACGATGAAACTGGAAGACCAAATTATCCATTCAATTTACAATGTGCTAGTGAAACCCAGTAATATCTTGGGTCTCAACTAAGTATTTGAAATGCCATATATCTGGAAAAATAGTGACACTGATAATTAAGGGAAGATATTTACAGGAACTATTGCTCACAGTGCACATTTCCTTCACGTTGAATTTTCACGTACCTTTTCATGTTTTGAGTAATTTCAGTTCCCTTAACATTTTTACCCTCCCAAATTAAGTACACCAATTTTTAAACTTGGAGGTTAGTTTTGGACTTTCAAGAGAGAAACATTTAATGCATGTTTACTTTATGGGACGAAGGGAGTAGTAACCAATTAATTATAATGCTAAGTTCTAACTTGTATCTATGTGTTTGTGTTTGTGTTCGTGATAGAAAATAACATGCACGTGTTTCACTTATTGCTTCAATATTTAAGTAGCAGAATGTTTGATTGTGAGAATCCTTATACCGTTGTTTGGTGCAATAGTTTGGGTTGTCAAGTGTGAGAATGCAGGTCTGCATCTAAGTCTTGTCATTTTGTGCAAATAATATCAAATGTTAGGTTTGTTTTTTTACCAGTACACCAATTCCAACACACTCAGACATAACGAGGCCCAATTCTTGATATGATTTCTTGTCTTTACCAGTGCGCCAATTCCAAAGGGAGGTCAGGGGTTCGAGCCTCCATGGAGGTATGTGTGTGTGAGTACCAACTAAGAAAAAAAAAAAAAAAAAAGATATTGCAATGTTAGCATGAAAAACAGATTAACAGAAGAAAAGGGAAGTGATCTTAAATATCAATGCTTTTGACAAAGTCATATTTTTAGTTTATATTTGAGTTGCATGCCTCAAGTAAAAAGCTCTTTCTGGCATTAGATTTGCACATCATATATATTTAAGCCCCCTCCAAGGTTGGGCCTTGAGGAGTTCCATTGGAGCCTAGTTTAGGAGTTAGCATTAAGGCATAAGCATCACATGATTTGCATTGGTTTATTTTGGAGAGTTGTTGCAGCAACAAAACCAAACATATCCTAACCATCAAAAATCCAAACACATTGTGAAATTTGAATTACAGATTTTAAATTGGTGCAATCTTCAAAAATGGTACTTTTGATTCAGGTTTCACCCCACATGTATAGACATGACCCCTGAGGATGCAAAAAAACTTGAGCACTTCTTCTGTCAAGTTTGTTCCCCTGAAGAGCAAAAGAAGTTGCAGAATTCTCATGCTGCTGCCAGAAACTCGGATACAAAGGTATTACCAATAAATAATATTTTCTATAGTGTTTTATGCTTGGATGTTTTGAACTAGAGCTGAATTGCATGTCCTCTGGTAAATGGAATCTTAATTTGATATGTTGATCTTTTTTTCATTCTTCTTCTTCTTTTTTGTTTTGTGCGTTATTTATTTATTTATTTTTATAGAATAGAGAGACATCATTATCTTGGTCATATGCCTTGCTTCTTATTCTGTTTAAGGATGAGTTGATTTCATTGACTCCATGATACATGAATAGAATGACTTCCTACAAGCATTACATTTATGCTTGACAGAGAGGTTTCACTCCAAGAACTAAGCGCGACTCTTTGTTGCATGGCTACTTCTTCACATCCATTGTGGAATGCACAGATATCAATGGGCTATTAACTCATTTCCAAAAACAATCAACTGAAGGGGAATAGTAACACTTTACAAGTCCAGGTATGCTTTATGGTAGTAGCCGCAATAAGAGTGTTGAGGTCGATGAGTGGCAATACAAGAAAATTTTTAAATCTTAGAAATGAATCCATATTCAAGAAGCTAGATGGGGCACCAACAAAAAACAAAAGTTGGGAAAGTCTTTTGGAATGGTTCATGTGCCTTGAAGATGATAAAGGCCTCTTATAGGGAGTGGTTTAATTTAAGTTGATTGTTTTATAGCGGATATAGGTAGGCAGAAGAGAATATGTGAGGTGCTAATAGAGGATGCATTCAGTTATGATAAGAGGCTTTCTTAAGTTGGGTCGAGTCTGTTTAAAAACCTCATTGCTCAATAGTAATAATAATTTCACCTCTCCCTCTTGGTAGGTAAAAGACACATACACCAACTATTGGCCTTATGGGAACTTAAAACCCACAGTCTCCCATGTGGGAGGAGGTGATTCTACAGTTTCTACTTGAGCCAAAGGCTCAGCGGTCTCTCTCTCTCTCTCTCTCTATATATATATATATATATATAAATATATACACACACACATTGTTGTTAAAGGCACGCCAGTCTCACGCCTAGGCATGCCTAGGCTCGAGGCTCAGGTTTAGCACCTGTTGTCATCACAGGCTCACTAATGTTTACTAGGTGTGCGCCTCGATTGCTCCTCGTCCTGTTTGCGAGGTGCGCCTCACTGATAGTTGTTTTAAAAAATACAATTGTTCTATTTCTTAAGCCAAAAAGGGTACTTTTGGCAACTTAATTAACAAAAAAGAAAGCTCAAGCATACGATAAATAGAACTTTTGTATAAAAGAATAAAAAAATAAGAAAGCCCAGGTGTCAAAGTGTTAACCGAACAACAATAGAATGAGATTGTGAGACGAAGACGAAGCCTTAGTTGCAGAGATGAATGACGAAGCCACATCAGTTCTTTTTTTTTTTCTCTTTTCCTATAGCCTCTCTTCTTATCTTTGTTTACATCTCTCTCTTCGTCTAGTTCTCCTCTCTTTGTCTTTTTTTTTTTTTTTTGGCTCTATTTTTTCTTCTTTTTTTTTTTTTCTTGTTAACATTTTTTTTTTTTTTTTTTTTTTTGTTGACATATTTATTTCTTTTTGTGCTTTGTTTTGCCAGTCAAAAAAACACATTTTACTTTGCCTTTCAAGAAAACAAATTTGTGCTATGTTTTATAATTGTTGGATGCTTGTATAGTTGATGGATTTACTTTTGTATATTTGATATTAATTTTTTAATATTGATATGACTTATGAGATATGAATGTTTTTATGGTAGTTTAAATTTTCAATTGTGCGCCTCACTTCACTCAGGCGCGCGCCTCGCCGTGCGCTTCGTGCTTAGGTTCCAAAGGATCTCTAGCGCCTTGGTGCACCTTGGGCCTTTAATAACACTGTATATATATATATATAGGGAGGCGCTATTCGCACTCCACTTTTCTACTTTTGCACTACAATCTTAAATGAAATGGCAATTATAAGCTAAACTTTACAAATAAATGATTATTAATTTTTAAATGGCACAACTATCCTTTCAAATTTTCTCTACTTATCTCTAATCTTTAATATTTTATGTCTCTTTTGGCAAGATAAAAAATAAAAAAAATTTTGAATAATATTTTGTTTCCAGAACCAAAAATAAATAAATAAAAAAATTATGTTATAAATTGTTTTTTTTGACCGGACCAAAAATAAAAAAGTAACCATTAAAATAATTATCTCGTTTATCCAGATAAAAAAAAAAAAATACCAAAAAAAGAGGATTAATATATATATATTGAATAAATTATCTTTTTTTATAATACCATAAAATATGTATTTCTATTGAATAAATTATTTCTTTGGATGGGACCATAAAAAATCACAAAAAATAATAAAAAAAATTACCTCTTTTGACACGACTGAAAAAAAAAAAATCAACTTTGTTGAATAAATTATTTGTTTTGATTGCACCGAAAAAAAGTCATGAATAAATTATCTCTTTTGACTATCAAAAATAAAATTATCAGTATGGAATAAATTATCTTCTGTGAGAGGACCTCCGAAAAACTAGTAAAGGGACTAAAGATGAATTGAAGAACCTTCTTGTCATTTTCTTTAAAAGAAAAAGATAAGGAACTAAAGATGGGAAAAAAAAAAATAGTAAAGGAACAAAAGATGGGGAAAAATAAATAAATAAATAAATAAATTGTATCAAGGGTAATTATGGCATTATAAAATAAGGCATAGCGCATTAATGAATTGAAGGACCTTCTTGTCATTTTCTTTAAAAGAAAAAGATAAATGTCGTGCAATTGGAGAAAAGTGGAGTGCGAATATCGGCTCCCTATATATATATATATATATAAAGGTGCTTATTTGAAGTTTGATAACTTGATCCAAATTTAGTGACAGTTTGGCTCAATAGATTAACAACATCATTGCTCTCTCTTTCTTGATGATTCTAAAATTCATGTTAGTTCTAAATAGGAGTTGAAGTGAAAGATTTGCCACCACTCTAGGAAAACCTAAATAACAAAAATTGATTCAAATAGTTATTTGGTTTTGAACTTGCCTAAGTTAATTAGAATAAATAGATTTCCTGTTCATATAATGTGGCTTATAGACAGTCTGTCCCTCTTTTAGTTTGATTCAAAAATTTTTTTTTTTTTCGGGCCTAATCATCATGCTGTGGATATGCATTGTGGGTGGGATGATGGAGCAGATTAAAATCACAAAGTAAAATTTTCTAAAATCCATGTTCTATTTTGTTACTAATGTTTCCATGTGAAGTAAAGACTTGGGCGGGATACTTTCAAGGCTTGCCTGCCTTTATTTTCATTCTTTTGTTAGTCACAGATGACTTTGCATCTCCTATTCTAAAGGATTTTTCAATATATGTCATATGCAGCTAAAGTAGTGTTGTCAGGTGCGAATAAAGAGGGTACAGGTGCAAATCTAGAAATATGAAAATGATGCACTGTAGTCTGTATATTAAGAGTACAATTCTACTGAGAAGTCGGTTGACATGGATGGTAGATTTTATGTATAAAATTTCTTACCTTCCTAGAGGAGTAAATGGTGGCTCTTCTGTTTGCAATTGTATTTTTAACTAGTTCATCTTTTCTAAATTTTTTCTACTGTATGAGTGAGTAACAATTTAAATCTTTCAAGGAATTCTACATCTACTGCAAATATCTGGGGTAGGGAATGTCGTGTGTCTGCTTATCTTGTGCATGCATCCAAACTGCAATGCCCCCGTAATTGTAATTGTTGGTCTCATGCATTTCTTATATGCATACAAATTTCTATAGCACTAATGTGTTAAATTTGTACCTATACTAGGAATACACTATTTCTTGTATCATTGTGTCGTCGTCGTCATCACTTGTACAACTACTTGGACTACTAATTATTTATGTGTGGTGGGATATTTCAGGTGGATACAAAACGCCGTCGGAGGTGATATACTAAAAAAAAAAAAAAAAAAAAAAAAATCAAAACAAAAAACCACAAGGTGAGGTAGATATTTACCGGAAGTTATGTCTTCAGAGTTCTGTAGGCTTCAAACCAACACAGAGGCAATGGTATCTGCTTCACAAGCAACAATATTTGTGAGCTGATGTGAGAGGGAAACTGGTTTGAGAACTCTTGTTATGTCCATATGGTGTGAGAGACAATAATCTTGTTTCCTTTTCAAAGTTCGAGGATGTGTTTGGTTGTCTGTAATTATGTAATGTAGATTTACCTTATTTTCTCATTTTCTGGCTTCTTTTTTAAATTATTAGAGTTTTATGTGTATCAATCATCCAAATACTTTTCAACCTATTTAACTGCAATAGATGAAAGGATTCCATTTCAAGTATTTTGTTACGATGGGTTTGTCTCAGTTGTGCTGCTGCCAAAGTAATAAACATTATGAACTTATTGTGGAAAGGAGTTTGTCTTTGGAATTTTGTTATGATGGATTTGTCTGTTTGAATCATAAGTTTGATCAAGATCGTCTGCAAAAAATGATTGATAAGAGTCAAGACAGGATAAATGTAAAACATAATTATTTTTGTAATAAATGATAAAATTTTACAGGAGATACAAATTTCACGAGCGGTAAAGTCCCAAACCCTCCCCGGCTAATATTCTTCTTGTTCCTTTTTAGTACTTGTCATGAGCTAAAACCATTGACCTGATAGCTTAAATTAGTTCTTCAAGGTAAAAAATTGCAAGTCATCATCAACATATGCTTTTATTCTCACAGTGGCACCATAATCATAACTTATGGCTTATTTTGATTGATAATGTTTGTTAACATATCACTGAATGTAGCTGTTAATAATAATGATAAACCTTTAATTGGAAGATAACACAATTAGCTTTTAAGGCCTCCAATATGCGTGACTGGACAAAGATTAGCCCATTAGGAAAATGATTAGTTCGACTATTAGACTAATCCGACTATTTTCTTTCGTCGTCATAATCATCACGATCGCCACTTATAGGACTACCAATGGTACCAGCGTCACAAGCAACAATATTTGTGAACTTATGTCACAGGGAAACTGGTTTAAGAACTCTTGCTGGGTCCATATGGTGTGTAGAATCTTGTGAATTTGTCTCAGTTCAATTAGATGCTACAAAAGTAATGAACATGCATAATATTCAACCTACCACACAAAGCCTCGCAAACAAGCAACTATGTGAAGCAAATGGTCAGTTTATAACAAATACCCAACTCGTCAACGATTGAGTTTCAACTGAAGTTAATATAAAAACAGGCACTACGAGCGCGCCTATTGAACAGCTGAACTGATATAAAAATGCTATTGCAATTAAAGCAAAACCAAAAGGCTCAAGGAAGAGAAGTCTGAAATCTTTATTTACTTAAAATTAGGTATATTTATTCCCAATTCCATATCAAAAAGGAACTTTATATCATTTAGATTGGGAGCTTGTAGAATCGTCAACTGGATGCCAATATCGGTTGAAAAACCACAAGGAATCAGCTTCTACAGCATATCCATCTTGATTGCGATGCCAACTATAGTAAGAATGAGTTCGGTTTTTAATATCAAAAATGGCATGACCGAAACTGGCCTCACGGAAAGCTGAGTATTTTGGTTGTGGTTCCGTCATGCTGCACAGTATAACGCGTTTGATTTACTTGTGTCAAACAACAGGAACTAATTGTTTCAAAGAAAGGCCAAAACTATAATACAAGTTAATCTTACTCGGTTGCCAAGCCTTCAACATTTTCCACCATCACCAATGGTAATGTACATGGGGGCAGATTGATTACTTACAGGAGTACAAATGCCATTTACAGCGTTGTAAGCGATGTTGGATACACGTTCCTGTGACATACTTACATTAGTAAGCATAGATAGCACTATAATATCAACTTGTGCTTTGAAGCATAATAAACAGAAGCAAAAGTGTACTTACCGATCGTTCATATGCGTGAACATGACCGGCAAACACAATATCTACTTTGTATTTTACAAACCATCGCTCATACATAACTCTCATGGTTTCCCCTTCCATGAAATGATAGTTGTAGCTGTTGTACCATGGGGAATGCATTAAAACGATCACAGGTATTCATGACAATGAAATATTGCAAATGCCTGTAGACTTACTGTACGCCGAATAAGAAGACAAGACAATTATGTATGCTGAAGCCCTCTTGATTGAGTACCAAAAGGGAGCGGTGCTGTTTGATGATTTATAAGGTACATGATACCTGTGAGTATAGGGCTTGAAGGGTTCAGTGTCACCCTGCAACAAAATCACCTCTATTCTGTCACAACTTCATTTTTTTTTAGAAACATTCCAACACTTGGCAAATAAACATACAAGGTTTGAATTATAAATTGCAAAGCACAATCTTGGTAGTAAGTAGTAATTCCAGAGTCAATATTTCACCCCATAAAAATATTAGAACTTAGTTAATTTCCAAAGCATTGACCACTTACACTCCCTTTGCAAAGGAGGAGTACAATTTTGTAATCAGGAGCTTGGAAATTGCCACAGCAACCAAGAGGATCATGATTGTACAATAAAAGCACATGGTGAACAAAATTTGCCAAAGTTAGGAAGTAAATTACTTAGTAAATTGATTGGGGGATTAGACTTGGTAATACACGTAAGAACTTCTAAGGCGCTACAATTTACTTCGTGAGGGAAGATTCAATTGTATTACTCCCATCAGAAGTTAAGAAGAACCATGAAATCACACTTTAAAAACAGTGAGAAATAAGAAATATTGGAATATTACTTTTCATCAGACCAATAAAACATGTCAAGGGAAGCTTACAATTTCAGGGGCAAAATCAAGCTCATGATTTCCTGCAGTCCATATCCAAGGTTGATATGCAGCACTTCTCTCCACAAACTGTCCCCATGTATCCCACCTAACATTATCGTGATTCGTATAGTTATCTGCGTAAGAGAGGTCTCCGACAAACAGCACCGTTTTCCCTTTAGTTGGATTTAGTTCATAATGAGTAAGTGTCTTGTTTGAATCATAACTTTGACCAAGATCCCCTGCAAAAAATGATTGATAGAATCAGGACAGGATAAATGTAAAAACATAAAACACAAAATGGCACAGATTCTTATAGGAACAAGAGTAACGAATGTGTGCATTTCTTATTTATAGAATTGTCAAAAATAAAAATTAGGACTTAATCGCAGATTCCTTCCATCCCAAATAACAAGCTCAAAAAGTAAAATCAGCCAAAAGTTTTGGCAAAAGTAAACATTTATCAAAATAAATCTGATGTAGCTCACTTCTAGTTCGAAAATTTATCTCAGAAGGAAATTATTTCCTCAGTCCAGTCGATTAGATTGATACATATTCTCCCATCCAGTCAAGAATCTGTGGAAAAGCCTGACAGAATTGGAACCTGAAGTTTTTCTAGCAGGACAGAAGACCATTGAACCATAAACCGAATATGAAAAGCACACTATATTTGTTAGTAAGACATACAAATTCCATTAAATTTATATGATACATAATACTTTACCTATGAGACTAAATGTATACGGGACATCCAGGCCAACTTCAGGAGGAGTTGTAAACCAGAAAGTTCGCGTCGTATGTCCAATCCCAACTTCATAGTAATATTTGGTGTTATGCTGCCAACGAACTGATAATCAAATAAGCGTTAATCTTGATTGTAATTCCTTAATTCTGTCAAAAGTCATCCCTAACTCCCTACTAATCTCATATACACTAACTATGAATGAAATGTAACAAAAAAAGAAGCAGCAGCATATAAGCAGAAAAGGAACAGGGGGAATTAAAATAAAGCAATGCCTATGAAACAAGGACACAAAACGGTTGAATAGCTCACCTTCAAATTCTTAATGTTGCAGTGATGAATGTATCCAGAAGTATAAGTGCAGAATTTGTAGGTAACAAGAGTGCCTTTGGCCTTTTCCTTGTGATTACTATTTTCACTCCAGTACACAATTGTACTTGACCCAGGTTCATCCATAGTGACCCATGACACAATAACCCCTTTTCCCAGAAGATCTCCTTGGGTTATATGAACCTTACAGATAACCCACCAGTCAAAATACACACCAAAAAGGAAAAAAGAAAAGAAAAAGATAAAAGAATTTGAGAGCATCAAAAGTACACACACATTATTAATATACACAAGCACAAATGTATGAAAATTAACAAGACCCACCAGATGGACAAACATATATTTGTAACTAAATTAATAAATTGAACTTCATTGGTGAAAAAAGAGGAGTGGAAGCATACCTGTTGAGGCGCATTATAGCCAGGAGGCACTCTGAAGACATCACTGTCAAGGGGCGTATCATTAGTTTTCTCAACTTTCCTCACAAATGTGCTTGTTATTCCTCCATTACACAACACTGCTGCGTTCAACACCAAACCTAGAACAGCAAGAACAGACCCGGAAAATCCCAGCTCACCCATGTTATCCTGCGCACACTCGACCCCGCTTAACCTATGCACACCCTATCGCTTTCACCATCTCAATTTCCACACACACACACACATCTACATATACTCACATATCATTATACACAAACTATATTTTCCTAGAAATAAGGCGAATATTCAAAACTCTATACAAATATGCATGAGAAGTGTCAACGGGATTGAAGTATTGAACACTAACAGCTAGCAGGATTGGGTTTTTACATACTACGTTTTAGAATACCTGTGAAAAAAAAGAAGATATAATTAAAGTAAAAATTGACTTGAGAAGCCACCAAGTCAAGTCCAGACAGAAAGCGCGTTGTTTGACTTGAACAAAAAGAGAAAGAAGCAGATAAAATAAGAGCAGGGTAAGACAAGAAGGGCACTTTCATGATGAATTCCGGTAATCAATGGATGAGTGCACAAAGTCGCCTTGAGCACCCACGTCACAGACTTGCTCTTTCGTTGTTGACTAAGTTATTTTAATTATGTCCAGGGAATCATTTTACATTTAATTAACATAAAGGTGCTCAATAAATAATAGCCAAACAACTCAAGTTATGTCTAATATATATATATATACACACACACATTTTTTTTTGCCAACTCAGACACACACTTCGATCCTATGGGGGACTTGAACTCTCAACCTTGTACTTTAGAAGATGAGGAAGTACCACTAAATTACAACCCTTGGCGATAAGTTTTGTCTAATATCTGAGTTTCTTCTCTTTCTTTTTTCTTTTTTATTTAAAAGAGCTTAAACAAGTCCATGTTCCAAATCAACTTGACGGTAGAACTATATATATATTTTTTTGAGAGAGAAATCTATTAATTTAACTAAATCTTTAGGGTTGGGCTTGTTGACTTGGCTATGTACATGGTTAAAAACTTTTTTTTAGAAGAAACTACATATTTTTACCTGATTCATTCACTAATGACATTGGATAACATTAATTAAATCAAATGGACCAATTGAATTTTTTTATTATTAAATTTCCATATGAATTTAATCATAAGATTATCATATAATCCTTTATATATAACAATTAAGCATGTGTCTACCACCAAGGACTATAGCCTAGTAGTATCTCCTCTAACTTCTACAACGAAAGTTGAGGACTCAAGTCCCTTTAGCGACAAAGTGGGAATGTAAGTTACTTGCCATGGTAAATAAAAAGAGATTAAGTATTAATATAAGATCATACCTTAATATAAATTGGTTCATTGATGATTAAACAATGTGTTAAAATAACTGGATCAAAGAACTTTGGTGACTACTAAGTAGCCATCAAGTAAGATTTTCCTTTTAATCTTTCATCAAAATGACAGAGTAGTTCCTTAAAATGAATGGGTGAATGAGTTTTCTTAATGACGTGAAATTGTATAAGTGCTTTAACAATCCGATTGATGTGTGGACAATGAGAAAATAGAGAATCCCATTGCTGAAAAAAGAGATGGGAATATGCTGAAAAAAAAAATGAAAGCGATGTATAATAATGTTATCATCCTTCAACCACACAAATTACAAGCTACTATACTAGTATGGGACCATGGGTACCCCTTGTCCCAACTCCAACACTCTAACACCAAGTCAATAATTCTTCTTAGCCATTGTCCTTATTAACTTTAGTCCATATGAATAGGTTGATGGCATTAATGTCATAAATGAATTTTGATATGCCAAATTGTTGAATCTTTATATATATATATATATGATCCTCTGTCACACAGATTCACTAAGTTAATGTGTTCAAGCCAAGAACCAATTTAATAAATAAATGTGCATTCACAATTAAACACACACACACACACACACACACACACACAAAAAGTATTCCCCATAGAATTTGCTCCAAAAATAAGCACGCAGTTAGAATGTAGGAAAAGAAAACAAAATTAGGATTAATACTATACGGGGAGAGATTACCATCGTAAGGGGTTGAGCAGACGACTAGTGGTGATAATCTTGTGCGGTGAGAGTGGTAGAAGAAGCAGGGGGCTGTGGCATCATCAGCGGTGGTGGTGGCTGTTGCAACCCCTTGAAAACTCGCCGAACAGTGGCTGCTGCGGCGGTGGCGATGGATGTTGCGGGTGTGGTTGCTGATGATGATCACCGTACATCATCATCATAGAGAGAGTGAGAAACCCTAGCGAAATAGGGTTTTGAGAAATCGTATGGAAGCTGAAATTGCATTGGTCCGATTGGGGAAGTGTTATAGATATAGTACAACGCCCCCCTCCTCGTCCACCTGATCAATCTTCCCAACCAACCTTACATAGATATCCATGAAATTGCACACACTCCATCTCCAGTTGCAGAGAATTGAAAGGTGAAATTGAATGTAACGCTTATGGTGTACACCTGTTATTTTAACTTGGGCATGGGCTCATATGTTTTACATTTATCCCTTTTGGGCTTTTAAGGATCCATGTATTACATTGGCCTTTGGGCTGGTTTTCTCCTGGTCGCTCTTTGCCTCTGTTGTCACCCAAAGGCCAACGTAATTGATTACCTTTGGGCCTAGCGGAAAAGGCTAAGGGTCCATTTGGCAACCACAATTGTTTTGTGATTTTGCTTTGATCCAAAACATAAGTAATGTTTTTAATGTGTTTAACACTATCTAGAAATTTGTTATGTAACGTAAATTTGTTACAAGATTTTTAGAAGCAGAGACATGAAAGCATGTTTGGTAAAAAAGGTTGGAAGTTTAAAATTTTGAATGGTTAATTAAAAATGTTATTTTAGATTTTTTTTATGAAAAGTGTTTTGCTACTGTACGGAAGCACGTTTGATTTTGGCCTTAATTATTTAAAAGCATAGTAAATATTACCAAACATGTTTCTTGCTTTGCTATAATACGCAGAAACACTAGCCAAACAGCCCTAAATTAGGCTATTCCCGAGAACAAAACAAACCACTTTTTGAATTCAATAACAAACAAATTAGATTATAATAGCAAAACGAGTCAAATGTTTATGACTCTCTGTAACTGTTACAAAGAAAGATATGTAACAAAGATTAAGCCATATCTATTCTTTACATATCTCTTCAAAAACTGATAACCTTTGTGTTTTCTTTGGTCCATAGAGAACAGAGTTTATCTTTGCATCAACAGTCTTCACTAACTCATTCATCTTCTCTTCATTCACTGACAATTTTCCATTAAAACTGCTACCATTAGGATTAGGAGATAATAGAGAGGGAGGGAGTGGTAGTATGCCATCCATGAACAGTGACCAAGTCGGTTCGCAGCTCTTTTCCGGCTCACTCTTCGCCGCTGTTGCCTGCTCTGGCACACACTCTGGGCTGGTTTTCTCCGGCTCACTCTTTGCCTCTGTTGGCTGCTCTGGCCCACACTCTGGGCTGGTTTTCTCCGTCATGCTATTGTAACCATTGCTCTTGGTTTTCTTGTCCTTCCATGTCAATTTTGTGGGCGTAGATGGCATAGACATTCTTTAATCTAAAGCGTTATATGTAACATGGGTTTGAAATTGTAAGTATTTGAAACACACACAAGAGTTTATATATATATATATATAAAAGAGTGAAGCAAACTTCTACCTTTTGTGCTTCTTTGAGTAATTTTTTTTTTGCCTTCGTCGCCTCACGCACACGCTCTCTCCAGTCTCTCTGTAATGTATCTCTCTCTTCTTCGTTTTTCCCAACACATATTGTGTATATATAGCGTTCCAATAGAACTTGATTTTCCTTTTGGTTAAACTTTTTTATTTTGGAAACAACCAATATAATATAGGACAATACTTAGGTGCTCTCTCAGAGGATAAAATTCATCCTCCTAATTGATGTGACCTAAGATAATTTAGATAAAAATCATTACCTATTTTTTTTAGGAGTTATACTGAATCCCAAAGTTGTCGTTTTTTTTTTTTTTTTTTTTTTTTTTTTTTTTTTTTTTTTTTTTTTTTTTTTCAAAAGAGTACAATTGTTTTTATACCCAAATTGAAAAATTACTAAATTTATTTAAAGAATGTACTATATCAAGTAAGTGTTGAATAGGGAAGGAATAGGAGCTTAAAATATTATATGAAAATTTGATGTTAATTTATATTTGAATAGAGCTTTTCATGTATATTTTCTATTTGCTTTATATTTGAATAGAGCTTTTCATGTATATTTTCTATTTGCTAAGGATTGTTTTTTTTTTTTCACCTTTCTCTAGTTGGTGAAAAAACAAAAAAAAAATTTAAAAGTTTGTGAATACTGCAAATTTCAATTGGTGCAGTTTTGTGTCACTTATGAACTTCTATTGGTTTATATATTATTTTATATATTAAATAAAAGTTGAATGTTTGATTGATGTAGATAGATTAGGATTTCAAATTGAGGTTGGGAATGGAGATTTGTAGGGAAAGATAGATGGGGAAGGGAGAGAAGAGAGTCCCCCTAAAAGAGGGAATCAAAAAATTTTAAATTGGGAAAGAAAAAAAAATTGAGTTTGGGTGTAAGGGATTTTAAAATTTTAAAATAAGGAAATAAAAAAAAAAACATTGGATTTGGATTTAAACGTTAAGAAGTTGGATAATAACCATTATTAAAAAATTTAAAAATTTGGACATAATTTTTAAATTGTATTAGTCTACGAGGATAAAGTTTATCATCCCATGAGAGGACCGAAATATTGTCCTATATATATATATATACATATTCCTTTTTTTGAAGTAAAGTTCCACATTAACTAATTAAATTCAACGCAGCTACAAAACTAATGGTTATTTATTTTCTTCACTATTTTAATTGTTCTTATGATATGAATCATTATTTTATAAACTGCCATAATTAGGCTTAAGTCGTTTCTGGAGTCGATGTAGTAATAGTGACCAAATAATGTCAAAGAAACCATCTCAAGTCATTAATAAGAATTGACATTAAGTCGATTAAGTTTTTAATTTTTAACTTACAATTTTTATATAACTAATAAGTTTAATAATACTGCTTGATCCAACAACAAAAACATTAATGTTGATTGTTCAATTATAATTTCAATTGTTTCTATTCAATGAGACTATTTCAAGAGGATTTCAAACTTTAATTAAGAAAATAAAATAATTATGAAAAAGTCTAAGAAAATTAATCTTAAAGTGAAATTTGGGTTTAATATTGTGTTAGAAATTTGAGTTGTAAAATTTTAAGTAAATTGATTTCATGTATAAAAAAAAGAGTGTTTAAAGAAAGAGTGATTTGGGAGGCCTGTTTGATTTCCTATTACGGTAAGTGCTTTTTTAAAATAAGTGTGATTGATAAAATTTTAAGACACTGCTTAACATGGTAAGTACAACTAAAAGATGTCAAAATTTTAAGTTTGGGAGAATTGCTTATCGCTTATTGCAGAAGACGGTAAGTGATTAGGTTTTAAAACTATTTTTTTAATGACTACCCTACCCTCCAATAATCACGCTCTCTCTTCTAGTCTTCTCTCTGCAATTTCTATAGGGCTTCTCTCTCTAATTTCTTTAAAATTGAAAAACTTTTCTATATATATTTAGTTGGTTGTTACATTTTTTTTTTCTTTTTTCTTTTTTTTACCTTTACATTATAGAACAAATTCTTTAAAAAATATATAATTTTACCAAATTCCCAAAATAATAATAGTAATTCTACATATTATCTTATAAACATGTCTCCTTTGGTTACCTATTCAAATTGATTTAACACAAATATTTATATAGACTTCTATTTCTAGATGATGATTCTTTTTCCCTTACTTTCTTTAATATTTTTAACATCATTTTCGAAATTTTACATAAATATTATATAATCTAAAGCCCATACATTTTAAATTTTCTATCACTTATTTATATAATAGAATTCTATTTCTGGATAAAAATTATTTTTCACGTACTTTCTTTGTAATACCATTTTCAATACCATACATAAATTTTATGTAATCCAAAATCAATATATCTTTAATTTTACTTTTTTTAATCTTTGTAACACCTTTTTCAATATCCTACTTAACAAATATTATGTAATCCAAAACCCATAAATTTTAAATTTTACTTTATTTAATCTTTGTAGCACCCTTTTCAATATCCTACATAAATGTTATGTAATCCAAAATTCATATATTTCAAATTTTCATCAATTATTTTTACGATTATTTAACATTATTATTCATTATTAAATTGATATATTTCATTGAGTGAATTAATGAGGTTATTTTATTAATATTTTTATATTATAAATATAAAATTGTTTTGAGTACCATATATTAAGGGAAAAAATGTAATTTGTACAACTTTCAGAATTCAGCTTTTGTATATAACAAATAATCTTAATGAATTCAGTACTTAAAATTAAACACATTATCAAACAGATTTTTTAATTAATTCATTCAGCGCTTAAAATTCAGTACTTAAAATTTTCAGTGCATAATTTTCAGTTTTATCAAACAGCACCGAAGTAACAAACACATCGCGTGTGTCATAATATTCTTAAAAAGTACTACTAAAATAGTGTATCTAACACAATCTTTTAGCATCTAAGAGTATTTTGTATAGTTTCCATAAAAAAGTTAAAAAGAAATCTAAAGAATTATTGAATGAATTAGTACGAAAGCAAATATCTGCTCTATGGTGGGTTGTCATGGCACCAACGTTTAAAGATGCACTAAAAGTGTGAGTGTGCAATGTGGCCAAGTTTTAAATTTATAAAAGTCACTACTATCTCTAACTAAAAATATAACTAGGGTGAGTAGGGATCGTCCCAAGGGATTGTGGGCGTGCTTGCAATGGAAACAATGTATAGGGTTAGTAGGTCGAATGATCAAAAGATGGTTTGTTTGGTTGATTAAACTACAATGTAATTGAAATTAAAGTAAATAAAAGGCAACAATTTAGAATGTAGGGAAAAAGATATAGAGGAGAGGACTTGGGGTACTAGAGCTCACCACTAAACTTGACTCCACTAGACACTAACAATTGTATATCAATCAGGGAAATTGAATTGTAACTTGTGTGTGTGTGTGACATTAATTGAAACTAGGTATAGATGACAAATAAGTATAGATTGTCTAGCTAATTCAAATGGAAAGCACAACCTATCAAATGAGACCAAAATCCATTCAATGAAATCACAATTTATGCACACACGACTATCTAGAAGCATACACCATTTGCATTCATAAGTATGGAACACCAAGGAACAAGAATAGATTGTCTACCTATCTAAGAATCTAAAACAATTACACTACATCTACACTAAAGACATGAAAATTAAACTAAGTAAGCTAAAGGTGTGGCACAATCCATCAAGAAACAAGTGTGAACCATCGAATAAATTACAAGAGTGTTCAATTAAGCATTATGTTTTGACCATCTCTAGATTAACTTCATCCATACACATAGACATGCATAAACTCCACTAAATCTAGAGAAAAGCACATGAATCATCCATTCTAGCATACATAGACATATGGTTAGAGATAGAGAATCAATTGAAAGTATTAAAATCCATACACATCAAATAGAAACCACAAGATATGTATATAAATCCAAGATCAAAACATTTATTACAAACAAATCCCCAAGAATATACAAAACACTATGCCTAGGAAGCAAACTTAGGGGTTACTCTAGCCCCAAGTAGATCTCTAGCCACTCATTGAAGTAGTCATCCAACCCTCAAGGGCTATCTCCATAGTAGGCATGACCTCCTTTTTGATGAAAATCTTAGAAGAATGGAAGAACTCCCAAAGATGTGTAAAAGCTCTTTAGTCTCTAACCTCCTCTCAAAGATATGAGATATATTATGTGTAATGAAGATATGAAGATCCTTTGAAATGAATGGCTCAAAATCCTTATATAGGAGGCTCAAGTGTCACACCCGATGGTCTGGATTCGTGCATTAAGGTCCTTGCAATGATTGCACCATGAGCCAACTTTTAATGAGCTGGACTTTATTTTATTTCGGACTTAAGGAGGTTCGATCGATTGAACTGTGTTGAGATCGATCGAACTGAGGTGAGATCCATCGAATGCTGCAAAGATCGATCATCCTTGGTGGCTCCTTTTTGAATAAAGACAAATCTCTGAGATATTTTGGGATATTTTGGGAAAGAGACAAGAATGGTAGGTAAGGTGGTAGGTGTGGATAAGATCGAATATTTTCGATCGATCTGAGAAATGTTGGATCAATCAAAGATGGTGAGATCGTTTAGATAAGGACAATTGCTTGGATCCATCTTGATATGTCTAAATCGATGTTGCTCTGATTGATCGAAGAAATGTTGAGATCAATCGAACTTGCTGATTTTTCACATTTTACTTCATTTTGCTTCTAATTTGTTTATTTCTTCCATTCAGCTTGAGATAACTTCTTTTAAGCTCGTATTTGGCTAAATTAACTTATTTTTGGGATAAGTACCTAAAAAGGGCAATAATATGAAATTAGTCTAATACGGAAAAATAAGATAGATAAAGGTCCTAGAATACCTAAGCTTAAGGGGTTTAATTGCGCACTTTTCAACGCTCATCACTCTACTCCACACCCTAGGGTTTCTAATCTCACTTTCTATGCTCACTCCAAGATACATTAGGATTTCCCTACAATGGAGACCTAACCCCTCAGTATAAAATACTTCTCCCCCATCCATTGCATTATTCAAATCTAGAGTGAGATACTACATATTTTTAGAGAGAGAAAGAGAGGCAGTGTGTTGGTGCTTATCCTTGCGCGTTGAGAAGCCAATATTGAAGCTAAGGTAATCAATTAAATTTCATGAATATACATACACTTATATATATATATATATAAGTATTTTTACTGGACTCATATTCACCATCAAAGTCATGAGAGTTTTGGAAAAATAAAGTTGACCATCAAAGTCTAACAGTGTATAATTTTCAGATGGCTCAAAAACTAAAGAAGGAACTCATAAGAAACGAAAAGCTCATATCTTATTTTTCATAAAAGAAGAAAGTGCTTGGAAAAGAAGGCTTTTGAATTATCCACTCTTTGTGGTGTTGATGTTTGCGTCATTATTTACGATCCCAAACTGAAGGACCACCCTCTGATTGATCATTATGATGATCAACAGGCCTACATGTGGCCTAAAGTCTTGATACAATCAGGTGCATGGTCACATCGTATAAGCAACAATCCGATGAAAATCGTAAGAAGTGGACCCTTGATTTGTCTCACTTCTTGGAAAAAGACAACCCACAAAAGGAGGAGGCCGATGAAATTGATCATCAAAGTACTACTATTCTTCGGTACTTGTAAAAATAGAGGACAAAAAAAGTGATGATGATGAGACCACCAAAAATATCAAGTACCCTAATTAGGATGATCAGTACTTCAACAATCTGGTAGAGGAATAATTGAGAGAATTTGGTACCAAATTGGAGAAAAAGCTGGAAGCCGTAAAAACTAGACTTCAATTCTTGAAGTCTAATATTTACCAAAACATGGAAAATAGCTTTCTTGCTACACAAGGAACACAAGAAAATTATTTTAATTACTTCATGCCATAGGACCCTATTATTCATCACGACCAGCAGCCAATTTCTTTCTTCAGTGATGTCGACGTGCCGGTTTATTACCCACCGTTGGATCTCTCATTGCCGAATTTGATGATGATGGTGAACATGGACGATAAAAACTGCATTGGACTTGGTGCTGCTTCTTATCATAGTAGTAATATGATCGCATACACTGTTACTCCTTCTACAAACAGTGGTCTAATTTTTCCAGCGAGATTTGGGGTAGTGGAGAATAATAATAGGGTTAATTACAAACAATTCTAGGGCTCAGACCATGCAACCCATGTTTCTATCAACGTCAAATTTGATGAAGATGAATGATGAAGATTGCATTGGACTTGGGGGTGATTTCGGCAGCAATGTCACATACAATACTGGTCTTATTTATGATGATCATATGTTTGGTACAGTGGAGAATGCGATCATGGATGACCTTCCCATGCCTCCTCCGGGGTGATACTATGGTGGTCCGATGCTGTTTTCAAGTGTTCCATCTTATATGCATGCTAGCTTTTGATCAGATACAAAATGAGTGTTTATTAAGTTGGTGATTTTAGGATGACTAACAAGAAATTTATTTTTATTAAGGTATATATATGACATGAATTTTTAGTTTCTAATGTTAGAGATATAATTTGGGCTATGAATTGTTATCTATATTGATCCTATCTTATATTGTTAGACAGTTGTCTTTAATTTTTCATATTAGACAATTATAAGTATTTGCATTTATGAATTTTAAATTTCTCTGCTTACTGCTTGGAATTTCTACGTAGATCCTTTTATATGCTGAGATTTTAAATGTTGTTTCTATCTCTATTTAATAACGAAAAAACGTCTTTTTTTTTTTTTTTTTTTTTTTTAATACTTTAAAAATAACTTCCCTTGGGATACTTTGAGAGAATTGTGTGGTGCATATAGGATGTGGGATTGTATACACTCCATAGTAGATTATGGAACGTTCTTAGAGGTTCGATACTACCATCGTCAAAAAAAAAAAAAAAAAAAAAAAAAAAAAAAAAAAAAAAAGGAGGGATATTTGCATTCAGTGGCATTTGTCATTATGTCAATCGCAAGAAAAAAAATATATATATTTTTATGTCAAATACTACCTATATAGGCTATAGCGATCATTCTTTGGTGGAATCGAAAAAATTTGAGGAAATATGTAACCGAGATTTCATTATTTGATTCAATCGTAAAAACACTTGAGTAAGTCTGGACAAACAAATTGTATGATTGACTGATTGAGATTTGAATCAAAGACTTCATAAAATCAAAGTTTAATATTATTTTTATTTTGTAGAAGGTTAAATAAATAAATTATATATATATATATATATATATATATATATATATATATAAAATTGTGATAATTACAATGAGTTACGGCTTAAGTTGAAATAAACAAAGCACAGTGGGCTCAAAAGAAGACTTCACAGGACATTTTGGTTGACACAAAATAAGTCATTGCAAGTTTATTATTATAGAATATTGTTATGTTGTGTTTGAAAATATCAAATTGGTGTTTGGATTTAATTACTCAAATTCCGACATTATGTTAATTTGTTGTTTTTTATTTGTTTATTTATTATCCTTTACATGGCTTAAGTACATTGTGCTTCGATTCTTAGTTTGTATGTAATTTAGTTGCATTTAAATTGCAATCTTGGGGTTGCGGTTCCATCTTGGTCCCTTTCCTATTATGTACACATTAAGTCCACATCTATACAACTGTTTATTTAAGAAAAATAATAAAATAAAAATCCTTAATTCTCTTATATAAATAAATATGAGTGTGTGTGTGTATATATATATATATATAAGTATTAATAAATACCTATTAGTTATATGGATAAATAAGAAACTTAAAACTAAAAGAATTCCTCCTTTAGAACGAGGGAAAATGGAATCTCTTGACATGATTTTATTCTTTATTTAAAAATTTATTAATTAATCGAAAAAAGAAGAAAAATTTGTAGGTCAGTAATTGGGACCAAGTAACCAACACAGATCTAAGCATATATTATATTATTGAATGACTTGGTACCCAAGAAAATATTTGCTCTACTCCACACCTTAGGGTTTCTAATCTCACTCTGTTGAGGCTGAAATTTGCGCAGTCCGATATGATACCGTTTTCCTGCAAGGAAGAGAGGAGAAGATCGATGAACTTTGACGGCACCGGTGTGGTGCCTGCCAAGAGCTCTCCGACGAGGTAAAAACTATTATTAATCCCTGCCTTCTTTTTAGACCTCCGGGACTAAAGCTTTGGGAATGGGGGACAACTGATAGGGAAAAATATAAACCTACCCTACCCTCGATAAGATTGATTAGATTTCATTATCAAGGATAATGAAATCTGACGTGGTTCAACGGGTAAGAATAATCCTATTATAACTGGAGGAGGTCAAAAGGATTAAATCATATCCCCGACAAATCTGGCAACAAATCTCTTATGATTTCGCACAAGCGGAAGATAAGATCAACCATTGACATCGGCGGAACAATCGACAGTCATAAATAGGGCACCAAGCCATTAATCTGTACTCTTACTTCTCAAACCTCAGATGAGCTTCGCATTTTCCTGGCATAGGCCTTACGGGCTGAGCTCGATTCTCCACCTCCTGCACACCCCCCGGCTATGACCCTGATCTCTCCTATTGGTTGTTGATCAGGAGGGTGGTTGTCTCGGCCTACTCTTAGTGGGTTAATGTCGGTTCTCATTCCCCACAATAAACTTTTGCATGTACCCCCTTCGGATTAGAGTCTCAATCTACCGTTTTCCTACAAGGAAGAGAGGAGAAGATCGAATTGCGCGAATTTCAGCCTCAACACACTCCAAGACTCATTAGGATTTCTCTACAATGGAGACCCAACCCCTCACTATAAAATAGTTCTTCCTACCCGTTGCATTTTTTTAATTTAAGGTAAGTAAGGGTGGATGTAGGGGTGAGCTTGAGCCCACGCCAAAATATATATTTTTTATTTTTACAATACTAATTTTAGCCCGGCCAAAAATAAAAAAGTTATTAATAGAATTAGCCTACCCAATCAAGCCCAAGTCAACTCAGCCACTATACTAAAATAAAGGTCTAAGCCAAATAAGCCCAAGCCGGCCCTGACCCAAGGCGACAAAAGGGCCTCAAAATTTATGGGTCCATGATGGGTCACCAAAAAACAAAATATTTTTAGGTCAAAAATTTTTTTTTTTATTTTTATTTTATTTTTATACCTTCTTTACTTTCTTTAATATTTTCCTTTCTTTTTTGTTTTTTTACCAGAGGTCCTCTTAAAGAAAATAATTTATTTCATACTAATAATTTTATTTTTGACTTTTTTATTTTTACAATCGTATTCAACAAAATTAACATTTTTTCAATTCTATCAAAAGAGGTAACTTTAATTTTTGGTAATTTTTTATGGATCCTGTCAAAAGAAATAATTTATTCGATAAAAATAACATCTCTCTTTTTTGGGTCTTATCAAAAGAGATAATTTATTCAATAGAGATAAATTTTTTTTTTAATTATCTTCCTTTGTACTTTTTATATTACTATTTTTTGGGATCTTGACAACGGAGAAATTTTTTTCACTAAATATAATTTTTTGGGTTTTTTTTTTCATGTCAAAAGAGATATTTTTTTTAATTGTTACTTTTTATCCAGTCAAAAGAGGCAATTTATGCATCACAACAAAAAATAAATAATAATAATAAAAATAAAAATTTGGTTCCTTAAAACAAAATTATATTATATTTTATTATATTTGTGCTGACAAAAGATACTTAAAATATTAAAGATTAAAGATAAGGTGAGAAAATATGAAAGGGCAGTTGGTCATGTAAAAAGTAATAATTATTTACTTGTAAAGTTAAGGTTAAAATTGCAATTTTATTTAAGATTGTAGTGCATATTGCTTACCTATAATAATACCAATATATATAAAGGTTATTTTTATAGAATAAATTATTTCTTTTGTGAGGATTCATAAAAAATTACCAAAAAATAAAGTTATATCTTTTGACAAAATTGAAAAAAAGTCAATTTTGTTGAATAAATATCTCTTTAGATTTGTTAAAAAAAAAAGTGACTATGTAATAAATTATCCCTTTTCACTGCCAAAAATAAAATCATTAGTATAGAATAAATTATTTTCTTTGAGAGTACATCCGGAAAAAACAAAAAGAAAGGAAAAAAAATATTAAAGAAAGTAAAGAAGGTAAAAAATAATAATAATAATAATAAAGTTGTATAAATGATAGTTATGACATTATAAATTAAGGAATTATGAATTAATGAATTCAAGGACTTTCTTGTCATTTTCTTTAAAAGAAAATGACAATAATAGTATAATGGGAGAAAAGTGGAGTGCGAATTCCTTTTTCTTTCCCCACAGTGGAGTGCGACTTTTTCTCCCCCCCCCCCCCCCAAAAAAAAAAGGCTTTTAAGAATACAATTAGCATATATAGAAATGAGAATTATTTATTAACTCACGAATTTTAATTTGAGATTGTATCTTGAATTTGCAGCAGTGGTATACATTTCGAATCTTAATTTGAGATTGTATCTTGAATTTTACCGTGGCGATGTCCCTTATTTTAATACATATTATACTTTATTCATTTATACATTTGTGTTTCCCATTTTAACAAACTAAACAAATTGACAATTAAAGGAAAAAGTAAGAATGAACAATAATTACACTGGTTTCTTTTTCTATTTATAATTTGTTTTTATCAACTAATATTTATTATTATTATTATATATATTTTTTATTCACTCTCTTGACTTTTGTATATCTTTATTTACCGAACTTACGTAGAAGTTTATCTTTGTTGAGTATTTTTAAAATTTAACCGCAATAAAAAATATCGAATTAAAATATAATTTAAAAAAAACTTAAAGTGAACAATGTAAATTAGGGTCCTTATTTATGAGAAATAAATTACTTTCATTGTAAAAATTATAACTTTTAGTTTAATTAGTTGAAGATTTAATAAAAAATGGTCTCCTAAACTAGTTGAATTCAAATTATTGAGTTATTTTAGGGTTTGGATTCTATAATGATAAATTTTTATATTTTTTCTCTATTTCCTATATTAAAAACTTATTCGCAGCATAAGAAAGAAAATACTGGCATAGAAAACAAGGAGAAAATCTTTCTATCCACACCTTCATCACCGACGGCAACCGGACTCCTTTCTTCTACATCTTGGGTCTTAAGTGGCCTTGCATCTTAAAATACACAAAATAATCAAATAAGCAGTCACATAGTTGATATAAAATCACAAATATAAATTCATGAAGTTTAGTGAAAAAATTATTTTAATCAAGTTTATTTATTAATAACCCACGTTTGTACTTTGATGAGAGATATAATACAGATATGTACTTTAATTATTCATTTTATATTTTAAAAATTATAAAAAATGTTAATAAATTAACACAAAAAGAAAACTTTAATTTTTTATTATAGTATAAGATTATTTTTAAAAAATATATATATAGTGTGGCACACATCTCGATACTATGTAAAGGATGGCACAGTGTGGTGCGCTTATGCTATCCAGCTGACATTGTCATCAGCAAAGTGCAAACAAAAAATTAAAGGATAATAAGTGATACCCTCTCCCAACTTCATACTCTCGGTGTACAGAAATATCCACCGATATTTTCACCATCTTCTTTAGTGTAAATTAAAAAATTTAAAGAATAAATTATGTTGGTGTGTTAATTATCATGTCAAAATAATGAAATCAACTGATATATATACATAGGGTTGAGCAAATAATTTGTCAATCCGATTCGTGTGGTTCGATTCGATTTTCAGATTGCATAGTTCGGTGATAGTTTGAAAAATCTATAATCCGGTATTCGCGGTTCAGTTAACGGATTGACCCTGAAAAAAACCGATCTGAAACGTTAATCGATCCGATCCGAACCGAACCGTTAAATAAATAATATATTAATATTATATATATATATATATACAATATACAATATACGGAATTTTTTTTTCTTTATTCATTATTCTTTTTATGTTAACCTAACCCTAACTTAGCCTCGCCTCTTCATTACTCCAATCTCATTTCAGCCGCGCCTCCTTCACTAACTCAGCCTCTTCTTTTCACCTCTTCGGTCTTCTCCTCTTGCCCCTGTGAGTCTGTGACACTCTTCGCCTCTGTCTTCCTCTCGCCTCCCAATCTCTCG
This sequence comes from Cornus florida, assembly GCF_030987335.1. NCBI lineage: Eukaryota > Viridiplantae > Streptophyta > Magnoliopsida > Cornales > Cornaceae > Cornus > Cornus florida. The sequence goes on along the minus strand of NW_026775572.1, from coordinate 17,396,691 downwards.
CTTCTCAATCTAACACCTCTCAACGATCGTTCACCAGATTCGAAGCAACGGCGACCTCTGCGTATCGAAGCAACGGCGACCTCTTTGACTGGATCTACCTCTTTTCCGGTGAGTTCATAACATTTTTGCATGGATCTTTTTATTCTCCTCTTATCTGAACATTTTTTGCACGGTTCTTCTAATTCTCCTCTTTTCTACTTCTTACAAATTATTTTTTGTAATGGTTTTCCACTGATTGCATGCATAAACTGTTGTTTGATTACCAGAAAAGGATTGTATTTTATCTACTTAATTTTTTGATTTTTTCTACATATTTTACCTTTGTTTTGTATAGAAGTTCCGGTAATGGAGTATGTAATATATATATATATATATATATATATATATATATATATATATATTTGTTACTTTTAGATTTAAGTTACCAAATATGATTGCGACTTTTATTTCAGTATTTTTTTTTATAAATTTAACAACAAAAATATAAAATAAAAACACTTTTGAAAGATATTTAGTAGAGTTTCACTCAACAGTTTATATAAATATTTATAGTATGATTTTTAGAATACAATTAAGTCAATCTAAAGTGAGGTCAGTGGGCTAACTAGAAAAATTTTATGAATTTTTGGACCTATAAAAAGTGAAATTTTATGAATAATACAAATTTTACGTATGGGTTTTGTTTTAAATTTTTTTCTAAATCAACTAATCAAGGTTTGTGATTCTTGTATATTTACAATATAAAGTAACAAAATTTGCATTGCAATTTGAGGTAATCACCGTAATCTACATTTTATTTCAGCAAAACAAATATATATTTTTTAATTTCTCTATTTCTGTTTTTTTAATTTACCAGAAAAGGGTTGTATTTTATCTATTTAATTTTATGATTTTATCTACATATTTTACCTTTTGTTTTGTATAGAAGTTCCTGTAATGGAGTGTATAATATATATATATATATATATATATATATATATATATATATATATATATTTGTTACTTTTAGATTGATTGCGACTTTTATTTCAGTATTTTTTTTTTATGAATTTAACAACAAAAATATAAGATAAAAACAGTTTTGAAAGATATTTCGTGGAGTTTCACTCAACAGTTTATATAAATACTTTATGGTATGATTTTTAGAACACAATTAAGTCAATCTAAAGTGAGGTCAGTGGGCTAACTAGAAAAATTTGTCCTCTCTTTATTAGAGGACTATAAAGTTATAAAGGAAATATTTTTTATGTAGAAAGTTCTAAATCTAATTATTATCACTCATCTTGTTTTGGAACATTTTTAATGTTGTTTTCAACTTTATTTTTGTCCACTTATATAATTAATTATCGATTAATCTGTAGAATATGATTTGTTATAAACATATCTTTCAAACTAAATCTGACCCACTTTACATCTAGAGAGTAGCAGAAATCTACACCCATTTATTGGCTAGCAACTAATTTTCCTGTCCGTGGGAACCGATCGATCCGATCCATTCCGTTCAGTTACTTTACGGATCGGTTTGGCTCGGATTGAAGGCCCCCACAGATCGGTTCGGTTTTAATTTTCACCAATCCGTGGGGACCGGTTCGGCTTGGAATTTATCCCCAAACCGAACCGATCCGAGCTATGATCAGGCCTATATATACATACATTTTTTTTTTTCTTTTCTTATTTATTCACTTTTAGATAAAAAATAATAAAAACGTAATTTCCGTATATTCTATGGTAAGAATTTTTGGACCTATAAAAAGTGAAATTTTATGAATAATGCAAAGTTTTACATCAAACTGACATAGACAATAACTCCTATATTAATTGAAACGTTTTTTCAGTTATAGTATGAATTTTTAAATAAACCTTATTAAAAATTAGAAGACATAATATACTAAGATGTGTGATTTGATCAAATTCTGATTTTATAAATTGGGAATAAAAAATTGTCTTCCCATCTGTCTTCCATTTCTTTTCTTTTCTCTATTGTTTGCATTTTTTCATCCCTCATATGTTTTTTTTACCTCCCGTTTCTTACCCTCCAAACAACACTAGCATTAGAGAGATAGGGATAGATTTAGCTGGGTGAGTAATGGCATAGTGGTGGCATGGTTGGTGTCCTTGAATTGTATGGAATATGTGATTATATGTGTGTGTCGGACGTTTTCGAACAAAGGAGAATCTTTTTTAACTGTCCACTGCAAGTGACACCTGGTGAGCAGCTGTAGCCGTCAACGTGTCGAACAACCATTGGTAAGGATCTGCTTCTCATCCTTCTCCAAAAAATATATTTCTAGGGCAAATCATTTCAGCCTCCCTAATTGCCTCCATCTCTATTCTCGTTCTCAACTCTAAACTTGCCCCCCTCTCTCTCTACAACTACAAACTACAAAATCTACAAGAATCAGAAGTTCAAAACCCATATATTTCAGTTTATCTATCTGTTTTCAAGAATCAAAACCTATTACCTATATCAAAACCCATATCGTCATATCATTTCAGATTGTTCAAAAAATCAAAACCCATATCTTTTAGTTCCCATCGCCCGTTGTTCCAGTTCTGGTTCGCTGTTCGTAAGCTTCAGCTGCTGGCCCACTGTCTCTCAACTCTCAAGCAGTCAAGCTTGCTCCCCCCTCTCTCTCTGTGCAACTGCTAACTTGTATGTATGGGTTTTAATTTTTTTTTCTAAATCAACTAATCAAGGTTTGTGATTCTTGTTTTGCAAACTAAATCCTATTTGGTGAAATTTTTTATGAACTTTTAAAATATATATATATATATATATATATATATATATATATATATATATTTACAATATAAAGTAACAAAATTGCATTGCATTTTGAGGTAATCACCGTAATCTACATTTTATTTCAGCAAAACAAATATATACATATTTTTTTATTTCTATAACTTCTATTTCTGTTTTTTTTTTGGTCAATTATGTCTACAAGAAAATTTGAATCTGGGCACGAAAAAAGAAAAAAAAAAGAAAAAAATAATCTGAATTCGATTAGAAATCTGCAGAGATTGAATCTGAAACAATTTTTATCTACATGCCAAGCTTTTTGAAGATGGAAATCTTTTCAGAACTAAAAAAAAAAAAAATCATAACAAGAACTTTGACAAGAAAAAGTACTTAATATAGGGTAAAGCTCTATAGTTACTTCTTGAAAATTAAAATACTTACAAAAAGCGTGCTTTTGAGTGAATTCCATAGCGTTGGAAGGGGCTTGCCATGAACTACCTCACTCTTTGCTTCAACTAGTAGATTCTTAAATAGGATTAGTAAATTGGTCAAAAAAAGAGATAAGGTACGGAGTGGTGAATTGTTCAGAAATAAATTGGTAATTTTTTTTTTATTAATTACCCAAATAGGATTTTCTATGCCTTAATCAGTCAATTGTCTAAAGAAACATTGTTAGTTAACTAAAATTGAATTAAACAACAGTTGATTTTGGTTGATTTATTTTGATTTTGCCCACCCCATTGAGAAATCGTGGATGTTTTGTTTCACATAGAAATACAATTTGTGTAATGCACGAAGGATATATTTAATCTTGTTGCCATATTTTTATTTTCAAATTTTGGTTTTTGATTTTCTTTTGTTTTTAGAATGAAGAATATCAGGATATTGATTTGTTAATTTTGAAGATTATTCCTAAACTAATGCATTGTACTTTGTTATTAGATTAATTTAACATAAGAGCTGAGTATAATATGTGCTAATCACACCTATTCGTGATCACCCCTCTTTCTACGGATAGGTGTCCAACATTTTGACTGAAAGCATAATTGGGTTGTGTTGATACATGATACAAATAGTACTTAGATGGTGGTGTTTTAATTGTTACGAGTGAGATTGTGAAACCTCTTCCTCACAACTTGAGTGTTTTCTTATTTTTAGGGTTAGCATCGGGCATTAACATTTAGGAAGAATAAGGTTCAAGAAACATGCCTCCTCAGTCATCGGGTAACAAACTCTTACTTTTTCTAAAATTTTAATTGACATTTTTAGCTATTGGTTATGTTTATTTATTCATGTTTTACATACTGATTTTTTGTTTTTTGTTTTTGTTTCTACATACATATATATAATATTGTTATGATGTGATGCTCGAACAATTTATTAATGGGAATTAAAGACTTGGAAGTTTAGTTTTCAATTTCAGAATATATGTTTTACAAGTTTGTTAACGCTTTTAAAACTTTTCCTTTTTTGTTCTTATAATATAGGTTACTTTTTTGAAAGAAGAGAGTTGATGGGAATGGGTGGAATGGGCAAAAAGAAAATAGGATGTTTTTTTTGCCTATCTAATTGAGTTATATAAATCCCCTTACCATTGTAGCAGCGATGTTGGTTTTAAAATGACCAATTATGATACGAAGTCTCTTTTCAATTATCTTAATCAAATGTATATCTATGCAAGAGGATTATGTGATTCTAGATGACGATTCTAGATGAGGATGTTAATGTTAACGTTATGAGGATGTTGATGTCAACGTTAACTCTATCGCACTCCATCGTGCCAGTACTCATCCGCACTCGGATCATTCAAACTTTTGCAATTGCTTGTGCTAACACTGACTAGCACTTGCTCATGTTTATCACTTACGTTGTGATGTCTCACGCCATCCACCAAGATCGAACACTCACTCGTATTCGAACTCTCGCACCCACGCGTGCCAACAATCACTAGCACTTGCTTATGCCTATAACTTATGTTATAGTGCCTATCACCATCCTCTTGGCTTGCACACTTTTACACACTTTAACTATTGCACTCGCTCTAACGTGCCCGCACATTCTTACTTGTGTATATCATTTTGCGTTATAGTGTCTCTCGCCATCTACTTGGCTTGCACACTCTTTGACACTTGAACTCTTGCACTCATTAGTAACCCTGGCATCGCTCCAGGTTACCAAACCCTGGAATTACTCTGGGTCATCAAGCCCTGGTATCGCACTAGGTCACCAAACCATGGTACTGCACTAGGTCACCCAACTATGGTCTCGCTTCGGCTTACCAAACCCTGGTATCACTCCTGGTCATCAAGCCTTGGTGTCACACCAAGCCTTGGTGTTACGTATACTTGCTTAGGGAATTTCAGGGGATCTTTGTGATGAGTACATAAAGGTTGGCAAGCGCACTGCGATCGAAAGCTTGAAGAGATTTTGTGATGCTGTAATTGCATTGTATGCGAAGCAGTACCTACGCTCGCCAAACGAAAGCGACATTGCACATTTACTTCAAAAAGGGGAAGAAAGAGGATTCCCAAGTATGCTTGGCTCTATAAATTGTATGCATTGGGAATGGAAGAATTGCCCTAAAGGGTGGCATGGCACACACAAGGGGAGAGGTCGTAAGCCTACCCTCATATTGGAAGCAGTTGCATCAAAAAATCTATGGATCTGGCATACTTTCTTTGGTATGGCTGGTTCACACAATGACGTGAATGTCTTAGATCATTCCCCAGTATTCAATCGTATCATTAATGATACAATGCCTTTAGTTAATTACGAGGTGAATGGACATCACCGTACGTTGCGGTATTACCTATCTGATGGTATATACCCTAAGTAGGCAACTTTGATTCAAATCATCCCGCACCCAACTACTGGAAAAGAGAAATTGTTTGCTCAAAGACAAGAAGCCGTTAGGAATGATGTTGAACGTGCATTTGGTGTGTTGCAGATAAGGTAGGCTATAACGCATGGACCAGTATATTATTGGAAGAAAGAAGACCTGAGCAAGATAATGAGAACGTGCATCATATTGCACAACATGATCATAAAAGACAAGGGCGACACTAACATTTTGGAATGGACACCTCCAATGGATGAGTCGGTCTACCTTCCACAGTACAATCGAAAGAAAGAAGACCTGAGCAAGATAATGAGAACGTGCATCATATTGCACAACATGATCATAAAAGACAAGGGCGACACTAACATTTTGGAATGGACACCTCCAATGGATGAGTCGGTCTACCTTCCACAGTACAATCGAGACCGATCATTTTTGGCAGCACACATCTCCACTCGCCTTAGCAGGATTCGCAATGTAGAAAGCAATGGAGATCTCAGGAGAGATCTTATGGAGCATTTGTGAAATAAATTTGGCAATGAAGAGGTTTAACGATAATATTGAGTAAAATGTATTTCTTCATATTATATGTTTGTGATGAATAAAATATTACTTTACAAATTTTTTTTCTTATATATTTGTTGACAAATTTTAAAGAAAAAAAAATCAAAATCATAAAAAAAAAATTTACAATAAAATCAAATTACATATAAAAGGAAATAGTAACGAAAAAAAAAATTAAAACCATTTCTAACAATATGATTTTTTTTTAAAAAAATTCATATATATTTGTTGACAAATTTTTTTAAAAAAAATTTCAAGAGACGAAGAAATACAAATCATAAATATTTATTTCAAAAAAAAAAAAATAAATAAAATAATCAAAATCATAAATATTTTTTTTACAATAAAAATAAATTACATATAAAAAGAAATAGTAAAGAAAAAAACCAAAAGAAAAAAAACAAAGAGCCGTTGCAGCAGTGGTGGGCCTTGTTTGGCTCGCAATAGCTTTGTTACCTGTTGCGAGGTCCTTTGCTATTCTTCCTCTGGGTCCCACAAATTGCTAGCCTTATACCAAAGCAAACACTAGCAATTCTAACTCCCTAGCTAGCAATAAAGGCCTTATACCGGTTGCTCTAAGTAGTTAGATGAAGACAAACAACTTTTATACCGTATTCATAAATTGCTACAAGGACATATTAAGAAATTCGTATCATACTATTATAAAAAAAAATCATAAAAATTAACACTCTTAAAAAATTATATATTTTAAAAGCGACATCTTTTACGGGACAGAGGAAATATATATATATATACTCTTGGAACCTTTTTTATTTTTCATTTAAAAGGGCTTAAACAAGCCCATCGTTCAACCTGACAGTAGTACAAAAAAAACTTTTTAAAAAAACTAGTGTACATAATTTTACCTTATTCATTCTACAATGACAATGGATATGTACACTAGTTTTAAGCCCTTTTAAATGAAAAATAAAAAAGGTTCCAAGTCCTCTGTAGGAGCAGTGTCTCAGTAACATATATCGTATATGGTATATAGTATATAATATATACTACAATGACAATGAATAAGATTATTTATACTTAGTTCAATTAGTTGAAGATCCTTTAAGAGACAAAGTTGTTTCCTGATGATTAGACATAATCCATTGTCATTGTAGAATGAATAAGGTAAAATTATGTACACTAGTTTTTTTTAAAAAGTTTTTTTTGTACTACTGTCAGGTTGAACGATGGGCTTGTTTAAGCCCTTTTAAATGAAAAATAAAAAAGGTTCCAAGTCCTCTGTAGGAGCAGTGTCTCAGTAACATATATCGTATATGGTATATAGTATATAATATATACTACAATGACAATGAATAAGATTATTTATACTTAGTTCAATTAAATGAAGATCCTTTAAGAGACAAAGTTGTTTCTTGATGATTAGACATAAAGTTTATTCATTGATTCACCACTATGTGTTCAAGTAACTTTTGAACAAAGAAATTTGGTGACTACCGTCAAGTGGGATTGTCCCTTTGTAATCTTTCACAAGGGGATAGTCCCTTTAAAATGAATTTTGTGAATGATGTGAACGTGAGAAAGTGGTTCGAAGATCCAATTGATGTGTGGACAAAGAAAAAAAGTAAGAGTATCCGTCCAATTGCTGAAAAAATAAAGATCATAGGTTCTTGTGCACCCCTCCTTATATGGGTCATGGTAGGTGAGGTGAGGTGAGGCTGAAAAAAATATACGAATAATGTCATTGACCTCACCTACCACCCATCACGACCAATATCATCCTTCATATCAGGCTCTTGAGCACCCTCCTCAATTTTGGTGCACCCAAAGTGGACCGCAGATCCCAACACGATTTTAATTCACACCACCCAGGTCAAAGTGAACTGCACGGAGTCCTAATACATTATCATGTTGAATTACCAAAATGCCCAAAGCCGACAGCAGAGTAAAAACACTTCAAAAAGTTCCGTTGCCGGGACTTGAACCCGGGTCTCTCGGGTGAGAGCCGAGTATCCTAACCACCTAGACTACAACGGAATGTTGTTGAACGTGAGGCAGAAATCTATAAATATGTGGAAGGCTCACGCACCATCAAGTAAAACAATGTTAAGATCAATATTAAGATTTTTAAAGTTTCTAGTCATAAGCTTGTTGATCTCTTATAATTATAATATATATATATATATATCCACACACATAAACATATACATATTTTAAAAAAAATTCTTTGTTTAGTTATTTCTTCTAATGAGTTGTCTTCTCCTAAATATTATTAGAACCACATCTCGTTTCAATTACGGCAAACTGATCAACCACAACGCCATTCCATTTCATTATCATTGATAACCACGTGCTTCCATTATTAACAGGAATGGAAATTGAAAGAAGAATAAATAGAATTGGACTCCTATCTTTTGCCATTGTTATGTCATTCAATTCCACAATCCCCAAAAACCTGGAATAGAGACCAAGCATTCATGCTCACGACTTACCTTAAGGGTCAGTTAAAATTCTTGGCAACAACAGCTCATGCTTGTAAAAGTCTTAAAAGAGCCATTCATTTACTTTCACCAACAATCTTCAACATAGTACAATGCAACATAGAAATAGTCCCATGTAAAAAAACTCAAAAACAAGCAACTGTTTGAAGCAAAATGGTCAGTTTTTAACATTACCCAACTCGTCAAAGTTAATATCAGAAATGACATTAAGAGAGTGCCTCATATTATTGAATAGTTGAACTGACAAAAATTGCTATTGCAAATAAGAAAAAAAAACAGCCAAGGCTCAAAGATAGACAATTTTGAAACTTTATTGACTTTAAATTGGGAATTCATTCCCGATTCCAGAACAAAAAAGAAACATTCTCTTATCAAGATTGGGACATTGCAGAATCGTCAATTGGATGCCAAAATCGGTTGAAAAACCACATGGAATCAGCTGTCACAGCATATCCATCTTGATTGCGATGCCAACTATAGTAAGCATGAGTCCGGTTTTTTATATCAAAAATGGCATGACCAAAACTGGCCTCACGGAAAGCTGAGTATTTTGGCTGTGGCTCCGTCATGCTGCACACAGTAGAAAACATTTGATTTACTTGTGTCAGAGAACCGGAGGCAGTTGTATTTTAAGAAGGCCAAAACTATATTATTAGTTAATCTTACTTGGTTGCCAAGCCTTCAACATTTCCCCCATCACCAATGGTAATGTAAACGGGGGCAGATTGATCACTTACAGGACTACAAATGCCATTTACAACGTTGAAAGCAATATTGGATACACGGTGCTGTGACATACATGTACACATTAGTATACAAATATGGCACTATAATAACAACTTGTGCTTTGAAGCATAATAAAATAGAAGACAAAGTGCACTTACCGACCGTTCATATGCGTGAACATGACCAGCAAACACAACATCGACTTTGTATTTTACAAACCACGGTTCATACATAACTCTCATGGTTTCCCCTTCCATGTAATGATGGTTGTTGCTGTTATACCATGGGGAATGCATTAAAACGATCAGCCATGGTGTCTCGCCCCTGTTTACTTTTGGGAGCTCCTCCTCGAGCCATGTGTATTGAGGAGTGTATTTGCCTAAAATACAAATAGATTAAAAAAAAAAAAATCAATGAATGTATATAGAATTTAATGTTGACTAGAAGATTATACCATTTTCCTTCCTATTTGCTTTCCTTTATTCTACTAGGCATATTATTTGTCATTACTTGAAAGAAGAATACAGAGCACAAAAGGCTTTTGCTTTTTCTATAAAGGGTAAAAGAAATATTGGGAATCATACTTTTGAAAGAAGAATACAGATCACAAAAGGATTTTACTTTTTTCTATAAAAAAAAAAAAAAAAAAAAATTTGGAATGTTACTTTTTAACATTTATTTTAGAGGGGAAAAGAAAACAGAATGTCTATTTCAGAGTGACTGACTCTCGTTCCACAAGAGTCTATTTTAGAAACCAAGTTTGTTTTGAAATGAAAGGAAAGATGCATTTCAAAAAGCAAAAATGCCTCAATCATCATTGCTAATTAAAGATATTGAAAATAATATGAATTTTGTTTTATTGAGTTTATACAATTTTGAGTCAAAGCACATTTATGCATTGGATATTTAAACCACAAACTAATAAGGTTTTAGACTGATAATTTATGCATGCATAGGTTCCACTGCAGATATGCCAGTGTCTGGAGACATGATTAATGACAATGAAATAATGCAAATGCCAATATATACTTACCATATGCCGAATATGAAGACAAGACAATGATGTATGCTGAAGCCCTCTTGATCGAGTACCAAAAGGGAGCGGTACTGTTTGATGCTTTATAAGGTACATGATACCTCTTAGTATAAGGCTTAAAGGGTTTTTTTTCACCCTGCAACAAAATCACCATTCTACGGTCACAACATTTTTTTGAGAAACATTTCAAGGGTTAGCAAATAAACATATAAGGTTTGAATTATAAATTGCAAAGCACCATCTTGGTAGCAAGTAGTAAATCCAGAGTCAATATTTCACCCAACAAAATTATTAGAACTTAATTCACAAAGCATTGACCACTTACGCTCCCTTGGGTTGCAAAGGAGGAGATCAATTTCGTGATTGGGAGCATGGAAATTGTCGCAGCAACAAAGGGGATCGTGATTGTACAATGAAAGCACATAGAGAATAAAATTTATCAAAGTTAATTACTTGTTATCAAGAAAAGTAATAAAATTGATATAGTAATACAGATTTTTATCTTGCTAAGCAAGTTGAAATAGCTTTACTTTGTTAAGGGATTGGGAGATAAGACTAGGTAACACACATAAGAACTTCTAAGGAGCTAAAATTCACTCCATGAAGGAAGAGTCAATTATAATACTACGATACAGAAGTTAAGAAGAACCATGAAATCACGCACTAGACAATAAGAAATAAGAATCATTGAGAATGTTGCTCTTCATTAGAGCAGTAAAACATGTTATGGGAATCTTACAATTTCAGGGACAAAATTGAGCTCATGATTTCCTGCAGTCCATATCCAAGGTTGATAGGCAACACTTCTCTCCACAAACCGTCCCCATGTATCCCACCTAACATTATCATGATTCGGATAGCGATCTGCGTAAGAGAGGTCCCCGACGTACAGTACTGTTTTCCCTTTAGTTGGATTTAATTCATAATGAGCAAGTGTCCTGTTTGAATCATAAGTTTGACCAAGATCCCCTGCAAGAAATGACTGATAAGTGTTAAGACAGGATAAATATAAAACATATTAAATACAAATTAGCGCATTTTTTAGTCGGAATTGTTGAAATAAAAATTAGGACTTAATTCCAGATTACTTCTCCACCCCAAATGATAAGCTCATGAAATTAATCAGCTAGAAGTTTTGTCAAAAATACTCATTTATTAAAGTAAATAGAATGTTAAAAATTTCTACTCAGAAGGAAATTCTATCCTCGGTAATTGATACATATTCATCCATGCAGTCAAGTGTCTGTGGAAAAAGCCTGACAGAATTGGAAGCTGATGTTTTTTTTCCTAGCAGGACAGAAGACCATTGAACCACAAACCGAATATGAAAAAGCACACTTAATTATTCAAAAAAAAAAAAATCCATTAAAATTGATATGATGCAGAACACTTTACCTATGAGACCAAATGTATATGGAACATCCGGACCAACCTCAGGAGGAGTTGTAAACCAGAAAGTTCGCACTGTATGTCCACTCCCAACTTCATAGTAATATTTGGTGTTATACTGCCAACAAAACCGATAATCGAATTAGCTTTAATCTTGATTAATTCCTCAATTCTGTCAAAAGTCTTCCCTAACTCCCAACTTATATCTCACATATACAAACTATGAATGAAAATGTAACCAACAAATAACAGGGGAATCATAATAAAGCAATGCCTATGAAACAAGGACACAAAAGGGTTGAATAGCTCACCTTCAAGTTCTTAATAGTACAGTGATGAATGTATCCAGAAGTATAAGTGTAGAATTTGTAGGTAACAAATTTGCCCTTTGCCATTTTCTTGTGATTGGTATTTTCTCTCCAGTACACAACTGTACTTGGCCCAGGTTCTTCCATAGTGACCCATGACACAATAACCCCCTTTCCCAGAAGATCTCCTTGGGTTATATGAACCTAGTAGTTACAGATAGCCCACCAGTCAAAATACACCAAACAATAAAATAAAAACAAAAATATATGAATAAGAACACACCCATTAAATTTGAGAGCATCAAAATTACATATTTGTAACTAAATTAATAAATTAAACTTTGATTGGTGACAAAGAGAGGAGTGCAGAGTGCCATACCTGTTGAGGCGCATTATAGCCGGGAGGCACTTTGAAGACATCACTATCAAGCTGCATATCTACAGATTTCTCAACTTTCCTCACAAAAGTGCTTGTGATTCCTCCATTACACAACACTGCTGCGTTCAACGCCAAACCCAGAACAGCAAGAACAGACCATGAAAATCCCAGCTCGCCCATGTTATCCTGCGCACCCCCTTACCCCGCTTAACCTACGCACACCCTATCTCGTTCACCAATCTCACATTCCCCCCCCCCCACACACACACACAAACACACACACATATATACACGAATAGTAGTAATATTTTCCTACAAATAAGAGGAATATTCAACGCTCTATATGGACTAACAGCAAGCAGGATTGAGTTTCTACATATGATTGAGAAACCCCCTTGAAAAAAATACTCCGTATATAAATAAGGAATAAAATAAAAAGAATAAAATAAAAATTGACTTGAGAGAAAGCAATCAAGTCGAGACAGAAATCGAATAGTTTGACTCGAACAAGGCGAAAAAGAAGCGGATAAAATTAGACAATGATGAGCTTTCCGAATGAATGAACGAACGAACGAACTACCTTATTCTTTTATGTCTAAGCCCACAATTTCATATTTTAGTTATTATAATAAAGGAACTTATTAAAATGAAGGTAATAATACTTCTACCGATTTGTTGTATTAAATATTTTTGATTGGTTATTTATACATAATACATGTATCTACTAAAATTGACCGATTTATTCCTTCTAATTGGTTTATTTATACATAAATAGGGAAATGGGACCCTTCATTTACATATATTATACATAAATAATTAATAAAAAACATTCGATATAATAATTCGGTACAACAAATCGATACAAGAATCATTACTCTTAAAATAATAATCAAACTTTTAAAGATCTGTTTTTTTTTTTTTTTTTTTTCATAAATGAAGATCTGTTTTAATATATATATATATTATTTGATAAATAAAAAATATAGTATATCACACACACTTCTACCTTTAGATTTCTCAAGTTTGAGAAAATATGTTTCACCCTGAGTCCGAAAATTATTTTAGAAAGAATAATCATTAACAATAATATGATAAAAAAATTTTGAACGAAAATAATAACTAACAAAACAGAGTTTTTTAAATTTTAATTCTTAAAAATTTTATGGACTCCCTGGAGGAGAAAAGACGTAGATCTTTTCTGAATTTTTAACGTTTTAGTAGCCTTTGGTGGTAAGTTCTATTTAATATTTGAGCTTTTTTATTTTCTTTTATTCTTTACTTTTTAAAGAGCTTAAACAAGTCCATGCTCAACAGAGGGTTGAATCATGTGTTGTTTTTTTTTTTTTTTTTCATTGAAAAATCTTTAGAGTTGTTGACATTAATTTACGCAAAGGTTAAAAAACTTTTTCATAAGAAACTACAGAGTCTTACCTGATTGTCTGGTTCATTTTCTAACGACATGGAATAAGATTAAACAACCTATATAGTTTTAGTTCTTTTGATCCATTCAATTTTTACTTTTTTATATGAATTTAATCATAACAATTAAACATGTGGATCTCAAATCTCAATATAACATAAGATCCTACCTTAATATAAGTTGATTCATTGATGAATAACACTGTGATCAAATAATTAAAAAAAAGACTTTTAAGACTACTAGGTTTAAAGTATCTATCAAGTAAGATTTTGACATTCAATCTTTAAAATGAATGTGCGGATGAGTTTTGTGAATGATGTGAAGTTGAGAAAGTGGTTTGAAGATCCGATATTGATGTGTGGACAGAGAAAAAGTAGAGTATGCCATTGCTGAAAAAAAGATAAGTAATAGCTTGAAAAAGATGACAAGTTGGGAAAAGTGATTGTGTACTGAAGCGAGTCCAACACATTGACCAATATCATCCTTTAACCATACAAATTGCAGGGTACTATACCTATTTATTGTCCCATCCCCAACTCAATAATTCACATTGGCCATCCATATGAATAGTTTTTTTTTTTTTTTTTTTTAGGGAATGGAATGGTAAAACAAATACACTCATTTGTTCACGCTCTAATTGAATCTTGTCGCAATGTAACGAATTCAGACGAATATCGGTATAAATCAATTATGCTATCAAATCTTTAAAAAAAGGGTACGAATTGATCGATACGACAAATTATAAATTCGATTGCTAGGTACTATACCTATTTATTGTCCCATCCCCAACTCAATAATTCATATTGGCCATCCATATGAATAGTTCTCTTTTTTAATTTTAATTTTAATTTTTAATTTTTATTTTTTTTAGGGAATGGAATGGTAAAACAAATACACTCATTTGTTCTCTAATTGAATCTTGTCACAATATAACGAATTCAGACGAATATTGGTATAAATCAATCATGCTATCAGATCTTTAAAAAAAGGGTACGAATTGATCCATACGGCAAATCATAAATTCAAATCTCTTTCCTCCTCTTTGAAAATAAGAAGGTTATATCTTAGGCAAAATAGCCCTTTGATATCCATATGAATAGGTTGATGACATTTATGTGTGATAAATGAATTTTAATAATGCCATTTAATTGTTGAATCATAATCCTTCACATAAGGGCATTTTAAGTATTTCAATTTAATTGTTGAATTTATAAGCCTTCTCAATAAGGGCATTTTAAGTATTTCAGTCTTTAAATTGAAGAATGTTTTTTTTAGCACCACGAGTGTGCATGGTTTTTTTTTTTTCACTTTGCCTTTTATTTAATTCAGTTTTCTTAAAAAAATTCAAGATAAAAAACTGAATACAGATAATTTTTAATAGAATTAGAAAATATTACTTAGTGTTTAGTAAACAAATTTTTGTATGTCTTATTCTCAATCATGTTCTTAAAATGCTGGATCAAACAAACTTGGTATATTAAAGCTATTCTGTCAAGTGTCAACTAAAATTGACAAAACACAGCTAACTTTTTCGCAAGAAGTTAATGAAAGAGAAATAATTCATAACCTTCACAAATAAAACAAAGTGCAAGATTAGTAAACGTGATAGGATCATACCCTTCCAAATAATATGATGGACCCAAAGTGCAAGATTAGTATATGAGGCACAAAAATGAATGATAAACGCATAGAGTAGAACTTAATAACAAATTTTCTCTCACACGAATCGGTACAAATATTTAGAATGCGTAATCAACAAGAATTGAAAAAAAAAGCTAAACGTGTTTGTATCACATTTTGCAGAAATTTTTCAGCCAACTTACTAAACAGAGAAAAAAAATATTTCAATTATGTTAGGCATTTTTTTCTTTTACTTATATATGGTATCAATAAATTGCGTGACTCAAAGTCTCCACATACCAAATTCAATTTCACATGCGTGATCATAAAGATAATGACAATAATACCCAAAAAAGAAAAAGAAAAAGGACAAGGACAATTTTGCATAGCTATTGAACCAGAGAACTCCCAATTTCAAGCCCTAGTTGGAGACAAGGACACTAAAGAGCAGACCCAATTAGTTGACTTGGGTTTTACCCGAGACACCAAATTTTATGGGTCTGACTTATGTGGATGGGCAAATTATGGATATCGGTGGCAATTAGGCTAACTACCAAGCCTAAACACCAGCCATAACCAAATAATTTTCATGAGGGGCTGTTTTAGTGGATATGGATAACAGTCCTTTGATAAATGACAAACTCAATTAATAGAGTTCACTTTTGTGTTTTTGGTAGTTGGAATTTCATGAAATTTGAATTTTGTAAATGAATTTTTATTATCTGAAATTTATTTAATTTAAAATCTGATTGAAATTTGGAAGTAAAATTTATAATGCATTCAATTCCTAATGTTCTTTTTGACAAGAAGGAATGAAAAGGAGTGGAAGGAAGATCAGGAGGATTAAAAAATAATTCATTTCATTGGTAAAGACTAAAAAGGAGGCATGGAGAGAAGAGCAAAACCAGATAGATGAGTCCTTTTCCCTTCACAAATTTTTTCTTTCTAAATATGGATGGAAGACATGAAAGTGAATTATATGGAATGATATTATAAAAGTTTTTGAGTTATAAAGTTTATATCATTTAGATTGGGCGCTTGTAGAATCGTCAACTGGATGCCAATATCGGTTGAAAAACCACAAGGAATCAGCTTTTACAGCATATCCATCTTGATTGCGATGCCAACTAAAGTAAGAATGAGTTCGGTTTTTAATATCAAAAATGGCATGACCGAAACTAGCCTCACGGAAAGCTGAGTATTTTGGCTGTGGCTCCGTCATGCTGCACAGTAGAACGCGTTTGATTTACTTGTGTCAAACAACAGGAACTAATTGTTTCAAGGAAAGGCCAAAACTATAATACAAGT
Organism: Cornus florida; assembly: GCF_030987335.1. Taxonomy (NCBI): domain Eukaryota; kingdom Viridiplantae; phylum Streptophyta; class Magnoliopsida; order Cornales; family Cornaceae; genus Cornus; species Cornus florida. The sequence continues at coordinate 17,379,900 of NW_026775572.1, read as the reverse complement.
TAAATCTTACTTGGTTGCCAAGCCTTCAAGATTTCCACCATCACCAATGGTAATGTACACGGGCGCAGATTGATCACTTACAGGACTACAAATGCCATTTACAACGTTGTAAGCAATGTTGGATACACGTTCCTGTGACAAATTTACATTAGTACGCAGAAATAGCACTATAATATCAACTTGTGCTTTGAAGCATAATAAAGAGAAGAAAAAGTGTACTTACCGATCGTTCATATGCGTGAACATGACCGGCAAACACAATGTCTACTTTGTATTGTACAAACCATGGCTCACACATAACTCTCATGGTTTCCCCTTCCATGTAATGATAGTTGTAGCTGTTGTACCATGGGGAATGCATTAAAACAATCAACCATGGTGTCTCACTCCTGTTTACTTTTGGGAACTCCTTCTCAAGCCATTTGTATTGAGGAGTGTATTTGCCTAAAATTCAAGTATATAGAGAAAAAAATCATGAAATGTATATAATGTTGACTAGAAGATCATAGCATTTTCCTTCCAATTTCCTTTTCTTTATTCTACCAGGCGTATTATCTGTCATTACTTGAAAGAAGAATACATATCATGAAAGGCTTTTACATTTTTTTTTTATAAAGAGGAGGGGGGAAGAACTCAGAGCAAAAGAAAAGTGAATTAATCTAATATCTATTTTAGAGACAAAGTGCAAAAAAAAAAAAAAAAAAGAAAAAGGAAAGATGCATTACCGAAAAGCAAAGAGTACCTCAATCATCATGCTAATTAAAATTGTCAAAAAAAAAACATGAATTTGTTTAGTGAGTTTCTATGATTTTTGAGTCAGCACACATTCACACAGTGGATATTTAAGCACTAATAAGGTTTTAGACTGATAATCTATTTAGGCATAAGTTCCACGGTACATATGCATGTGTCTGGGGTCATTATTCATGACAATGAAATATTGCAAATGCCTATAGACTTACCGTATGCCGAATAAGAAGACAAGACAATTATGTATGCTGAAGCCCTCTTGATTGAGTACCAAAAGGGAGCCGTGCTGTTTGATGCTTTATAAGGTACATGATACCTGTGAGTATAGGGCTTGGAGGGTTCAGTTTCACCCTGCAATAAAATCACCACTATTCTGTCACAACTTCATTTTTTTTTTTAGCACTAAACATTTACACTCCCTTTGCAAAGGAGGAGATCAATTTTGTGATCAGGAGCTTGGAAATTGCCACAGCAACCAAGAGGATCATGATTGTACAATAAAAGCACATGGTGAACAAAATTTGTCAAAGTTAGGAAGTTAATTACTTAGTAAATGGATTGGGGGATTAGACTTGGTAATACACATAAGAACTTCCAAGGAGCTACAATTTACTCCATGAGGGAAGAGACAATTATACTACTACCATCAGAAGTTAAGAAGAACCATGAAATCACACTTTAAAAACAGTGAGAAATATAAAATATTGGAATATTACTCTTCATCAGACCAATAAAACATGTCATGGGAAGCTTACAATTTCAGGGTCAAAATCAATCTCGTGATTTCCTGCAGTCCATATCCAAGATTGATAGGCAGCACTTCTCTCCAAAAACCGTCCCCATGTATCCCACCTAACATTATCATGATTCGGATAGTTATCCGCGTAAGAGAGGTCCCCAACAAAGAGCACTGTTTTCCCTTTAGTTGGATTTAATTCATAATGAGTAAGTGTCTTGTTTGAATCATAACTTTGACCAAGATCCCCTGCAAAAAAATGATTGATAGAATCAAGACAGGATAAATGCAAAACACATCACACACAACGGCACAGCTTCTTATGGGAAGACGGGTAGCAAAATGTGTGCATTTTTTTATTTATAGAATTGTTGAAATTAAAATTAGGACTTAATTCCAGATTCCCTCCTCACCCCAAATGACAAGCTCACAAAGTTAATCAGCAAGTAGTTTTGTCAAAAATACACATTTATCAAAATGCGCCGAAGCTCATTTCTAGTTAGACTTACCGTACGCCGAATAAGAAGACATTATTCATGACAATGAAATATTGCAAATGCCTATAGACTTACCGTACGCCGAATAAGAAGACAAGACAATTATGTATGCTGAAGCCCTCTTCACCCCAAATGACAAGCTCACAAAGTTAAATCAGCCAAAAGTAAACATTTATCAAAATACATCTGACGTAGCTCATTTCTAGTTCAAAAATTTATCTCAGAAGGAAATTATATCCTCAGTCCAGCCCATTAGATTGATACATATTCCCCCATCCAGTCAAGAATCTGTGGAAAAGCCTGACAGAATTGGAACCTGAAGTTTTTCTAGCAGGACAGAAGACCATTGAACCATAAACCGAATATGAAAAGCACGCTATGTTTGTTAGTAAGACATACAAATTCCATTAAATTTATATGATACATAATACTTTACCTATGAGACCAAATGTATACGGGACATCCGGGACAACTTCAGGTGGAGTTGTAAACCAGAAAGTTCCTTTTATAAGCAGAGAAGGAACATGGGGAATTAAAATAAAGCAATACCCCTCCAGTGTTCCTTTTAAGTAAAGTTGGTCACTTTCTGGTGTTGGTACATGGTATAATTTGGGGTATATATTGTTGTTATCTAGTACACTCTTATGCGAATGTTAATTAGCTCTCTTTAATTGTTTTTTGGTTTTTCGGAAAGTCGTCGATATATTAGTAATGTGACAATTGTAGGTGTATGTATTATGAATTAATTTTAAAATTTTCTGGATACTTGGTGGCACTTCTACATGAATTCTTTGTTCAATACTGTCATGATAAATGGAATCAAGTTACACATATATGGTTGAGAAGCTGTCATAAAAAAGTTGTAAAACTTCAACAATTCATTGCCTTCCTGATAATGGAATCTCTGATAAATAGTGGCAGATGGTACATGATCGCCATTATGGTGGAGTAACGGGCAACGTGAACCAAGACGGTGGATTCTTTTTCAGCGCAGCACTTGTCTTCTTCGCGAACTCTTGGGAAGGGGAGGCATTTGAGCCTTGTGAGACGTATGCAGTATCTCGGATTGCTGTTGCCGGCCCCTAGGCTTCACGTGCAAGTGGATGCGTAAAGCAGCAGCAATGATAATGCTGTTGCTGATTTATGGCAAGACCCGGTGCAAGAGGATATAATTTTTATCTTCTCCAGAATACAAATTAGTCGTGCTCACTTCATGTTCACCCCTAATCTAATTCACCTAGGATATATTTGTACTAATTTTTATCTTCTCCAGAATACAAATTGTTTTTATCTTGTCCAGAATACAAATTATTTATATATCTATAAATTGTTTTTGACAAAAAAAGAGCAAATAAAAGAGAGACAAAACCCACAAGTGTTACTTCATATACGCCGCCTTTTCTTCTCTGGTGTTGCACATACCTGTTGTTTGATCCCATCATATATCTTCAACTGAAAATTATCGAAAGCCTCAGAAACAGCTCCTACCTGTGATGATGAAATGAATCACTCTGTAACAAGCTAAATTTATATTATTTTTATTTTTATTTTTTTCAAACAGTAAAACAATTAATAGATATATAAATAATTTAGAGGAAAAGCCCAACAAACTTGTCTTTCCAAATGAAGCTTAAGATCATAGACCAAGCCCTGTCCAACGTGAAGCTTAAGAAAACATACCAAGCCCAAACAGTCGGGCCCAATATAAACATAAAGGGTTTAAACTTTAAGATAGTGTGGTAATAACGACTACAATTCGTCGGCTTGTTGCAAAAACATCAAGCATTGCCCACCAACAATCTTTTCTTTTCTAAACCTAGAAATTGCTTAAATTATTTTCTCTTCTTTTTTTGTAATAATGAATAAGAAATTGTATTACTCCGTATTAATTAAAATGTCAAAAGACCCCAAACTCCATGGTCCTTCCAAAAAAAAATTCAAAAATCTCATATGAAATCTACATAACAGTGTCATTTTTGAAACTTGGCATATATCTATAATGTAGTGGCTAAGTTGTAGTGAAAGGGTTGTGAAATTACTCTAATGTTATGTTTGGCGGCACTAGCAGCACATTGGATTTGTACTAAATTTTTTTCAATTTTAAATTCAAGACGCTGATTCAGTGCTCCAAAATATATATAACATTAACAATTTGATAACTCACATGAAATCCGAAGACCAATGTCCAATCATTGTAGAATGAGAAAGTATCATTAGGCTACAATTTTTGGTGATATGTTATGAGTCATTTCAGTTCTCTTGATATTTTTATTCTCCCAAATTAACTCTATAGGCCTTTAAATTTTAGAGGTTAAGTTTTGGTATTTCAAAAAGACAAAACATTTAATGAATGTTTTCATTGAGGGAATAGTAACTAATGACGAATGCTTTCAAGAAAATTCTCTCACTATGAACTCTTTATTTTAACAAATGAATTAAAAGATGTATTAAAATTTTAATTTTAATTTTTTCAAATATTACAAAATTATTTCAATTTAGTTATTAAATATGTAAAACTCACAACTCCTTTCACCAGAAAGCTCTCAGGATACTTGTGAGCATTACTCGTAATAATTATAATGCTAAGGACTACAAGGTTTGGCCGTGACTCTTGAGGAGTTCAACTGGAGACTAGTTTAGGAGGTAACATTAATAAGGCATAAGCATCACATGACTTACATTGGTTTATTTTGAAGAGTTGCTGCTGCAACCAAACATATCCTAACCATCGAAAACACCAAAACAAGTTGCAGAATTCTCATGCTTTTTCCAGAAACTCGGATACAAAGGTATTACCTATAAATAATATTTTCTATATTGTTTTATGCTTAGATGTTTTGATCTAGAGCTGAATTAATTCCATGTCCTTTCTGAAATGGAATCTTAATTTGATATATTTATCTTCCTATATATGTAATAGAAAGACATTATATTGGTCATATACCTTGCTTCTTATTCTGTTCAAGGATGGGTGATTTCGTGGACTTCATGATCCATGAATAAATGAATTCTATAAAATAGAACAAAAGTCGTAGTTTTTGGAAGAGTTATTGACGATTATTCAAATTTAGCATTTAATCATTTCTGTTTTTTTATTTAGATAGAATTAAGCAAATAACACACACACACACATAGATAATTACTCTTACTAAGAGGAACCAAGGCAAGATGATAACAAAGAGGGTCAACTGCTTACACACGACCAAGGCAAGATGATAACAAAGAGGGTCAACTGCTTACACACCTATATATGTATATAAGGTCCATTAATATTCTCTGCTCCTCTCTGCACCTAATATATACCTGTTCGCGCGGTTTTTGTTCCCTACGCCGGTCGATGGACTCTTCGCGGGCGTGCCAGAGTATTTGTACAAAATACCCAAAATATGTAATTGAACACCAACCTATCCCTTTTTCCGATGGCTGACTCTCAGGCGATTGTGTGGGAGAGAGACTAGTAAGAACTCCCAGTAAGGTTCTTTTATGCCTTGTTTGTAGCAAGGACTTTTTAGAGTGTCTAAAGAAATGCAACGGCTGATGAATGTTTGAATGGATGGAATGGCCGAGTGAAGACAGGCGGCAAGAACTTAATCGATTGCCGGCCGAAAGTGATGGCGAGAACTTAATCAATCGCCATCAGCCAAACACAATGGCAAGAATTTAATCGATCGCCACTGAAACGTGATAGCAAGAATTTAATCAATTGCCATTAACCAAGTAATGATAAGAATTTAATCAATTGTCACTACGATTCAATGGCAAGAATTTAATCAATTGCCATTGAATTAAAAGCCTAACTAAAATTGCGTAATTTAAATTGGCATAATTGAAATTGAAAGAAAGTAAATGGCTGAATTAAAATAGTTGACAATGATCTAATCAATTACCATTAAATTGAAATAAAGAAACTGATAGGAAAAAATGACGTAGAGTCAATTGAAAACATTTTTAGTTGAAATGCATGTTTTGTGGTGGTGCTGGACAAGTTAGAAATGGAATACAATACTTCTATTTATAGAAGTTCTATCTCAACTTATTTTCCTAAGTTATTGCTAGAAAATCTCTCCTTCTTTGATTCTTTTTCTTCACAATTTGAACTCAGTCAAATCCTATTGTTATTCTGCTTCCTTTCTTGTTTTGTTTCAGTAGGAAATCTCTGTAAAAACAACCTTCCTCGATTTAATCACATGTAAGTTGCCGAGATATTGCTAAAACGTTGCTAGAAAGTTGCTGAAAAGTTGCTAATTTTTAGCAACTCCCCTCCTTAAGTTTAGCAGCCGTGTTCTATCCCAAGTGGCCCATCCTTTAGCGCCATGTCTTCAAAGCTTTCCTTCTTTCATCAAACTAAACTTCCTATTTTATAGGAATTTAGTTATTGAGTTTCATCCAAACTCTAGCCTTTTCCTTTTCTGTTAACATCCCATTTTGAAAAAAGTCAAATGTGAGTTGCTATATTTCAGCAACTGCCATATCATTAGGTGGCTGAAATATATCTTTCTATATTTGCTCCTAATATCTTCAAACTGGCCGATCCATTCTTGGACATGCTCAACCCTTATCGGCTTCCCATTGGTCCACGTTGCTGCTGAAGTGGCTGCCAAGTTTTGGTGCCAACAAATGCCCCCTGAATTTCAAAGGCTTTTATCACTTATGATACGAAGCGTTTGGAATTTGAATCGGCCTAAAATTGTAATTCAAATTTTAGTAATAAATCCTTTTCCCAACCACCTGCTTTAATGGTTATCTTTCCCAATTAAAACGGCGACTACACTAATCCGCTATTACATCCAACAAGTATTTAGCTTGATGTCCTCTAATCCCTAAAATCATTCTTCTTCCCTTAAACTTTCTATCTCTGAAACTTCTTTCTCGGCAAAATCATTCCTGAAGTCTTCTATGGCTCCTAAGAAAACTAAATCAACTGATTCCACCTCTATCCCTCAACCTTCCGATCCTTCAACCCATGGCAACATCATAGAAAAATCCCTAAAAACTCTATCTCCTTACAAATACTGTCTCAATACCCTTATCGATCTTCGTACTGACTTCAAAGGCTTAGGTCCTGCTTTCCTTGACGAAGCTCCTTCATCAATCTCAACTTTCTATCCTTCGGCCGACGTTCTTCCATTCCTTCAAACCTTCCCTCCTAATGAAAATGGCAGTTTGCCACACTTTCATTTTAGAACATGGCATATTCCAAATGATGCTTGGATCAATTGGGTCGACCGGGTTGGAGCTGTAAAGGGAGAAGTATGGAAGGATTGTGGCATATATGATGCCATTCAGCTAAGTAAAACTAACATCGCCCAAGACAGGGCCTTGATGATAGCAGCCATGTTTAATTGGTCGACCACCACCAACTCCTTACACTTGAAGTGTGGCATGATGGCTCCAACCATTCAAGACGTGTGCTATCTAACCGGCCTCAAAACCTTTGGGATTGATGTAAGTACCTTATTGGTAGAAGAGGATTCTCCTTTCATCTTCCCTTCAAAGCAAACTGGAACCAAGTCATCTGAATCCTCTTATGGCAAATACTTAACTTCCACCATGGATCCTCGCGTCCCTGTGAATGATGCTGAGCATATTGCCTTCTTGTTGGCGTGGCTGAACAAGTTTCTTCTATGCGTACCGGCCTTTCAAGTCACAAAGGATTTCATTCATGTGGCCGTTGCTCTTTCAAGAGGTAAACACCTTGCTCTTGCCCCCTTGGTGCTTTCTCATTTATATAGAGGGATTTATGACTTGCTTACCTCCAACTTCGGACGCTATGGTGGTCCCCTCTGGTTATTTCAAATTTGGCTTCAAGTGTACTTTCCTGAACTCGGACCTGTGGTAAGGCCTTCGGCCAATGACCCATTACTTTCTGTAAGTTACGCATCAGCCGTACCTAAATCCCATTCGTTTGGAGATTGCTTCAATTTCTTTTACTCCGGTTGTGAACAGAGGACTATCAGCCAATTTCTTCCATTTTCTCATTGCTCACAAGCTCCTCGATGGCTGACTCCTCCTCAAGGAGTGTCTACCAAAAAATCAGCTGATAAGCATTCGGCCATGTGAGCTAGTTTCTTACTTCCAAGAGACCTTCACTTCAACACTGGCCCTCTAGGCACAGTAAACTCAAAAGTTGGAGTTGAGTTCTACAATCCAAACCAACTTGCTAGGCAATTTGGTCTGACTCAAATGATCCCCATGCCCCCTTATTTCTCTTTCAACAAAAACTTCCATAGGCGTGTGGTATTTCCAGATGACTCCTATGTAAAGAACGTGTCCTCCCAGTTCTCAAATCTGCAAGCCGGGTTCCAATTCCAACCCTTCATCAAAAACCCAGCCTCAGATTCTAGTTTTGATCAATGGTGGTCTTCTTACATTACTTCTACAAGGACGGCTGACAGCCAGTCCCTTGTTGTTAAAATATTGGAATCTTTCAAGTTTATATCTGTGGCCTTTGAAGGGGCATTCGTAATTTCCCGGGCCGTTACCCCAAAAAAGATGCCTCAAAAAGATCCTCCCAAAGATAAAAAACAAACGGCCAAGAAACTCCCTTTCTCTCAGCCAACAGATGCTCCAACAAGGACCAATAAAGAGAGAAAAGCCAAGGCCAAAGCCACTGTCAGCCTCCTCAAGGGTACAATCTTCCTTTACTTGCATATATATATATATATATATATATATAAACTTTTAATTGAATTTCTCTTACCCCCTTTTTTTTTTTTTTTTTTTTTTTTTTTTTTTTTTTTTTGCAGATTCAGACAGTGGAACTTTATCAGCCTCGCCTAATCTAGAAAACGTTGAGCCCCAAGATGATGAAATTTCCTCAAGCCAACTTCCTCAGCCTACAACAACTGAATCAATCATCATCCCTAATGTTCCTCCAGTTCCTCCAAAGGTAAAAGTTTTTATCTATTAACATACGAAAACAATCATATCGGCCCAATTATTAAAATTCTTGGCCGATATTGACTTCTAATTCTCGGCCACAACTATTATTGGCCGAAACAAACTTTAATAAAGCTTCCATCTCCAGGGGAAAAGAAAGAAATCAACTGCTCATGGTACTTTAAAAAGAACAAGATTGAGCAAACGTAAGAAACAAGAAGTGGGAGAAAATCTAGAAAGCCTTCATCCTACAGAAGACGTGGCCGATGACCCCGTAATTAATGTGACTGACACTCCTTCTGATCATTCCTCAGATGAAAAAGAGGTAAAGATAACTGTACTTGAAATTTCCAAACTTTTCAATTAATATGGTCCTTAATTTCTTCTCTTTTACAACAATCTCCTCTTCTTGACTTAGTCTATAGCCCAGTTAGAAATTTCAGCCCTCTGAAGGATTTTCATGATCCCATTGAGGTGCCCTTCAATGTTCAAGTCACTCCTGCTAAAACTTCATCCCAGGGAGATAGCACAGCGGTTCAGCCAGAATTTCCTCCTCCAGAAACCAGTCATCAGCCACTCTTAGTGACAGACATAGCCGAATCATCTAAGGTATTGACTATCTCATGTCCCCAAAAAAAAAAAAAAAACTTAAGATCTAATCTTTCCTCATTTTGTCAGGTTGTGTATGAGAAAACTCAAATTATTCCTTTACTTCCTCCACAAAAAGTTCCTGCTTCATCCCTATTGGCTTTGAGCAATTTTCTTAAGGATGTGGTGGCTTCAGTGACCGAAGAGAAAGAAAGTGAATCTTCTGGAGCCACCCCAGTCACTTCAACCAATATCCCTATACAATCCTTAGAAGAGACCAAAAAATCTTTACTTGAGATCTTGAAAAGGGATGCTGCTGATCTTCCTAATTTTGAAAGTGAACTCACAGCAGTGCTTTCTACACTCAGCCAGTACCCAGACTTTCCGGTTGATCTTCAAGCCACTATTGCTACCTTTAAAGGCCAGGTACCAACTCTGACCGATGATATTTTCCAAGCCAATGAAGCAATCAACCAATTCAATAAGAGTAAAAACAGGAAGGATACCCTTGCTAACCAATTGTTAATTCAAGCTTCCTCCTTTGAAAGAGTGAATACAGAGTTCATCGGCCTCGAGGAAAGAGAACATGTCCTTCAGAAAGAGATCGACCAGATCCATGCTCGTAAGGCCATCTTGTCTGCTGAAGCTGCCACATTGCAGTTTGAAGCTCAAGACCTTGCTCACGAGCATGCGAATCTTCGTGGAGAATTACCCCAATTGGAAGAGTCAAAGAGGCAGGCCATGGTGGCCTTCAATCGGTCTTTAGTTATTTGGGCCGATTTCAAGGAAAAATTTGCAAACATATGAATTTTTTTATATTAGCTTCCTTTTGTGGCCATCTTAGTGTATGATCTTTAAATGATGTAATCTTTTACACTTCAATGAATAAATGGCCTCTTTTGTTACTCCAAACAAGCATCAACATTTTAGCGAGAAAAATTTATTAAAATAGCCAAATCAGCCTAGAAAAATAGGCCGATTTTTATTACATAAAGGTACACATGGTCAGCCATAAGTACTGGCTAACACTAATTTTCCCTTTCAAAGATTGTCGGTACGTACCTCTTAAGGTACTTGCCATTAATGGGATAGTCATGTAATCGACCACTGAAATACTTCAGCCTATATGCTCCTCCACTTAAGACTTGATGGACCAAGTATGACCCTTCCTATTTTTGGGACCACTTCCCATATTTCCTATCGACTTTACCCACTGGCAAAACAACTTTCCAAACCAAATCTTCTTCAGCAAAAGACTTAGGTTTTACCCTCTTGTTGTAGATCCTCATTACTTTCTTCTTATGAGCTATGATATGATCCAAGGCATCCCTTCTGAATTCATCCAAATCTTCCAATTCTACCAACATTGCTTGAGTATAATCAGCTGGAGTTAGATTATTTTGAAAAGCAACTCTGGCTGATTTAACCTTCATCTCCATAGGCAGAACAGCATCATGACCATAAGTTAACATGTATGGTGTAACTCCTGTGCCTGTTCTTTTTGAGTTCCTATAGGCCCATAAAGCTTCAGACAAAGTCTCATGCCACCTTCTTGGCTTATCTTTGATCATTTTTTCAATGATCTCAATTAGAATTTTGTTTGAAGATTCGGCCTGGCCATTTGCTTGAGCATAGTATGGCGTAGAGGCTGACATATGAATATTCATGTTGTGGCCGAATTGTAGTACATCAGTTGCTCTAAATACTGTTGCATTGTCTGAAATAAGTGTTTCTGGAATCCCAAATCTGTGGATGATGTTTTGTTCCATGAAATTAATCACTGTTTGCTGATCAACCGCTTTGCAAGCCTTGGCCTCGACCCATTTAGTAAAATAATCTGTGGCAACAATCACCCAGTGATGGCCTTCGCTTGATGGTGGATTAATTTTACCAATAAGGTCAAGGCCCCAACCTCTGAATGGCCAAAGTTTGATTATTGGCTGTAATTCTTTTGCTGGTACATTTTGAATCGGCCCGTGTCTTTGACAAGCTTGACAACCTTTTGAGTAATCTATGCAATCTTTTCTCATTCTCGGCCAATAATATCCATACCTGCGAATCAACCATCTCATTTTAATCCCAGCTTGGTGAGCCCCACAGCTGCCCTCATGTACCTCGGCCATAACCTGAAGTGATTCCTCCTTGCTTATGCATTGTAATAAGAGCCCATCTTCTAACCCTTTTCTGTATAGATCCCCATCTAGAAGCACAAAGTTGATCGCTTTTCTTTTAATACTTCTATCAGCCTTGATGTTTGGATTTTGAAGGAACATTATAAATGGTATCCTCCAGTCATCGTCGGCCAAATCTTCTACATCAATTGTCCAAGTATCAAACATAGTATTTCTCAATTCGGCCGATGGCAAAGATCTTCGTGTTATCTTTATCAACTGATCTTCTATTCCGGCTGGTACTCTTATTCCAGAGGCTGCTTGAGCCATGCTGTTGGCCTCCTTATTCTGCCCTCTCAGCCAGAACTTAAGTTGAACATTATCAAATTGATTAATTAATGAAGTGGCCAGAGAATGGAACGGCCTTAATTGCCAACTTAGGCACTTAAAATCTTCAGAAATTTGGCTAAGGACTAAGTTTGAATCTCCAAAAATCTTTACATCTCTAACAGCCATTTCAATTAAAATTTCCAGGCCGATTATAAGTGCTTCATATTCGGCCTGGTTATTTGAACATTTAAAATCTAAAAAGAAAGAGAACGAAGCCTTTCTGCCAGCTGGCGAAATAATAACAATACCTGCTCCTGCTCCATCAGCCGTGCTTGATCCATCAAACATCAAGATCCAAGGAGTCAAGAATATAGCTGATGACTCCAATTCATCATAAACCCATGGATCAATATCAGTTGAAGGATGATCGGCCAAAAAATCAGCCAGAACCCTTCCTTTTACTGATTTTTGTGAGACGTAGATAAAATTAAATTCCATCAAAGCCAAAGTCCACTTACCTATTCGGCCAGTGATCAATGGCCTTGATAGCATATACTTGATCACGTTAGTCTGACAAAGAATGTAAACATCAACAGGCCGCATGTATACTCTCAACTTCATGGCCGAATAGTACAAGGATAAACAAAGCTTCTCAATTGAGGAATATCTGCATTCTACATCAGTTAGTACTCTACTCAGGTTGTAGACAGCCTGCTCCTTTCCATGTTCATTGTCTTGTGCGAGCATACTACCAATTGATTCTTCTGCGGCCGATAAATAAAGCTTTAACGGCCACTTCTTTCTTGGAGGCATTACAATCAGGGGGTTTGCCAAATATTCTTTTATTTTGTCAAAGGCCTTCTGATGGGATTCGTCCCAATGAAATTTCTCATGTGACTTTAATTTTACTAAAGTCGAAAAGACATGCACTCGGCCAGCATGGTTAGAAATGAATCTTCTAAGAAAACCTACTTGGCCGAGGAACCTTTGCACTTGTTTTTTGTCGGCTGGGGCCCTAGCATTTATAATAGCTTTGACCTTGTTCTGATCAACTTCAATACCTCGTTTGTGTACCAAGAACCCCAAGAAATTCCCGGCTGAAACTCCAAATGCACACTTCAATGGGTTCATTTTCAATTTGTGAATCCTCATCCTTTCAAAGGCCCTTTTCAAGTGTTCCAAATGCTGTCTCTTGGCCGATGATTTCACAACCACATCATCTATATAAATTTCCATGAATCGGCCAATCATATCATGAAAGATAGAATTCATTGCCCTTTGATAAGTAGCCCCAGCATTTTTTAGGCCAAATGGCATCACAATCCACTCAAAAGTACCAATTGACCCAGGACATCTAAAAGCCGTTTTATGAACATCTTCCTCGGCTAAATAGATTTGATTATAACCTGAATGGCCGTCCATAAAAGACAATATTTCATGCTTAGCGGCCGAATCAATAAGTTGATCGGCCACAGGCATTGGATATTCATCTTTTGGAGTGGCATTATTTAAATTGCGAAAATCCACACAAACTCTAAGTTTGCCATTCTTCTTCATTACCGGAACAACATTAGACAACCATTCAACATACCTAACTGTTCGAATAAATCCTGCCTTAAGAAGTCTCTCAATTTCTTCTTTAATTTTGAGCATTACTTCCGAAGACATCCTTCTTGGTGGTTGTTTATATGGCTGAAAATCTTTCTTGATCGGTAATCTATGTTCTACCAATTTTCTAGACAGGCCAGGCATCTCTTCATAACTCCAAGCAAAGCAATCCTTATATTCATTTAATAATTTAATCAAATCGGCCTGGAATTTAGGCTCAAGCAAAGCACTAACAAATAATGGCCGATTATCTTTTTTAGTACCAACATTTATTTCCAATAAAGGATCTTGCACCTCTGCTTTATTATCTTCCATCCTGGAAGGGGCTGACTCCAAATCTTCAAGTTGGATTGCATCCAGCTTTTCGAAACCTTCTTCAATTATATCGGCCGTGCTGGCCGATACCTCTTCATATAGTTGTTATTCTCTGGCCAATCTCTTCTCAGCCAGATATGCTTTCAGTCTGATGCAAGCGGCCCTGAAAGCTTGCCGCTTCTTTTCTTCATTGGTTTTGTGATCCATTAGTAACATCTTCAATGTCCTTGATGGTCAACCTGAAAATATCAATTTTCGGCCGAGCTGCTTCTGACAATAATTCTTTAATATCAGCATTAATTAAATTCTTCTTCATTGTTGCCGCTGCTGGTCGTCCCATCCTGTTAATGCCAACAAATTTGATAGGTACAACAGTTTCATCATAAAGTGCAGCCTCAGCCGAATACACCCTAGCTATAAAGGGTTTGTTATCGGCCTCAACAATTTTTACCTCATTTCCGTCCCAAAAAATCAACATTTGATGCAAGGTTGATGGGATGCACATGTTAGGATGAATCCAATCTCGGCCTAAAAGGAGATTATAGGCCGCGGTTGAATCAATGATAAAGAAAGCCGTAAAGGATGTCTTACCGCCAATAGTAATTTCCAAAGGTAGAATACCTTTAGTGTTACTAGATCCTCCATTAAAACCACTGATGGCCACGTCGGTTGGTACTATATCATCCATGGTTTTACCCAATTTCTTCAAAGTAGTTGCTGGAATGAAATTCACCACCGAACCATTGTCAACCAAAACCCTATTGATTGGCTGACCCTCAACCCATACTTTAACATACAACGACCTCAACTGCTGTGTCATGGACAAAGGTGGTTTTTCGAAAATGATTTTATCGGCCTTAGATGGCTGATCCTGAGAGATCAATCCTATCCCGGCCGATGAACTTGTCGAATCGTTCTTAATTTCTGAAGATTCAGCCTTTTCTTCCTGCTTGGCTGACTCAACATCCCTGTTCATCGTTGGTTCTATACTTGCTCCAAACACAGAAGGCAAAACAAATACCATGTTACAATTTACCTTATCCGGGAGAGAACCAAAACGAATTCTGTACTTGGCCGCATGCTTTGGATCCTGGTCGGGCTGATCATCTTTTTTTTCATAAAAGCATGCCTTATTCTCAAAGGATGTAACGACCTCCATGTCTTCAGCCACCACTGGTTCAATTTTCCTTTCTAGTTGATCATGGTCGATCTTGTCTTCTTTCCTTTTGAGTTCTGCATTTTTCCTTTGCATCCTCCTTTTTTGGGTACGTGTAGGAGGCTGCTTAGGAAACTTTGGGTGACTTACTCGAGTCCATCTGCCATGGTCAACCAAAGGAGGCCTAACCGTTCTTACACGGCTAGATTCTTCTCCTTTTTGAACCCATATTTCTGACTGAATTGTTGGTTTCCTTTTGAAACTAGGATAAAAATGTTGTTCTGGCAGGACTCTATCGGCCACCGATGACCGAATGATTCTCACTGCCCTCGGCCCATTTTCTCTAAATATTGATCGATTGATTTCTTCGTGATTCTGTCTAGGCTGATGGCCTAACCTTTCATGAACACTGCGCTTTCTGGTTGATTGGAAATAGCCCCTCTTGTCTGAGTCATTCCTTCGGCCTTTGCAATTTGGACAACAACCATGGTTGATGAGGGCAATTTGAGCTTCTCTTAACTGAATTTCCAAGTCCTTAACTTTCTGCTCATCATTACTGGCCGATGAACTTCCAAGAACTTTTGGTAATCTTTCCTGTCTACCATTATCAGCGGCTTTTTCAGTTACCAGGCTGATTACATTGGTACTGACAATATTAGGAAATGGATCGCCATCGACCCCCATTACATCTAGCTTCTTTTCAGGGAATTTCAATACACCTTCATCGATAGATTTCTGCAATACATTTCTAAATACATAACAATTGTTAGTAGTATGATTCCATGAATTATGAAATTTGCAGAACTCTCTTCCTTTTAAATCATTGGTCGATGGTATATTGTGTCCTTTTGGCAAAACGATTTGTTTGTCGGCCAACAAATGATCAAAAATTTGTTCTGTTTTGGCCAGATCAAACGTATAAACCTTACCAGTATCAGCCGTACCCTTCCTGGCCGATGAAGTCGATGGCTGAGTACCACTGGTGGATACATTTGGTTTTGTTAAAGCGTCACATACATAAGGTTTCTTTAGAATGACTTCGGCTAAATTAGCTTCAAAATCTTCCTCTTCAACCACATCAGTTGAATAAACTTCATAGTTGGGGTCCCTATAGTACGTACCTTTAGAGGAATTTTTTCGTTCTTTCTCCTCTTTGAGAACCAACTCATACCTGGTAGCTTTCTCGGCCAGGTCATACATGTCACGAAATGGAACTCCTTCAAACCTCTTCCGAAGTTCAAAATCAAGGCCGTTCAAAGCCAAACGAATGTACTCCTGTTCTGGAAGAGGTACACGACATCTTAATCTTGCTCTCCTGAATCTTGCAATGAATGTCTCGACCGATTCACTAGGCAATTGACTTAGCCTGGATAAATCGGCCAGAGTAGGTTCTGTCTCCGTACGGTAGAACTGATTGTGGAATAATTCCTCCATCTGTGGCCAATTAAAAACAGAGTTAGGAGGTAGACGAATATACCATGAAAAAGCTGCCCCTGTCAAAGAGTTAGGAAAAAGTCTCAATTTCAACCACGGGCTAACACTGGCCTCTCCACATTGAACCGTGAATCGGCCAATGTGTTCCACGGTCGATTGATTCCCTTCTCCACTAAAGGTTACAAAGTCAGGGACTTTATATCCTCTAGGGAACTCAACTTGGTCTACCACCTCTGGATAAGGAGTTCTATAAATTGGTCGGCCGGCACCTCTAAGTTCCAGGCCATATTCTTCTGTGAGTAAATCAGCTAATTGTCTTCTATCTAACATGACTTGAGGTTGCTGATTTAATATTGGTGGTACCTGATTAAAAACTGGCGGCTGATTAGCCGCTGGTTGATAGCAATTCGGCCAATCATGTGGCTGATTAGCCAGATTCTGCCCCCCGAGCCCTACCTGTGGCGGCACATGAGTATACAGTAGGTTCGGTGGCCTCCACCTGATCTGATTGCCCCCCGAGTTCAAAGGCATCCGAGGAGGGTTTGGTAGAATTACCTGTGGCTGCGAACCTACTACTGGTGGCTGATTAGAACCTGCCAACGTAGGCTGAGGATAGCTTTCTGCCCAGGTGAGTAGCGTATGAACCGGCTGACTTGATGTTGTACCTGGTTGGAGTGTCACTACTGGCGGCCATGGCTGTGATGTTTCAACGGCCCTCTCTGGCCGAACAGCTTGTGATAGATTCGGCTGAGAAGCCGATTCCTGATTGTTGGAGCTGCTAGCTTGAGTCGGCTTGTTCAAAATAAAGGCTGAGAGTTGGGACATATTTTCATGCAAGTCGTTGTATCGTGCTCCCATCCTTCCCATTGCATCTACCAAGGAGCTAACCTGTGCTTGAAGAACGGCTAACTCATCAGTAGGACCTGCTGCAGAGTTCTCAGCCTGTACTGGCTGATCGCCTTCCTCCAAATCTTCATCAGTAGCCACGGCCTTAGAATTTTTTGTGAGCCGCGGCATATTTGCCTCTTTTATAACACTCTAGTAGTAGTCCCACCGGGCGTGCCAAAACGTGTTCGCGCGGTTTTTGTTCCCTACGTCGGTCGATGGACTCTTCGCGGGCGTGCCAGAGTATTTGTACAAAATACCCAAAATATGTAATTGAACACCAGCCTATCCCTTTTTCCGATGGCTGACTCTCAGGCGATTGTGTGGGAGAGAGACTAGTAAGAACTCCCAGCAAGGTTCTTTTATGCCTTGTTTGTAGTAAGGACTTTTTAGAGTGTCTAAAGAAATGCAACGGCTGATGAATGTTTGAATGGATGGAATGGCCGAGTGAAGACAGGCGGCAAGAACTTAATCGATTGCCGGCCGAACGTGATGGCGAGAACTTAATCAATCGCCATCAGCCAAACACAATGGCAAGAATTTAATCGATCGCCACTGAAACGTGATAGCAAGAATTTAATCAATTGCCATCAACCAAGTAATGACAAGAATTTAATCAATTGTCACTACGATTCAATGGCAAGAATTTAATCAATTGCCATTGAATTAAAAGCCTAACTAAAATTGCGTAATTTAAATTGGCATAATTGAAATTGAAAGAAAGTAAATGGCTGAATTGAAATAGTTGACAATGATCTAATCAATTGCCATTAAATTGAAATAAAGAAACTGATAGGAAAAAATGACGTAGAGTCAATTGAAAACATTTTTAGTTGAAATGCATGTTTTGTGGTGGTGCTGGACAAGTTAGAAATGGAATACAATACTTCTATTTATAGAAGTTCTATCTCAACTTATTTTCCTAAGTTATTGCTAGAAAATCTCTCCTTCTTTGATTCTTTTTCTTCACAATTTGAACTCAGTCAAATCCTATTGTTATTCTGCTTCCTTTCTTGTTTTGTTTCAGTAGGAAATCTCTGTAAAAACAACCTTCCTCGATTTAATCACATGTAAGTTGCCGAGATATTGCTAAAACGTTGCTAGAAAGTTGCTGAAAAGTTGCTAATTTTTAGCAACTCCCCTCCTTAAGTTTAGCAGCCGTGTTCTATCCCAAGTGGCCCATCCTTTAGCGCCATGTCTTCAAAGCTTTCCTTCTTTCATCAAACTAAACTTCCTATTTTATAGGAATTTAGTTATTGAGTTTCATCCAAACTCTAGCCTTTTCCTTTTCTGTTAACATCCCATTTTGAAAAAAGTCAAATGTGAGTTGCTATATTTCAGCAACTGCCATATCATTAGGTGGCTGAAATATATCTTTCTATATTTGCTCCTAATATCTTCAAACTGGCCGATCCATTCTTGGACATGCTCAACCCTTATCGGCTTCCCATTGGTCCACGTTGCTGCTGAAGTGGCTGCCAAGTTTTGGTGCCAACAATACCTATAAGGAACTTTATTTACTTAAAATTGGGTATATTTATTCCCGATTCCATAACAAAAAAGAAATTTATATCATTTAGATTGGGCGCTTGTAGAATCGTCAACTGGATGCCAATATCGGTTGAAAAACCACAAGGAATCAGCTTCAACAGCATATCCATCTTGATTGCGATGCCAACTATATAGTAAGAATAGTTCGTTTTTTAATATAAAAAATGGCATGACCGAAACTGGCCTCACAGAAAGCTGAGTATTTTGGCCGTCATGCTGCACAGTAGAACGTGTTTGATTTACTTGGGTCAAACAACAGGAACTAATTGTTTCAAAGAATGCCAAAACTATAATACAAGTTAATCTTACTTGGTTGCCAAGCCTTCAAGATTTCCACCATCACCAATGGTAATGTACACGGGCGCAGATTGATCACTTACAGGACTAGAAATGCCATTTGCAACGTTGTAAGCAATGTTGGATACACATTCCTGTGACATATTTACATTAGTACGCAGAAATAGCACTATAATATCAACTTGTGCTTTGAAGCATGATAAACAGAAGCAAAAGTGTACTTACCGATCGTTCATATGCGTGAACATGACCCGCAAAACACAATATCTACTTTGTATTTTACAAACCATGGCTCACACATGACTCTCATGGTTTCCCCTTCCATGTAATGATAGTTGTAGCTGTTGTACCATGGGGAATGCATTAAAACGATCAACCATGGTGTCTCACTCCTGTTTACATTCATGCAGTGGATATTTAAGCACTAATAAGGTTTTAGACTGATAATATATGTAGGCATAAGTTCCACTGTACATATGCATGTGTCCGGGGTCATCATTCATGCCAATGAAATTTTGCAAATGCCTATAGACTTACCGTACGCCGAATAAGAAGACAAGATAATTATGTATGCTGAAGCCCTCTTGATTGAGTACCAAAAGGGAGCGGTGCTGTTTGATGCTTTATAAGGTACATGATACCTGTGAGTATAGGGGGCTTGAAGGGTTCATTTTCACCCTGCAATAAAATCACCACTATTCTGTCACAACTTCATTTTTTTAGAAACATTCCAATGCTTAGCAAATAAACATACAATGTTTGAATTATAAATTGCAAAGCGCCATCTTGGTAGTAAGTAGTAATTCCAGAGTCGATATTTCACCCTACAATAATATTAGAACTTTGTTAATTTCCAAAGGAGGAGATCAATTTTGGGATCAGTCGCTTGGAAATTGTCACAGCAACCAAGAGGATCAAGACTGCATAGATTAAGCCCACATCTATACAACTGTTAATCTCAGAAAAATAATAAAACAAAAAAATCCTTAATTATCTTATATAAATAAATATGAGTATATATATAAGTATTAATAAATACCTATTAATTATATGGATGAATAAGAAACTTAAAACTAAAATAATTCCTCCTTTAGAACGAGGGAAAATGGAATCTCCTTGGACATGATTTTATTTTTTATTTAAAAATTTATTAATTAACCAAAAAAAAAAGAGAAAAATTTACAGATTAGTAATTGGGACCAAGTAATCAACATAGATATAAGCATATACTGTATTATTGAATGACTTAGTACTTAAGAAAATATCTGCTCTACTCTACACCTTAAGGTTTCTAATCTCACTCCAAGACTCGTTAAAATTTCTCTACAATGGAGACCCAACCCCTCACTATAAAATAGTTTTTCCCCACTCATTGCATTATTCAAATCTAGAGTATGCAAGAGCGGATGTAGGGGTAGGCTCTGGTGGGCTTGTGCTCAATCAAAAAAAAAAAAAAAAAATTACCATAATAATTTTAGCTCAACCCAAAAAAAAATTATTAATAGAATTAGTCCACTCAATTAAGCCCAAATCAACTCAGCCTCCATACTAAAATAAAGGCTCAAGCCAAATACACCCAAGACTGGTCCTGACCCATGGCGACAAAGGCCTCAAAATTTATGCGGCCATGATGGGCCACCAAAAAAACCAAAATACTTTTAGGGCAACTCATTTCAGCCTCCCCCAATCGCTTCCACCTCTATTCTCATTCTCGACTCTGAACTTGCCGCCCCCCCTTCTCTCTCTGCAACTGCAAACTACAAAATCTACAACAATCAGAAGTTCAAAACCCATATATTTTAGTTTATCTATCTGTCTGCAATAATCAAAAGTTAAAAGCCCATATCGGCATATCATTTCAGATTGTTCAAAAAATCAAAACCCATATCTTTCAGTTTCCATCGCCCGCTGTTCCAGTTTAGGTTATGTAATACCCCCGGATTTCTAAATGCAGATTGGCCAGGCACACGCCCGAATACCTGAGGATATCAAAAATAAAATCAGCAATAAACGAACACAGATTACAAAAGAATAAATAAAATGCTGACAAGAAACTAAAATGATAATTCAATAATAAACCTCAGAATATATTTCCATTAATTAATAAACTTTTTTGATACAACTGATCTTCCAAAAATACAATTCGGGAATCCATACTGTGTGGACCCCTAGAAAATTCAAACTAAACAAATGACAGCAATAATTGTCTAAATCAGGAAACTGGAACTCTTATGTAGATAAACCGGAAGAGTGAAGTAGATTGATCCCTGCTCAGCACGAATAATCTCTACTCCTGACGAATACCTGAAAAATAATGGTAGGTCAGGCCCACAAACAAGTTCTACTCTACTTCAGTCCAAGCAGAGATTCGATACACGTGTACATCCTAATCAATACAACAATAACTAGTAGTCCGTATATATATATATATATATATATATATATATATATATATATATATATATATATATATATATATATATGCACACTAAAGGAACCTCACTAGACTATAGGGTTGTCTCAACCTGAATAGCAGGCAACATGCAAAACACACATATAGTGGACATGAGTACCTAGACCTACCAGGGTACACAACTACACTATATCTAGCTACAGCCCTAACCACTGATCCCGAGAGTCAAGCTCATATCATGACACCATACTTATATATATATAATCTAATAACCATCCTATCTAATATAAATTAATCCTCCATAAGTCATTCAACTTGTTCAGCTGACCTGACTTGAATATAAGTAGGACTTAACATTTTAGTTAATCTATTCCCTTATATAATAAATTAATCCTCCACAAGTCATTTAACTTGTTTAGCTGACTTGACTTAAATATAAGTAGGACTTAACATTTTAATTAATCCATTCCCTTATATAAAATAAGTAGGACTTAATTGATAAGTTAATTCGTCCTTAGAATGCCACCGTCCCATACCGGTATATTAAACCACACAATCCAACAATTGATGTAACAATTAAGGAAATACATTAAACAATCCAGAAATAACTATGATAATATGATATCAAGTTATCACAACATAGGAATGACTTATTATTTATTTAGGCTTCCTATATCCTATGTCCTACATAAATTGAATCTTATACATGATGATATTTCATTATACCATCAAATAAGCATTCTCCATATCCAATTCATATTACACATTTAATCTCAATTGTTAAAATATTTTAAAAGATTAACTCCATTCGTTTGTATAAAACATTCAAATAGCAAGCATCATTATGAATGAGTCTATTTAAATTTATTTAAACCCAAACCTAGTCCCTATTTAATGTTCAGGAATCCTAGGCATGTTCTACGTTCCATCATTCTACAGATATGAAAAATACATAATTTAAACATATAAAAATTCACACCAGAAATCAAATCAAAATCATGCGTTTATCAATTCATAAAACAAGAACAGATATGAACCAATTTCATACAACTTATGTTCTAATCCAATTAAACATGCATAATTATTTAATTTTATGTGTTTAATAAATCCTGCAATTTCCCAGGCATGTATAGAAATACGAATCAAATGGAAAGAGATAGAAGAAGAACTTACCTTAAACTTTCGGATTGAAAGTTAAACTTCTTCTTCCTGGATATTCTCTCTGCAGGGTTTTTCTCATCCTTCCTTTCTTTTCCTTCTTCCTTCTCTAACTCTCTCTTTCTAGAATATATCACGTGAATATTTTTAGCCTCCTTTTACAACCTATAGGTATATATTTATAGGTTAAATAAAATAACCCTAACCCTTTTCCCAATCCAAGTCAAGTTTAAAAAAATAAATATTAAAATATTAAAAAGGTAAGTAAAATATATTAAGTATATAATTTATGTATGTCTTTATTAAATAAATAAATTATACACATCACATTATTTATTAATGGATTATCCAATAATACCTAAGTTACCATAATATTATAAAGTAACTTAAAACATAACACGTATCAAATCTATATATATTTTTATTATTTAAATATAAAATATATACATCAGATTAAATATTACTACCCAAGTTACTATAAAAGTAATAAATAAATTACCCATTATTTATTAATGCATTATCCAATAATACTTAAGTTACCATAATATTATAAAGTAACTTAAAACATAACACGTATCTAATCTATGTATATTTTTATTATTTAAATATAAAACATATATATCAGATTAAATATTACTACCCAAGTTACCATAAATGTAATTAATAAATTACCTATTATTTATTAATGAATTATCCAGTAATACTTTAAGTTACCATAATATTATAAAGTAACTTAAAACATAACACGTATCAAATATATGTATATTTTTATTATTTAAATATAAAACATATACATCAGATTAAATATTACTACCCAAATTACCATAAAACTAATTAATAAATTACTTTCCCTTTTATATATGTATATAATATATATCTATATATATATATATATACACACACAACTAACCATGGGTAATAATTCGTACCCAGCCAACCTCCTATCCGAGTAGTCCATTGGACCCCAATTGATTGGCCCATTACTCCTAACCATAACCATAAATAATAATAATAATAATAAAATAAAAGAAAATATTTAATTTACAATTAATCAAAACACCATTTAAGTACATAATCTAATTAAATAATTAACACATAGACAAATATAAATAACACATAAAGACAAAATCAAAAACTCAAGTAACACTTAATTTAATAAAACCCATAAGCAATTAGTCAGATAATCAATTAAATAATTAAAAATACAATTAAAACAAATAAATAAATACCGAGACTATTCTTTTAAAATTAGGGGTATTACATTCTTTCCCCCTAACAAAAGGAATTTTGTCCTCTGAATTCGACTTTACTTTCATCCATTATGCTTAGAAACAGTGAACGAAAAACATCCTCCTATTCCCAAATAGACGCAACCTCACTATGAGGGCTCCACTTAACTCCAATATACCAAGTAGTATACAAGGTTCCTATATTTTAAGAAACACAATAATCATACAATGCATAAGTTGTATCAAATAACAACGTAATCCTCCTATTTCGACAAGGGAATGATTTACATACCTCCAAGTGCCATAGAATATACGCATAAACTCCTATGCACCCAGCGCGAATAATTTGGTAACGTTAATCCAGAGGCGACTGCCTCAATTTCGAAACATAATCCTCTAAAAGTCAATGTAATAAGTAACATTAACCTTTCTCCAAAAATCGCATTTCTTCCTACATGAAAAACAGAACGAGCAAAGAAAACTCTAGTATACGAGTTCAACTATTTATAACATCCCACTGCCGCCTCCCAACCGCGCGTAATTCAATACCAAAGGAAAATATTTCGCTCCGATGTATTTTTAAATGAAGTCAAGGTCTAATTATACAACCCTTACTTCCATTTCCAACCAACAAATGAGAGGTATGCATTGTGAAAGATACAAAACCCCTAAAGTTGTCACACTAACCTCCTCGTGCCAACAATATCACAGACAAAATTTCGACAAGTGAAGTAAACACTTCCAACTGTCCATGAAAATCTAGGATATACGCCTTAAACATATCCTTTATGGTCTAATTTAATCTCTCGATTAATTCCTCCGTCTATAGATATGAAGTAGAGCTGCTGCTCCAAAATCTTCATAAAGCTCTTTCGAAATAGCACTTTGCATCCACTAATATGGACATTCAAATGTTATAACACTGCTATCACTGAACTATAGAACTATTATGAAGTTTTAAAATAAGCATCACTCAAATTTATGTCCTCAAGCGATCTTTCTCAATCCACCAATTGGATTTCATATGGAAAATTGAAATTCCAAATCAATGTCGATCCTTCCCATCGACAGTGACTCCTGTTTAGTTCAACTTCCATATTTGTTATAGGAAGTGGCTAAAGATTCATATAATATCTGATGATCAACTTTCCACCTTTGTAGCAGGTTTTACACTTAGGGAAATTATATACACATCCTTATCTGTACCTGTTCACCAAAACTGATATTTGATGTCGTGATGTACCTTCTAACCGTCTGGGTGTACCAAGAAAAATTATAAATTTTCATCTCAGTCGCCCGACCGTCATATCGCTTTTTGCAGAAAACTACTAACTCCTCCTCTAGTACCTTAAACTCCATCTGAGTAAGGTAACACCTTCTCTAGGGTCAGCTTCGATATTCAAAATTGACCTCCTGAACTACCTTAGTAATAACAAGTGTTATTATTACACCTGTTATACATTCAACTGATAACTCATCAATGAACCGAAAGATTTAAATATCCTATCGGTTGTTGAGAGCATCCACTTTCATCTTCGCTTCCAATAGATGGAACTTGATGATTCACACTCTGCATCCATCTAAGCCGTCTCGTGATCCATTATATTTGTATGAACTGATATCTTATCAGCTCAATCAAAATAGACAAAATGAAACTGATTTAATTTTATCAGTCAACCAATATCCCATCCAGAATCCTGAACCTTGTATCAATTCAGCAATCATTCAACTCAATCTGTGAAAATGCTCTGTCATTTCCACTTCAGTATAGAAAATAGTTACAAGGATCTAGTGATCTCTGATGGTCCATCTCTACTATCTAATAAATATTAGACTTAGAGAAAAATCACTATATCCCTCTTCATACCTGTCCTCTAAACATCTGCTTCATACTGTAAAGCATTATGTTTCTACCAGGGTGAATAAAGAACTAAGAGTTGTGAAACTCAGTCCTTGCATCCTCTATCCAATTTGTCTGCAGAAAGTACCGTTAATCCGGTATCACCAGTTTTCATCTGTACCCATTGTTTAAATTGGAGCATCTTCAAAAGCGAATTCTGCAACTAAATCTATCCACCACTAATCTGTGATAAACTTACCGGTATTGAAAGTCAATCGGTAATTCCATTTATCAATAGTCAATTATGACTTTAACTCAACAAAAGTCAACAAACTATGGCCTTTCCATGTATACCACGCACCTCATCTTTATATAGGTGTTTGGTTTTACTATCTTGTCTTTGACACACCCTACTTCTTTAAGACAAGTTAGTGTTAATCCGACTTCTTTGTCTAACTTCAAAAGAATATGAAATCTTTTCATCCTCCACATAAGTCATCAATTTCTTAGCAACAGCTAATTGTTGCAAATTGTGACTAAAAAATAATTCCATATTATTTATGGAAATGAAGAGACTTAGTTTCCTCCTCCATGTGCAACACCGACAAATTCCTCCTAATGACACACCCTCGTGAATAAATTTTTGATTAAGAATTTAGTGCTAAATATTTATTCAGTCTCTTATCCTCACTCTGTGTCATTCCAATAAGTACTTAATCTAGTACTAAATCCCCCTTCCAACATGGTAACAACTTCTGAAATTTTCAAGAAGATGTTCAGCAAATTCAGCACCTCTGATAAATCATCATGGCGTTACAGTGATCTTTATTTACCACCACCTCAGGCATACCGAAACATTAACAACCACCAATATCATGACGTTGTGATATGATTCGAATCCATACCTAACGTAAAGTATATCAAACTAATCAATCTAGATTGTTTGACTCATAGTGATGGTTTAACTATCCCATCCTAAAACACACCATAATGACACATGTCCAGGTCCAATAGATTGGCTAGATTTATGTGTATCTACCAAATCCTACGACCGTACGCTCACAAATCTAGCGTAAATAGCGCTATTACTTTATGTTATTAAAACAATAGTTGCCTGATCACAAACTTGTGTCCCTAACTAAACCACATACCACTAACCAGCATAATCAACGAAAATAAAACACGTATAACAAACACAATAAAACAAAATATACTCCTACTTAGGACATCGTTCTTTCTAGAGAAGAAAGTCTCCTTTGAAATCAACCTTACTAGATTGTTTCATAATTTCCTTTTATAGTTTCGTAGATAATCATCCAACCTCGAAACATATTCTTTAAACATAGCTTAAAAGCAACATATGTTTGCTTAAGCAAATTCCAAGGGCTTAACTCTCATCCTCTTTTACACGGAATATAAACTATCTAACTTGGCTTTATAAAGCGAATTAGAACATCACAACAAAACCCACATACTTTCTTGAACGTGATATAAAATTATACGTTTCGTTCTGATAAGAACTCCATCAAATCCCCAAACTCCTGAAAATACTTCTTATATATCTCTTTTAGAGATGATAAGAAAGTTTAATTATATGTAGATTGATCAATACCAATTCTACAAATAACATTCGCTATACTACTAGCAGTTCAGATCACTTCGCGCGATCATCTATCTCAAGATTTAATACCCTCCCTTGGGATACTTTGAGAGCATTGTCTGGTGCATGTAGGATGTGGGATTGTATACGCTCCGTCGTAGATTATGGAACGTTCTTAGAGGTTCGATAATACTATTGTCGAAATTTTTTTTAA
Organism: Cornus florida; assembly: GCF_030987335.1. Classification (NCBI taxonomy): domain Eukaryota; kingdom Viridiplantae; phylum Streptophyta; class Magnoliopsida; order Cornales; family Cornaceae; genus Cornus; species Cornus florida. Next base: position 17,352,309 of record NW_026775572.1, on the reverse strand, counting down.
AAAAAAAAAGATATTTGCATTCAGTGGCATTTGTCATTATGATAATTGCAAGAAATATATATATATATATATATATATATATATATATTTTAATTGCAAATACTACCTAAATAGGCTATAGCGATCGTTGTTTGGTGGAATCGAAAAAATTTGACGAAATACGTAATCGAGATTTCATTATTTGATTCAATCGTAAAAAACTTGAGCAAGTCTAGACAAACAAATTGTATGATTGAGATTTGAATCGAAGGCCTCATAAAATCAAAGTTTATATTTATTTTTATATTTATTTTTATCTTGTAGAAGGTTAAATAAATTATATATATATATATATATATATATATATATATAATTGTGATAATTACAATGAGTTACGGCTTAGGTTGAAATAAACAAAGCACGGTGGGCTCAAAAGAAGACTTCACAGGACATTTTGGTTGACACAAAATAAGTCATTGCAAGTTTATTATTATAGAATATTGTTATGTTATGTTTGGAAATATCAAATTGTTGTTTGGAATTAGTTACTCAAATTCCGGCATTATGTTAATTTGTTGTTTTTTATTGGTTTATTTATTAGCCTTTACAGTGCTTAAGTACATTGTGCTTTGATTCTTAGTTTGTATCTAATTTAGTTGCGTTTAAATGGCAATCTTGGGGTTGCGGTTCCATCTTGGTCCCTTCCCTATTATGTACACATTAAGCCCACATCCATACAACTGGTAATTTCAAAAAAATAATAAAATAAAAAAAATCTTTAATTCTCTTATATAAATAAACATGAATATATATATATATATAAGTGTTAATAAATACCTATTAGTTATATGGATAAATAAGAAACTTAAAACTAAAATAATTCCTCCTTTAGAACAAGGGAAAATGGAATCTCCTTGGACATGATTTTATTCTTTATTTAAAAATTTATTAATTAATCGAAAAAAGAATAAACATTTGCAGGTTAGTAATTGGGACCAAGTAATCAACACAGATCTAAGCATATATTGTATTATTGAAAGACTTAGTACCCAAGAAAATATCTGCTCTGCTCCACACCTTAGGGTTTCTAATCTCACTCCAAGACTCATTAGGATTTCTCTACAATGGAGACCCAACTCCTCACTATAAAATAGTTCTTCCCCACCCATTGCACTCTTCAAATCTAGAGTAAGCAAGGGCAGAGGTAGGGGTGGGCTTTAGCCCACGCCAATTTTTTTTTTTTACTATACTAATTTTAGCCCAATCAAAAATAAAAAAATAAGTTATTAATAGAATTAGCCTACCCAATCAAACCCAAGCCAACTCAGTCACCAGCCATCATATTAAAATAAAGGCCTAAGCCAAATAAGCCCAGGGTCGGCCCTGACCCAAGGCGACAAAAGGGCCTCAAAAATTTATACGCCCATGATGGGTCACCAAAAAACAAAATATTTTTAGGGCAATTTTTTCTTTTTTTTACTATTTTTTTCCATTTTTTTTGTTGTTTTTTTACTGAAGGTCCTCTCAAAGAAAATATTTTATTTCATACTAATAATTTTATTTTTGACTTTTTTATTTTATTTTTACAATCGTATTCAACAAAATTAACATTTTTTCAATTCAATCAAAAGAGGTAACTTTATTTTTTGGTAATTTTTAATGGTCCTGGCAAAAAAAATAATTTATTCGATAAAAATAATTTTTTTTAATTATCTTCCTTTGTACTTTTGATTATTATTATTATTATTATTATTATTATTTAGGATCTTGACAACGAAGATAATTTTTTCACTAAATATAATTTTTTGGGGGTTTTTTTTTAATGTCAAAAGAGATAATTTTTTTAATTGTTACTTTTCATATTTTTATCTAGTCAAAAGAGGCAATTTATTCAACTTAACAAAATAATAATAATAAAAATAAAAAATTGTTCCTTCAAAACAATATTTTATTTTTAATTTTATTTTATTTGTGTTGACAAAAGATACTTAAAATATTAAAGATTAGAGATAAGGTGAGAAAATATGAAAAGGCAGTTGGTCATTTAAAAAGTAATAATTATTTAATTGAAAAGTTAAGGTTAAAATTGTCATTTCATTTGAGATTATAGTGCAGATGTTAAAAAAGTGGAGTGTGAATATAGCTTACCTATAATAATACTAATATATATAAAGGTTATTTTTATCAAATAAATTATTTCTTTTGACATGACCATAAAAAATTATCAAAAAACAAAGTTACATCTTTTGACAAAATTGAAAAAAAAAAAAAAAAAAAGTCAAATTTGTTGAATAAATATCTCTTTAGATTGTACCAAAAATAAATAAATAAATAAAAATAAAGAAGAAGAAGAAGAAGAAGAAATCACTATGGAATAAATTATCCCTTTGACTGTTAAAAATAAAATTATTAGTATAGAATAAATTATTTTCTTTGAGAGTACATCCTGAAAAAACAAAAAGAAAGGGATAAAATATATATTAAAGAAAGTAAAAAAAAAAAAAAAAAAATTAAAGTTGTATAAGGGATAGTTATGACATTATAAATTTAGGAATTGTGCATTAATGAATTCAATGACTTTCTTGTCATTTTCTTTAAAAGAAAATGATAAATGTAATGCAATTGGAGAAAAGTGGAGTACGAATATCTCTTCCTTTTATTTTTTTGTTTTAAACATTTGTGTCCTTTGGAGTTTTCCCACCACCAAAAAAAAAAAAAAAAAAAAGCTTTTAAGAATATAATTAGCATATATAGAAATGAGAATTATTTATTAACCCATGAATCTTAATTTGAGATTGTATCGTGAATTTGGAGCAGTGCTACACATTTTGAATCTTAATTTGAGATTGTATCTTGAATTTTACATGGCAATAACTAAAAAAATATGAATGTCCCTTATTTTAATACATAATATACTTTATTCATTTATGCATTTTTGTTTCCCATTTTAACAAACTAAACAAATTGACAATTAAAGGAAAAAGTAAGAATGAACAATAATTACACTGGTTTCTTTCTCTATTTATAATTTACTTTTATCAACTAATGTTTATTATTATTATTATTATATAATTTTTATTCGCTCTCTCGACTTTTGTATATCTTTATTTACCCAAACTAATGTAGAAGTATATCTTTGTTGACTATTTTTAAAATTTAACCATACTCAGAAAATATCAAATCAAAATATAATTTTAAAAAACTTAAAGTGAACAATGTAAATTAGGGTCCTTATTTACTATAAATAGATTATTCATAGTAAAAAATTGTAAATTTTAGTTTAATTATTTGAAGATTTAATAAAAAATGGTCTCCCAAACTAATTGAATTCCAATTATTGAGGTGGTGTTTGGGGGAGCTTCTAAACATCAAATGGGCTTTGATAATAAGTCCTTTGTTAAAGTAATTTTATTAGAAGGAATTTAAGACAATAAAGTTGTTTGGTGAGTACATTTCTGAAATGCCTTTTAACTATTATTATTATTATTATTAGTATTTTTTTTTTTTCCTGCGGTCTTTAAATTATCACCACTGTTTGCAAGTTTCTCCAGGGTCGAGGTAACTTGAATAGAGATAAAGGAATGATCAGAGATCCCATTAAGGTGGAAGGCGGCAGAAAAAAAGGAGTATAAAGACCAAAATTACTGTAATTTAACCTACCTATATTTCTTATGGCGAAGAAACCCATCACTGGAGGTGGTCTGGTCACCCACACATCGGTTCTCTTCCAATTTGTGTCTTATCTCCGTTGCAGTCTGGTTCAAATTGGTGGGTCACCGACGAACTGTTGTGGTTTTGTGGAGTCTGATTAGGTGCAGTGGTTTTGTGGAGTCTGATTAGGTGGAAGATTTTTAGGAAGATTAATTATATGAAAACTTCAAGAGTACTGAATTTTAGGGAAAATTCAGTTTCCTAAACTATTAGGGAAAATTCAATTTTCTAATCTGATTTAATTTCCTTATTGGTTTTGGATTCTACAAAAGGTAAGTTCTTATAGGACAAGTTTGGGACTCTGTAAATAGGGGTGAAAATTAGAAATAAAGGTGTGTCAATACAAAAGAAAGTAATTGAGAGAGAATTATCCTTGTAATTCTTCATCTTTTTCATAGTACATTTGTTCGGTGTGCTCCATGAACGTAGCCCTAAGATTTGGGTAAACCATGTATATCTTGTGTTCTTGTGTGTGATTTTTTTTATTTTTCGTAATTGCTTGTTTATTCCTTGAACAGTGTTGTTTATTTTGCGTTTCTACCACAACAACTGGTATCAAATCTGGTTAATTGTGTAGTGCAACTCTAGCACGAACGTCTTTCAAGTCTCAAAACGGCGTAAGAGGAGATTTCACTGGAAATTTTGGTGCCAACGATCAGATCTTCCGTTGGTAGCGCAAAACAGAGCTTTCAAAATTGTTTTATGGGGAGAGGATGAACAGAGTAAATGGCTACAGAGAACGAAGATAGGGAGATAATGAACTGAGAAGGCTACCAAAATTTTTTAAAGTTATTATTTAATTAATTGCCCGAAGTCAATCAAAATTTGCACTAGCGTTTTCTAAAAGTCCATTTCAGAAACTTCACCAAACACTCATAAAAATTGGAAAAGGACTTTTTAGGCTTACAAGCCCATTTTGAGGCTACAAAAAGCCCAGCCAAATAGGGCCTGGATTCTATAATGATAATTTTTTAGGGTTATTTTACGGTTTGGATTCTATAATGATAAATTTTTCTATTTTTTCTCTATTTCCTATATTAAAAACTTATTCGCAGCACAAGAAAGAAAATAATGGCACAGAAAGCAAGGAGAAAATCTTTCTATCCACACCTCCATCTCCACCCCGGACGGCAACCGAACTCCTTCTTTCTACATCCTGGTCTTAAGTGGCCTTGCATCTTAAAATACACAAAACAATCAAATAAGCAGCCACATAATTCGATATAAAATCACAAATATAAATTCATCAAGTTTAATATTTTTTTAATCAAGTTTATTTATTAATAATCCACGTTTGTGGTTTGATGAGAGATATAATATAGATATGTATTTTAATTATTCATTTTATATTTAAAAAAATATAAAAAATGTTAATAAATTAACCACAAAAAGAAAACTTTAATTTTTTATTATAATATAAGATTATTTTTTAAATATATATATATAATGTGGCACACATCTCGATACTTCAAAAAAATATGGAGTAATATTTACTCTGATTAATTCACATACTTTACATTATGTAAATGATGGCACAGTGTAGTGCGCTTGTACTATCCAGTTGGAATTGCACTCTGGGGTGTATAGAAATGGCAATTAGTTGCAATTAGGCCAAACCTCGGGGGAGGTCATTATAGTTTGCCCTTTTTTTGCAAAGACCCTCCTACTTTCAAATTTCTCTTTTTGTAAGTAGAATCATGACTCAACCAAAAAGTGTCAGACTTATGCAATGAATTCTCACTCATTTTGTCCGAATTTGTTATGAATTTATTTATTTACCCTCATTATTATATTATTAAAAATATCTAAAAATATGAAATGACTATTTTACGTTATACTTACAAGCACAAATTTTTTCTTTTTCTTTTTCGTCCTCCCATGCTTCTCTTTCCCCTCTCCCGCAGCCACCACTACTCAACCTCCCACCACTGCTGTCTCTCTCCACCAGACCTATTTTCACATTTCAATCCCAAGTACGACACAAGATATATATATATATACACAAATACCTATATATATGTGTGGAGGGAAAAAAACTCCCTCCAATAAGAAGCGTACACATCATCACTACACATATCTACATTCCAAGGACATGTGAGGCCCGTTATGCTCAAGCCCAAATTGAGTGTATTTTTAGCCCAAGACCATTGTTATCTATCTTCCAACCTCCATCAAGGCCGAATCAAGAGGTCATCAGCCCAACTCTTTAACATTTAACATCCGGTCCGTTATTTAAGCCCAGCCGGATCAAAGTATGTTCGGCCCAGTTATTCAAGAATGCATAAGTCCTACCAGTTGAAGGATTTACCATAGAAGGAAAATTCTGAGATAGGAAGTTCTGTACAAGGCAAGTTCTATGTATGGAAAATTAGACAATGGAAAGAACTCCATTAGTAAAGAATGTTTATATAGAAAGAATTGGAGGACAAGGAAGGTGAGTCCTACCATAATTTTACAATCTTTTTTTTATATAAATAGAGGCTTAGACCTCCAATAAAGGGATCAAGCAATTCTACGCTTCGACATATATTGTTCTCGTTTATTTTTAGTATTGATTGAGGGAGTTATTTTATTTTTCTTAACCATTATTGGTTGAGCGAAATTCTGCACCTACACTTTGGCGCCGTCTGTGGGAATCGTATAAAAATATACTCCCACTTGTTCTTCAAATCAAATCCTTAGTCGTATCTGGAATGTCAAACGGAGAGTCAGCAATGAATCAACAGATAGAATTGATGCAAAAGATGCGAGAGGAGTTCTTGCACCAATGTGAGACACTCCGGCAAACAAACGATACGAGTGTCGCCCAGATAGCTGCGCTTCAGCAGCAAACTCATACGCTGCACACGGCAATGGCCAGGCTAATGCCACAACCACCACCAGGCGATACTGCAGCACCACCCTCCACCCAAAATTTACCTCCAGTTCACGAGCCTCCGGCCAACGGGACACCACCTAACGGGGCTCGACCTAATGAGGTTCAACAACAGCAAGGGACAAGGTCCGAGGCGGTTGCTTCGGATAATCTCCCGCGTCGCACACAGGACGAACAGGCCGAGTCCAGCCATAGGCTTACGGTATGGTCCAATGGCGTTCCAGATGGCGCACGCGTACAAGATACCTTCGACGAAAAGAAGCTATTAAGAGTTCTGACCCCAGCCGAGATGGCTAGAGAGCACAAGAACTCCTTGGTCAAGACCCCCTTTACTGACGATGTGTACCTTGTGGAGAGACCAAGGAAGTTCACTATGCCATCCTTTACCCAGTTCGATGGGGCAGGAGACCCCTCTCGGCATCTCGATCATTATGCGCAAAAGATGGCACTGGACGATCATAACGATCCGTGGATGTGTAAGGTTTTTCCTACCAGTTTAACCGGAGCAGCGTTAGAATGGTTCAGGAATAGGCCACACAAGTCTATCCCTGATTATGAGACCTTGTGCACTATGTTCTTAGCCCAGTATTACGAAAATAAGAAGCAGAAGAAAAGTATCGCCAGCCTTTTCACCATAAGGCAAAGGAAGGGAGAAACTCTGCAAGATTTCTTATCCAGGTTTAACATGGAAGCCTCGGAGATAGCAGATTGCCACCCTGCCACGGCAATCGAAACATTTAAGTTGGCAATGATCCAGGGAACCAAGTTTCACACATCCTTGATCAAATATTCCCCCCCCCCCCCCCCCGGATATGCAGACTTTGAACGCTAGGGCACAAATCTACATTCGGTTGGAGGAAAACGTAGCCCACCGTGCACAGCACGCTACCCTCGTCACAGTGGAAAACAAGTCTCGAGAGAAAGCTGCAAGCACAAGGATATAAAAGGTTCTTCATGCCGCCACACAAGTCACCCAAGCGCCTGAGAAGAGGCAAAGGACAGAGGATAGGCTTACCCCTCTCCGTACTACCTTAGCACGCCTGTTCCAAGAGAATAAGATGAGGTTCGCAACTCCTCAGCCCATGAAACAACCTTGGGAGCAAAGGGACAAAAACAAACATTGTGCCTACCATAAAGACTATGGGCATACCACCAATGACTGTAGGTCCCTTCAGCGATAGGTAGAAAGCATGATAGCGAGAGGAGAGTTGGTGGAGTATCTCGCCACGAAGGAGTACGTAAAACCTCGGGAGGTTAACCCTCGACGAGTAGAGGGTGGTCAGGTAAAGGTTATCCATGCCATACACGGAAGGTCAGAGGATGATGAAGAGTCTGAAGAGTTGTACAGATCCAGGCTGAGAGAGGCTCATAAGTTACGAAGGTTGTCTTCGGTAAACACGGTTGCGCCAGGCAGCATCAACATTGGATTCGGTAACAATGATCTGTCTAGAGTCCAGTGCCCGCATGAAGACCCCTTGGTCATCAGCCTCCTAGTGGCAAATTATATGATCAGGAGGGTGCTGATAGATCCGGGAAGTAGCGCCAACATCATTACAAAAGCAGCCTTCGATCAGCTGGGGGTTTCACCATCGTCCATCAGTCCAACTTCCAACCCCCTAATGGGGTTTGATGGTACTAAGGTGAATCCGTTTGGGGTGATCGATCTATCCGTTATCGCAGCAAAGAGGACTCTGAAAGAGAACTTTGTCGTGACGGAGATTCATCCATCTTATAACCTCATTATGGGGAGAGGTTGGATCCATCGTATGAACGGAGTCCCCTCTACCCTTCATCAAGTAATGAGGTGTTTATCCCCAGATGGCAGGGAGGTCATCGACCTCTGGGGAGACCAAGTTGCTGCAAAAGAATGTTACATGCTAACGCTATATGAAGCAAAGAAGGAGTCGAAATCACCTCAGTTAGAGGCGAATCCCAAAGACGCAATCAAATAGCAATTACAGTACCCTCTGCCCAAGTATCTCAAGGCAGAGGAAGAAGCCGAGGCTGAAGCACCTACCAGGAGTCCCTCGAAGCTACAGAGGTAGTCCTCGGAGACCCTCAGAAGGTCACCTACATTGGCTCATCTTGCACAGCCGAAGAGAAGAAAGTATTGATCAGGGTCATTCGGTGCAATTCGGATGTCTTTGCCTGGGATCACTCGGACATGGTAGGGATCGATCCTACGGTCTCATGCCATAGTTTGAGGGTTAACCCAGAATTCAGCCCAGTCAAGCAGAGGCACCGACGGTTCACACTTGAACGAAATCGCATAATAGCCGAGGAAGTAAATAAACTATTACAAGCAGGATTCATTCGAGAGGTGCAATACCCACAATGGCTCTCAAATGTAGTAGTCGTTCAAAAGAAGAATGGAAAATGGAGGGTATGCGTAGATTATACCAACCTTAACAAAGCTTGCCTAAAAGATAGCTTCCCTCTACCTAAGATTGATCAAATGGTGGATGCTACGACAGGTTATGAGAGGCTCACATTCCTCGATGCATACTCCGGCTATAATCAGATTCCCATGAATCCTGAAGATGAGGAGAAAACCGCTTTCATCACAAAGACGGGCACTTACTGCTACAGAGTGATGCCCTTCTGTTTAAAGAATGCCGGAGCCACCTACCAGCGACTTGTCAATAAAATTTTCAATAATCTACTGGGGAATACAGTTGAAGCCTATATCGATGACATGGTGGTCAAAAGTATACGGAAAGAGGATCACCCGAAGCACCTCCAGGAGGTCTTTGATACTCTCAAGAGGTACAATATGAAGCTGAACCCCACCAAGTGCTTTTTCGCCGTCTCTTCAGGACAGTTCCTCGGGCACATTGTAAATAAAAGAGGAATAGAAGTAAGCCCAGCTCAGGCAAAGGCACTCATACAGAACCAAGAGCCAAAAACCCGCAGGGAAGTGCAAGTTCTAACTGGCCGAGTTGTGGCCCTCAGCCGGTTCATATCCCGATTATCTGATAAGTATAAACCTTTCTTTGATGCTATTCGATCCAAAAACAAAGATATGTGGGGACCTCAGTAGCAGGAAGCTCTCAATCAATTAAAAAGCTACATGACAAAACCCCCAATCCTTTCTGCTCCAACGCCCGGAGACACTCTCATCCTGTACTTGGTAGTATCAGCTGTAACAACAAGCGCAGTGTTGATCAAAGAAGGAGACAAGATTCAGCATCCAATCTTTTACACAAGCAAAACGATGATGGATGCCGAGACACGGTACAGCAAGACGGAAAAGATAATCCTGGCGTTAATTTATGCCAAGAGGAAACTTCGACATTACTTCGAATCTCACAGCATAGTGGTACTTACAAATCACCCTATACGGGCTATCCTAGCTAAACCAGACTTGTCTGGTCGAATTACAAAATGGGCTATTGAACTTAGCTCTTTTGATATCACCTATGCACCAAAGGTATCTCATAAGGGGCAGTCAGTAGAGGATTTCCTACTGGAGTATGAAGATCAATCTGAGGAGCCGACACTTCAAGAGCCGTACTAGGAGTTACGGGTTGATGGCTCTTCCAACCAGAAAAGGGCAGGGGCCGGGATTGACATCACAACACCCGAGGGTACCAAGCTGCAGCAGTCAATTTGGCTAGATTTCCCAGCTACTAATAACGAGGCCAAGTATGAGGCGTTGCTTACCGGCCTTCAGCTAGCTAAACAGCTACAGGTACGGTGCTTAAAAGTTTTTAGTGACTCACAGCTTGTGATCAATCAAGTGACAGGGCACTATTATCCCAAGGAGGAACGTATGAAGTCATACAAAGATGCTGTAGAGAATGTCATCCGAGAGTTCGATCAAATCGAATTCCATCAGGTACCACGAGATGAAAATGCCGAAGCAGATCGATTGGCCGTAGCCACATCATCTTCAGACGAAGAGTTGATTCGGCTTGTTCCAATCGATGTCCTCGAAGAACCTAGCATTAATCCCCGGCAAGAGGTGATGGTGATCCCGGAAGTTCCACGCGAGCCATGCTAGATTGATCCAATCGAGGCCTACCTCAAGGAGGGAGTTCTCCCAAATCAAAAAGCTGAGGCAAGGAAGCTTAGGCTTACCGCAGCTAAATACTCAATCATCAATAACCAGTTATACCGAAGGTCATTCTCCGGTCCTTATCTCAAGTGTTTAACCCCTACTGAGGCTCTCACAATTCTAAAACAAATTCATGAAGGAGATTGTGGAAATCACTCGGGAGAAAGATCCCTTGCACACAAAATTCTAACCCAAGGCTATTTTTGGCCATACTTGGCTCGGAATGCCGAAGAATACTCAAGAAATGTGACAAGTGTCAGCGCCATGGTCCAATAAAGCATCAACCTGCCGAAGGTTTGCACGCCATGGCTAATCTATGGCCGTTCGCCCAATGGGGGATTGATGTAGTAGGACCGTTACCCAAAACCGTGGAAAAAAAGGAGCATGTGCTTCTGGCTACGGATTACTTCACCAAGTGGGTGGAAGCTGAAGCCTTCTCTAGCGTCACCCACAAAGAAGTAAAGCACTTCATTTGGAGCAACATTATTTGCCGGTTTGGGGGACCAAAAGTCATCGTAATGGACAATGGTAAGAACCTCGATAACAGAAGTACAAGAAAGTTATTTAATGAACATGGAATCCTGCAAAAATTGGCTGCAGTTAGTCATCCACAAGGCAATCGGCAAGCTGAAATAACTAATTGCACGATATTTGGGTGCTTAAAGAAAAAATTGGAGAAATTAAAGACAAAATGGTATGAGAATCTCCCTCAAATGCTCTGGGCCTATCGAACCACTCCAAGACGACCCACGGGAGAAAGCCTATTTGCTATGGCATATGGATCCGAAGCTGTCATTCTTACCGAGTCCATAATCCCAACCCTTCGGACATCTTTGGTACTGGAAGGGAACAATGAGCAACAACTCGAACATAGCCTTGATCTTGTGGACGAAAGGAGAGATGCAGCAGCAATTTGACTCGCGGCATACCAACAGCAGATGTGTAACAGTTATAACAAACGCGTCAGATTCAGGAGCTTTGTGGTAGGCGATTGGGTTTTGAAGCAAGAGACAGCTCATGTAAAGAAATTGGAACTTAATTGGACCGGACCCTATAGGGTTACCGAAGTAGTGGGGAAAGAAGCATATCGTTTGGCCGAAGCTGGCGGACGTCCCATTGCGCGTCCTTGGAACGCAATACACCTTAAAAGGTATTTCCATTAGATAAGTTTGTCAATTTTGCTACAAATTCTTCACAAATAAGGCTGAGTATGTCCACAGTCAGCCAAACTTTTCTTTATTTTGCTTCTATATTCAGTACAACTCTACTCTATTTATTTCTTTTTATAAAAATGGGGGCCATATTACTCTATGATTATGCAACTTTTATGCATGCGTCGCATTAGGCAATTTTTATGCATGCCAAGTCGCACTATGTAATTTTTATGCAAAGCAATGTTAGAAGCAAGCTGTTAAAAAGCATTCGTCACAATGATTTTTAAGAAGAAAAAAAAAACATGAGTTATGGCCTATGGTAAAAACTTTCTATCCCACATCGACAAAAAAGTATGTGCTACATTCTGTTATATATGGGAATATTCAAATAGTTAATTACGGTGTAAGGAGGGTCCACTGGTATTTAAGGCTGTCAAGCTCGATACCAGAGGCATTCCTTACACCGACCTTTTTGACAAAATATTAGTCTATATCCCACATCGGATAAAAATAGAAAAGAAATGCGGTTCATATATGCGTAGTCCACTACATTTGGTAGGCAAGAAGGGAGTATCAATGGAGGAGGAAAGTCTCCAAAGTCAACAAATAGGAAACTTCACAGCCACTGTTACTCGCTTTCTTGGCTTCTTATCATTTTTGAATCCTTGGCCTCATGATAAGTTGTTTGAGAAAAAATATAAACAAACTTCCCCTCAGGCTCAGCGCCGGGGAGTAGTTCATTTGCCTCGGACCCTAAGTGTTCGGCTCGGCAAAAATCTCGCCTCGGACCCTAAGTGTCCGGCTCGGCAAAACCTCCCCTCAGGCTTAGCGCCGGGGAGTAATTCATTTAACCTCGGACCCTAAGTGTCCGGCTCGGCAAAAATCTCGCCTCGGATCCTAAGTGTCCTGCTCGGCAAAACCTCCCCTCAGGCTCAGCGCCGGGGAGTAGTTCATTCGCCTCGGACCCTAAGTGTCCGGCTCCGCAAAAATCTCGCCTCGGACCCTAAGTGTTCGGCTCGGCAAAAATCTCACCTCGGACCCTAAGTGTCTGGCTCGGCAAAACCTCCCCTCAGGCTCCGCGCCAGGGAGTATTTAATTCGCCTCGGATCCTAAGCGTCCGAGACAGCTTCGGACCCTAAGTGTCCTATTCAGCACTATTCCTCCAACGACTCAGTGCCGAGGAACAATTCGCCTCGGATCCTAAGTGTCTGAGACAGCTTCGGACCCTAAGTGTCCTATTCAGCAATATTCCTCCACGACTCAGTGCCGAGGAACAATTTGCCTCTGATCCTAAGTGTCCGAGACAGCTTCGGACCCTAAGTGTCCTATTCAGCAATATTCCTCCACGACTTAGCGCCGAGGAACAATTCGCCTCGGATCCTAAGTGTCCGAGACAGCTTTGGACCCTAAGTGTCCTATTCAGCAATATTCCTCCACACTCAGTGCCGAGGAACAATTCGCTTCAGACCTCTGGTGGCCGGATCAGAACTTTTTCCTCCGGACTCCAAGTTTTTAATACCTATGGATGTGGATATATCATAAGTTCATCATGATCCACCCCACATCAGGAAAACACGAGAAAGAAAGAGTATGTATACTCATTTTTGAATTCGCTTCAGACCTCTGGTGGCCGGATCAGAACTTTTTTTCTCCGGGTTCTACATTCCTTTATTTTTTTCTCCGAGTTCTGTGTTTGTTATATATATATATATTAAAGGAATGTAATATATATATATATATATATATATATATATATATATATATATATATTGTGTTTGCTATAAATTATTAAAAAAAAGAAAAGAAGAAGAAGATAAATGATACAATATGAGTAGGTGTTTGTGACGTTCCGAATTTTCACAACCCGGATATGTCAATGTGACCCGAAAGTTGGGTCGATAACAAATCCGGAATGCGGAAGTAAAAATAAAACAAAAAGTCGGTAAAAAGAAAATAAATGCGGAAGCAAAACGGTGAAAGTAGACCAGGTATACCCCCAAAGGCAAAATGGTCATTTCACATGCAAACAAAGTCTCAAGAGATGTACGTCATCCCTAAGACACAATATGACTTCCCATGAAGCCATGGAACTTAAAAGGGAAAAAATGTGGAAGCGATATTTTAAAAAGGGACAGGTTTAGCTCTAGGGGGAAAAAACATAATTTTCATAAAGTTATGTGTGCTACCGAGTACACCATTGGATAGAAAACAAAAAAATAACGAAGTTCAAAAAAAAAATTCACCCAATTCGGAGTCCAGACGAGGGAGAAAAGGCCCGGCGAAAAATGGTGTCGCTACAACCGAATGCAGCGACGCCGTTTTCGCCGGGCCTTTTCTCCCTCGTCCGGACTCCGAATTGGGTGAAATTTTTTTTGAACTTTGTTAATTTTTTGTTGTCTATCCAATGGTATGCTCGGTAGCACCCATAACTTTCTAAAAATTATGATTTTACCCCTAGGGCTAAACTTGTCCATTTTTAAAATATCGCTTCCGCATTTTGTTCCCTTTTCAGATCCGTGGCTTCATGGGAAGTTATATTGTGTCTTTGGGATGATGTGAATCTCTTGAGACTTTGTTTTCATGTAAAATGACCATTTTTCCCTTGGGGACATACTTGGTCTATTTTCATCATTTTGCTTCTGCATTTGTTTTCTTTTCACCGACTTTGTGTTTTATTTTCGCTTCCGCATTCCGGATCCGTTATCGGGTCAACTTTTGGGTCACATTGACATATCCAGGTTATGAAAATACGGAACGTCACAGTGTTATTATCCTTCCAATCTTTGTTTTCAACTTGTTACTTTGGACTTGAATAGTATTTAACACAATTTTAATTTTTTTTTTTTTATTACCTTTTTATCTATATGTTTGTCTTTCAAATGCCAAAGAATATAGTGAAAATTTTATTTAAAAAATTTCTTTTTATTTATCTCACGAAACATGATTGGTGTTAAAATTATCACGTCCTTTCTTTTTTTCTCATTATTATCCCCCCTTCCTTTCTTTTTTTTTCCCCCTTTTTTTTTCCCCTGATGTTAGACCAAACATAGCCTAAGGAGTCAGATATTTGCTACTTATACAAAAAAAAATAATAATAAAATAAAAAAAATTCACATGTGTTATTATCTCAATTCTCAATGGTTTCTTGGCCACAAATAGTAAATGCCAAATGGTAGACGTACCTGGTGGGAGAACATGCAGTATGCAGTCATGCCAAGGCGTCGGCATGTCAAAAGTGAAATGGGATATTGCATTATTTATAAGTGAACGTACCGTCAAGGGGTAAGGTGCAGTTTGGTTGGAAATTGTGTTTGGTTTAAATTATTAAAAGAAAAAAAAAAGATAAATGATACAATATGAGTAGGTGTTTGTGATGTTCCGAATTTTTACAACCCGGATGTGTCAATGTGACCCAAAAGTTGACCCGATAATGAATCCGGAATGCAGAAGCGAAAATAAAATACAAAGTCAATGAAAGGAAAACAAATGCGGAAACAAAATGATTAAAATAGACCAAGTATGCCCCCAAGGGCAAAATGGTCATTTCAAATGCAAACAAAGTCTCAAGAGATATACGTCATCCCTAAGACACAATATGACTTCCCATAAAGTCACGAAACTTAAAAGGGAACAAAATACAGAAGTGATATTTTAAAAATGGACAAGTTTAGCGATAGGGGCAAAATCATAATTTTCAGAAAGTTATGTGTGTTACCGAGCACACCATTGGATAGACAACAAAAAAATAACGAAATTAAAAATAAAAAAAAAAGTTCACCCAATTTGAAGTCCGAACGAGGGAGAAAAGGCCCTGAGAAAAACGGCGTCGCGGCTGCCGAAAGGGGGTGGCTCAGCGCCCTCATGCAATGACTACAAAACTTTCATTTTCTTAAAATAAAATCTTTGAGAATCCGATTCAGACTCTCTGAAACACTCACGTGACCTTTTTGTCCACCGCAAGTTCAGATTTTGAACTCTGTATCATTACACTTTGTTACAAAGACATAGAAATATAAATTTAGATTCTATGACTAACCGGGGTGCAAAAGGTCCATGACAGCTTTTGGCATAGGAGTGTTTGGCAACACTGACTTCCAGTAAGCTTCAGGAGTTAGAGCTACATGGCTAGCTACCAGTGCCAGCTGCAACAAAAAGTAGAAATGAACGCTCATTAACTTCTCATATTTTTTCTGCAAGAAACAAACACAATATATATATATATATATATATATATATATATATATATGTATATGTATATATAGTTAGATGAGGCTGGCCTTAGCACTAACAATAAAACAGCTCTCCGCATTGACAAGAGCCTTGTTCACTATACTATTCCTTATTGATATATATACAAGAATACATAGATTTACATATAAGAGAAACAAACACAGAACTCAAAGAATTTATTTATTATCATTATTTTGCAGATTGATTTGTGGAAGTTTAGAAACTTACAGAAAGAAATAAAAAGATGGGTAGGAAATGAAACTCCATTAAAGTTTCAACAGAGAGCTATATGATATGATGAAAGAGCTTTAGATGGAAAGAAGTGAAGTGGGATATTGCATTTAAGCGAACGTACCGTCAAGAACTAAGGTGCAGTTTGGTTGGAGATAAATGACAGAAGAAAAAAGAAAGGAATGTAATATATATATATATATATATATATATATATATATATATATATTGTGTTTGGTACAAAATATTAAAAGGAAAAAAGAAGAAGAAGATAAATGATACAATATTAGTAGGTGTTATAATCCTTCCAATCTTGTGTCTTAGGGATGACTTACATCTCTTGAGACTATGTTTGCATGTGAAATGACCATTTTGCCTTAGGGGGTACTTGATCTATTTTCACCGTTTTGCTTCCGCATTTATTTATTTTTTTCACTGACTTTGTGTTTTATTTTTGCTTCCGCATTCCAGATCCGTTATTGAGTCAACTTTCGGGTCACATTGACATATCCGGATTGTGAAAATTCGGAACGTCACAATGTTATTATCCTTCCAATCTTTGTTTTCAACTTGTTACTTCGAACTTGAATGGTATTTAACACAATTTTAATATTTGTTTTATCACATTTTTATCTATATATTTGTCTTCCAAATGCCAAAGAATATAGTGAAAATTTCATTAAATAATTTCTTTTTATTTATCTCACCAAACATGATTGGTGTTAAAATTATCACGTCCTTTCTTTTTTTCTCATTATTATCCTCCCTTTCCTTTCTTTATTTTTTTTTAAAAAAAGGACAAGTTTAGCCCTTGGGACAAAAAATTAATGAAGTTTAAAAAAAATTTCACCCAATTCAAAGCCTGGAGGGGGGAGAAAAGGCCTGGTGAAAAACGGCGTCGCGGCGACCGAAGGAGGGTGGCTCAGCGCCCCCATGCGAGCGTTAGGCCTTTTCTCCCTCGTCCGAACTCTGAATTGGGTGAATTTTTTTTTGACCTTTGTTAATTTTTTGTTATCTATCCAATGGTGTACTCGGTAGCACCCATAACTTTTTAAAAATTAAGATTTTACCCCTAGGACTAAACATATCCGTTTTTTAAATATCACTTCCGCATTTTGTTTCCTTTTAAGTTCCGTGGCTTCATGGGAAGTCATATTGTGTCTTAGGGATCACATACATCTCTTGAGACTTTGTTTGTATATGAAATGATCATTTTACCCTTGGGAGCTTACTTAGTCTACTTTCACCGTTTCATTTCCGCATTTGCTTTCTTTTCACTGACTTTGTTTTTTATTTTCGCTTCTGCATTCCGAATCCGTTATCGGGTCAACATTCGGAACACATTGACATATCCGGGTTATGAAAATTTGGAACGTCACAGTGTTATTATCTTTCCAATCTTTGTTTTCAACTTATTACTTTAGACTTGAATGGTATTTAACACAATTTTAACATTTGTCTTATCACCTTTTTATCTATATATTTGTCTTTCAAATGCAAAAAATATAGTGAAAATTTCATAAAAATAATTGCTTTTTATTTATCTCACCAAATATGATTGGTGTTAAAATTATTACGTCCTTTCTTTTTTTCTCATTATTATCCTCCCCTTCCCTTTTTTTTATTTTTTTTTCCCTGATGTTAGATCAAACATATCCTAAGGAGTCAGATATTTGTTACTTATACTTAACAAAAAAAAAAATGAAACACATTACATGTGTCATTATCTCAATTCTCAACAGTCTCTTAGCCACAAACAGTAAATACCAAATGGTACACGTACATGGTGGGAAAACATGCAGTCTGCAGTCAATAGTCATGCCAAGGGGTTGGCACTTCAGAAGTTAAGTGGGATTTTGTATTATTTATAAGTGAATGTACCGTCAAGGGTTAAGGTGCAGTTTGGTTGGAGATAAATGACAAGAGAAAAAAGAAAGGAATGTAATATATATATATATATATATATATATATATATTGTGTTTGGTACAAATTATTAAAAGAAAAAAAAAAAAGATAAACGATACAATATGAGTATGTGTTTGTGACGTTCCAGATTTTCATAACCCAGATATGTCATTGTGACCTGAAAGTTGACCTGATAACGAATCCAGAATGCAAAAGCGAAAATAAAACATAAAGTCGATGAAAAGAAAACAAATGCGGAAGCAAAACGTTAAAAATAGACCAAGTATGCCCCGAAGGGTAAAATGGTCATTTCACATGCAAACAAAGTCTCAAGAGATGTATGTCATCCCTAACACACAATATGACTTCCCATGAAGTCATGGAACTTAAAAGGGAACAAAATGCGGAAGCGATATTTTAAAAACGGACAAGTTTAGCCCTACGTGTAAAATCGTAATTTTTAGAAAGTTATGCGTGCTACCGAGCACACCATTGGATAGAAAACAAAAAATTAACAAAGTTCAAAAAAATGTTCACCCAATTTGGAATCCGGATAAGGGAGAAAAGGCATGTCGAAAAACGGCGTCGCGACGGCCGAAGGGGGGTGGCTAAGCGCCCCCATGCACGTGCGGTGACGCCGTTTTACGCTGTGCCTTTTCTCCCTCGTTCAGACTCCAAATTGGGTGAATTTTCTTTTTAATTTCGTTAATTTTTTGTTATCTATCCAATGGTGTACTTGGTAGCACCCATAACTTTCTAAAAATTATGATTTTACGCCTAGGACTAAACTTGTTCGTTTTTAAAAAATTGCTTCCGCATTTTATTCCCTTTTAAGTTCTGTGGCTTCATGGGAAGTCATATTGTGTCTTAGGGATGATGTACATCTCTTGAGACTTTGTTTTCATATGAAATGACCATTTTGCCCTTGGGAGCATACTTGGTCTATTTTCACCGTTTTGCTTCCGCATTTGTTTTCTTTTCATCAACTTTGTGTTTTATTTTCGCTTCTGCATTCCAGATCAGTTATCAGGTCAACTTTTGGGTCACATTGACACATCCGGGTTGTGAAAATTCGGAACGTCACAGTGTTATTATTCTTCCAATTTTTGTTTTCAACTTGTTACTTCGGACTTGAATGGTATTTAACACAATTTTAATGTTTGTTTTATCACTTTTTTATCTATATATTTGTCTTTCAAATGCCAAAGAATATAGTGAAATTTTTTTTGAAATAATTTCTTTTTATTTATCTCACCAAATACGATTAGTGTTAAAATTATTACTTCTTTTCTTTTTTTCTCATTATTATCCTTTCCTTCCTTTCTTTGCCCTTTTTTTTTTTTTTCCTTTTCTTTTCTTTTCTTTTCTTTTCTTTTTCCCTGATGTTAAACTAAACATAACCTAAGGAGTCAGATATTTGCTACTTATACCAAAAAAAAAAAAAAACACACATCACATGTGTTATTATCTTAATTCTCAACGGTCTTTTGGCCACAAACAGTAAATGCCAAATGGTACACGTTCTTGGTGGGGGAACGTGCAGTCTGCAGTCATGCCAAGGGGTCGGCACTTCAGAAGTGAAATGGGATATTGCATTATTTATAAGTGAACATATCGTTAAGAGTGATTTGGTTGGGATAAATGACAGGAGCAAAAAAAAAAAAAAAAAAAAAAAAAAAAAAAAAAAAATTTATTCAACAGTTCTCCATTTTTAGCCTTCTAGTACCTTTTGGCACTTATGGCAGACAAGAGTTTCAGGGAGATCTAGCTCGTTGATTTTCTGTTTGGTTTTGTAATCACGTTTATAATAACCCAACTTACTACACTTGAAGCATTTTGTTGCTGCTTTTAAAGTGGCAGGCTTTTTTTGAAAATGCTTTGGAGGAGGGGCATGTCTGTATTTGGATTTTTCTGAAGAAAGGTATTTTTCCGCAAAAGAGGGTTTGTTCTTGTTGTTCCGTGATCTGTTGTCGTACCTCTTGGAGAAAGGCTTATTGTAGCGATTATGACTTTTCCGTTTGGAATTTGGGGTTAGGTTTTCAAAGCCGAATTGTTGGCAAAAAGATCCTAATTCTTTTCTGCTAGTGGTATTCTCATGCTTGATTTGTTGTTGAAGTTTGAAATATGTACAGAGGGCTATTCTTTCAGCTGTGATGGTACTGATGATGTCTCCGTAAGTAAAAGAATCATAAGGAATATGACCATTGTGTTTTGATCTGAAATGTTTACAAATTCTTCAGCAAAGAGATTAGGGAGTCCAACAATGAACTTTTCTTTCTAAAAAGCTTGGTTGCAGTCAGTCCTAGTGAGAACCTTCGAGAGGAAAACATCTTTATACCATCGAAAATCCTGGACTTTGCAGCACATAAGGTTTGCTAAGATTTCTGAGGTCTTGTCTCTAACAATTGAGAGGTCGCTAAGGAATTGTTTAGCGATAGAGAAAATAAGTGTAGCAACGGCATCTTCTATATCTTTACCTTCTTCTGTTTTGATTGTTGTTCCTTCGGGAGTTATTTTGACTGAGTTAAGAATGGCATGACATTTATCAGGAGTAAGTATGTTGTCCCACGATCCGTTCAGTTGTCATGTAAAACTTCCTACTAAGAGTTGTGCTATAGCATGATCAAACGAGTCATTCTTGATCTTGTAAGTAGTACTGACCATTGTCATTTCTTGAAGGGTATTGAGAATGTGATACTCGATTTTGCCATTTATGTTCCATTCATAAATGGTGACACCATAGTAAGCGGCTTGGGAGAACTAGCCTCTTTCTTCGATCTGGAGGTCTAGGAAAGTAGGTCTGGGATAATAGTTTCTAGAAGAAGTTGGTTCTAAAGCATTAATATGCTGGTTTTGGAAGATTTCTGTAATTTCATCAATTTCGGTATCAGTACTAATTTCTTGGTCCAGCATATTGATGTTTCTTGTAAGTCGGTCTGGCGCATCCGGAATTGTAGTCGTAGAAACCATAAGGGATTTAATCCGCTTAATTCTACCCTGTGCTTCTTCAATGGCACTGCGCTTGGATAATTGTTTAGACAAATGTAAGGAAATTTCATGGGGTATGAAAGGGGGAGCATTGTCTGACTGGATTGGGATGATTTGATCTTTTTGAAGTAAGGTTTCAACATGAGAAAACTGAGCGCCAAGTGTCTAGAGGTGCTAATTTGTATAATTATTTTGTTCCATGATGCTTCGAATATCACGGGTGCTGGATGGAGTATTATCAGCGACTACTTCCTTGGTCTTAAAAGGAGAAGCAGTAAGTGTGACCGTTCCTGCTGCTTTTGTTTTGAATTCGATCGCTTCAGTAGGGGGTGGATGGCTTCAATGGTTTCACCTCGGGATGTTTGCCAGGTGGTTGTGGATTTGGATGTGACATTCAAAGATTTGATTGTTGGGAAAGGAAAATCAATGTTATTGTCAATACAGTATTTTTCAAACCACGTAAAGAAAGTGGCTAAAAACTTGTGGCAAAGACAAAAAACATACCACTCTTCTCTAATCTTAATGGTTTTTTTAGCAGAAAAGGTTCCAAAATACCATTGCCTTTTAGAGTTATTGATGTGAGAATAAAAGTCTTTGCGTAGGAAGTCTTTATCTATCTCATAAACCTTTTCGATAACGTAGAGTTGATGGATTTGGCGGTCAGGATCTTCAAACTGAGAATGGTTTAGGGATGAAGGAGAGTCTTGAGGTTCTTGGTTTTGAGGAGTAGTTTTGGTAGATGAAGGATTACGTTGAAGAGGAAGGATGTATTCTTCTTCAGTCTGTTCGTTTTCGTCATCCTGATAAACCGGCTTAGCAACTTCTTTGTTTTTAACTCCAATAAGGTTTGGATGCCTTGTGGGTGTTCCAGAAAATGATTTTCTAGAAGGGACTTTTAAATAATGTGTTTGAGCGAAAAAATCTTGAGAAAAGGACGATCTATGTGGCTCTATTTCTCTGATAGAAAGTCTATTAAGCCTGTTAGTAGTAAATCGAACTTTTACCGTTCCATCGAAAAATTAAGATATTTGCTCCAATTTTTTATTCTCAATCTTTGAAGGAGGAACTACATGCTCAAGAGTCCATTCTTCTAGGAAAGTGACTCCATTCCAAGTGATGGTTTTTCAAACATAAGCGTGTGAATTTTCATCAATAGCATGGAGAAGGAGGGTTTCGCCTTTGGGAGACTCACGAAAAGCTTGGGGGCTGACCTGAGTGGTCATAACTTTGTAATGGACTCTATAAACAACATTGAAAGGTATAGCTCCATCCATCATTTCATAACCACTACTTGAGACATTAAGGGTTAGAGTATGGAGAATAGTTGGGTCATCAAGTGCTACAGAATAATTTGGAAAACAATTAAAGTATTATGGGCCATCGAAAAGGTAGGTTTGGCATACTCCTAACAAAGAGGCTTCAAAATTGAGATGCCAACAATCTCTAAGGGTAGGCATGATAGAAGTGTTAAGTCCTCTTGATATAAAAGGTTTAACTGTAATTTGGACAAGCCCTAAATGTAGGAATTTTTACTTCTTTTAGTGTTCGACTATGGCTCTCTTTTGTAGTAGTTGGATGACTTCAAAAGGGTTTTTGAGAGAAATGGTTTGTTCAACAGTTTTGATAGAGTATCTTATTTTGAGGTTGAAAGTAGAGGATATGTAAATATCTCTAATAGGAACCTTGGGTATATTCTAAGTATCCCACTGATCATTCTAACCACTATCAATATGTTGTTCTTCTTGATTTACTATCATTCTTCCTCCTAGAGGGGATGACGATGCCGAAGACATGCTTCTGTTGAAAAAACTCATTTAAAGAAATCTAATTGACCATTCGTCCGACCAACCCTAAGCGGCACACCTAGCCTAAACGGGATCCAGGTCCAGAAACAGAAAATTAGAAAACACTAAACTTGCTCATTCATCATCACGTGGCTCTAATACTATAAACACCCAGGATAAATGACTGAAAATAAACTATGATAGAAACATAATATTAAAATAGAAAGATAATCAAAGAAATACAGAAATATGCAAGACAGAATAAATAATAACAAAACTTTGAAGAACTTTGGATTGAAACTTGAAACTTACAACTTTAATCTTTGATTACAACTTTGGTCTGAGCTAAGCTCCTTGGAGAAATATATAAATTATAATTACAATTTGAACTGAGAATTGTGAAATGAAACTAAGAACTACAACTTTGTTCGAGCCTGCTTTCAATGTCTTAAGGAGCTGCTATTTGTAGGGCCTTGATAGAACTTTGGAGAGCTTTAGATTCCTTGGGGCTAAGGATGCTGTTGGAGGTCATGTGCAAAGGCTGAATTGAGGTGATGGCTGCTGACCCTGCTGACATCCATGTGCTCTAATAATAGAGTTGTAGCTTGCCATGCGTGGTTAAAGTGGCCTTGAATTCCTTTATTGAAATAATTTTTGAAACTTTTATCTGCCATGAGCGCCAAAAGGTGCTAGAAGGCTGAAAATGGAGAACTGTTGAATAACTTTTTTAACTGTGGATTTTGCCCTTTTTTTTTTTTGGTATGCAATAGCATTGAATGACTGATGTCTAAAACTTTTTTGAAAGGTAATGAAGACTCTTTGAAATTTTTTGTCACTGGAGCTGTTGAATGAAAATACCAAAACAGTCATCTTCATTGGCCTGGGCCTCGTCATTGGTTTGGGCCAGATATTTTTGGGAGCCATGGAATGAACATAGCCCTTTACTTCTGTTAGAGCCCATTCTTGAGAAGGCTATGGGATTAACTTGGGCTAAAGCTTCCATAAGGAAGGCTTTATACTCATTTTTGAATTTTGCTGAAGAAAGCCTTGCTTGGGTCCAACTTTTGGACAGGAGGAAAGCTGAGGATTTTCCTAAGCCAGAATATGACATTGCAGGATGCTTTGAAAATCATTCTAAAATTGCTTCTAGAGTAACATCTTTGATAGAGAATTGGTCCCATCATTTAATTTTGAAAATTCTTCCTAGAAGAGGAAGATTAGAAGAAAAATTGAGAATTTGGAATTGCCATAGAATTATCGATGACAATGCGAAATTTGCAAAAATAAAAATTATTTGGGAAATTCCGAAAGCTCAGGAAGAGCTTCAAATTTTTCTTAGAAGAATGAAAATCCCTTGGACATAGAATCAGGGATAATTTCTTTGGAGGGACCAAAGATATGCCACCAGTCAATAAACCATCTGGGGACATTCAGATTGAAATACTTTTGGAAAAGTATAAGCCATGAATGGCTGTAATCCTGATTTTGGAAATAAAAGGTATTGTACCATGCATCTTGATAATCCCAATAATTGAAAGTTTAAGGATTGCGAGCTGAGAAAATTGCCTCGGAGCATTGATGGTTTTACCCCAGGCTGCTGGAGTAAGGACTTTTTGAATTGTATAAGTGGTGTGAGAAATGATAGACTCTTCACCTAGTTTTGAATTAGTTCGAATTTTGATGGAATCATTGCCCACTAAAATAAACTCAATATATATATATATATATATATATATATATATTGTGTTTGGTATAAATTATTAAAAGAAAAAAGAAGAAGATAAATGATACAATATGAGTAGGTGTTATTATCCTTCTAATCTTTGTTTTCAACTTGTTACTTAAATGATATTTAACACAATTTTAATATTTATTTTATCACCTTTTTATCTATATATTTGTCTTTCAAATGCCAAAGAATATAGTGAAAATTTCATTAAAATAATTTCTTTTTATTTATCTCACTAAACATGATTGGTGTTAAAATTATAAAGTCTGATGAGCGCTGAAAAGTGCGCAATTAAACCCCATAAGCTTAGGTATTCTAGGACCTTTATCTATCTTATTTTTCCATCTTAGACTAATTTCATATTATTGCCATTTTCAGGTACTTATCCCAAAAATAAGTTAATTCAGCCAAATAAGAGCATTAAAGAAGTTATCTCAAGCTGAATGGAAGAAAGGAGCAAAGTGGAAGCAAAATGAAGCAAAGTATGAAAAATCAGCAAGTTCGATCAATCTCAACATTCCTTCAATCGATTAGAGCAACATCGATCGGGACACTTCAAGATGGATCCAAGCCTTTGTCCTTATCCAAAAGATTCCACCATGTTCGATCGATCTAACTTATCTTCGATTGATCGAAGTTATTCGATCTTATTCACACCTATCACCCCACCTACCACTCTTGTCTCTTTCCCAAAATATCCCAAAATATCTCAGTGATTTGTCTTTATTCAAAAAGGCGCCGCCAAGGATGATCGATTTTTGCAGCATTAGATGGACCTCACCTCAGTTCGATCGATTTCAACACAGATCGATCGAACCTCCTCAAGTTCAAGTTAAAACAAATTCCAACTCATTAAAAGTTGGCTCATAGTGCAATCTTTGCATAGTGCACAAACCATTGGGTGTGACACTTGAGCCTCCTATATAAGGATTGGGAGCCATTTTAAGAGCAAGATTGAACATATCTTCAATACACATATTATATCTCATGTCTTGGAGAGAAGGCTAGAGACTAGAGAGTTTTCACACATCTTTGGGAGTTCTTCCATTCTTCTAGGGTTTCCATCAAGAAGGAGGTCATGCCTACCATGGAGATAGCCCTTGAGGGTTGGATGACTACTTCAATGAGGTGCTTGACATCTACTTGGGGCTAAAGTAGCCCCTAAGTTTGCTTCCTAGACCTAGTGTTTTTTATATTTTTGGATATTTACTTATAATAAATGTTTTGATCTAAGATTTATATATATATATCTTGTAGTTTTTACTTGATGTGTATGGATTAATGCTTTCAATTGATTATCTATTTCTAACCATATGTCTATGTATGTTAGATTGGATGATTCATGTGTTTTTCTCTATATTTAGTGGAGTTTATGCATGTCTATGTGTGATACCCCTCGGATCCGAGATACGGGTTGATAAGGCCCAAGCCCAAACCCGAGGGAATATCAAACAATTAAAGTATTTTAAATCAAACACAAATTACAAAACCGAAAAAAATAATAATAATAATTAATAGTTGGAAGAATCTAAAATAGAATCCTTTAAAATTAAATACTTAAAATCCAAAACCTTCAATAGTTAAACAACTCGGGAATCCATCCATTGGACCCCTAATACGAAAATCCAAACTGAAATATAAACAGCTAAAAGAACATCCAAAATGAAACCATGGAGAGAAGTCCTACGTCGTCGTAAGAGTGAGTGATAGTCTCTGCTTAGCAAGTGGTGCGACCGAGCGTGTGCACAAAATAATGCACAACACTTTAGGTTTAGAAATAATGTCAAGTGGGCACCATATTTTAAAATTTATAAAACCACTAAACACTTATACTATGGAGTATGAAGTGAGCAAGGATCGTCCCAAGAGATCTAAACAATTATAGGTTTTCCAGAATTGAATTATACTTTAGTGCTTCTGTGATTGCCAAAAGGGTTTTGTTTGTGATTAAAACTAATTTTAAACTAAATGATTGCAATAAAGAAATAGAGTTTAAGAGATTGGAAAGAGACTTAGGGTGTAGGATTCACCACTAAGCACATTCCCTAACTCACTCACTTTCAACTAATTGGGGAAATAATACTATGTAATCTATATGTGGCTAACAAGAGCAATGAAAAGTGTAAACCATCAATTTCAAGCATGAATCAACTACCTAATGACAATTAAACTAAGTGTAGTGCAATTCACCCATTCAAAGCATGATTTATCAATCCAAGTTACAAATTTAACACACATTAATCTAGAAGATAATGCAATTGTGACAAAAAGTATGGAATTCAAACATAAGTATGGATGGTCTACTTACCTAATAATTGAATTGCAATTAAATTAATTAAACTTAAATTAAACTAATTAAACATGAATTTAAAACTAATTAAACAACAAATTAACCTAAACATGTAGTACCATCCATCAAATGTAAACATTTTTCATCAATTTGAAACACAATTACAACTAAGCAATACCATGCATAGCCATCACAAGAATCAATTAACAAAGAATTCGTGTGTAAAATTTGTTTATCAATCAACCGCACATAAGACAATATGAGATTAATACAGATAATCAATTGGAAGAATTTAATTCATAATATTCAAGACTATACACTAATTACATAAATTAATCCCCAAAAAGTATGAAAAGAGAGAGAGAATAGGTTACATGCTTAGGGTTTATCCAACCCTAAGTAGAAGAATCAGCCACTCATGGTTGATGGAGTCGAAGATAGGACAATCCCCATCATCTGCTTCATCTTCTCTGAACTTTTCTTCCAAACCCTAGCCTGTTCTTCTTTTTCCCTTTCTTCGCGTGTTTTTCCAGAGAGAAAATACGATACTACGATACAGAAAAAAAAAATAAAAATAAAACTCTTTTCTTTCTCTAATAATCTTTACCTAAATAAAAACTAAAACTAACCCTAATCTAATGGCTCACTGGGCCTTAAGTAACAATCTCATTAAAGCCCAACAGTTCCCAAAATGAGCCCAAAAATTAAATAAAAACTGTAATGTTGCTAAGTCCTGGGGGATCGATCCCCCACCCTGGGGATCGATCCCCCCAGAGTTAACAAATTCCTTTAAGCCTTATTCAGCTCCATTTTTGCCCCGGGCTATTTGGTTTGCTTCTCCATCTTTGGGAACATCATCAAAGGCCTGAGATTGACCGCTTTTGAAGAATAAACACACTATACGAGCAATGGGCTGCAACCTCCTTTTTGCCATTTTCTGAGCTTTTTCTGAATATCTTTGATTGACTCTAAAAAGGCTTTAATGGACCGTTCTTAGCTCAGTTTAACTTTATTACCCTGAAATACACATAAACATAAATTAGGACTAAAATATAAAATTAAGATAGATGCAAAGACTGAAATACCTTAGCTTAGGTGCTGAAATGTGCAACATTTAAGCACTTATCAGCAAGATCAGATCTAACTCTGGAACTGGCGAATACCTGAAAAATAGAAGTGGGTCAGGCCCACGAACAAGTTCTATCCTACTACAATCCAAGTAGAGACTCGATACGCATATACATTCTAACCAACTCAACAATAGCTATATAATCCGTATATATTTATATATCCACACTACAGGACTCTCACTGGACTACGCAAGGGGTCTCAACCTGAATAAAAGGCAACATGCAAAGCGTGATGCGACCCAAGCGTGTGCACAAAATAATACACAACACTTTAGGTTTTGAAATAATATCAAGTGGGCATCATATTTTATAATTTATAAAACCGCTAGACACTTATACTCTGAAGTATATAGTGAGTAGGGATCGAACCCAAGAGACCCTTGGCTTGGATTTAAATAAGACAATTGGTTTTAACAAGTGATTACCGTAAGAGAGAGAAAATAAAGAGATGGTTGGTTGATTAAGCTAGTGAACAATTAAATTAAAATGTAATGAAAATAAACTATATTAGAGATAGGGGTTTAAGAGATAGAAGAGAATTCTTAGGGTTTATTGGAATCACCACTAAACTCATGCAATTAACCACTTGCTTTCCATTAATGGGGAGAACATTGTTGCAATTTAAATGTAGCTACAATCATTAGCATAATTTGCATATGTAAGTATGATCATCCAATTCATTTGAAATGCATTACCTACCTAATCAACAAGTAAACTAAGTGTAGGACAACACACCAATCATGAGGCTTAACCTATCTCACCAATCCACAAATGCATCCAATGAGAGCACACATCAATAGGATAACACAAATTTCAATCATGACGATGGATTGATTAATCAAGTGTAGATTGTCTACCTAATGATAAGTAAACTAGGGTGTAGTACAACCTATCAAGACAAAACCATAACCAAACAAATCCATTGACCATTTGCATTTAATCCACAATCAAGAAGATGATACAAATTGCATATAATAAGTGTGGAATATCGATTTCAAGTATGAATTGTCTAATTATAATACAAACCATAAAGAATAAAGTATAAACCATCAAACTAGTTAACAATTGCATCAATTAAATACCATGTCATGGCCTTCAAGTATAATTCCTAATTAATAACACATAGACATGAAATTAACAAAGAGAATTAATGAAAGAATTAATCTTTAACATCTAATCATGAGTATAAACCCTAAATTAATCACACATAGACATACAACCAAAGATAGAGAAATAATGGAAGGATTAATTAACATAAATCTTGGAACATCCAAGTATGAAATCACAAGACCACAACATTAACTACAACAATATATTAATCTCCCCAGAAATAGAAATTGCAAAGGTTTAGATTACAAGAGACTTAGGGCTTAACCAAGCCCTAAGTGGAGAGCTAGCCCATCATGGTTGTGGTGGTCAAGGTTTCAACAAGATCCACCTCCATGCTTTGCTCCTTCTTCCTCTTCTTTTATGCTCAAGAGAGATGAGTGCGTAGATGTTCTTGAAACCCTTGTGCCTCCCTTCTTCTTTTTCTTCTCACCCTCGCTTTTCTCCTCAGAGAACGTGATATCTCGGTACAGAAAAAAAATAAAACTTAATAATTCTAATAATATTCACCTAAATAAAATAAATACTAACCATAATCTAATGGCTCACTGGGCCTTAAGTAACAACCCTATTAAAGCCCAATAATTCACAAAATAAGCCCAAACAATAAAAAAAATCTGTAATGTTGCCAAGTCATGGGGGATCGATCCCCCACCCCCACCCTGGGGGATCGATCCCCCCAGAGTTGGAAATTTCCTTTAAGCCCTATTTAGCTCCATTTTGGCCCCGAGCTTATTAGTTTGCTTCTTCATCTTTGGGAACATCATTAAAGGCCTGAGATTGACCGCTTTTGAAGAATAAACACACTATACGAGCAATGGGCTGCGACCTCCTTTTTGCCATTTTCTGAGCTTTTTTTGAATATCTTTGCTTGACTCCAAAAAGGCTTTAATGGACCGTTCTTAGCTCATTTTAACTTTATTGCCCTGAAATACACATAAACATAAATTAGGACTAAAATATGAAATTAAGATAGATGCAAAGACTTAAATACCCTAGCTTAGGTGCTAAAATGTGCAACATTTAAGCACTTATCAAAGCGCACCTGAGTAGGCATGAGTACCTAAGCCTAACAAGGTATACCTCAACCTAGCATATCTAGTTACGCATCCTACTGCATATACGCTCCCTAACCGACGACTCTAAGACTCAAGCTTATATCGCGATACCATAAAAATATATTTAAAGTCCGATCCTATCCATCCATAAGAAATCCAGTTAGTCGTTCAGCTTATTTAGCCGCATAGACTTACATATAAGTAGGATTTTATTTTTATAATCCGTTCCCTTATTCCGATATAAGTAGGACTTAACGTTTCAAGCTAATCCAAACCTAGTATGCCACCATCCCATACCAGTGCATACAATCCAAACATCCAGCAGTTGATACAACAAATAATCAATGCACATATCAACTGATCCATAATAAGTATAAATAGGCATTTATAAATTTACATGCTTACGCCAGTAATTGACAAATCTAAGTAATGAGATACATCAATTAATTCCATGACAAACATAATATAATTAAATAAACTATCATACTCATCCTAAATCACAGATACAGAATTATCTAACACCTGAGAATGCAGACAATCCATCTTCTCATCCATTATTCCATGACAAGTATAATAAAAATTGTGTTTAATTATCATGCTCGTCTACTATTAATAATACAAAATCAAATTACCATTTACAGAGGAAGATTAAACCAAGGTTCTGTAATTTTAAAATCCTCCACAACTGAAGTGGTAACAGTTTTATCGAAACTTAATTACTGTTCAAGCTATAACATCTATTGGTTTATTATGCATTAACCCACTCTCTGAAGCTTTTACTAAGGCTTAGATCATCTCAAAACACCCCAATATAGCTTCTGCCTAAAACAGAAAACTCAAAAATACAAGCACCGTAGCCAAACAGTGGCCGGAAAAACCAAAAAAATTGAAAAATTGGAGGGAGCCGCCTCCCTCAAGCATGGAGCCAGCTCCCCACCATGGGGAGCCTCCTCCATGGCCTCTAGAGCCGGCTCCCTCCTTGAGGCAGCCTGCTCTTTCATTTGGGGAGCCAGCACTCCTTCTGTTCTTCGTCCCTTTCAACTCCGGCAGTTTTCCGACAGTCTGACCTCCATTCCAAAGATACCTAGGTGTGTAAATTAGGTCCCTTGTGTTCCAGAAACCATTAAACCCTTTATTTGATAATCGACAACAATTAAAACCTGAGCTATGCAATACAGATTCACAACGAGCAACTTACAATTCATAAACATTTACTGTTTAAACCAATCAACCATGTGACCTAGACTTATTTTAAGGTTTCCCCAATGTGTTCAAGAACTAATTACGTTCCTTATTCAATAATCTGACGTCAATGTAAATCATGAATTAAGCAAGAGCATTCAAAACAACCAAGTTAACGATACATGAAACACATATGTTTTAATTACATCAAACATGCAAACCAGATTAATGTTAATAGTTCTTTACTCCTGAAGTTGTGTTCAGAATGCAAAGAACATGAGCCAAAGGAAAAGAGTTAGGATTAGAACTTGTCTTTAGTCTTGTACCGTCGTCTTCCTAAGTTCTCCGGCGATTCCTACTGAAATCCCTCCTCTGTTCTTTCTCTGCCTCCACAGTCGTGAATAGGGTTCTAAAACCCTAGGTAGAACCTTAATACATGTATTTATAGGCACATAAGTTTACCCTAATTCTAGTCCTAATACTAGACGGGAAAACTAGGTCGGTTACAGGAAATAACAAAACCCTAAATTAATCCCATTCACTTATTTACACATTTAAACAATTATAATAAATCAATTAATACTTAATTAAACCATTTAACAATTAATTCAATTAAGGGAAAACAATAAGTTCTATAAAAACAATTAATTCTATTAAAGAAAATAATTAAATCAAATAATTAAATAAAACGAATACTCCAATTAACATAATTAATTAATAACAAACAAAACAACCAAGCAAATAGCCAAATAACCACATAAAAATGCAAAAATTACAATAAAACCTCAAAATAAACTACCGAGACTATCCTTTTAAAATTAGGGGTATTACACTATGTGTATAGATGAAGTTAATCTAGAGATGGTCAAAACATAGTACTTAATTGAACATTCTTGTAAATTATTTGATGGTTCACACTTGTTTCTTGATAGATTGTGCCACACATTTAGCTTACTTAGTTTAATTTTCATGTCTTTAGTGTAGATGTAATGTAGTTACTTTATATTCATAGATAGGCGGATAATCTATTCTTGTTCCTTGGTGTTCCATACTTATGAATGCAAATGGTGTATGCTTCTAGATAGTTATGTGTGCATAAATTATGGTTTCATTGAATGGATTTTAGTCTCATTTGATAGGTTGTGCTTTCCATTTGAATTGGCTAGACAATCTGTACTTATTTGCCATCCATGCCTAGTTTCAATTAATGTCACACACACACACAAGTTACAATTCAATTTCCTCCGTTGATATACAATTGCTAGTGTCTAGCGAAGTCAAGCTTAGTGGTGAGCTCTAGTACCCCAAGTCCTCTCCTCTATATCTTTTTACCTACATTCTAAATTGTTACATTTTACTTGTTTTAATTTCAATTGCATTGTAGTTTAATCACCCAAACAAACCAACATTTTAATTATTCGACCTACTAACCCTATACATTGTTTCCATTGCAAACACGGCCATAATCCATTGGGACGATCCCTACTCACCCTAGCTATATTTTTAGTTAGAGGTAGTAGTGGCTTTTATAAATTTAAAACTTGGCCATACTGCACAGTCACACTCTTTTGCACAAATTTGGAGTCATCGCAACGGACTGCACCAACGTCCTTTCTTTTTTTCTCATTATTATCCTCCCCTTCCCTTCTTTTCTATTTTTTTTTTCTTTTCTTTTCTTTTCTTTTTCCTTGATGTTAGACCAAACATAGCTTAAGGAGTCAGATATTTGCTACTTATACACAAAAAAAACAAAAAAAAAAAAAAACAAAAAAAAGAAACGCATCACATTTGTTATTATCTCAATTCTCAACAGTCTCTTGGCCATAAACAGTAAATGCCAAATGATACACGTACCTGGTGGGGGAACATTCAGCTGCAGTCATGCCAAGGGGTCGGCACTTCAAAAGTGAAGTGAGATATTACATTATTTATAAATGAATGTACCATCAAGGGTTAAGGTGCAGTTTGGTTGGAGATAAATGACAGGAGAAAAAAGAAAGGAATGTAATAAATATTTATATATATATTGTGTTTGGTATAAATTATTAAAATAAAAAAGAAGAGGTGTTTGTGACATTCCGAATTTTCACAACCCGAATATGTCAATGTGACCTGAAAGTTGACCTGATAACGGATCCGGAATGCGGAAGCAAAAATAAAACACAAACTCGGTGAAAAGAAAACAAATGTGGAAGCAAAACAGTGAAAATAGACCAAGTATGCCCCCAAGAGCAAAATGATCATTTCACATGCAAACAAAGTCTCAAGAGATGTACGTCATCCCTAAGACGCAATATGACTTCCCATGAAGTCACGGAACTTAAAAGGGAACAAAATGCGGAAGCGATATTTTAAAAATGGACAAGTTTTGCCCTAGGGATAATATCGTAATTTATAAAAAGTTATGGGTGCTACCGAGCACACCATTGGATAGACAACAAAAAATTAACGAAGTTCAAAATAAAGTTCACCCAATTTGGAGTCCGGATGAGGGAGAAATGGCCCGACGAAAATGGTGTTGTGGTGGCAGAAGGGGGGTGGCTTAGTGCTCCCATGCGCGCGCAGCGACGTTGTTTTTCGCCGGGCCTTTTCTCCCTCGTCCGTACTCCGAATTGGGTGAACTTTTTTTTGAATTTTGTTAATTTTTTGTTATCTATCCAATGGTGTGCTCGGTAGCACCCATAACATTCTGAAAATTATGATTTTGCCCCTAGGGCTAAACTTGTTCGTTTTTAAAATATCGCTTCCGCATTTTTTTCCCTTTTAAGTTTCGTGACTTAATGGGAAGTCATATTGTGTCTTAAGGATGATATAAATCTTTTGAGACTTTGTTTTTATGTGAAATGATCATTTTGCCCTTGGGGGCATTGTAATACCCTGATATTTTTAAAAGAATTTGTTAATGAAAAATTAATTATTTTTATTTTATTTTTAAATGACTTGTTTTATTTAATTAAGTGCGTGGGTAATTGTGATTGTTTTATTCAATTAAGTGCGTAGATAAATTGTATTGTTTTAATTAAATTATATTTTGTAATTTTATTTGTTAAATTTATATGGTATTTGATTTGTCTAATTAGTAAATTGTTTATTTGATTTGTGTGATTTTATGCTTGTGTAACTTTATTGTTAATTATTGGTAACTATTATATTTAATTTAATTTAATTATTTTATGTATTTAAATTATTTGGATTGGGTTTAAGGGAAGTTGGACCAACGGATGTGGTATTGGGCTTGAAGGAAGCCTTGTTGGGTTAATTATTAAAGGCCCATGGTTATGAAAATATTTAATAATTATCTTTGCATAGTCATATCTACATACTTATATGTATAAAAATTTAATTAATTAACAATCATTTGGAGGGATATATATGTCAATATATATATATTGATATATATAGGTATATATAATTTATTTAACTAAAGATTATATATGGAAGGCAATATATATATTTATATTAAAATATATGTGTGTATATATATTATTTAAAAGATAAATATTATTTCTTTAATATGGTAATCATAATATGAAAAGGATTTAGTTTTTTTTATATGTATAAATAGACACATAAGACTTTATGGGTTATGAGTTTTTCCACGTTAGACAAATGAGAGAGTTAGAGAGAAGATAAAGAAGGGCTAACAAAGATAAAGCCGGATCAAAGAAAAAGGAGGCCGGATTTGGAAAAGAAAGGCGAGTTCTTCTCTAATTCTCTCTTACAATTCATAAACTTATCACCTTGAGTATCAAAATTATTTCTTATCTTGTTGATTAAAAATAATTTATTAATCGGATTAGATGGAACATGTTTATTCTTTGCAAAGTGATTGATTTAAACATGTGAATGTATATATGTATTGTTATGAAAATTTAGTTTTGTATGTGAGGTTATAATAATTAAATTTTATTTTCTGTATATTTTTTTTAAGGTTGATTTAATTATGTTTAGCATGATTAATTATTAAATGGATTAAAATCAACTATATGTTGACCAATGACCCAAAAAGGTTAATTAGGATTTATAGGATTTTTGGGGAATTTTATATATTTTTCTGGAATTTTCTAAATTGGTTTTATATTTTTCAGAAATTTATTAGATTTGTTTTAATATTTTTCTGGGCAAATTATCATATATATATATATATATATATATATATATATATATATATATATTAGTTTTAACATTCACTAGAGGCGACAGTGTAATTTGCGCATCAATAGGGTTTTATCCAGTGTTGTCGCGTGCGTAGGAAAAAGGTACTCATTAATCTAGACCATAGGATTAATTTAAATTAGTTGGATTGATCTGGTGTGATGCGGTGCATCATAAGTTGATACACATGCAGCATCTAATGGTTAGATTTAGTTGATGAAAGGGAAAGGATCCAGTGCATCGCGACTTACCAAGAGCACCAAACAGCAACCAATTAGAAGCTGCCACACGCGCCGAGTGTGTAACAAGCGCGTGAGGGCGCGTGCAGGCCCGTGGACATGCCTGGCAGTGAACCTGAGCGCGTGAGGGCGCGTGCAGTGTGTGTAGGAGAGCGAGGCAACGCGTGGGATTGCGTGTGATGTCCCAGAAAGTTCCCGTGAGGTCCGGTGATGCCTCAGAATTGATTTTAACTTGTTAGGGTTGAAAGCGAACACTATAAGAGATGTTCCTTGGGCTTTGAGAGCTGTGGAGTGTTACTACTATATTGAGTAGCATTTAATTGCGTGATATAAATAATTAATAATTTATTACGGAATAAAACATATATATATATATATATATATATGTGTGTGTGTGTGTGTGTATATATGATTTAATTGTTAAGGATAAATATAGAAGGATGTGTGTGTGTGTGTGTGTGTGTGTGTATATATATATATATATATATATGATTTTAAATAATCACATATTGTTATGGATGGTTTTACACATACATATTATATAATATAGGTGTATGTATATATATATCACTTAAAATTATTATTCTTATTTGGTATAGTAATATGGTTGATTAAATCGAATTAGGTTGGTTTTTAAATTAATGATATGCATATGATTTCTGTGTATGGATTAACTTGTTGTTAAGTTTAAGGTTAGTACATGGTTAAATTAGAGGTATGGATGAGTTGCCAAAAGCTTAAATATACTGCCTTATTAGATATGAATAAATTTTATATATGGGAAGCATGGTTGAGTTGCTAATTAATGGTGTAAGTAAATACACTTAAGAAAGCATGGTTGAATTGCTAGTGTATACATAGATATATTTTTAAATGGCATGGTTGATTTGTCAGTGCATAATTAAACTGTTATGTGCTTAGATGATTAAACTTTCATCTAAGGTTATTGTTTGTATAGGTTGGATTATGATTAGAATAATCTAGTACGCACATGTTAGTGTATTATTTTATTTTAATAAAATAATATTGGTGGAGACATGGATAATTTGTTAAAGCTTAAATTTTGGATATGTAATTTAAACAATCAACCGTATTACTAGGTTTTGGATTTATTGGATTATTCCTTAAATTGTAATTTATTGCTTTAATGATTAAGTTACTGTTTATGAGGGAATTAAGATGAATGGAGTTTACTTTATAAGAATATTATAAATGGGGGATTGGTCTAGGTATGACTAACGATTAATCATTGGTGAATGGTTTCGACAATTTAAGGAACCTAGTAACAGATAGGATTATTATATTGTATATATAAGTATTTATATATATTTGTAGCATCGTATTTTAAAATTAAAGCTTTATTAGAGACGATCTGTTTATTGATTTTCAGAGGCTTGGTAGAGAGAGCTTGCTCGTAGGGTTTAACCCACGATTTATTTTTCAGGTTATTAGAAGTTCAAGTCTTAAGGTTGAGGATCCGCGGTTGGAGGACTTATCCACTCTTTTGGTTTATTTAAAAGTAGGATATTATTATTTCTTCTTTTGTTATTAGTATTTAATAATGAACTTCTGGATTATGGATTTTGGTTAAGGGGTCCTTGAGTTACAGGATTCCCGAGTTGTAACCGTTTGGAAGTTATTAAGGGATTTACTATTTATTAGTTTCTTCAGCGTTTTATTTTATTCTTTATTTCTTTTTGTAATCTGTACTTGTTTAAATACTTTAATTGTTTTGATATTCCTTAATTTTGTGCGCGGATTTAATCAACCCGTGTTCCGAAATTAGGGGTATCACAGGCATACTTGGTCTATTTTCACTGTTTTACTTCCGCGTTTGTTTTCTTTTCACCGACTTTGTGTTTTATTTTTGCTTCCGCATTCCAGATCCGTTATCGGGTCAAATTTCGGGTCACATTGACATATCCGGGTTATGTAAATTCTGAACGTCGCAGTGTTATTATCCTTCCAATCTTTATTTTTAACTTGTTACTTTGGACTTAAATAGTATTTAACACAATTTTAATATTTGTTTTATTACCTTTTATCTATATATTTGTCTTTCAAATGCCAAAGAATATAGTGCAAATTTTATTAAAATAATTTCTTTTTATTTATCTCACCAAACATGATTGGTGTTAAAATTATAACGTCCTTTTTTTTTTTTTTTTTTTTCTCTCATTATTATCCTCCCCTTCCCTTTTTCATTTTTTTTTTTTTCCTTAATGTTTGACCAAGCATAGTCTAAAAAGTCATGTATTTCCTACTTATACAAAAAAAAAAAAAAAAAAAAAAAAGGAAGAAGAAGAAGAAGAAGAAGAAGAAAAGAAAAAGAAAAAAGAAACACGTCACATATGTTATTATCTCAATTTTCAACGGTCTCTTGGCCATAACCAGTAAATGCCAAATGGTACATGTACCTGGTGGGGGAACAAGCAGTCTGCAGCCGTGCCAAGGGGTCGGCACTTCAGAAGTGAAGTAGGATATTGCATTATTTATAAGTGAACGTACCGTCAAGAGTTAAGGTGCAGTTTGGTTGGAGATAAATGACAAGAGAAAAAAGAAAGGAATGTAATATATATATATATATATATATATATATTGTGTTTGGTATAAATTATTAAAAGAAAAAAAAAATGATACAATATGAGTAGGTTTTATTATCCTTCCAATCTTTGTTTTCAACTTGTTAATTTGGACTTGAATGGTATTTAACATAATTTTAATATTTGTTTTATCACCTTTTTATCTATATATTTGTCTTTCAAATGCCAAAGAATATAGTGAAAATTTCATTAAAATAATTTCTTTTTATTTATCTCACCAAACAGGATTGGTGTTAAAATTATCACGTCCTTTCTTTTTTTTCATTATTATCCTCCCCTTCCCTTCTTTTCCTTTTTTTTTTTTTTTTTTTTTTGATTTTTTTCTTTTCTTTTCTTTTTCCATGATGTTAGACCAAACATAGCATATTTGGTACTTATACAAAAAAATAAATAAATAAAATAAAAATTACGTCATATGTGTTATTATCTTAATTCTCAATGGTCTCTTGGCCAGAAACAGTAAATGCCAAATGGTACACATACCTGGTGGGAAACATGCAGTCTGCAGTCATGCCAAAAGGTCGGCACTTCAGTGAGAGTTGATTTTGGATCAATCTTAATGCTTTCAACTCTAAATTTATGAAAAATTATTAGGTGTTTCGGGACTATCATGATCCCGGCCATTAAAAAATGTTATTTAATTAAGGATAATGCTTGTGTCCAACTCAGATTTGATAAACCTGTTGATGTGGCCAAATAGAATTGTAACATGACAAAAGACCATTTAATAATGGTGGGGGAAATTGCAATCATGCCAAGGTGCCGGCTCTTCAGTTAGAGTTGATTTTGGATCAATCTTAATGCTATCAACTCTGAATTAATGAAAAATTATTAGGTGTCCTAGGACCAACATGATCCCAGCCATTAAAAAATGTTATTCAATTAAAAGATCAAGTAAAGTAGACATAGTAAATTGCAAGACGTCTCTTTATAGTCTTGACCAACAACTTAATAATTTCTCTCCTGAATTATAGAAAATCAACTACCCAAATTTTTAGGGTTTAGAAAGAGTTAGAGAGTCTTACATTATTGCATACACTACTGTACTGATACCAGACAAGTAAATCAATTGAAAGGTCTCCATCGTCACAAGAATCCTAAATTCTGACTATTCA
This sequence comes from Cornus florida, assembly GCF_030987335.1. NCBI lineage: Eukaryota > Viridiplantae > Streptophyta > Magnoliopsida > Cornales > Cornaceae > Cornus > Cornus florida. The sequence goes on along the minus strand of NW_026775572.1, from coordinate 17,312,786 downwards.
CGATAGGATTGAAATTATTTTTTCAAGATGCATGAATAAAAAGAAGCTGATAATACAATCTTGCTAAAAGATAACTCATAACTCTTAATACAATTAAGAACTGCTTAATAGCATATATTAATTTTTGTACCCTTCCACTCAGGCACGGTCATTGATCTGTTATATGTTGAGTGGGAGCAATTGCCCCCGCTTAATTTTTATTTTAGTATTACATTCAAGTGATTTTTTTTTTTTTTTTTTTTTAAAAATTATATACCTATGCTATTGCTCTCCCTTCCCTCTCCATAAATTCCTAGTTCCATCTATACTTTCAGTGCCAATTACTATTTTTATTTTTTAATGACATAATTGTCTCTAAGAATTATTTGGAAATTTTTTTCATCTCAAAAGTATTCTTATAATTCACTTTAAAGAGAAAATTGATTATTATTTTATTAATAAAATCAAATAGAGAGAAGAATATAAAAATGGAGTACGAATATCACATTATTACAATATTTTTTTTGCAAGAAGAGCAGCAGCAATGATAAAATTTCTATCTTATGCAAGAAGAGCCGTCCTTGTGAGACGTATGCAGTATCTCGGATTGCTGTTGCCCCTAGGCTTCACGTGCAAGTGGATGCGTAAAGCAGCAACAATGATAATGCTGTTGCTGATTTATGGCAAGACCCAGTGCAAAAGGATATATCTTTACTAATTTTTATCTTCTCCAGAATACAAATTAGTCGTGCTCACTTCATGTTCACCCCTAATTTAATTCACCTATACAAATTATTTATATATCTATAAATTGTTTATATCTTCTCCAGAATACAAATTATTCATATATCTATAAAATTGTTTTTGACAAAAAAAAGAGCAAATAAAATAGAAACAAAACCCACAAGTTTTACCTCATATACGCGGCTTTTTCTTCTCTGGTGTTGCACATACCTGTGCTGATCCCATCATATGTCTTCAACTGAAAATTTTCGAAAGCCTCAGAAACAGCTCCTACATGTGATGATGAAATGAATCACCCTGTAATAAGCTAAATTTACATTATTTTTTTTATTTTTTTCAAACAGTAAAACAATTTATAGATATATAAATAATGTAGAGGAAAAGCCCAACAAACTTGTCTTTCCAAATGAAGCTTAAGATCATAGACCAAGCCCTGTCCAACGTGAAGCTTAAGAAAACAGACGAAGCCCAAACAGTTGGGCCCAATTCAAACATAAAGGGTTTAAACTTTAAGGTAGTCGGTAGTAACGACTACAATTTGTTGGCTTGTTGCAAACACATCAAGCATTCACTCCAGCCCACGAAAAATCTTTTCTCTTCTAATCCTAGGAATTGCTTAAATTGTTCTCTTCTCTTTTTTTTGTGATAATAAATAAGAAATTGTATTACTCGGTATAAAATAAATGTCAAAAGACCCCAAACTCTATAGTCCTTTCAAAAAAAAAAAAAAAAATCAAAATTCTCATATGAAATCTACATAACAGTGTCATTATTGAAACTTGGCATATATCTATAATGTAGTAGCTAAGTTGTAGTGAAAGGGTTGTGAAATTACTCTCATGTTATGTTTGGCGGCACCGGCCACACATTGGATTTGAATTAATTTTTTTTCAATTTCAAATTCAAAACATTGATTTGATACTCCAAAACATAACATTAATAATTTGGTAACTTACTTGAAATTGGAAGACAAATTTCCAATTAAGAAAAAAATATTTAAATGAAAGATCTTAGCTATATTTTAGAACGAAGAAGTATCATTAGGCTACAACTCTTGGTGATATATTACAAGTCATTTCAGTTCCCTAGACATTTTTACTCTCCCAAATTAACTATATAGACCTTTAAATTTTAGAGGTTAGTTTTGGTATTGCAAAAAGACACAAACATTTAATGAATGTTTTTATTGATAACTAATGAGGAATGCTCTCAAGAAAACTCCCTCACTATGAACTCTTTATTTTAACAAATGAATTAAAAGAAGCATTAAATAATTTATTTAAATTTTTACAAATATCAAAAAATTATTTTAATTCAATAGTTAAATATAGAAAGTTCATGACTCCTCTCACCATAAAGCTCTCACGAGACTTGTGAGCAAAGGACTGCAAGGTTGGGCTTGACCCTTGAGGAGTTCCACCGGAGACTAGTTTAGGAGGTAACATTAATAAGGCATAAGCATCACATGACTTACATTGGTTTATTTTGAGGAGTTGCTGCTGCAACCAAACATATCCTAACCATCAAAAAACCAAAAGAAGTTGGAGACTTCTCATGCCGTTTCCAGAAACTCGGATACAAAAGGTATTACCTATAAATAATATTTTCTATATTGTTTTATGATTAGGGGTTTTGAACTAGAGCTGAATTCCATGTCCTTTCTGAAATGAAATCTTAATTCGATATATTTAGCTTCCTATATATATATATATATAATAGAGAGACAATTATATTGGTCATACACGTTGCTTCTTATTCTGTTAAAGGATGGGTGATTTCGAGGACTTCATGATACATGAATAAATGAATTCTATAAAAAGAGAACAAAAGTCTAGTTTTTGGAATTAAGCAAATTACACACATATATATATAAATTCCTCTGACTAAGAGGGACCAAGGCAAGACGATAACAAAGAGGGTCAACTGCTTACACACCTATATATATGTATATAAGGTCCATTAATATTCTCTGCACCTAATTATATATACGTATAAGGTCCATTAGTATTCTCTGCTAAGATGGGAAACATGGTCGACCGAAATGAGATACCTCCCGGAGAGGATGAAATGGAGGCGGAGGAGGAAGAGGAAGAACAGTTCACTTGTGAAATCTGTGTGGAGCAGTACTCGACAAGAAAATTTATATTTAAAAAGAAGAAGAGGTGCCATGATCACGGCCGATTCTGTATGGAGTGTATCTTCAAGTATATTGAACGAAAGCTGGATGACAACATCTCAAGGATCCCTTGTCCAGCTCCAGATTGTGAGGAGCTTTTCGACGCTCTCTCTTGCAGGCCCATTGTGCCTCACCACTTATTTCAGAAATGGTGCGACGTGCTGTGCCGATCAGCCATTCAAGGACTTGACACATGCTACTGCCCAAAACCCGACTGCTCCGCACTCATTATCAACGAGTGTGGAGAGAGGACGGTGATGAAAGCTAAGTGTCCGCAATGTAAGAACCACTTCTGTTTCAAGTGTAAGCATCCGTGGCATGCCGGCTATGGATGCCATGAGGTTGGAGAGACAACCCATCACAGTGACATCCAGTTTGGAAAGCTTGTTGACAGAAACAAATGGAAGAAATGTCCCGGTTGCGGATACTGCGTTGAGCGTGTTGCCGGTTGCCGTCAAGTAACATGCAGGTACTCTGTTTTTATATATGGACTTTTATATCAAGAATAATTACAAATACATGGAGAGTGTTTTTCCGAGGCTCTTTTTGTGTGTGATTATTACAGATACGTGGACTTATGCATCCATATTTATCATTTGATAGAGTCAAAGTTATGATTTTTTGAAACAATAAAGTTGACCAAAATGCTAGCGGTGACGTGAAGAAATACTATTCATTATCCAAATTAACTACTCTTACTATTTTTAGGTATCACTTTTATGCATATAGGTACACTTTTTGTACAGACCACGTATGCATAAACAAAAAGTGACACCTAAATGACATGGTATATATGTACAAAATATGGTACCTATATGCATGCATAAAAGTGATACATCTGTGCACAAAAATAGTATTTGTATGCACAAAAGTCGTACATGAAAATAATAAAGATAATTTAAGCATGAATGAACATTGTTTTTTCATATCATGTTAGCATTTTGGTCAAATTTATTTTTTCGAAATATCACCATCAAATGTTAAATATGAGTCCATAACACAATGTAATCGTAATAATTCTTACTATTTTTTCAAAAAAGTACATGACTATAAAAAGTTTTAATTTTGATTTCATGAATTTAAAAATTGCGTTCCAAAACTCCATTTGTTTGTAATTTTTCCTATATAACCTATATGTTTGCACCAACCCACAATTTTTTAAAAAAATTTATCCTTGGGATGTAGATGTGGGACGGAATTTTGTTACAAGTGTGGAACCGAGGGTTTTGATTGTCTGTGCTGTCACCGCACGGTTGCCATGGGGTTCTTCATGGACTACTTTGAATAAGAGGTATCAAACTTTATTATTCTTAATTTTATTGTTGGTTCGGTATTTGTATTCACATGTGTAACTTTCAAAGTTTACTCCTCTTAGCCATTTATCAAGTTGCTCTAGTTTTTATGTTGTTAGCTGACTATTGTATGTGAAAATTCAATGAATTTGGCGTGTAAACAATAATCTTTGTTCCTTCTGGAAACAAGGACAACTATGTGTTTGGTTTATGCAGGCCTAATTTACCTAGTTCGACTATGTGTTTGGTTGTGTGTTATTTATTACGTATACGAAAACCGACCATGTGCTTAGTTCCCTGTAATTATTACATTACCTTTTTATTTTTGCACTATTTCCTTTTTCATTGCAATATATGAAAACAGTTTTTTGGGTTTGCAAATGTTGATTCTAACATTTCTTTTTCCGACCACAAACTATCAAGTAAAACAGTAACAAGATTTTTACAGTTTTTCCTTTTAAGCTTGTTGATCTTTTATACATGGATTAGTCGAAGTGTGCGCAAACTTGTCCGGAGACTCACCATTACCATATATATATATTAGTAAACTAGAAATAAGTAAATTATTATTATTTTTTTTTTTTGGGTTAAATGCAAAAAAAAAAAACCCTAAATTATTAAGAAAATTATAACTAACTCCTTAAACTATTAAAATTTCAAAAAATCTCCTGAACTATACAAATTTGTTGGAGATCACTCAATCCGGCCACTGGCTATCCAAAAATGAGCGCGTGATTCTCACGCAATAGACAAACTGAATTTTTTGGACAATAATGCCCTCTCATATATGAAAATACCAAATTGTCCTATAACCACCACCACCGTTCCTCTCGCCATTACCATTACAATCAAAACCAAGAACGAGACCAACCACCACCAAAGCAATAGTGAACCTTAACCCAATTTCATGCAAACACGCACATATCTATATATATATATATATATATATATATATATACAAGGAATAGATCTGAAAAACATTGGGGTAAATTTTTGTATGGAGGTGGTGGTGCTGTTGTAGTGGCCACGACAGGGATTGAGGGAGGAGGAGATGGATCTAATGGAAGTCGTGGTGTTGTTGTGGCGATGGTGACGGGTCCACAGCCGTCCTTTCCATCGCCAACCGCAATCATTCGAAGCCAAGCTCGCAACCGCTCAATCCTGCCGGCGCCATCAAACCCAATCACGACCGAGTTTCTTCATAACAGCCCATCATCGGAATTGCAACTTCTTTAGTCGCTGAATCACTGCCATCCTAAACCAACCGTTTTCAGCAGTCGAGCACACCGTCATACGTGTTCCGAGCACCGCCGCAAGCTCACCGCCGAGCTTCGCCTCATCTGCCGACCTCTCGGTTCCAAGCTCGCTGCCCCCTCACAATCGACACCATCAAAGCCGAGGCTGCCCACTGCCCCAAGCTTTCCACGGCCGAGCCAACAGCCAAGCTCTCCACAGCCGGCTGATTCGTACCCGTCGTCCATCTCTACCAACCTCGCTGGTCGGAGCTCCACCATCCGAGTTCTCTGCCATCGTCTCCACCGGCCAATTTCTCCATAGCCGAGCCCTCCCTTGTTCGCCGGCCGCCGATTCAATCCAACTGAACTCACCGCCGCTGCACCACCGCCCCAAGCTTTCCACGGCCTAGCCAACAACCAAGCTTTCCCCCATCTCGATGGCTCCTTCCTAAAATGTATACATATATATTGTTTATATATAAAGGTAAATGAGACTTTTTATTTTTCCGGTTAAGTCAGTTGGCAAAATGGACTGAAATGCAATAAATTCATAAATTAGGAGTTTTTTTTTTTTTTTTTTTTTTTTTTTTTTTTTTTTTTTTTTTTTTTGTAATTCAGGGGTTAGTTGCAATTTGTCAATAGTTCAAGAAGATTTTTTTACATTTAACCCTTTTTTTTTTGGGATAATTTCACTGACACCCCCAGTAGTATGGCCAAATATTAATCTAAAACATCTTTCGAAAATAACTATCACTCACATAACAAACGTTTGCTCCGTTTTCCAGTCACACCCCAAAAGTTAGTTTACAGATGTGTCAGACCACTTTTTATATGTAAAAAGACATTTTTACCCTTTGACTTTAGTTTGACCCTGACTTTGGTATACCCTCATTTTTTTAATTTATTTTTTTACAAAATATCAGTATTAAAAGACAATATGGCCCCTCAAAAATTTGTAAATTTACAAATTATATTATATATACAGGTAGACATATATATATTCCTATATACACACACAGACATATATATATATATACACACACACACAAAAGCACAACACCACCACCAAATACAGTGGCGGAGTAGTCGTCGAATCCGACAAAGGCCGCTCATTCGCCGTCAAAGTCGACTCTCCCACCTTCCAAACCGATGTCTCCCTCGTCGCGACCTCATCACTCCGAATCCTCAGAAGTCCTCAAATCCACAACCCTCGCCCTAGATTTCTTTCGATTCTGCTCCTCATCCATCCCCATATTCCCCCGATCCGGTCCGATCTATAAATCCAAGACCCGGATCTGTCTCGCCGAATCTCCAAGACCCAGTCATCTCCCTCTTCGCAGAGCTCGTCTCCACTGGATCTGCCGCCACCGGATCTGTCTTGCCGGAGCCATCAACATTCTCACAGCCGTCTTCGCTCTCCATCTCCAAGCTCGCCGTTGCCGCTACTCCACCGCCGAGCCGAGCTCTTTACTGCCGAATTGGAGTTGTCATCTCTCCCGCTAATCCACTTGCTACCAAGTCCTGCGAATCCTCCTCTAGTCGCCCCTCGCCGGTTCTCTCAAACCCAGATAATCAGTATATATATAGTTCTCACTGCCGATTCAGTCCACCGAGCTCGGCTGTGGCCGACGAGCAAGGGGGCTTCAGACGGCGGCCGACAAGCAAAAGAAGCTTAGCTCGCTCACTCTCTCCCGGTGACAACACTCGTCCTCGTCGTCGCCGCCCTAAACGATGATGCCGCTTCTGTCGCCTGAAGTTTTTGCTGTGAACCACGCCACCACTTCCAACCCCCGCCTCAACCTCACCTGACAACAAAAATGGGTTTGGGTAATGCAACCACAGTCGTCGGCGGCACCACCACCACCATCACCCCATCGTCACCGACCACCAACCACCAATCTCTCTATACACTTTCTCTCTTTTCTACAACACACCACCCACCACCAAAAAAGCCTTAATTTTTGGAACCACCACCCACCACCACCACCACGACGGCCAACAGTTACATTTACCCAATTGTCGGGGTATAATTGTTTTTTAACTAATCTGATATTTTGAAATAAATGTTATTAAAAAAATAAGGGCAAAGTTGTCTTTTCACATGTTTTTAACGGAGGCTGTAACGGAAAATCAAAAATGGACCTAAGTGATAGTTATTTTCGAAAGATATTTTAGATTGATATTTGACCAAACTATTAGGAATGTCAGTAAAATTATCCCTTTTTTTTTTAATTACTCGGTCTCTCTTCAGCAGCTTAACTTTTTAAGAGTATAATTTTTATTTTTAATTTTTAATTTATTATAGTAGTAGGTAAATATCGTTGCCTGGCGAAACTGAGTACAGGTTAATCACTGCACGTTCGATTACTGGAAACTGATCAATCATAACAGCACTTAATTGGTGGTATTTTCCTCATCTTTTTGCCATAGTTGTCTCATTCAATTCCACCATCCCAAAATCCTGGTAGAGAGAGCAAGCATTTATACTCTTGTTGGCAACATCTGATGCTTGTGAAAGTCTTCCTTGGAGGGTCTTAAATCCAAAGACTGCAAGCTAGACTAATCCAATATATTTCTTAGCACTTTAAAGGGCATTATTTGCTTTTACTTTCAGGAATAATCTTCAACCAAGTACGATGCAACACAAAAAAAGAAAAAAAAAAAAAACATAAAACATAAAACAAAAAGTTCCATATAAAACCTCACAGAATCAACTGTTTGAAGCAAATAAGTCAGTTTTCACAACCCAACCCATCGAAGGTGGAGTTTCGAGTTTCAACTAAGAGAGTGCCTTGTAGCATACCATTGCACAACAGAAATAATATAAAATTGCTATTGTAAATAAAGCAAAACAGCAAAGGCTCAAAGGAAGAGAAGTTAGAAATCTTTATTGACTTTAAATTGGATTATTTATTCCCGATTCCATAACAAAAAAAACTTTGTATCATTTAGAATGGGCGCTTGTAGAATCGTCAACTGGATGCCAATATCGGTTGAAAAACCACAAGGAATCAGCTTCTACAGCATAACCATCTTGATTGCGATGCCAACTATAGTAAGAATGAGTTCGGTTTTTAATATCGAAAATGGCATGACCGAAACTAGCCTCACGGAAAGCTGAGTATTTTGGCTGTGGCTCCGTCATGCTGCACAGTAGAAAACGTTTGATTTACTTGTGTCAAACAACAGGAACTAATTGTTTCAAGGAAAGGCCAAAACTATAATACAAGTTAAATCTTACTTGGTTGCCAAGCCTTCAAGATTTCCACCATCACCAATGGTAATGTACACGGGCGCAGATTGATCACTTACAGGACTACAAATGCCATTTACAACGTTGTAAGCAACGTTGGATACACGTTCCTGTGACATATTTACATTAGTACGCAGAAATAGCACTATAATATCAACTTGTGCTTTGAAGCATAATAAAGAGAAGAAAAAGTGTACTTACCGATCGTTCATATGCGTGAACATGACCGGCAAACACAATGTCTACTTTGTATTGTACAAACCATGGCTCATACATAACTCTCATGGTTTCCCCTTCCATGTAATGATAGTTGTAGCTGTTGTACCATGGGGAATGCATTAAAACGATCAACCATGGTGTCTCACTCCTGTTTACTTTTGGGAACTCCTTCTCAAGCCATTTGTATTGAGGAGTGTATTTGCCTAAAATTCAAGTATATAGAAGAAAAAAATCTTGAAATGTATATAATGTTGACTAGAAGATCATAGCATTTTCCTTCCAATTTCCTTTTCTTTATTCTACTAGGCGTATTATCTGTCATTACTTGAAAGAAGAATACATATCATGAAAGGCTTTTACATTTTTTTTTATAAAGAGGAGGGGGGAAGAACTCAGAGCAAAAGAAAAGTGTATTAATCTAATATCTATTTTAGAGACAAAGTGCAAAAAAAACAAAAAAAAAAAAAAAAGGAAAGATGCATTACCGAAAAGCGAAGAATACCTCAATCATCATGCTAATTGAAATTGTCAAAAAAAAAACATGAATTTGTTTAGTGAGTTTCTATGATTTTTGAGTCAGCACACATTCACACAGTGGATATTTAAGCTATAATAAGGTTTTAGACTGATAATCTATTTAGGCATAAGTTCCACGGTACATATGCATGTGTCTGGAGTCATTATTCATGACAATGAAATATTGCAAATGCCTATAGACTTACCGTACGCCGAATAAGAAGACAAGACAATTATGTATGCTGAAGCCCTCTTGATTGAGTACCAAAAGGGAGCCGTGCTGTTTGATGCTTTATAAGGTACATGATACCTGTGAGTATAGGGCTTGAAGGGTTCAGTTTCACCCTGCAATAAAATCACCACTATTCTGTCACAACTTCATTTTTTTTTAGCACTAAACATTTACACTCCCTTTGCAAAGGAGGAGATCAATTTTGTGATCAGGAGCTTGGAAATTGCCACAGCAACCAAGAGGATCATGATTGTACAATAAAAGCACATGGTGAACAAAATTTGTCAAAGTTAGGAAGTTAATTACTTAGTAAATGGATTGGGGGATTAGACTTGGTAATACACATAAGAACTTCCAAGGAGCTACAATTTACTCCATGAGGGAAGAGACAATTATACTACTACCATCAGAAGTTGAGAAGAACCATGAAATCACACTTTAAAAACAGTGAGAAATATAAAATATTGGAATATTACTCTTCATCAGACCAATAAAACATGTCATGGGAAGCTTACAATTTCAGGGTCAAAATCAATCTCGTGATTTCCTGCAGTCCATATCCAAGGTTGATAGGCAGCACTTCTCTCCAAAAACCGTCCCCATGTATCCCACCTAACATTATCATGATTCGGATAGTTATCCGCGTAAGAGAGGTCCCCAACAAAGAGCACCGTTTTCCCTTTAGTTGGATTTAATTCATAATGAGTAAGTGTCTTGTTTGAATCATAACTTTGACCAAGATCCCCTGCAAAAAAATGATTGATAGAATCAAGACAGGATAAATGCAAAACACATCACACACAACGGCACAGCTTCTTATGGGAAGACGGGTAGCAAAATGTGTGCAGTTTTTTTATTTATAGAATTGTTGAAATTAAAATTAAGACTTAAATCCAGATTCCCTCCTCACCCCAAATGAGAAGCTCACAAAGTTAATCAGCAATGTCAAAAATACACATTTATCATTTCTAGTTAGAAATTTCTCTCGGAAAGAAATCCTATCCTCAGTAATTGATACATATTCATCCATCCAGTCAAGACTCTGGAAAAGCTTGATAGAATTGGAAACAGAAGTTTTCCTAGCAGGACTAAAAACCATTGAACCACAAAATGAAATCGAAAGCACACTTTATTTGTTAGCAAGACAAACAAATTCTATTAAATTGATATGATACATAATACTTCACCTATGAGACCAAACGTATATGGAACATCCGGGCCAACCTCAGGAGGAGTTGTAAACCAGAAAGTCCGCGCTGTATGCCCAATCCCAACTTCATAGTAATATTTGGTGTTATACTGCCAACAAAACCAATAATCAAATAATCTTTAACCTTGATTGTAATTCCTCAATTCTATCAAAAGTCTTCCCTAATTCCTTACTACTCTCATATATATAAACCATGAATGAAATGAAGCCAACAAAAATAGCATAAAAGCAGAGAAAATTTGTACAAAACAAATTATTCATAAAAGCAATGCCTATGAAACAATGACACAAAAGGGTTGAATAACTCACCTTCAAGTTGTTAATGGTGCAGTGATGAATGTATCCAGAAGTATAAGTATAGAATTTGTAGGTAACTAATTTGCCCTTTGCCATTTTCTTTTGATTGCTATTTTCACTCCAGTACACAACTGTACTTGACCCAGGTTCTTCCATAGTGACCCATGACACAATAATCCCCTTTCCCAGAAGATCTCCTTGGGTTATATGAACCTTGTTACAAATAACCCACCAGTCAAAATTCACACACACAACACACACATTAAATTAGAGATCATGAAAATTACATATATATATGTGTGTGTGTGAAAATTAACAAGACCCACGAAATGGGCAAACATATATTTGTAACTAAATTAATGAATTAAACTATGATAGGGGTGATAAAGAGAATAGTGAAAGCAAAATACCTGTTGAGGCGCATTATAGCCAGGAGGCACTTCGAAGACATCACTGTCGAGGGGCATATCAATAGTTTTCTCAACTTTCCTGACAAAAGTGCTTGTGATTCCTCCATTACACAACACTGCTGCGTGCAGCACCAAACCCAGAACAGCAAGAACAGACCAGGAAAATCCGAGCTCGCCCATGTTATCCACCCCCGACCTCGCTTAACCTATGCACACCCTATTACATATAAGTTATACACGAATTATATTTGCCTAGAAATAAGGGGAATATTCAAAAACTTATAGGAATATGCAATAAAATTGTCAACGGCATCGAACTCCAACAGCTAGTAGGATTGGGTTTCTTCTACAATGTTTTAGAATAACCGTGAATATATATATATATATATATATATATATATATATATATATAATTAAAGTAGAAGTTGACTTCAGAAGCCACCCATCGTTTGACTCGAACAAGGGGAAAAGAAGCGGATAAATTCCAGTAGGGCAAGACAATGACAATGAGGGCGCTTTCATGATGAGTTCGCAGTTTTGAGGGCACAAGGTCACCGGGAGCGTCCACAGTATGGACTTGCCCTTTCGTTAGTGTCATATTGACTAAGATTAGGTTTGGTAACAAATAAAATAAATAAATATATAATAAATTTAATACTGTAATAACAAAAACAACAACCACATTAATTATGACTAGTTGATAATGAGATTGAAAAAACATGACAGTTTTAACATTCAATTATATTTGGAGAATTGTGAGGTCAAAAATATAACTTAGAATTAAAATGATAATTCTCTACTTTATTTTTGAAAGAATAACAAAACTCAGATGTCAAACCATTCAAGTTATATATTTTCTTAGTTCCAAAATAAGTCACTTTTTTTTTTTTTTTTTTTGACTGTTCCAAAATAAGAGTCATACCTCAAAATCCAATACACTATTTTTTAAATATTCCTAATATAACCTTTGTCTTGAAATTATAAAAGTAATTAAAACTTCTAAAAAAGTTATATTGAACCCCACAATTCAAATTTGAAAGTCCGTTGCATTAAATGGTTGGTCGAAGACAAACAACTTTTATACCATACTCATAAATTGTTACAAGGACATATTAGAAAATTCATCTCATACTATTAAAAAAATAAAAAAAAATCATAAAAATTAACTCTCTTAAAAAGTTATATTCTCTAACGAAGGGAGTCTATATATATATATATATTATACGGTATCTGTTACTGAGACACTATGCTCCCATAGAGGACTTGGAACCTTTTTTATTATTCATTTAAAAGAGCTTAAACAAGTCCATCGTTCAACCTGACAGTGGTACAAAAAAAACTTAAAAAAAAAAAAAAAACTACAGTACATAATTTTACCTTGTTCATTCTACAATGACAATGGATAAGATAATTTAAACTTCGTTGAAGATCCTTTTAAGAGACAAAGTTGTTTCTTGATGATTAGACATAAAGTTTATTCATTGATTATTGCACTATGTGTTCAAGTCACTTTTGAGCAAAGAAATTTGGTGGCTACTATCAAGTAGGTTGTTCTTTTGTAATCTTTCACAAGGGGATAGTCAGTGCAAAAAAAACTCCCCGCTATTATTGATACAGTCAATATTAATTTCTGTGGTAAAAAATTATTTTATAGTATTAATTTGAAGTAATTAGATTCGTGCAATATAAAATGATAATAATATTCTCACTTTAATAAAATAAATTAATAACTATAAATATAAATCATGTTAAATAATTATTTTACCCACTTATCAAAAAATAAAAATAAAAAATTTGAGCACCTTGTACTTGGGCCATCTATATATATATAATATATTATATATGTCTCTGCGAAGGGGAAAGTACTGCACTACTACAGCAACGGCGACGGCGATGAGGATCGGCCAGCAACGGAGGAACGACGGTGAGCTTGGCTGGTTCGGATGGTCGTGGAAACGGAGGCTTCCCTTTTCGAAGCCTTCGAGAGACCCCACGGTGATTGGTCTTCGAAACGGGGAACAAGAATTTCGATGGCGGTAAAGAGGATGGCGACTCGCGATGAAGAGGCGGCTGTTGCTAACGAGCAAGGCAGTGCTTGGTGAGGAGGATCCCACGGTGAGCACTGATTTCCGGCGCTTTAGATGTTGATAAAGAAGGTGGTCTCTGTATTGCCCGCCGTTGACAAAGATGGAGCTGTTTCAGGTGAAGTTGTGTTATCCGGCACCGGTGAAGGTGAAGGGACCGTAGGCGGCGAGACGGCGGCGACAACAAATCGATTTTTCCCCCCAACTCCTCCAAATAGTGAAAATTTGGGATTTGGTATTTGATTTGATTACGATTTGATGTTCGTAATACACCGGGCGAAAATAGAGGGATTTGTGAATGAATAGGTTGGTTTGTTCATCGCATAAATAGAGGGATTTTGCGGCTCTGTTCAAGTGAGGTGAGAGAGTTGAAGAAATGGGGAGCTACAATTACAAGATGTTTGGGTACTTCAACCGGAAGCTCAAGATCAGAAAGGCTGAGCCACCGCCGGAGGTCAAAGAGGCGTTCGCGACTTAAAGAGTAGTATATAGTTTTCCCTCTGTTTTTGGGTGAATTAGATTTGTTTTCCCTCTGTTTTCTTTGTTTCTGGTTTTTGCTAGTATATGTTGGAACCTGCGAGAGAATCAGATGATACTGTAAGGGTAGATCCTTTAGATAATCTCAAGAAATACAGAGGAGGATATGATATCAGAGAAAAGCATTATTGGAGTGTAAGTTTCTCCCTCATTTTTATTGGAGTGCAAAGTCTCTCTCTCTCTCAAAATTGATTTTTGCCTACACTATATTGTGCAATCAACTATATTTACAGGTATATATGGATATGGCTTCTGTGTGGTACTTCTTGTTGTAATAGTAACAATAGAAAGTTGCAGAAGAAAAAGAAATGATCACATTGTCACAACAAGTACTGTTATCTCTGGTGACCTATTATTCTGGCAACACTCTTCACTATTCTGACAATGTAAATATTTGCTACTCCCTACCTTTCATATATAATAAGAGTATAATTAATAAATGTGCGCGCACACACAATCACACATATGGAATGTTGAATGCAAAGTGAGTGACCCTAATTGTCAAATTGCAGAACTGCATCTGGTTTAGTTCTTGGGGGAACAGTGAAATCCATTCAAGAGCAAAGACAGTGGTGGACATTCCGGCGAGCCGAGCCGTTTAGCCACTACCAGCCAAGCCGAGCCATATATGGGTAAGGGGCAAAATAGGAATTAAAAAGGGTAAAATAGGGTTTTTAGTCAAAAAATGGTCAGAAGGGCACCTTTTTTGAATTTTGTGGACTTATATGTACATTTTTAAAAAGTAAAAACTAGTTTTGCACAAACTCTATACATGATGGGATTTTTTTTTTTTTTTGCATTTAACCTTAAAATGAATGAGTGGATGAGTTTTGTGAATGATGTGAACGTGAGAAAATGGTTTGAAGATCCAATTGTTGTGTGGACAAAGAAAAAAGTAAGAGTATCCATCTCATTGCTGAAAAAATTAAAGATCATAGGTTTTTGTGCACCCCTCCTTATACGGGTCATGGTGGGTGAGGTGAGGCTGAAAAAACATATACTGATAATGTCATTCACCTCACCTACCACCCATCATGACCAATATCATCCTTCATATCAGGCTCTTGTGCACCCTCCTCAATTTTGGTGCACCCAAAGTGGACCGCACAAAATCCCAACACGATATTAATTCACACCACCCAGTTCAAACTGAACTACACGGAGTCCTAATACAATATTATATTGAATTACCAAAACGCCCAAAGCCGACAACAGAGTAAAAACACTTCAAAAGTTCCGTTGCCGGGACTTGAACCCGGGTCTCTCGGGTGAGAGCCGAGTATCCTAACCACCTAGACTACAACGGAATGTTGATGAGTGTAGGGCAGAAATCTATAAATATGTGTAAGGCTCACGCACCCATCAAGTACAACAATTGATCAAGATTTTTAAAGTTTCTAGTCATATGCTTGTTGATCTCTTATAAGTATAAAATATATATATATATATACACACAGACATATGCATATTTTTAAAAAAAATCTTTATTTAGTTATTTCCTCTAATGAGTTGTCTTCTCCCAAATATTATTAGAACCACATCTCGTTTCAATTAAGGCAAAGTGATCAACCATAACGTCATTCCATTTCATTATCATTGATAACCACATGCTTCCATTATTAACAGGGAATGGAAATTGAAAGAAGAATAAATAGATTTGGACTCCTATCTTTTGCCATTGTTATGTCATTCAATTCCACAATCCCCAAAAACCTGGAATAGAGACCAAGCATTCATACTCATGACTTACCTTCAGGGTCAGTTAAAATTCTTGGCAACAACAGCTCATGCTTGTTTAAAGAGCCATTCATTTACTTTCACCAACAATCTTCAACATAGTACAATGCAACAAAGAAATAGTCCCATATAAAAAAAACTCAAAAACAAGCAACTGTTTGAAGAAAACTGGTCAGTTTTTAACATTACCCAACTCGTCAAAGTTAATATCAGAAAGGACATTAAGAGAGTGCCTCATATTATTGACTAGTTGAACTGACAAAAATTGCTATTGCAAATTAGAAAAAAAACACAGCCAAGGCTCAAAGATAGACAATTTAGAAACTTTATTGACTTTAAATTGGGTATTCATTCCCGATTCCAGAACAAAAAAAGAAACATTCTCTCATCAAGATTTGGACATTGCAGAATCATCAATTGGATGCCAAAATCGGTTGAAAAACCACATGGAATCAGCTATCACAGCATATCCATCTTGATTGCGATGCCAACTATAGTAAGCATGAGTCCGGTTTTTAATATCAAAAATGGCATGACCAAAACTGGCCTCACGGAAAGCTGAGTATTTTGGCTGTGGCTCCGTCATGCTGCACACAGTAGAAAACATTTGATTTACTTGTGTCAGAGAACTGGAGGCAGTTGTGTTTTAAGAAGGCCAAAACTATATTATTAGTAAATCTTACTTGGTTGCCAAGCCTTCAATATTTCCCCCATCACCAATGGTGATGTACACGGGGGCAGATTGATCACTTACAGGACTACAAATGCCATTTACAACATTGTAAGCAATGTTGGATACACGGTGCTGTGACATATATATACATATTAGTATACAAATATGGCACTAGAATAACAACTTGTGCTTTGAAGCATAATAAAACAGAAGACAAAGTGCACACTTACCGACCGTTCATATGCGTGAACATGACCAGCAAACACAACATCAACTTTGTATTTTACAAACCATGATTCATACATAACTCTCATGGTTTCCCCTTCCATGTAATGATAGCTGTTGCTGTTGTACCATGGGGAATGCATTAAAACGATCAACCATGGTGTTTCGCTCCTGTTTACTTTTGGGAGCTCCTCCTCGAGCCATGTGTATTGAGGAGTGTATTTGCCTAAAATACAAATAGATTTAAAAATAATAATAATCAATGAATGTATATAGCATTTAATGTTAACTAGAAGCTTATAGCATTTTCCTTCCTATTTGCTTTCCTTCATTCTACTAGGCATATTATTTTTCATTACTTGAAAGAAGAATACAGAGCACAAAAGGCTTTTGCTTTTTCTATAAAGGAGAAAAGAAATATTGGGAATCTTACTTTTGAAAGAAGAATACAGATCACAAAAGGCTTTTACTTTTTCTATAAAATGGAAAAAATATTGGAAATGTTACTTTTTAACATTTATTTTAGAGGGGAAAATAAAACAGAATGTCTATTTTAGAGTGACAGTCTCTCGTTCCACAACAGTCTATTTTAGAAACCAAGTGTGTTTTGAAATGAAAGGAAAGATGCATTTCGAAAAGCAAAAATGCCTTGATCATCATGCTCATTAAAGATATTGAAAATAATATGAATTTTGTTTATTGAGTTTATACAATTTTGAGTAAAAGCACATTTATGCATTGGATATTTAAACCACTAACTAATGATAATTTATGTAGGCATAGGTTCCACTGCAGATATGCCTGTGTCTGGAGACATGATTAATGACAATGAAATATTGCAAATGCCAATATATACATACCATATGCCGAATATGAAGACAAGACAATGATGTATGCTGAAGCCCTCTTGATCGAGTACCAAAAGGGAGCTGTACTGTTTGATGCTTTATAGGGTACATGATACCTCTTAGTATAAGGCTTAAAGGGTTTTTTTTCACCCTGCAACAAAATCACCATTCTTCTGTCACGACATTTTTTTGAGAAACATTTCAAGGCTTAGCAAATAAACATATAAAGTTCGACTTATAAATTGCAAAAGCACCATCTTGGTAGCAAGTAGTAAATCCAGAGTCAATATTTCACCCAACAAAATTATTAGAATTTAATTGCCAAAGCATTGACCACTTACGCTCCCTTGGGTTGCAAAGGAGGAGATCAATTTCGTGATTGGGAGCATGGAAATTGTCGCAGCAACAAAGGGGATCATGATTGTACAATGAAAGAACATAGAGAATAAAATTTAACAAAGTTAGAAGTTAATTAGAAAAGTAATAAAATTGATGTAGTAATACAATTTATATCTTGCTAAGCAAGTTGAAAACTTGAAATAGCTTTACTTTGTTAAGGGATTGGGAGATAAGACTAGGTAACACACATAAGAACTTCTAAGGAGCTAAAATTCACTCCATGAAGGAAGAGTCAATTATAATACTACGATACAGAAGTCACATTAGACAATAAGAAATAAGAATCATTGAGAATGTTGCTCTTCATTAGACCAATAAAACATGTTATGGGAATCTTACAATTTCAGGGAGAAAATCGAGCTCATGATTTCCTGCAGTCCATATCCAAGGTTGATAGGCAACACTTCTCTCCACAAACCGTCCCCATGTATCCCACCTAACATTATCATGATTCGGATAGTGATCCGCGTAAGAGAGGTCCCCAACGTACAGTACTGTTTTCCCTTTAGTTGGATTTAATTCATAATGAGCAAGTGTCCTGTTTGAATCATAAGTTTGACCAAGATCCCCTGCAAGAAATGATTGATAAGTGTCAAGACAGGTTAAATGTAAAACATATTAAACACAAATATGCGCATTTTTTATTCAGAATTGTTGAAATAAAAATTAGGACTTAATTACAGATTACAGATTACTTCTCCACCCCAAATGACAACCTCATGAAATTAATCAGCCAGAAGTTTTGTCAAAAATACCCATTTATTAAAGTAAATGGGATGTTAAAAATTTCTACCCAGAAGGAAATTCTATCCTCAGTAATTGATACATATTCATCCATCCAGTCAAGTGTCTGGAAAAAGCCTGACAGAATTGGAAGCTGATGTTTTTTTCCTAGCAGGACAGAAGACCATTGAACCACAAACCGAATATGAAAAGCACACTTAATTTGTCAACAACAACAACAACAACAACAACAAAATCCATTAAAATTGATATGATGCATAACACTTTACCTATGAGACCAAATGTATATGGAACATCCGGACCAACCTCAGGAGGAGTTGTAAACCAGAAAATTCGCTCTGTATGTCCACTCCCAACTTGATAGTAATATTTGGTGTTATACTGCCAACAAAACCGATAATCGAATTAGCTTTAATCTTGATTAATTCCTCAATTCTGTCAAAAGTCTTCCCTAACTCCCAACTTATATCTCACATATACAAACTATGAATGAAAATGTAACCAACAAATAACAGGGGAATTATAATAAAGCAATGCCTATGAAACAAGGACACAAAAGGGTTGAATAGCTCACCTTCAAGTTCTTAATAGTACAGTGATGAATGTATCCAGAAGTATAAGTGTAGAATTTGTAGGTAACAAATTTGCCCTTTGCCATTTTCTTGTGATTGGTATTTTCTCTCCAGTACACAACTGTACTTGACCCAGGTTCTTCCATAGTGACCCATGACACAATAACCCCCTTTCCCAGAAGATCTCCTTGGGTTATATGAACCTAGTAGTTACAGATAACCCACCAGTCAAAATACACCAAACAATAAAATAAAAACAAAAATATATGAATAAGAACACACGCATTAAATTTGAGAGCATCAAAATTACATATTTGTAACTAAATTAATAAATTAAACTTTGATGGGTGACACAGAGAGGAGTGCAGAGTGCTATACCTGTTGAGGCGCATTATAGCCGGGAGGCACTTTGAAGACATCACTATCAAGCTGCATATCGACAGATTTCTCAACTTTCCTCACAAAAGTGCTTGTGATTCCTCCATTACACAACACCGCTGCGTTCAACGCCAAACCCAGAACAGCAAGAACAGACCATGAAAATCCCAGCTCGCCCATGTTATCCTGCGCACCCCCTTACACCGCTTAACCTACGCACACCCTATCTCCTTCACCAATCTCACATTCCCCACACACACACATACAAACACATATATACACGAATAGTAGTAATATTTTCCTACAAATAAGAGGAATATTCAACGCTCTATATGGACTAAACGGCAAGCAGGATTGAGTTTCTACATATGATTGAGAAACCCCCTTGAAAAAAATACTCCTTATATAAATAAGGAATAAAATAAAAATTGACTTGAGAAAGCAATAAAGACAGAAATCGCATAGTTTGACTCGAACAAGGCGAAAAAGAAGCGGATTAAATTAGACAATGATTAGCTTGCCGAAGGAACGAATGAACGAACGAACGAACTACCTTATTCTTATTATGTCTAAGACCACAATTTCATATTTTAGTCATTATAATAAAGGTATTTATTAAAAGAAGAGTAATGATATTTATACTGATTTATTTTATTAAATATTTTTGATTGGTTGGTAAATAGAGGATCTTATTTCTTTATTTGTGCAATTTGTTGTAAAATTGGTCGATCTATATCTTTTAATTAATTCATTTATACATAAATAAATAAATGAGACCCTCTATTTGCGTGTACTATACATAAATAATCAATTAAAAATATTCGTTGTAATAATTAAGTGCAACA
Organism: Cornus florida; assembly: GCF_030987335.1. Classification (NCBI taxonomy): domain Eukaryota; kingdom Viridiplantae; phylum Streptophyta; class Magnoliopsida; order Cornales; family Cornaceae; genus Cornus; species Cornus florida. The sequence continues at coordinate 17,292,181 of NW_026775572.1, read as the reverse complement.
AATCAATGTAAGTATCATTACTTTTCAAATAATAGTCAAACTTCTCAAGATCTGTTTTAATATATATATATATATATATATATATATATATATATATATTATTTGATAAATAAAAAATATAGTATATCACACACACTTCTACCTTTAGATTTCTTAAGTTGAGAAAATATGTTTCACCCTTAGTCCGAAAATTATTTTAGAAATAATAATCATTAACAATAATATGATAAAAAAAATTTGAATCAAAATAATAACTAACAAAATAGAGTTTTTTAAATTTTAATTCTTAAAAATTTTATGGACTCGCTGGAGGAGAAAAGACGTAGATCTTTTCTGAATTTTTAATGTTTTAGTAGCCTTTGGTGGTAAGTTCTATTTAATATTTGAGCTTTTTTATTTTCTTTTATTCTTTACTTTTAAAAGAGCTTAAACAAGTCCATCAACAGAGGGTTGAATCATGTGTTGTTTTTTTTTTTTTTTTTTCTCGGAGATAGAAATTTTTTTTTTTTTTTTTTTTTTTTTTTCATTGAAAAATCTTTAGAGTTGTTGACATTAATTTACGCAAAGGTTAAAAAACTTTTTCATAAGAAACTACAGAGTCTTACCTGATTGTCTGGTTCATTTTCTAACGACATGGAATAAGATTAAACAACCTATATAGTTTTAGTTCTTTTGATCCATTCAATTTTTACTTTTTTATATGAATTTAATCATAACAATTAAACATGTGGATCTCAAATCTCAATATAACATAACATCCTACCTTAATATAAGTTGATTCATTGATGAATAACACTGTGATCAAATAATTAAAAAAAAGACTTTTAAGACTACTAGGTTTAAAGTATCTATCAAGTAAGATTTTGACATTCAATCTTTAAAATGAATGTGCGGATGAGTTTTGTGAATGATGTGAAGTTGAGAAAGTGGACAGAGAAAAAGTAGAGTATGCCATTGCTGAAAAAAAGATAAGTAATAGCTTGAAAAAGATGACAAGTTGGGAAAAGGGATTGTGTAATGATGTGAGTCCAACACATTGACCAATATCATCCTTTAACCATGCAAACTGCTAGGTACTATAACTATTTATTGTCCCATCCCCAACTCAACAATTCATACTGGCCATCCATATGAATAGTAGTTTTTTTTTTTTTTGGAATGGAATGGTAAAACAAATATACTCATTTGTTAGTGCTCTAATTGAATCTTGCCGTAATATAATGGATTCATCAATTATGGTATCAGATCCTTAAAAAAAATGTAAGAACCGACTAATACGGCAAATCGTGAATTCGAATCCCTTCTCTCTTCTTTGAAAATAGAAAAGTTATACCTGGCAAAATGGCCCTTTGATGTCCATATGAATAGGTTGATGACATTTATGTGTGATAAATGAATTTTAATAATGCCTTTTAATTGTTGAATTCATAAGCTTTCACATAAGGGCATTTTAAGTATTTCAATTTAATTGTTGAATTCATAAACCTTCTCAATAAGGGCATTTTAAGTATTTCAGCCTTTAAATTGAAGAATGTTTTTTTTTTTTTTTAGCACCATGAGTGTGCATGGTTTATTTTTTATTTTTTATTTTTTTATATTTTTTTTTCACTTTGCCTTTTATTTAATTCAGTTTTCTTAAAAAAATTCAATATAAAAAACTGAATACAGATAATTTTTAATAGAATTAGAAAAAATTAATTAGTGTTTACTAAACAAATTTTTGTATGTTTTATTCTCAATCATGTTCTTAAAATGCTGGATCAAACAAACTTGGTATATTAAAGCTGTTCTGTCAAGTGTCAACTAAAATTGAAAAAAACAGCTAACTTTTTCGCAAGAAGTTAATGAAAGAGAAATAATTCATAACCTTCACAAGTAAAACAAAGTGCAAGATTAGTAAACGTGATAGGATCGTAGCCATCCAAATAATATGATGGACCCAAAGTGCAAGATTAGTATATGAGGCACAAAAATGAATGATAAACGCATAGAGTAGAACTTCAGAACAAATTTTCTCTCTCACGAATCGGTACAAATATTTAGAATGCGCAATCAACAAGAACATTGAAAAAAAAGCTAAACGTGTTTGTATCACATTTTGCAGAAATCTTTCAGCCAACTTACTAAACAGAGAAAAAAATTATTTCAATTATGTTAGGCATTTTTTTCTTTTACTTATATATGGTATGAATAAATTGCGTGACTCAAAGTCTCCACCTACCAAATTCAATTTCACATGCGTGATCATAAAGATAATGACAATTATACCCAAAAAAAAAAAAAAAAAAAAAAAGGGACAATGACAATTTTGCTTAGCTATTGAACCAGAGAACTCCCAATTTCAAGCCCTAGTTGGAGACAAGGACACTAAAGAGTAGACCCAATTAGTTGACTTGGGTTTTACCCAAGACACCAAATTTTATTGCTCTGACTTATGTGGATGGGCAAATTATGGATATCGGTGGCAATTAGGCTAACTACCAAGCCTAAACACCAGCCATAACCAAATAATTTTCATGAGGGGCTGTTTTAGTGGATATGGATAACAGTCCTTTGATAAATGACAAACTCAATTAACAGAGTTCACTTTTGTGTTTTTGGTAGTTGGAATTTCATGAAATTTGAATTTTGGAAATGAATTTTTATTATCTGAAATTTATTTAATTTAAAATCTGATTGAAATTTGGAAGTAAAATTTATAATGCATTCAATTCCTAATGTTCTTTTTGACAAGAAGGAATGAAAAGGAGTGGAAGGAAGATCAGGAGGATTAAAAAAATAATTCATTTCATTGGTAAATACTAAAAAGGAGGCATGGAGAGAAAGCAAAACCAGATGGATGAGTCCTTTCCCTTCACAAATTTTTTCTTTCTAAATATGGATGGAAGACATGAAAGTGAATTATACGGAATGATATTATAAAAGTTTTTGATTATAAAGTTTTCTTAATAATTAATACTATCTTTTAACTTATTTCATAGAAAACAATTTATTTTCTCCTCTACCATCCAAACAAACAAAATGACAAAATCTCTTCCTAAGAAATTTACCCAACGAAATTCAAATTCAAATTCCTTTTCTTTTTCCTTCCCTGTGAAAAAGAATCTAATTCACAACCTCGCCCATCGGTTGATTATTTCCTAATTAGTTGAGAAGAGTTCACCCATTTTTCATTTTTTTTTTTAATTAAAGTACATGACACCTCGGAGGTTTGGGACAAGGACATACATATACAAGTTGTCTTATTTTTTGACAAAGACACCCCTTGTGAGATTTGCAATCCAAACAAAACTTTAAAACATGTGAAAAGTTTACTTTACCCTTTACTATTTTATTAATTTTAATTGTAAAATATCAAAATAATTAAATGACCAAATTACACTTTTCATATATATATATGATCACACACCAGTCACCACCACCCGCTTGAAGAGCTCCACCACCGTTACCACCCTCTTCCCCTCCACCACCACCATACATTTTCCCCTTCACCACCACCACCACCAATCTAAATCTATCAATGAAGTATAAAGAAGAGAATTGTGAATCAAAGATAGGCACCGAAGAGGAGCTTTGCCATCGTCACCGCCACCTCCTTGGCCTTGCAGGTGATGCTCGCCGAAGTGTGCTCATCTGAACCTTATCGCCTCTGCCGTCCGAGTCCATCCGGTTTAAGTTTAGAGTTCTCCGTAACAGTATATCTGTGATACCCCTCGAATCCGAGACACGGGTTGATCAAGCCCAGGCCCAAACCCGAGGGATATCAGACAATTAATATTTAACGAACACAGATTACAAAACGAATTAAGAAAATAAATGCGGAAGGAATTCTAAAATAAAATCCTTAACCATATAATGCTTAAAATCCATTAGTCCAAAACCATTGAAAGTTTAAACAACTCGGGAATCCATCTCTAGTGGACCCCTAATAAGAATAACCAAACTGAAATGTCAACTGAAGAAATCCTTATCTAAATCATGAAGAAAGATCCTACGTCGTCGGAAGAATGAGTGACCGTCTCTGCTCAGCACGAACAAGTTCTCCAACCAGGAACTAATGTACACCTAAAAAATAGGAGTGGGACAGGCCCACGAATAAGTTCTATCCTACTACAATCCAAGCAGAGACTCGATATGCATATACATGCTAACCAACTCAACAATAACTAAATAGTCTGTAGATATAGATATATATATATATATATATATATATATATATTCACACTACAGGATTTTTGCTAGACTACAGGCCCGTCTAAACCTGACTAGTAGGAACCATGCAAAGCGCACCTGAAGTGGGCATGACTACCTAGACCTAGCAAGGTACACATCCAACCATCATTGTCAGCTATGCATCCCAATGCATATACACTCCCTAACCAACGGCTCTGAGATTCAGGCTCATATCGTGGTACCATAAAAATATATTTAAAATCCAATCTTATCCATCCATAAGAAATCCAGTTGGCCATTCAGCTTGTGCAGCTTCTTTGACTCAACATAGATAACAAGTAATCCAGCTAGTCATTCAGTTTATGCAGCTTCTTTGACTTAGCATAAATATAAGTAAGATTTATTTATAATCCATTCCCTTATTCCAATACAGGTTGGATTTAGTATTTTGAAACTAAACCATGCATGGTATGTCACCGTCCTATACCGGTGCATACAATCCAATTCATCCAGCAGTTGATAGAATAAATACAAATTATAACTATCAACTAATCCATACAATCTACAATTGATAATAAAACATTAAGTACAAACATCAATTGTTCCAAATTAAGCATGATAAAAAGATTGTCAATTAACAGGCTTAATCCATACTATTCCGCAATGTCCAATAATTGATACAACAGGTTATATATGTAAACCAATTATTTCAAAACAACCATAACAGAATATAAACGTTCACAGGCTTATTTTTATAACACTGGAACTTAATTTAAAACAAATCATCCATGAGAATTGCTATCATAAAAGTAAGTAATATAAAATCCTTTATGTCCGGAAACCGTAAACCAACTATGTTCCAAATAAGCATACTATATTATATATATCCATATGCTTATTTTTATAACACTGGGATAGATTTAACTGTAAATTTTATTACTAAGAATTGTTATCCTAAACTTTAAGCAATTCGAAATCCTTCCATCCAGAAAAGTAAATTGATTTACTTAGCCTTTGCTTACCGTTGCATTAAACAAAGTCGCTCTATTTTACATAAATCTTCTCTCAAGGATTTTAATCAAGCTTAGACCACCTCTAAACACCTCAATATACCTTCCAACAGAAACTGAAAATTCCAAAATCCAAGTTCTGTAGCCCACACAGTCATAGAAAAAATGAAAAACGCACACCCGAAGGAAGAGCTTGCTCTTCCCATCTTAGAGCCGGCTCTACTAGAAGAAGAGCCTGCTCCAAGACCCTTAGAGCCGGCTCTACTTAAAAGAAGAGCCTGCTCCATTAAATCTTGAGCCGTCTCTTCTCTGTTCTTTATCTCTTTCACGTCCAGTGTGTTTATGATGAACTGTCTTTCTATCCTAGGGTTCTTAGATGTGTAAACTAAGTTTTAACATGTTCCAAAATCCATTATATTCATTTTTCAACTTCTGGCATCGATTAAAACATGGATTATTGCAAAAATATTTCAAGAAGAGCAAGTTAAGAAATTGGGAACATCACTGTTTCAAGTAAATTCACCATGCGAGACAGATTAATTTTTAATTGTTCCCAATGTGTTTTAGATCTAATAAACTCTTCATACACCAATTTACATGAATTTAAAATACAAGATACGCAAGGAAGCATTTAAAACAAGCAGTACACAACGTTACAACTATAATCAGTTTAAAATCAACAGAGGTACAAAAAATCCAGTTTAATTTTAATCTTTAATGATTCCCTGGAGTTGTTAGACATGCAAAGAACACGAGGCAAAAGGAAGGAGTTAGGATTAGAACTTGCCTTTAGGTCTCAGTTTGAAACCTTGCACCGTCGCTTCCTAAATTCTCCGGCAAACTCTAACTACTAGAAACCTTCCTCTGCTCTCTCTATCTCTGCCTCCACAGACGTGTTTAGGTTCTAAAAACCCTAGGTAGAACCTTATTACGTATTTTATAGGTTTATACAAAACCTAAATTCAATCCAAACCCTACAATGAATCCTAATCGGCCCATAGAAAACCTAAGTTATACTTTCCGTCGGCTACCAATACGTAACTTCAAAACCAACCCTAAGTAATGAACGTATTTTAAAACTTTTAAAACTTATTAAACTTAACGACCTAATTAAACAATTATTATCATAAACCACGTAAAAACATACAATCACATAATTTAATTAAATAAAATAATTAAATAGACAAATAAACAATTAAATAAATTTTAATCAAGTAATACACAATTAAGTCAACTATCAGGCAAATAAACAACAAACTCAAATATTCACATAAACAAGCAATTTAAAATATTAAAAATGCAATTAAATAATTAACCATAATACCAGGACTATCCTTTTAAAATTAGGGGTATTACATTCTTCCCCCCTAACAAAAGGAATTCCATCCTCATAATTCGCTCTTACCTTCTTCCTATAATTCAGGAAACTGCAAGCAAACGACATCCTCCCGTTCCCAAGTAAACTCAGCCTCATTGTGGTGACTCCACTGAACCCGAACCAAAGGGATAACCTTGTTACGAAGGATCTGATCCCTATGGTCAACAATACGACACGGTGACTCCAAATAAGTTGTATCGGGCTGCAACTTAATCTCCCCAACATTGATATGCTGATACCGATCCGCATCTTGCAAAAATTTTTGCAACATGGAAACATAAAACACGTTGTGCACGCGATCCAAATTATCCGGAAGTGCCAACCGATATGCTACAGCTCCAACTCGATACGTAATCATGAATGGACCGATAACCCGCGGTGATAACTTCCCTTTCTTCCCCAAAGCGCATAACACCTTTTATAGGCAACACTTTGAGTAAACCCTGATCCCCAACTTGAAACTCCAAAGCATGAGTGTGACAATTGGCATAACTCTTCTGCCTACTCTGCTCAGTGCGCATACGATCCCGAATAAGAACGATCTTCTCAAAAGTATCCTTAATGAACTAGGACCCAAGAATCTGCTCTCTCCAACCTCCATCCAATAAACAGGCGATCGACACGGTCGACCGTACAATGCCTCAAATGGTGCCATACCAATAGTCTTCTGGAAACTATTGTTGTACGCAAACTTCACAAGTGGCAAGTAATCCTCCCAGTGGCCCTTGAAGTCAAGAACACAGGACCCAAGCATATCTTCCATGATCTGATTCACCCTCTCAGTCTAACCATCAGTTTGAGGATGATAAGCAGTGCTAAGATGTAACACTGTACCCAAAGCCTGTTGAAAACTCTTCCAAAACCCAGACACAAAGCTCGGATCCCTGTCCGATATAATAGACAATGGAATGTTATATAGCTTCACAATCTCTGAAATGTAAAGCCTCGCCAACTGCTCCGAAATGAAGTCAGTACGAATAGGCAAGAAATGAGCTGATTTAGTCAATCTATCCACAATGACCCAAATAGAATTGTGTCCCTTGAAAGAAGTGGGCAATCCCTCCACGAAATCCATAGAAATGCTCTCCCATTTCCACTCCGGTATCGGTAGTGGCTTTAGAGCTCCTGGCAGCCTCTGATGATAAATTTTAATCATCTAATAAGTACTACACTGAGAAACAAAAAGAGCAATGTCCCTCTTCATACCTACCCACCAAAACTACCGCTTCATATCCTGATACATCTTGTCCCCTACTAGATGAACAGAAAACTCAGATTGATGAGTCTCAGTCCTCACGTCCTTCCTCAAATCATCTGCAGAAGGTACCACTGAGCGTTCCTTGTACCTCAAGCCTCCGTCAGTCCCAACATAGTAAAATGAAACCTCCCCAGAAGCTATCTCCGCAACTTTGTCAATGCACTGCTGATCCGTGAGTTGTGCTTGCAAAACCTTGCGAATAATAGAAGGTGTAACTACCATACAAGTCATAAAGGCATCCGACAAGTCATCCACATTCTTCAAAGCATTCCACTCAATGGTGAATAAAGCAGAGAGACTACCAACAGGTCGGCGACTAAGTGCATCCGCCACCACATTGGCTTTTCCGGGATGATACTGTATAGAAAAATGATAATCCTTTACGAACTCCAACCATCTGCGCTGTCTCATATTCAGTTCCCGCTGAGTGAATAAATACTACAGACTCTTGTGATCACTAAACAATCTGAAGGACTCACCCCAACAGATAATGCCTCCAAATACGTAAGGCAAAGACCACAGCTGCCAACTCTAAATCATGCATTGGATAGTTAAGCTCATGAGGCTCAAGCTTCCGAGATCCATAAGAAATCGGTCGCTCCTCCTGCATTAAAACACACCCAAGACCCTGCAACGAAGCATCCGTATACATAAGATACTCTATCCCGCTCTGTGGAGTAGACAGAACCGGTGCAGAAGTCAACTTCCTTTTCAGCTCATCAAAAGCTCGCTGACAGTGCTCATCCCGCACGAACTGTACACCCTTTTTAGTTAGGTGCGTGAGCTATCTTAGAGAACCCCTGGACGAACCTCCGATAATATCCTGCCAAACCGAGAAAACTCCGAATCTCGGTAGATGAAGTAGGCTGTCCCCACTCAACCACAACTGAAACATTGGCTAGATCTACTGCTATCCCCCTTTCTGACACCACGTGACCCAGAAATTTCACCTCATACTGCCAAAATTCACACTTCTCGAACTATGCTCACGAAGCGTCTGCAAGACTATGTAAAGATGTCTCGCATGATCGTCCTCCGACCTAGAATAGATCAAGATATCATCAATGAAAACAATAACAACTAATCCAAATAAGCTCGGAAAACTTTGTTCATTAAGTCCATGAACACTGCTGGTGTGTTAGTCGTCCCAAACGGCATGACACGAAACACATAAGATCCATATCTAGTGAGAAACGCTGTCTTAGGAACAACCTGATCCTCAACCCTCAGCTGATGATATCCAGAACACAGATCAATCTTGGAGAAATATGTGGCTCCCCTTAACTGATCAAACAAATCATCAATCCTAGGTAAAGGGTACTTGTTACGAATAGTAACCTTATTCAACTTCCTGTAATCTATACACAGGCGAAGCGACCATCCTTCTTCTTCATAAACAAAACCGATGCTCCCTAGGGTGAAGTACTCCTATGAATAAAACCCTGGCTGAGTAATTACTGAATCTGATCCCTCAGCTCTCGCATCTCCACTGGTGTCATCCTGTACAGTGCCCTAGCAATAGGCATAGTGCCCGGAGCTAAGTCAGTCACAAAGTCGATCTCGCGACTAGGTAACAACCCTAAAATCTCCTGAAATACATCCGGAAAGTCCTGTACAATTGGTATGCTATCCAAAGGTACAGTAATTCCTTCCTCCGTTTCCTCCTCCTTAAGGCACAAGTAGGTGCTAGTGACCCTGTTAAAACGTGGCATAGCTACAACGTACATATCCTGACCATGTATTGTGAAAACAACAGACTTATCACAACCATTAACTTGGGCATGGTAGTGCGATAACCAATCCATCCCCAAGTAACACCGTACAAATGTACATATCCAAAACCACTAGATTGGCTAGGAATCTGAGCCTGCAAATATATAGTGTCACCAACTAAACTACCCAAACCAAAATGCTAAATACTCCGTAGAGCAAAACACAGAAGGTATACAAAATACTTCGTAAAGTAAAACATGTAAAGTAAACAAAATATTCAAAAATCTACCCACTTTTAGATTATTGTGCTATCCTGGAAATTCCGTCTTTGAAACCAAACCTACCATATTGATTATACAAGTTCTTTTAACACCACGAACCTATAAGCAAAACTTTGTGTGTTTGCTCAAAAACAAATCACTCTACTGTGACTTTCCTTCCTTATCGCAACGTACACATTCCAATATAGTTTAATAAAACCATTCATGTATACATCACAACACAACTTCCATAAAACACAATAGAAATAGCCAAAACCACAAGTTTACTTTATTAAAACTTCTCTTAAACCACAAACTATCAAAAGAATAATCATAAAATATTCTTGAACATACTAGTGTATGACAGTTAAACAATACTATTCTTTAAATAACACTTCCACTCCTACTAGAAATGAAAATCATAACACTCCTAGTAGAGTATTCATTCCTAAACTCCGGTAACCTCCACCTTGGACGCTCTGGTAACTCCTCCATCCTGATCTTCTTCGGGGTCTTCCTCTCCACTTGGCTCAACTTCGAGCACCACTGAAGTTATGTTAGGTCCACAGTATGGTGGCCAATCCCGCACACAAGAAACCTTCCTTGACTTGTACTCCGAAGCAACACCTATGGGAACCAATTCCTTGGCCTTCAATTCTGCCTTCTTAGTCGACCTTCGCAGGGGAATCGTCGGAGTAACCTTCTTTTTTCTTTTGGTCTCTCTTTGCTTTCATCGCAGACCACATCCTTCTCCTAGTGCCAAACATTCTGAAATTACAGAATAAACTTGACATCAGTACGTTCTGAACGAACCGTAAAGGAATTCAACGAATCATAAACTTAAGCTCTAATCAAGAGATAACGCTCGCGAAAGTCTTATGCGAAACATCCTAGAGACACTTGAACCTGGAGTGCTCTGATACCAACTGTGATACCCTTCGGATCCGAGACACGGGATGATCAGGCCCAGGCCCAAACCTGAGGGATATCAGACAATTAATATTTAACGAACACAGATTACAAAACGAATTAAGAAAATAAATAAATAAATACGGAAGGAATTCTAAAATAAAATCCTTAACCATATAATGCTTAAAATCCATTAGTCCAAAACCATTGAAAGTTTAAAAAATTTGGGAATCCATCTCTAGTGGACCCCTAATAAGAATAACCAAACTGAAATGTCAACTGAAGAAATCCTTATCTAAATCATGAAGAGAGATCCTACGTCGTCGGAAGAATGAGTGACCGTCTCTGCTCAGCACGAACAAGCTCTAGCCTGGAACTAATGTACACCTAAAAAATAGGAGTGGGTCAGGCCCACGAACAAGTTCTATCCTACTACAATCCAAGCAGAGACTCGATACGCATATACATACTAACCAACTCAACAATAACTAAATAGTCTATATATATATATATATATATATATATATATATATATATATATTCCCACTACAGGACTTTCGTTGGACTACAGGCCCGTCTCAACCTGACTAGTAGGCACCATGCAAAGCGCACCTGAGGTGGGCGTGACTACCTATGTAATACCCCTGATTTTGTAAGGGTTATAATTGGAATTTTAATATTTAATATTTATTTTATTGTTTTCATTATTTATTTTAATTATTTTTTGTATTTATGTGACTAGGTGCTTAATTTTTTTATTTTTTTTGTTTCCATTTGATTTAAATTTAAATTTTGTATTTAATTGTAATGTTAATTAGGGTTTGAGTTTGGTACATCTCACGCCGACTAGAATTAAGTTTTCTATCGTGGATTAGGATTTGGGTTTAGGGTTTCTTGGGGCTTATATATATATATACTGCTATGGTCTTCAAAGGGTGGAAACCTTATACACATACAATATAATGGAGAGAGAACAGAAAGGGAACAGAGAGAGATGGTGAGGAAAACAGAGGAGGAGACGAGGGTTTTGGCCAAGAATTAAGGCTGAACCAAGGAGAGGAGGAAGAGATGCTGCTCATGGGTTGAACCTAGGGCAACAATGGAGTGGATGATAGTCAAGAGGTCACCGGAAAGTCTGGACAGAGGACGGCAAACTAAAGTTACAGAGGCAAGTTCTATTCTGTCTCTCTCCCTTTGGCTTGTGTTCTGTGCATTCATAGCTGTTCTCTAGGATATTAAACGGATCATGCATGCTTAGTTTATGATAAATTAATTATCTATAGGGGTTGAAATTAAACTGAAATCATTTTATTTTTAAGTTTGGTTTCACTATTAAATCTGTACGCATGCTAAATCGGTAGGCACGTTTAATCTCTGTATTTGTTTGCAACCATTGAATGTAAAATAGGGGAGTGCTACTGCGGTTATATAAAACTCATGGGGTCAGTTTTATCCTATTTAATTATGTGTTGCAATTTAATCTGTTTCAGTTTGTACTTATTGAGTTTCAGTGTTAGTCTTTAAGCATATTCTGTTTGGTAAGTGTTCTAAGATTTTTCAATGATGCCCACTAGTGTAACAAATGTTTAAGATGTTACTGGATACTCCTAGAACCCTTAGAATCAGTTTTATAAATCAACTGAATGGTAGAAATATGCCAGAGATGAAGCAGAGGGTCGGTGCCAAAGCAAAAAGGGGAACAGAGCTCTCAAATAAGGTGAGAGCCGGCTCCAGGAAGTTGGGAGCCGGCTCCCCCTTCATTAAGCCGGCTCCAAGAGTATAGGAGCCGGCTCCAAAGTGTTTTGGAGCCGGCTCCAAAGTGTTTTGGAGCCTGCTCCAAAGTGTTTTGGAGCCGGCTCCACTTTTCTTTTACGTTCTGTGGTTAGTTTTAAGGTGTTGTTTGATATTTTTGGCACTGTTTGAGTTCAAATTAGACTTTCTGAACTGTGTTGAGTTAGGGAAAGGTTTTTTAAAAAAATTAATTCATGGAGTTTTTAAGCCTTAGGGTGCATTAATTTAACTATATGCTAATGTTTTAAACCGTAGGAAAATCTAAGGCAAGTCGCAGGTAGTTTACGGATTTAGCGGATCGAAAGGATTTAACTGTGCAAACTATGTCTAAAAATTAAAAAGAGTTGGAACATGGATTCCAAACATTATACCATGCTATCTTTAATAAATTAAGGTCTTAGTACTCATGAATTGAACCGTAGAAAAGTATATAACAGTACAAGCGGTTAACGGATGGAATGAGCTTAATTGCTTAAGTAAGCTTTAGCAATTTAACGAAATATTATTATAATTATAAATCTTAATTTTTTGGTGGCATGCTAGGACCATTTAATTAACAAGTTTGGTCTATGTATAGTTTGGACAATATTGGTTAAGATATTAAATTCTTTTCTGCAATACATGGATGTAAGATTTGAATTACAATTGCTATAATATTAATCATTACACTGCAATTATTTAGGTTAGGATTTGGATTTAAATTGCTGAACCAGTACTTAGGCTTTATAAATCTAATTCAATGCTTGGCCTGGAATTAATTGAGGAATTATATTTATATTTTCTGTCAATTAACGGGATGGATGCTGGATTTTAACTTAATGAGTTACTAAACTTTGTCTCGTTTAATTACATGGATGGATTTGTTTTTGGATATTAATTGTTGAACTATTATTAATAGTCTGTAATTGTTACATGATCGTGGATTTAATTGCTGAATTATTATATGTTCTGTCAATTACATGGATATGGAGGATTGTATGAACCGGTATGGGACGGTGTCATACTAGGTTTGGACAGCACCAGTTGCTAAAGTCCTACCTATACTGGAATAAGGGTTCGGATGATTAAAACAGAATCCACCCTAAATACTTAAGTCTGTGCAGTTGAATAAGCTGAACGACTTACTGAATTTCTTATGGATGAATGTGAATGGATTTTAAATATATCATTATGTTACCGTGACAAGAGCTTGAGTCTTGTAGTCGACGGTTAGGATGCGTATATGCAGTAGGATGCGTAGCTAGCTATGTTGGTTGAGGTATACCCTGTTAGGCTTAGGTAGTCATGCCCACTCAGGTGCGTATTGCATGTTACCTTCTATTCAGGTTGAGACCCTCAGCATAGTTGGTGAGTGATAAGCGCCGAATATTGCATATTCAAGCGCCCTTAATTGCATTAGTTAAGTCCATTATTCGTTTAATTATGTAGATTACTTTCATTTGTATGTTTTTGTGCATTTTTAGGTTCAATTGCAATAAAGGAGCAAAAAGGGTGTTTTGTAGAGTTTTTGAATATCAAGGTGCCAATTCTGAAATTCTGGCAGCAGTGAATCCCAAACTTTGTTGGCCATTTTGACCTACCAAACTCAAGAACTGGACTTCTATCATAACATGAAAGATTTAGAGCTCTGAATTAGCTTTCCAAATCTTCAAGCGGTTTGTCATTCGGAGTTCGGAGCAGAGAGTTATGATCTTCTTATTAGAGGTGCTCAGAACTGCCTGGCAGCAATGAAAGTCTGCCTTGTTCTTCAATTTCGACCAATTATACTTGAGAATTGGATCTCCACCAAAACATAAAGTTTTTAGAACTATGAATTAGCTTTCCAAATCTTCAAATGGTTCATCATTTGGAGTTCAGAGCGCAAAGTTATGGCCGTTTTACCAAAGTAGGTCCGGGCGGAGCAAACCAAGCATAGGGCATTCTGGCCAATTTTCGAATGCTCGAGGCCTTATTTCGAGTGCTCGAAATTAGGGCAGACTGCTTCACGAGATCAGCCACTTGGGCTCAGAAACTTGCTAACTTTGTATGCTCTTTTTATGAGTTGGTTGGGGATGTTTCTTGGAGGATAGAAAGGGCTTTTTGGGTGGAGTAACATGTCTACAAAAGAGGGGAGCCAATTCTGAAATTCTGGCAGCAGTGAAGCTCGATTTTGATTGCCACTTTTAACCCAGAAAGCTCAAGATCTGGACTTCTATTATAAAATGGCATATTTAGAGCTCTGAGTTAGCTTTCTAAATATTCAAACGGTTTGTCATTCGGAGCTCGGAGCAGAGAGTTATGGCCTTGTTACCAGAGGTGCGCAGAACTGCCTGGCAGCAATGAAATTCTGCCTTGATCTTCATTTTCGACTAACCATCCTTGAGAATTGGATCTCTACCAAAACATGAATTATTTAAAGCTCTGAATTATCTCTCCAAATCTTCAAACGGTTCGTCATTCGGAGTTCGGAGCGCAAAGTTATGGCCATTTCATCAAAGTAGGTCTGGGCGGAGCAAGTGAATCATGGAGCTTTTTACACTAAATTCGAGTGCTCGAGGCCCTATTTCGAGCACTCGAAATTTGGGCAGAATGCCTTTCGGAAATGGCTTATTTCAGCCCACTTGCACCTTGGTTTCTTCATTTTGTTTTCCTCTTTAATGAAATGGTTGGAGATGTTGGTTGGTGGCCTCTTGGAGTGGATAAGATATCTAATAAAGGGAAGGAGGCCACACATTGACATTAAGCTTCATTTTTACAAGATAGAGGAGGGAAAAGAGAGCAAGAAAGAGGGGTTCTTCAAGCTCCAAAGAGGGTGCACGAAAATGAAGATGAGGATGATGCTTCTTCCTTCTTCTAGTTCACCAATGGGCAACTAAACCTCATCTAGGAAGGTGATGAAACCCCTCCCTTGTAAGCATATGTTAGTATAGTTTATTTTTGGGGATTACAATGTATTTTTGATAGTCTTTCCATGATCAAGAGCCTCATTTTTGTTGTAATGAATGTTGAATGTTTATAAATGATTATTGTGAGTTATTCATCTTGTCTTGGATGGTTACTTTTCTTAATCATATTGCTTGCACTTCCATGGTGACAATGGAAGTTAGATCATGGAATGGTTTTAATGGCATGGAGTTGGAGAACCTAGATAGTTCATGGCTTAGGGTTTCCCTTTGATGGTCTATACTTGATTCTTTGCTTTATGTGCATTCACCATTTAAATTAGGGCTTGATAATCCTTGACTTAGTAAGCATGTTCTAAGCTACATTTTAGTTTAGGTAGTTGATCATGTGAACCTTTGATGGTTTATTCTTGCCTTCCTATTTAAATGAACTTCTTGAGGATATTATAGCAACCTAGTATTGTTATGTATCATGACTATCATATATGTTGTTTTTCCCTTAAATTAATCTTAACCTAGCATGTGTATAGAGATGGAGGTGGATTCATTTCCCTAACCTTCTTTACTTGTACTTCACTCCCTTGAATTCTTGCAATTTATTGTTTTATGCACTTTTAATTTCCTAACTTAAGTGACATCCAACAAAACTTCTATAAACCCCTTATCATTCTAAGAACAATTCTAGACACTTAGGTTGCCATAGACTAGCGCAGTCCCAGTGGTTCGACTTACCCGACCAATAGCCATATTTTACAATGATTCGTACTATTGCGAAGGTTGATGTTTAATTGACCAACTGATCAGTGAGAGTCCTGTAGTGTGGATATATGGTTATCTATTACGGACTATATAGATATGTTTGAGACGTCTAGGATGTATCTGCGTATCGGGTCTCTGTTTGGATTGTAGTTAGGATAGAACTTGTTCGTGCGCCTGACCCACTATTATTTTTCAGGTAACGGACGGTTCCAGGTCTTAGAGCTTGTTCGTGCCGAGCAGAGATGACAACTCATTCTACCGACGATGTAGGGGGTTTTTCATGGTTTAGCAGTGGACTTCTTTTTAGTTGTTCGCTTTCTAGTATTGGCTTTTGATTAGGGGTCCACCAGATGGATTCCCGAGTTGTATTATAATTGGAGAAGTTGGATGTAACAGACTAGTTCTTATTTATAAGATTTATTCTGAAGTTTTCAGTAAAGGATTTGCATTTAGTTTCTTTCCAGCGAATTTTATTTACTCATGTTTATCTTAATTATATTCTGTGTTCGATTATTGCTAATTGTTTTGATATCCTCGGGTAATCGGGCGTGGGCCTGGCTAACCCGCATCCGGAAATTTGGGGGTATCACAACCTAGACCTAGCAGGGTACACATCCAACCATCATAGCCAGCTATGCATCCCAATGCATATACGCTCCCTAACCAATGACTCTGAGACTCAGACTCATATCGTGGTACCATAAAAATATATATAAAATCCAATCCTATCAATCCATAAGAAATCCAGTTGGCCATTCAGCTTGTGCAGCTTCTTTGACTCAACATAGATAATAAGTAATCTAGCTAGTCATTCAGCTTGTACAGCTTCTTTGACTTAGCATAAATATAAGTAGGATTTATTTATAATCCATTCCCCTATTCCAATACAGGTTGGATTTAGTATTTTGAAACTAAACCATTCCTGGTATGTCATCGTCTCATACCGGTGCATACAGTCCAATTCATCCAGTAGTTGATAGAATAAATACAAATTATAACTATCAACTAATCCATACAATCCACAATTGATAATAAAACATTAAGTACAAACATTAATTGTTCCAAATTAAGCATGATAAAAAGATTGTCAGTTAACAGGCTTAATCCATACTACTCCGCAATATCCAATAATTGATACAATAGGTCATATATGTAAACCAATTATTTCAAAACAACCATAACAGAATATAAACGTTCACAGGCTTATTTTTATAACACTGGAACTTAATTTAAAACAAATCATCCATGAGAATTGCTATAATAAAAGTAAGCAATATAAAATCCTTTCTTTTCGGAAACCGTAAACCAACTATGTTCCAAATAAGCATACTATATTATATATATCCACATGCTTATTTTTATAACACTAGGATAGATTTAACTGTAAATTTTATTACTAAGAATTGCTATCCTAAACTTTAAGCAATTCGAAATCCTTCCATTCAAAAAAAGTAAATTAATTTACTTAGCCTTTGCTTACCGTTGCATTAAACAAAGTCGCTCTATTTTACATAAATTTTCTCTTAAGGATTTCAATCAAGCTTAGACCACCTCTAAACACCTCAATATAGCTTCCAACAGAAACTGAAAATTCCAAAATTCAAGTTCTGTAACCCACACAGTCGCAGAAAAACTGAAAAACGCACACCCGAGGGAAGAGCCTGCTCTACAAAAGAAAAGCCTGCTCTTCCCATCTTGGAGCCGGCTCTACTAGAAGAAGAGCTTGCTCCAAGACCCCTAGAGCCGGCTCTACCTAAAAAAAGAGCCTGCTCTTTGTCCGGAAGAGCCTGCTCTATTAAATCTTGAACTGTCTCTTCTCTGTTCTTCATCTCTTTCACGTCCGGCGTGTTTCTGATGAACTGTCTTTCTATCATATTAGATGTGTAAACTAAGTTTTAACATATTCCAAAATCCATTATATTCATTTTTCAACTTCCGGCATCGATTAAAACATGGATTATTGCAAAAAGATTTCAAGAAGAGCAAGTTAAGAAATCAGGAACATCACTGTTTCAAGTAAATTCACTATGTGAGACAGATTAATTTTTAATTTTTCCCAATGTGTTTTACATCTAATAAACTCTTCATACACCAATTCACATGAATTTAAAACATAAGATTCGCAAGGAAGCATTTAAAATAAGTAGTACACAACGTTACAACTACAATCAGTTTAATTTTAATCTTTAATGGTTTCCTAGAGTTGTGTTAGACATGCAAAGAATACGAGGCAAAGAGAATGAGTTAGTATTAGAACTTGCCTTTAGGTCTCAGTTTGAAACCTTGCACCGTCTCTTCCTAAATTCTCCGGCGAACTCTGACTACTAGAAACCTTCCTCTGCTCTCTCTCTCTCTTTGCCTCCACAGACGTGTTTAGGTTCTAAAAACCCTAGGTAGAACCTTATTACGTATTTTATAGGTTTATACAAAACCTAAATTCAATCCAAACCCTACAATGAATCCTAATCAGCCCATAAAAAAACTAAGTTATACTTTCCGTCGGCTACCAATACGTAACTTCAAAACCAATCCTAAGTAATGAACGTATTTTAAAACTTTTAAAACTTATTAAACTTAACTACCTAATTAAACAATTATTATCATAAACCACGTAAAAACATACAATCACACAATTTAATTAAGCAAAACAATTAAATAGACAAATAAATAATTAAATAAATTTTAATCAAGTAATACACAATTAAGTCAACTATCAGGCAAATAAATAACAAACTCAAATATTCACATAAACAAGCAATTTAAAATATTAAAAATGCAATTAAATAATTAACCAAAATACCAAGACTATCCTTTTAAAATTAGGGGTATTACAATATCGATTTGGGTTTTTCAAACTTTGCCTGTTTGGCCGACGATGATAGAGGCTCAAATGAAATGATGGTCTCTTCGGTTGATGATCGTTGAATTTTACTGTGTGAATTGGGTTGAGAGGTTGTTAGTGTGAACTGAGTTGAGAATTGGGGGTGGTGATATGCGCAGATGAGGATATTGCTGCTAGTGATGATGATAATGGGGTGGTGGTTGTGGCGGTTGAGGTGTGATGATGATGCGATGGCGATTAAGGTGTGAAGATGATGCGGTAGCAGTGGTGGCGGTGGTATATGTAGTGGTGATATATATGTGTGTGTGTGTGTGTGTGTGTGTGTGTGTGTGGAGAAAGAGAGAAATGAGGGTTATCCGATGGGTTGTCCTTGAGAGGGGTCAGGGTTAGGGTTTGTTCCAAAAGTATTTAAGTCAATTTAAATATTAATTTTATATCAAAGGATAATAAAGTCAATTTACCATTATCAATCTCTCTGTCAAATTTTTTCAAACTTAAACCATCTATAATGCAAAATATCATTTTTGCTTGCCAAATCTATATTTTGAGATGAGTTACAGTGTCAAAATACTATATTTTAGCAATTCTGCTCCAGTGCATTTTATCCAAAATGCTATTTTTTGACACAACAACCAATATTTTTCAACTACCATTCCTAACTACAATTTTTAACAACCATTGTTTTTTTTTTTTTTTTTTTTTTTTTGAGTGTTTGTATTTTATTTAGCCTATTTGCCTTATTAAAAATAAATAATAAAAATACTGCCATATGTATACACACACACACATATACACACAACAGACATATACACACACAATACTGACATATCTATATCTATATCTATATCTATACTATTATTAAATGTACAAAGTGTTTCAGTATTTATTTATTAATATATATAAAATATTTATTAATTGATATTTAACTCTAAAAATTCAATATTTCACTACTTTCAAATTACTTAATAAAATTTAAATTACAAATTACCTAATAAATCTATATTATTATAAAAAGAGTTTCTATAAATTCAAATTACAAATTCCCTAATAAATCTATACTATTATTAAAAGAGTTTCTATAAAACTGTAAAACAAAATTTTTATCTATATCTATATCTATACTATTATTAAATGTATAAAGCGTTTCAATGTTTCAGTATTTATTTATTAATATAAAAAAATATTTATTAATTGATATAAAATTCTAAAAATTCAATATTTCACGACTTTTAAATTACTTAATAAAATTTAAATTACAAATTCCCTAATAAATCTATACTATTCCCTAATAAATCTATACTATTATTAAAAGAGTTTTTATAAAATTGTAATACAAAATCTATATCTATATCTATACTATTATTATAAAAGATAATGACATTCATCCGGCCCGGCCCGACCCAGTTATGATTATGTAATAAGAGTTTCTATAAACTTAAATTACAAATTTCCTAATAAATCTATATTATTATTAAAAGAGTTTCTATAAAACTGTAACACAATCTATATCTATATTTATACTATTATTATAAAAGATAATAACATTCATCTGGCCCAACCTAGTTATGTCCACACATGTCATCAACCTATAAATAGAGACATTGAGAAAGGATACAAATATTGAGAATTCTAGAAATTCGAAGGGACAGAAATTCAGAGACTCATAATTTAAGTTCAAGCACATCCAACTCGTACTGTTCTTCCACAAATTCTCTAAAGACGAAAATAATAAGTACATTTAAAATCCTCAAATTCAACTTCAATAAAAATTGTGTCGAGATTGAGCGGTCTCATGTTGAGTAGACCATGCCTCGAGAAAGAAGATGCCAGGTTCGTGCAATCATTGCTGCTCTCTCATTTCCGTGAGAGAGTCGGGAGATCGAATCACCAATTTAAATTCAGATTAGCAATTTTCATTGAATTCGGATTTGCGAAGCGACATTGGCAGAGCAGAAGATAAGAATCAAACTTATGTGGAACAAAGATGCTTATGTGGAACAAAGTCCACCGCACAGTGGCAAAAACAAAAGAGTTGCACGTTGCATACATATTGTACTCGATTTTTTTAAATTAATAAATTAATTTTTTTTGCTTTGTAAAAAAAAAATGTTAATGCATAATAAAATATTTAATAAATTAATTGATGCATAAAATATTAAAATAAATCAATTGGCGCATAAATAATTAATTATACTTTTTTCTTTTCTTTTCTTTTCTTTTTTTTTTTTACCTCGTGATAAGGTTGGGCAGTGGATTAGACATTACATCTAGGCGTATCAAATGATAGGTTTCCATTAGGGATGGCAACGGGGTAGGTTTGGAGCGGGTTTCCCTAAATCCCGCGCCCCCCCCTTTTATTTTTTGTCAAGTCCATGCCCGTCCCGAGACCCTCGACGGGTTGGATTTTCATGTTCAGCCCCGCCCCGTTGGGAAATACTATGCCCCCGTGCCCGCCCCGCTAACAATTTTTTTTCTCCCACTTTTTGGAACTTAAGCTCCTGCTATTTGAATGTGGAAACCCTGGGAATAGCACAACATAAATGAAATTATGTATCCCAACAAAAATAAAAAAAAATAATATGCACATAACATAATTCAGAGAACATAATAAACAAAAATAAAAGTTTAATACAACCAAATCACAAGAAGTTCTAAACTCCAACTTCCACCATAACAAAAACAAAAGCAAATTTAATACCATGTTTATATATATATATATATATATAATATAGTTATATGCTTAGCGGGGCGGGGCTCCTAGGATATGTATACTGAACCCTTACCCGCCCCGTGACTCGCGACGGGTATAAAATTTGTATCTATGCCCGCCCCAACGGTATAAAAAGTGTTTCCATATCCGTTATTAACGGGGCGGTAAAAATTGACATCCCTAGTTTCCATACTTATTTATACCGACATGGTAAACGATGAAAATGATTGTTCTCTTGAAAAACTGTATCTCATGAAGTTTTTTGTTGCAACTTTGAAATATTATTAAATAATACTACGAGTGCTATTGATAATTCAATTTCAAATATGTTAACTTTGACACAAATTAATTATCAATTAAATAAAATAATTTTTTTAAAATTCTTCCACAAATTAGTTATTTTATTTTTAATAAAATTTTATCACATCAGATAAGGATATATTTAAAGAGTTTCTATAAAACTCTAACACAAATTACCTATTTATTTATATATTATTTCGAGTTAAAATAAAAGAAAATCTAATTAGATAAGGATATATTTAAAAATAAATAAAATAATTTTTATAAAACTCTAATACAAATTATCTATTTTTTTTTTCCAATAAAACTCTATCATAATAGATAAATATATATTTAAAGAGTTTCTATAAAACTATAACACAAATTACCTATTTATCTATTTATTATGAGTTTTTTTAATAAAAGAAACCTAATTATACGAGGATTATTAATATAAAAAAATATTCATTAATTGATATAAAAAAGAGGTTTTAAAAGAGTTTCTATAAAATTCTAACACAATTTACCTGTTTATCTATTTATTATGAGTTTTTTATTAAAATAAAATTTAATTAGACAATAATTATTAATATAAGAAAATATTTATTAATTGATTTAAAAAGAGTTTTTAAAAGAGTTTCTATATAAAACTTTAACACAAATTACCTATTTATTTATTTATTATGAGTTTTTAATAAAAAAAAATCTAATTAGACAAAAAATATTAATATAAAAATAATAATTTTTCTAAAACTCTACCACAAACTATCTTATATATTGAGTTTTTCTTTTTAATAAAAGGTAATCTAATTGGACAAGAATTATTAATATAAAAAAATATTTATTAATTGATATAAAAAGAGTTTTGAAAAGATTTACTCTAACACATATTACCTATTTATATATTTATTATGAGTTTTTTTTTAATAAAAAGAAAATATAATTAAACAATAATATATTTAAAGAAAATAAAACAATTTCGATAAAATCTACCACAAATTAACGTATTTTCTATAAAACTATATCACATTATATATTTATTATGAGTTTTTTAATAAAGTATCATCTAATTAGACAAGAATATATTTAAAGAAAAAATAATAATTTATATAAAACTCTACCACAAATTAGCTATTTTATTTTATATAAAACGCTATCACAAAGAACCTGTATTTATCTATTTATTATGAATATATTTACCGAAAATAAAATAATTTATATAATATCTACCACAAATTATCTATTTTATTTTTTTAAAATTCTGTCACATATAACCTGTATTTATATATTTATTGTGAGTTTTTTAATAAAAGATAATCTAATTAGACAAGGATATATTTAAATAAAATAAAATAAATTTTTAAAAGAGTTTATATAAAACTCTAACCCAAATTACCGATTTATCTATTTATTATGAGTTTTTTAATTAAAGAAAATCTAATTAGATAGAATTATTAATATAAAAAATATTTATTAATTGATATAAAAAATAAAATAATTTTTCTGAACTTTAACACAAATTACAGTTTTTAATAAAAGAAAATCTAATTAAACAAGGATATATATATATTTAAAGAAAATAAATAATTTCTAAAAAATTCTACCACAAATTACCTATTTATTATCAATAAAACTCTATCACATTAAATAAAGATATATTAAAAGAGTTTTTATAAAACACTAATTTAATTAATTTTAAAATAGAACTTTATCACATATAACTTCTGTATTTACCTATTTATTATGAGTTTTTTAATAAAACAAAATATAATTAGACAAGGATATATATAAATAAAATAAAATAATTTTTATAAAATAATTAAAAAATATATAAAACGAAAAATTCTATAAGTTACGAAAAATTCGATTAGTTATAAAATACTCATCACGTGCTTCGTACATGCCTTTTACTAATATATATATATATATATACAAGCACAACTGACATATATATATACATAAGCATAATATCAAATTAGCAGCCCATGCAAGAAAGAATAGAGAAAGAAGAAAGTAATTGTAAATTTGGTAATAATTATAAATTATGTTATATTTGACACAACATTTAATAAAGTTATATTTTGACAACTCCATCATTTGACATGTTATTTTAAAAAGTCTATTTTAAACGCTATATCTAAAAAAAAAACAACCCAAATAACATCCAATCGAAGACTTGATGTTGCTCGTAGAGGGTGTCATTGTACAAAAAGGCCCACTTGTGTATGTAGACCAAACATAATAAGTGAATATGTGAATAATAAGAGAGCCACCTATGTGAATATGTGAGTAGTCTTGACCTACTAATTTTCTCGGTCCACCGAATTAGAATATGGGAAATACAGTGCCAAAGCTCCGGCGAGACCAAGAGAGACCTCGAGAAGGAGAGGAATCGAAAGAAGACGAAACATCAACCTTCACTTGTGAGATATGCGTCGAACCCATGTTATCATCATCAGTCAAGAAATTCAAGAACAACAACAGGTGTGTTCATCCATTCTGCACGGATTGCATGACGAAATACATCGAGGTGAAAGTGGACGACAACATCGCCAACGTCCCGTGTCCGGCGCTGAGCTGCGATCAGCTGTTAGATCCTCTCAATTGCAGGCCGATCGTGCCACCGAAACTGTTCGAGAAGTGGTGCGATGTGCTCTGCGAATCGGCGGTTCTAGGGTTTGAAAGATGTTACTGCCCGAATCGGAATTGCTCGGCACTGATTGTGAACGAGTGTGGAGGAAATGTGAAGAGATCAAAATGCCCCAATTGCAAGAGGCTGTTCTGTTTCCATTGCAAGCTTCCATGGCACTCCGGCTATGGATGCGAAGAGAGTGGAAATATGAGAAATCGGAATGATGTTGAGTTCGGACTGCTTATGGAGAGGAACAATTGGAAGAGATGTCCCCGCTGCGGCCATTGTATTCAACGTAGTGAAGGTTGCCGACACGTGAAATGCAGGTTACTCTCTCTCCATATATATGTGCAGTTCCTTTTTTTGCAGTTTCCTCAGTTTTCTTGGTAGCCAAACAAGTAAAAAGAAAATGATTATGATGCGTTGCAGATCTGAATTGATTCTTAATTAATGTTTTGGGATGTAGATGTGGGACCAACTTTTGCTACAAGTGTGGAGGCCAGTTTAAAGATCTTCGGTGTAGGTGTGGTGTATCATACTTCTTGTGCTTTGTTTGGTTCTTGCGGTTCTTTATTATTGTAGGTTTTATAATAGGTACATTTTTTAGCCTGAAAAATATTATCAAGAGACTCGACTCATAAGAATATTACTTGTACTAATATATATATATACTCATACATGGAGGAAATTTAGTTTGTTTGCTTTGTCTAATTGTTTAATTGTTCAATGCACAAAGTTGGTTGAAATTAGAGAAATTATTGAGCCCCTTTGAATTTAATTGGTTTGGTTTTTTTTTTTTTTTTATAACTTAGGCACTTCTTCACTATTGTATTGGAGTTTTATTTGTCTTTGAATGTACGATCTATTTGATGGCCAACTATTCATAATCCGTACTTTAATTTTCTTAATAGGTATATTCACCAAACTTTTTTTTTTGTTTTTATTTTTAAAGAAGATGAAGTCAGGGACTTAGGGTGGGTTTAAATTCTTTCTGGCGGTCTTTAAGCCACTCGAAAGACCGCCAGAAAGAATTTGGCTTAATTACACGTTGTGTAGACATCTGGACTTTCCGGCAAGCAATCGGAGAACCTCTGATTTCCGATCGAGTTTAGTCCATTAAGCTCCCAAATCGTATGAACGTGAATTGCAGGTTTTTGTGCAATAGTAACAATGTTTCACACACAGAATCCAAGAAAGTTATTTCAATTTTCCACTAAGAATAATTGAGGTAAGGCTCGTAACATGTTCGATATAATGTTTGAATGGTGCATACTGGTTGTATAACATGTACAACTTTAGTTATAATTACTTATATTCCTTTTTTGCTTTGTTTTCCTTCAAGTCTAGTTAGTGGGATATATCTACTCTGCCCAATCTTTCTCTTCCATTCATGATTTTGAACTTCCAACTCATTTTCGTTTTCTTTAAAATCAAGTTTAATAATATATTTTTATTTTTTATTAACAAAAAATATTTTTTATTTTTGTGAAGAAAAGAGGACACATAAAAAACAATATCAATTCTTGACAGTTGCATTTTTTCCCCCTCCAATCCAATTATTTAGTTTAAATTTTTTTCTCGCCGGATTAATATAGATTTCAATTTTTTAATTTTTTTTGGTATAATACAGCAACACCCCTAAGATTTGTCAAAAGGACATTCAGATGAAAGTTATCAATTTTTTGGACAATGATATCCCCTTGAAGAAATTTCATCCAAACAAGGCCTTAAACCATATGAAAAGACAAAATTGCCTCTTAATATTAAATTCAAATTTATTGCAAAATATCAGACCTGTCAAAATGACGCAATTACCCCTGAAAGTTTAGCGGCACAAATTAACGCCACTTGACGCTAGATTAATAATCGTGAATTGCTCCGAATGAAATTAATTTTGTTTTTTTTTTTTCCCTAATAAATGGGGGTTATCAATTTTGTTTTTATCATAAAAACATAATGAAAAATAACTAAATAACTAAAATAGAGAATCCAATGTGAGCCACGTAGCGAGGTAACACTCAATAACGTCAATTACCTCTTGAAAGACATCATTCAGAGGTTGGATAACCCATTCATAATCTCTCACAAATTTAAGGCAAAATTGAACAACATTGATAGATATAAGTAGCACTCATAGACACCCTTTTAGATTGGTCAAACTTTCTTCTTTTTGAAAGAAATTGAAAATTTATTACACCAAAAGAAATATGCAATTTTGTTATTTTTGAGAAATTGTGGCAGAATGAAAACAAATGTATTTTTTTTTTACCAAAAATTTTGTTATTAATTCACACATGGGTACTTTCGTCCAATTTATTAATTTGTTTCAGGAATATGTATGTGTACATATATATATATATGTACATATATATAATCTATACTCTATATTCCTAGCATTGTGACTGTTTGTTCATAAGGGTAATTTCGTCCAATTTATTAACTTGTAAAGTTAAAAAGGTCAACTAATTCGTCAAAGGGCAATTTGGTTAATTTTTCATGTCAGTTGACTTCAAGAGTGTCTTTATCCACTTTTCAATCTTTAAGGGGTATTATTATTCAAAAAATAAATAACTTTATTTGAGTGTCTTTTTGTTAAACATTAAAAGGTGTTGTACTTTATTTTTTATTTTGGTCCCAGGAGTAGCAGAGATTGTGGGTTGTGTTTCAAAGCTTGGTTAAATAACTATGTCTATACAACTTGGTTAAATGATCATTGACTATTAACGTACTACTATGTTTAAAACACCATTCATAACTAAGGCTCCGTTTGTTTGTTTAGATGTCAAATAATTTTTTTGTAAAGTATTTTTTGAACAAAATATTTTTATGTAAAATGTTTTTTATTTTTTTGTTGGGTTTTAAACACAATTTCGAGAGTAGATGATGATGATGATGATTATTATTTAGTTTAGTTCTCTTAAAAAAATTCAATATCTCTAGCTAAGTTTTAATAGAACTAGAATATAATAATAATAATAATACTTAGTTTAGTTGTTGTGTGAATTTTTTTTTTCTTTTTCCAAGTACTATTCTCTAAGATATTAAAGTGAAACAAATACAGTATATTTTGGCCTTACTGAGTTTAGGATCTTAGTAATCCAAATAGTATGTTTGACCGATGTCTTGTTTGATACTCGAAGTCAAGCATATAAGCTAAATTATTATAGAAAAAGATTGTATTTAAAATTAAAGCAAATTACTCAAAGTACAGGTTGTAATTAGTAATTGAGAAGTGGAGATTGAGGCACATATCAAGTTCAACATATGTTAGAGACTGAAAAAATATTATAACATTCATTGGAACAAGTAAATTTTTAGAGGAGGGAGTCAAATTAAAGACTAAAGAGGGGCCTTTTCACTCGCACAGCACCACCACGCATGGATCCACACATACAAGTCGATTGTATGTTGCAATTTTATTATTTATTTATTATAATGTATACAAAGCATAATTATAAAAAAACAAAATTTAATTTATTCCCACTTATATTACACAATCTTTCATAATAAGTATATCTATCAAGTTCCGAACACACTTTCTTCTTACATTCGCTTTTGCTCCAACTCTGGTAACTTAGGTCCAACCACAAAAATAAAAATTCAATCTAAATCAATCTAATTTCTTTTCTCTTTTTATAAATCATAATTAGAAAAAATTTTAATTTTTAAATCATAATTATAAGAGTCAAGGTTTTTTTTTTCAACATTATAAGAGAGCGACACGTATATGAGTCCTCTTCATCTACTCTGCTCAGTCTCAGTCCACCCATTAGAAAATGGGAAACACAGTGCAAATGGTCCGGCCAAATCAAGAGAGACCACCAGAAGAAGAGGAATCGATAGAAGACGACGAATCATCAACCTTCGCTTGCGAGATATGCATCGAACCCATGTTATCATCATCAACCAACAAATTCAAGAACAACAACAGGTGCGTTCACCCATTTTGCACAGATTGCATAATGAAATACATCCAGGTGAAGGTGGACGAAAACGTCGCCGACGTCCCGTGTCCGTCGCTGAACTGTGAACAGCTGTTAGATCCTCTCTCTAGCCGGCCGATCGTGCCCACCAAACTGTTCGAAAAATGGTGCGATGTGCTCTGCGAATCAGCTGTTCTAGGGTTTGACAGATCTTACTGCCCGAATCAGAATTGCTCGGCTCTGATTCTGAACGAGTGTGGGGGAAATGTTAAGAGATCAAAATGCCCCAATTGCAAGAGGCTGTTTTGTTTCCGCTGCAAGATTCCATGGCACACCGGCTATCGTTGTGAAGAGGGTGGAGAGATGAGAAATAGGAATGAGGTTGAGTTTGGACTGCTTGTGGAGAGGAACAATTGGAAGAGATGTCCCCGCTGCGGCCATTGTATCGAACGATTTACAGGTTGCAGAGCGATTAAATGCAGGTTACTCTCTCTTCCCCTCTCTCTATATGTGGTAAGTTCCTATTTTTCAGTTTCCTCTGTTTTCTTGGTGGCCAAACATGTAAAAGAAAATGATTAGAATGTGGAGCGTATCTGAATAACTCCATTTTGTTTTTCTGTTTTTTAATTTCGATGTTTTGGGATGTAGATGTGGGACCAGCTTTTGCTACAAGTGTGGAAGCGAGTTTAAAGATCTTCGTTGTAGGTGCGGTGTATCCTACCATTTGTGCTGCTTTTGGTTCATTAGGTTCATTGTTCTTGCTGTTTTTATAATAGCTACAGTTTTTGCAATGAGGAAGATTATCAAGGGACCCCGTCCCTAATAAGAATACGAGTTTTGTATTTATTGGTGACCCCGGTTATTTATATTTCATATGAATTATACTAATATATTTTTGTTACATCACATGGAAGGAAATTTAGTTTGCTTGCCTGTCTTATATTGTATAATTGTTCGGATTGGTGGAAATTATAGAAATTATTGAGCCCCTCTCCCTCTCTCCTCAATTTAATTTAGGATCATTGAAGGAGTCACTCTACTTGAACAGACTAGTCATGACCTGTGATCGGGTTGATCATGATCGAGGGCTTAAGGATATGGGAATGTACGTGGTTGTTGGTCATCAATAGATTAGAGGGAAAAAAAAAAACTGTAATCAAATTCAAATTGGCCTTTTGCTCTAACTTGGGTCACTTCTCCACAATTATATTGGATTTTTTTCCCCCCTGAATTAGGAGATCTATTTTCTTCCCGATACTTTCAGAAATGACCGGATTGTTCGGATCCCAACTGGTAATTGCTTCTCTATTGCCTCTACTTCCTGCTTCTTAAGACACAGAGGGGCTTTTATTGTATGGTTCAGAGGCTTCATCCTCTGGCATTCTGTCATGCTTTGGATGACTATTAAGATTAACCATCCAAGATAAGCTTCTTAAGATGGGAAAAAGTTGAACAGCATGAGCTGATTATTTTGTAGAGATAAAATTGAAAACCATGGTCCATAAGCACATGTTCTTCAAATGCACCCTGATTCACGAAATATGTGGTTTTTATTGGTGAGAAATGTAATTTCGGATGGACTTAATCTTAGCTTTTGTTGTCTGGGATCGATAGGCTTGTGGGTGTAACTCTCTTAAATATATTGCTGTCATGTTGAGTGTGGCAGCTCTGGTCTAATGTCACTTGGAGGTAAAGAAATGAGAGATTCCACTCTAATTCTTACATAGATGTGGTTTCTCTTCAAAGGAGTATTATGGAAATTGTTGAGCTGAAATTGTGGTCCGTGAAGGGGTTTAGTGCTTCCCGAGATAGGCTGTGGCTGCAAAATGCGCGGGGTCTTTCTATCTTTTCCTTGAGGTATGTAATCTTGGCATTTGTAATGGCTGTTTTGTGTTGATGCGAATTTGCTCGTTTATAGCTTCAATTCTGCTTCGTTTTATTCATGTTTTTTAGTCATGTTAGAGGCTTTCGTTTTTTTGTTGCATTTAGAGATTGGTGGATATAGATATATATTGAGATTGGTAGTATACTGTATGCTTACATACCCTTTGCAACTTGAAAACATGCATGGTTTAAAGAAAAATGAAGGGACCTTAATTGTCCAGTGAATTTGATGACCTGAAAATGGTAGTATTGGAATGGATACTTTCCTCCTTTTGCATGCCATGCATCTTTGTGAGAGTGCAGAAACTCCTGCAGTGCTCAACAGTTCAACTCTAAGCAATTGATTCGGTTTTTCATTTTTACTGTATTTTATAAGAATATGAGCTTTATATAGTTGTAAATATTATAAGAATATGAGCTTTATATTTAGTAATCACTGATTCTCTTGGTAACCTGGTTATTTATATTTATATTTTGAAGGAATTATGCTAATATTTTTGTGTTGCATCATCATACGCGGAGGAACTTTAGTTTACTTGCCTTATCTAATACTGTAGGCTTATTGTCTAATTGTTCAAATTTTAAGAGGAAAACATATTCCATCTATTGCAATAATTCTCGAAATTAAATCTGAATATCTTAATCCTTTTTTTAATTTTGTTAATATGTGGAGTATATTCTACACAAAAGTATATTTTTTATTGGTTATTATATAATATATTTCCAATTAACTACAAATTCATGATTCATTAAATACTCAATAATTCCGTACCTAATAATTCTCCAGATATATGATTATACAGACTTGTCTATATCACATTTTGCATGAATCTTAAAAATATCATGAACACTTTTTTCATATCGTTTTTCATGAAAAAAACAAATTCTCTCAACCAACTTACAAAAAGAGAAAAAAAATTATTTCAACAATGTTTGATGTTTTCTTCTACTTATGCATGGTACCAATTTGGGTTACTCCAAACCAGGCACCGCTAGTCTACTCGGGAGCCGAGTCCTATAACAATTAGGCCACTAGATAATGTCCCAATTCAATTCCCGTTATGTGATCAGAAGATGAGCACCAGAAAAAAATAAAAATAAAAATAAAAATAAAAATTTAATGCCTTAAAACGTGGGAAAAATGATATGACAAATTGAGAATGAAGGGCAGGAAATATTTCCATAGGGATAGTGTGGCCCACGGCACACGTTAGAGGACGCAGCCCATTTATACTCCAGCCCAATAAATAGAAAGAAGGTGGGGGCCAGAAGAGGCAAGTTGTTTAGGGCGTTAGAAGAAGAATACTTTCTTGCATGCCATTACAGAGAATTGAAAAACATTTAACTTTTTGGCATGACAAATTTGTAATATACCAAACCTATTCAAATTAATGTTTTATGGTATTCAACCCATAAAATGGTAATTTTTTATAGTATTTTTTAAATTTTCAATTTTGACCAGAGGTTTAATTAAGATTCAACTCGAGTGTAATTCAGGTTTAAATGACTGCTTCACAAGTAATTCAGGCTAAATTGTTCTAAAAACTGTAATCAAACTTTTTTTGATGGTATTAGACAGTCTCTTGTGTTGGCATTTTACTCTAAAGTAGGATAAGTTCACTATTATTGTTTTTCCAAAACCAAATCACATGACTTTTTTCTTTCTCCAAGTCCAAGTAACCAAACAAAGGGATATTTCTATATCAATATTTAGTATCCTCCGTTTTCTTGGTGGCCAAACAAGTAAAAGAAAATGAGTAATGATATAGAGCATATCTGAATTTCTTAAACTTGTCAAACAAAACAAAGTGCAAGAATTACTATGTGGATAATTGTCATCCAAAATAATTTGATACCCAACTCTAAAATGTTTCTTTTCAAGGAAAAAAGAAAGAAAGAAAGAAAGAAATTCCTTTATAAAAAAAGAAAAGAAAAGAAAAGAAAAGAAAAGAAAGAAAGATATTCACGAGAAAGCATTAATAAATGTTCTGCTTTTAAGTTCCAAGAGAAAGGAAGACTATACGACACTACAATAAGACTATTCATGAAATCTCATCTATAGCGTATGATATGTGAATTCATGAAATTGATCTGTATGTTATGAAATTGATATGAAATCTCATAATATGATTAATATATTATGACATGTGAATTCATGAAATTGAGATTCACATATCAATTTCTTTTTCTTTTTCTTTTTTAAATTGAAAATTTTCTCAGTAAATATAAATTTATGAATTGAGAGAATAACTTAGTAATTGGATAGAGGAGTATTATGTATGTGCAAATTCAACTTTAATAAATAACTAAAGCAAAAATGTAGACAATAAACCGTAAATTCAACTTTAATAAATCAAACATGCTAAAAATTGTTGTTGGCAAGATACTGTTGTACATGCAAAAATCATAGGTTTTTTTTTTTTTTTTTTTTTTTCAACTTAGTGAAATATAAT
Organism: Cornus florida; assembly: GCF_030987335.1. NCBI lineage: Eukaryota > Viridiplantae > Streptophyta > Magnoliopsida > Cornales > Cornaceae > Cornus > Cornus florida. Next base: position 17,259,325 of record NW_026775572.1, on the reverse strand, counting down.
TCTCTGATGTGTGAGGTTATTTAATTCAATTTTCTTATAAAAATTGAAGATCTCTAAAAACTGAATACAGCTAATTTTTAACAGAACTAGAAATATATATATATAATGCGTGAAGGTAAATGGTGTGACTCCAACCAAGTATATGTCCACCCAATTCAATTCCACTTGTATTATCATAAGATAAGGACAATTATTACTTCTATTATTATTTATTTTTATTTTTATTTATTAGTTTTTTTTTTTTTAAGTTCAAGCACAAACACTTATTATATATATTTTGTACACTCAACTACTCTTTTGGAAATAAGAATTTATAGCAACAGTCCAAGAATAGCATTTGTATGAGCTTTTGGAAATAAGAATTTATAGTAATTATTATTATATATATTATTGTAGTTTTTGTAATTAGTGTCGTTATTACTACAATAGGGGTTGCAATCAAGGGATTGTCACACTAATAATATATCTTTATTATCCCAAAGCTTTATATTATTTATTATCACTGATTTTTTTGGTAATTGGATTATTTATATTTCATAGAAATTATACTAATATATCTTTTGTAACATCATCATCATTCATCGAGGAAATTTAATTTGCTTGCCTCTTGTCTAAATAGCGTAGAATGAAAATCATGACACCTTTTCCTAATTTTCGGAAGTTCCTAATAATTATAGAATGAAAATTCGTGTTTCGATTAATTTATGAGATTTGAAAAGTAGTTAATTTATGACATAATAAATTTATAATTTACCCAACTTATTCATTTTTATTTGTTTAAATTTTAATATATATATATTTTTTAGTGAGTAAATAAATTTCAATAAACTCAAAAAGGATTGACTCTTACCTCACATTCTCCCGCGGGGTGGGGGGTTCAAATTTATAAAAAGACTTGCTAATGAATCCAATTTGAATTCGAGATTATAAATAGGGTTAATTTCACCTAGACCCCTTGATGTTGGCTCATATTTCATCTGGATGGAGATTTGGTTTTTAGCGACTACTTAAACCCCGATTTGTTTTTTGGACTCCGACACAAGGGAATTGACCCATTTACCCTTAATTTTTTTAATACAATTTAATACCTAAAAAAATTCTATAATTATAAAAGACAAAACTAACCCTCACATATAAATGACATTATACACAAACCTAGTACCCTTAAACACCCAAACCCAAAAAGGTTCCACTAGCCTTGTTTGTCTTGATAGTTGGGAGAGACCTGGCTTGTTAATTATCCAAATGTTCTGAATGTACATTATCTTTCCTTAACCTGTAGCTAATCATACTACTTGTAATGACAGTGCCTGTTCCTCTCTCTTTGTAGAGGTTCTTGCCTTTCCCACTGTTGCAGGCTCTCTGTTCATCAGAGTTGGCGTTTCATCGAGTGGATGGGTTCCGCTGGGCTGTTTTCCCTGCCACATCCAATCAGTCGTTGCTGGGAGTGGTTGGTTCGGATGGTTTTCAGTTTTCGGAGGGGTGACGGGTCGAGTGTTTTCCCCTTTGATCCAGGTATAGTGATGGTATTCCTTGTTTTTGTTTTTGTTCTCACTTTCTATATGTGTTGTTCTGTGTTCTCTCTACATGTGGTGTTGTCTTGGGTGTCGATGGCTCCACTAGTCGCCATGGCCTATGGGTCTTGCTTGGGTGTTACTGCTTTTCTTTCTCGGATTGGTTCATGTTTGTTGTATGGCCTCCATCTGGTCAGTGATGCGTTTCTTTCGGCTGCCATCGCTTATGGGGCATGGTTTGGTTTTGTCGGACTGTTTTATCTTGTTAGTCCTTACTGGATGTTTGGTGTGGCCATATGTCTTGATGGCGATGCATTGTTGGTGGTTTCCTGCTTACTTAGTTTTATGGACTGGTGTCTGCCATAGATTGACGCTAGCCTGCTGTGGTTGCACGGTTTTTTGGTGGTTCGCTAGTTTCACACTTGGGTTGCTGTTGCTGCAGATGCTTTCTCTGTTGAAGGTTTACCAGAAACATGGCCGATTGATGTGATTCCGATTCCGGCGCTTTTTCAACGTCATCGAGATTTGGGTGGTATTGCGTTGTGCCAGCAGCGGGGGTCAAGGTCAACCCTTGGGTTACTAGTTTGTGGCGTTAAAGTCACCACTAGAAGTACCTCTAGAACACAATTGCTCAATTGAATGGTTGCTGATGTTGTTTGGGTTTAGGCCACGAAAGGTCCACGTATTGTGTCCAATGGTGGGTTCTGTGCATCTCTGGTTTCGTGCTCTGTTTATGATATTTATCATTATTCAGCTTATCGTTGCTAGACATCCTATGGAAGTTGTAATGCACTTTAAGTGTACTGCGTAGTGTAATGATGATGGTGTGTGGGAAGGGTGCCTATTGTCACGCCCCGCAACCAAGAGGCTACGCCACACAGACGCCCAGCAGACGATGACATGGAGCCTGCATGGACCGAAACTTTCCTGAATTCTCTAGATTAGTATGGAGTTGTCTAGCCTTTTCTAGACTTGTCTAGAGTTGTATAGAATCTCTAGACTTGTCTTGAACATTGTACATAGTTCAAGAATTGTGTAGATATTTTTTTGGAGGGTTCTAGACACTTAATCTAGGCCATACATTTGTATACATCTAGAATGTTCTTGTAATGCCAAAGGCCTATAAATAAGTGGTGGGAGTTCATTTGCTCCTCACCAAGCAACCAAGTTGTAATATCTCCTCTCAAGCAATACAAGTTCTATACATTCCCAAACTCTCTTGCTCACTTGCCTAACCTCTTCCTACACACCTAAGTAAGCAAAACACTTGTCTAGCCTTAGTCTTCACTGAGCTAACACACTCGGGTAGGCTGACTTAGCGCTTCAAGGGGGCTTGAAAGTGTCTAAGGCCGCACGGGAGCTTGGAAAGGTTCAAGTCCGTGACAGTTGGTATCAGAGCTAAGGTCGTGAGGCGTCACACCTTGTGTGGAGGAAGCTATGGCGGAGCTATCAGATGTGACTGGCACCCAAGAGGAGGATCCACGTGGAAGGGAAACAAATCTCCCTCCGGTCGGAGTGAGGACGAGGGCTAGGTCGAAGGACATCATGGCGGGCTTAGAGGCACGTATGGCAAACATGGAGGGGTCTATAGCCAACGTGTTGGAGTAGCTTAAGGATGCTTACTAGCGCATGGATGGGCTGGAATCGGAGGACGCTGAGGTCCAGAATGCTGTCAAAGGGTCACTCAATGCCTTAAGTGGTGACTTTCGGCAGGAGCTCCAAGCACTTCGAGAAGTTATGTTGGGCGAGTTTGCCACCCTATGTGGCTATGTTGATCAGGAACTTGGCACTTTCCGCGAGCAAATGGAGGAAATGCGAGCGGACTGGACATTGTGCAAACGGGTGGTGGTGTCCGGCACAGCTACTACGGGGGTAGTAGCACCTCGGGTTGATATTCCCAAGCCTAAGTGCTATGGTGGGAACCGGGTAATGAGGGAGTTGGAGAACTTCCTCTTCAGCATGGAGCAATACTTTGAGGCTATGGGCATGACAGACGAGACCATCAAGATACGCACGGTGATTCACTACCTCACAGACCATGCCATGCTATGGTGGAGGAAAAAGTATGGTGACATAGGCAAAGGTACGGTCTTTATTGATACTTGGGCTGATTTCACTAATGAAATTAAGAAGCATTTCTATCCTGAGAATGCCGAGGATGAAGCCAGGGGCAGATTCCGAAGGCTAAAACAGGTTAGATCGATTCGGGACTATGTGAAGGAATTCACTAACCTAACTCTTGAGATCCTGGATCTATCCGATAAGGACTCTATTTTCTTCTTCATGGATGGCTTGCAATTGTGTGCTAAGATAGAGTTGAGACGGCGCAACGTGCAAGACCTTGCCACGGCTATTGCAGAAGCGGAGTCCTTTATTGATTTCAGCTCCAAGAAGGAACCCTCGTCCAAGCCAAAAGACAAAGACAAGGACAAGGGGAGGTATGCCGGCAAAGGTAAGGGAGACAAGGGCGCTGCACCCCACAAGGATTGGTCCCGTAAGCCAGGTGGTGGCCATGGAGGCAAAGAGGGAAGGGAGAACAAGGAAGGAGCACCCAAGCCTAAGGGTTCTTACTTCATATGTGTTGGCCCACATTGGGTAAGAGATTGCCCAAAGTGGAAGACTCTCAATGCTATGACGAGCCGCTACGAAGAGCAACAACAGGAGGAGGCGCAGATGGGTTCACTGCAAATCCTTAATGCCATTTTAGGCGGCGGCTAAGGGGCTAATGTTCGTGGGGGCGAGCATCAATGGGACATCTACACGTGCTTTGGTGGACACAGGTGCATCCCACAACTTTGTGAGCCTTGATGAGGCCAAGAGATTGGGCCTCAAGTATAACAAAGAAGGGAGCTCCATGAAGGCAGTTAACTCGGCGGCAAAGGCTATACATGGCATGGCACACAGCGTCAGAGCATGCATTGGCGAGTAGGGTGGCCATATAGACCTATCGGTGGTACCGATGGACGACTTCAAACTAGTCCTTGGGTTGGAGTTCTTAGACAAGGTGAGAGCCTTCCCCATTCCTTTCGCTAACACTATGTGTATTATGGAAGGAAACACAGCATGCATGGTGCCGGTAGAGAGAGGCGCCAAGTTGGAAGTCCAAGCTTTGTCAGCTATGCAGTTCAAGAAGGGCTTCAAGAAGGGAGAGACTAGCTACCTTGCTACGTTACTGGAGACACCCGATGATGAGCTAGTCCCTTCCCCACAAGAAGATGTGCCTAAGGAGATACGAGCCGTGCTAGACGAGTACACGGACGTGATGCCTAAGGAGCTGCCCAAGAAGCTTCCACCTAGGAGGGAGGTGGATCATAAGATTGAGTTGGAACTGGGTTCTAAACCCCCTACTTTGGTGCCATACCGCATGGCACCCCCAGAGTTGGAGGAGTTGCGGAGGCAACTCAAGGAGCTGTTAGATGCGGGCTACATTCGACCCTCGAAGGCCCCATATGGCGCACCGGTGTTGTTCCAAAGGAAGAAGGATGGGTCCTTGGGCATGTGCATCGACTACCAGACGCTCAACAAGGTGACTATCAAAAACAAGTACCCTATTCCTCTCATTGCCGATCTTTTTGATCAGCTTGGTGGAGCACGCTACTTCACTAAGCTAGACTTGCGCTTGGGGTACTACCAGGTGCGGATAGCGGACGGGGATGAGCCTAAGACTACATGTGTGACGATGTATGGCTCTTATGAGTTTCTTGTTATGCCATTTGGCCTCACCAATGCGCCTGCTACTTTCTGTACTTTGATAAACAAGCTCTTCCATCCCTACTTGGATCGCTTTGTGGTGGTGCACTTGGATGATATTGTTGTGTATAGCACCACTCTAGAGGAGCACGTGTAGCACTTGAGGGCGGTCTTCCAAGTCCTACGGGAGAACGACCTATACGTGAAGACAAATAAATGCTCCTTTGCCCAAGAGGAGGTGTTGTTCCTAGGGCATAAGATACGGGATGGCAAGCTGATAATGGATGAGGCAAAGGTGAGGGCCATTCAAGAGTGGGAGTCGCCCACTAAGGTGACAGAGCTACGCTCATTTCTTGGGCTTGTTAACTATTACCACCGCTTCATCAAGGGTTATTCGGCGAGAGCAACCCCATTGACAGACCTTCTGAAGAAGGCGCGTACTTAGAGTTGGACAGAGTCATGCCAGGGGGCATTTGATGACTTGAAAAGGACAGTTACAGAGGAGCCGGTACTTAACTTGCTCGATCACTCCAAGCCATATGAGGTGCACACAGATGCATCCGACTTTGCTATTGGGGGTGTCTTGATGTAGGAAGAACACCCCATAGCTTATGAGAGCTGCAAGCTTAATGACACCGAGCGGCGCTATACGGTGCAGGAGAAAGAGATGACGGCGGTCATCCATTGCCTACGTACTTGGAGGCACTACTTGCTCGGGGCACGATTTGTGATCAAGTCGGATAATGTTGCCACCAGCTACTTCCAGACACAGAAGAAGCTCAGCCCTAAATAAGCTCAATGGCAGGACTTCCTAGCGGAGTTCACTTACCATTTTGAATACAAGCCAGGCAAGGCCAATGTTGTGGCAGATGCGCTTAGTCGCAAGGCCGAGCTCGCAGCTATCAGTCGGCCCCAGCACTCTCTTGTGGAGCGGATCAAAGAGGGGTTGCAGCATGACCCTTTAGCCAAATGCCTTATTAAGCTGGCTAAGGAAGGGAAGACTAGGCATTTTTGGCTAAGGGATGATTTACTTCTCACTACAGGGGACCGACTATTTGTGCCCAGGTGGGGCAACTTATGAAAGGAGCTAATAAAGGAGTGCCATGACAGCAAATGGGCTGGTCACCCAGGTATGCGGCGCATACTAGCACTCCTAGAAGATTCTTACTATTAGCCTCGGATGCGTGATGATGTGGAGACATATATGAGGACTTGTCTTGTGTGCCAACAAGACAAGATTGAACAACAGCATCCTGTAGTCCTACTAGAGCCACTGCTATTCCAGAGAGACCATGGGAGAGCGTCTCTATGGATTTCATCACTTGCTTGCCCAAGTCAAAGGGTTGCGGGAGCATTGTAGTGGTGGTAGATCGGTTCAGCAAGTATGCCACCTTCATACCTACACCAGCAGACTACACAGCAAAGAGGGCAGCAGAGTTATTTGTTGACCATGTGGTCAAGCTTTGGCGAGTTCTGCAAAACATTGTCAGTGACAGAGACCCGCGCTTTACGGGTAGATTTTGGGTGAGGCTCTTCAAGAAGATGGGGACGGATCTTAACTTTTCTACGAGTTTTCACCCCTAATCAGATGGGCAGACGGAGCGCATCAACGCTCTCCTGGAGCTTTATTTGAGGCACTATGTGAGTGCTAATCAGCGAGATTGGGCCAAACTCCTTGGGGTGGCACAGTTTTCTTACAACTTGCAGCAGAGTGAGGCTACCAATCACAGTCCATTTGAGGTTGTCACCGGACGGCAGCCTATGACACCCAACGCCATTGCTTTGACTTGCGATGGTAAGAGTCCGGCGGCTTACAAATTTGCCAAGAGGTGGTATGAGCAGTCCGACTTGGTTAGGGCGTACATTGACAAGGCGGCAAAGAAGATGAAGAAGTGGGCCAACACCAAGCGAAGGCGGGTGGAGTACATAGTGGGAGACCAAGTGATGGTTAAGTTACTACCCCAACAATTCAAGTCTTTACGGAGCGTACATAAGGGGCTAGTAAGGAGGTACAAAGACTCTTTCCCCATTGTTAAGCGGGTGGGCAAGGTCTCCTACATGGTGGAACTTCCACCCAAGTTGAAGATACATCCGGTCTTCCATGTTAGCATGCTCAAGCCTTATCATGAAGACACGGAAGACCTTACTCAGGGCATATCACAGAGGGCTCCCACGGCCGTCGTCACATCCTTCGACAAGGAAGTTAATTGCATCCTTGCGGATCGTGTGATGAGCAGGAGAGGCGTGCCTAAGTATAAGGAGTATTTAGTGAAATAGAAGAACTTGCCAGATAGCGAGGCGAGCTGGGAACATGAAGATACACTTTGGTAGTTCGCGGAACATATCCAGCGGTTCAAGCAAGAAGACGCGACGAGGGCGTCGCGAGCTTAGGTGGGGGAGAATGTCACGCCCCGCAACCAAGAGGCCACGCCACGCATGCGCCACGCAGACGCCCAGCAGACGATGACATGGAGCCTGCATGGACCGGAACTTTCTAGACTTCTCTACTCAAGTATAAAACTTTCCTGAATTCTCTAGATTAGTGTGGAGTTGTCTAGCCTTTTCTAGACTTGTCTAGAGTTATATAGAATTCTCTAGACTTGTCTTGAACATTGTACATAGTTCTAGAATTGTGTAGATATTTCTTTGGAGGGTTCTAGACACTTAATCTAGGCCACACATTCGTATACATTTAGAATGTTCTTGTAAGGCCAAAGGCCTATAAATAGGAGGTAGGAGTTCATTTGCTCCTCACCAAGCAACCAAGTTGCTATCTCTCCTCTCAAGCAATACAAGTTCTATACATTCCCAAACTCTCTTACTCACTTGCTTAATCTCTTCCTACACACCCAAGTAAGCAAAATACTTGTCTAGCCTTAGTCTTCACTAAGCTAGCACACTCAGGTAGGTTGACTTAGCGCTTCAAGAGGGCTTGAAAGTGTCTAAGGACGCACGGGAGCTTGGAAAGGTTCAAGTCCGTGACACTATCCATACCTTTGTGTTGCACTGTGTATGCCACATCCACTTCCTGTGCTCTATCATCTTTGTGTTGCCACGTGTCTGCTATCTCAGATAGGTAATGGTTCTTATAGATGTCTTGTTTTTGCAAGTCCCTTAGTTCTTTTGTGTTGGGTTCAGTTTGTTTGTTTTGATTGTGGTTTATGTGTAGTTGTTTTGTTCTTATAGATGCCGTAGGGCGTTTATGTTGCTAGGCCAAAAAAAAAAAAAAAAAAAAACATCAAACACACCGTCTCCGTCTCTGCATCTAACACCCTACACCCCTCTCTCCGAATGAAAAAGAAACCTAACCGCCGCTGCCGCCCAACACCCCTCTCTCCGAACCAAACACAAACCTAGCCTCCGCCGCCGTTCTATCTCGCCATCTACCTTAACTACGTCGCCGCAGTCCACCAGCGTTTTAGCTAGTCTCGGTGCTTGAACCATCGAATCCCCATCTTCGATTTTCATTTTCAGCCCTATTATTGAAACTTCACACATTAAAAAATACACAAACCACAAAGTAGGGTCGGTGATGATGGCAGAGAGGGTTGGGAGGTGAATCGAAGAGGTTAGGTGTTGGGTCTTGAGGTCGTTGTCGGTTGGGAGGCAAATCGGAGAGTGTTGGAAGGTCGGCAGTTGAGAGGGTTGGGAGATCGGGTGTTGGTGTTGTCGCCGCCTACACCACTTGAGATCGACATCAATTGCGAAGCGAATCAGAGACAGTTGGGAGGTTGGCGGTTGAGATCTCATCGCCGGTCACAGATCATCCACACTGGCGCAGCGGTGGCTTGGAACACAGATGGCGGTATGATGGCTTGATAGAGCTGGTGGAGATGGACTGGCTGTGACGACTTGTGAGCAAGGTGGACAGCTCGTTTGTCGGAACTCACCACTGCCGATGCCGCTCTCGAAGGTAGTTGAAGCTGAACGCCAGTCCGTGTGGTGATGGCGACAGCAGGTGATGTTCGTGTGGTGGAGGTTACGGTGATCTAAAGTGGGGTCGGTGGTGATGGCGGCAGCGGCGACTTTCCCTCTCTCCCCCCATCTTCTGTTATGGGTGGCTATATCCGCCGTCGGGATGCTCCAAATCACCGCCCAAAAAAATATACTCTGGGAAATAAATTTGCAAGAAAGGAAGTTTCCTTTGACTATTGATCATTACAAACTCATAAATCTAGAGCATAGAAAATAAAAAATACACAGATACAAAGACATGACAATTGATCAAATAAACTAATATAGCGATTTGTGATTAGAAATGGGTATATTTAAATCATACAAAATAATTGGCATATAAGCCAACAATCAACGTCTACAAAGAGTCAAGAGTTATTTCCCAGAGTTATTTTTATTTATTTTATTTTATTTTATTTTTATTTATTTATTTTTTGCAGTGATGGTGGCTATGTCCGTGTGCGGCGTGCATTAATTGGGATGATTAAGAAGAGGAAATGTGTGTTTTGGGTAGTTTAGTCATAAAAACTAGTCAACATGAAGTCAAAGAGTAACATAGTCATTTAACACCAAAAATTGACATTTGGGGTGTAAGTAAAATGTTAAGCCACTAATTGGGGTCTAAGTGGTCGCTAAAAATCATATAGGTGAAATATCAGTCAACCTCAAAAGGTCTAGGTGAAATTAACCCTTATAAATAAGATATGGATTAAAACATTCAATTTGATAATCCATTAATGATCTAAAATCCGTTAATGATGTGAATTCGAAGATAAAACAAATCATATAGGTTTTTTTGGAATCCGCTTTGCTTGTGTCATTCCGATTTCGTGCTTACTCTCTGTTTCCTTCGTTTTTTTTCTCTTCTTTCCCATCTCTTGGGTGGCTTTTGGTAGTGATTTCTGTGTACCAAGGTCTCTATTTTTTAGGACGTTGTTCTGTTTCTCTTTGCTTAGGTGTCTAGGTGTCGTCACGGGTTTATCTGCATAGCGATTGTCGTTGGACTGTAGCTATTCTAGGGTTCGTATTGTGTTCACAAAGTTCACCATTTTCCTTTGGTTTTGGTAGAGCTCTCTGTCGTTGTTGTACTTCATGTTTTATTGTCCTTTGGGTTTTTTTGTCTATATCCAGGATTCTTGGAGGTTTGTCTTGGGTGAATTTGGGCTATGTGATAGGATGATGATAGTAATTTGGACATTTTGTGGTGTTCTTCATTGTTGCTTGGTTTCTGGTCGGGTTTGGCTTTGGTTGCGATTTGTTGTGGGGGTTTGTGGTGTTATGCTTGGGATTTCACTGGCTCTGTTGGGTAGCCGATGGAGGGGGGCGTTGTGGACGAGATATTGGCAGAACGTTATTCTCCCAGATGCGGTGGTTTAGTTGCCGGAAGGGTCTTTTTGGCCAGCGATGCTCTGTTCGGTTTCGGTCGATGTGTGGTGGTGGTGGTCTCTGGAAGCATCGGCGTGTGAAATTGTGTGTAAACGTAATGTGAAGGGGCATGCACAGTAGTTGGAACCCCCTTTTTTATAGACCTTGGGGTTGTGTCTTCTTTTGGTTGTCTTTGATGGGTTGATTGGGAGTCCACTGTCTTTGTTTGCGAGTTGCTTGGGGGGGGGGGGGGGGGAGTTGGGGACGCGATTTTGGCGGCACCGGTTTCCACAACTGCTTGTGGGGTGGTTGATACTGAAGTTTTTTTGACGGTGAGGCACTGTTCTGGTTGGGCAGAAATATGGCGGTGGTGGTCGGCTTTGGTGGTCAGATTTTTATTGTTTGGAAGCCGAATTTGTTACGTCATGCCTGATGTGTACCCAGATTTTTTTGATGATGATATTCCTTGCTTGCAGTGGCCCTTACCTTGACTTCATTAACTAGACTTCTACGGCGGTGCTGCAAAGCTTCTTTCGAAGAGTGCGTTATACTGAGTTGCAGCTTATGACGTGTGTGGTTTTGATAGATTGGCGCAGTGGATACGCTTCGGGATTGGCGTAATGGTGCTGGTTCTGCTACTGTAACTGGCACCTTTTCTTTGTTTGTCAAGACTGTGATCTTGACCATATAGGTGTTAGTTAGGTTTGGTTGATTCTATGACGGTTAGTGTTAAATATGTTTTTGGTTTTATATCTATTGTTGATGTTCTTGTCTGAACGGCGTTTGGCTTATTTTCTTGCCAGGGTAAAAAAGAAAAATCCGATCCAATATGATATATAATAGGGTAAAGTGTAAAAAACCCCCTTCAACTATTGGCCATGTGCAATTAACCCCCCAAACTACAATTTGTCCCCTTGAACTATTGAATTTGGTGCAATTGACCCCCAATATGACATCTCCAGCCAATTGGTGTAAACGGAAATAATAAAAGACAATTTTACCCTTATAAAAGCAACCTTATGACCATAGTGACATGGAGGGGAGCTTCAATCAATGACAGACATACCCACGCCGAACCGTGCCATGCAGCTTCTCCGGTGACGGCAACCCATTTCATTAACTGAGTCGTATATGCGCTATGGGTCGAGCACCTTAATCACGAAGCTTCAACGGCATCAATGGTGGTCGAGAGACAAGAACGGCGACTGGTGTGATTCAGTGCTTGCCGGTTTCTAAAATCAATTCAACCTCTCTGCCAGGACTCCCAGTCGTCCCAACACGGCTTCTGGGCAGGAGCATTCAAGACGTTTGAAAAGCCAACAAGCGGCTTCGCCTCTTCCTCACGATCTCTGTTGTGATGGTGCAAACAAAGGTCCTGCATTTGATTCCACCCGATTAAGAAAAATTAGTAGATCAAATATGCGACAAAATGGGTTCATTCGGCGATGGAGCCATTGGTTATTCCGGCAGCAGTGAAGCCGAAGAGGTGGCAGTGGCTGCGGGTTTTGATCTACACTGCAAGAAAACCACCACTACGAACACCAAATCTAAACCCCAAATTGAAAACCAAGAACGCACAACACGACCACCGGTCTTGATTTGCAGGTGGTTACCAAATCGTCCTCAATAAATCGATCTGCTGCAGTGGTGGCCACTGCTGTTCCATCCCGCCGAGCCGCGCCGCGTCGCAATCTCACAACCGAGCTTCTTCTTCCATCGCCGGTCAAACCCTCACCGGACAACCTCTTCACAGCCGACCCCTCTATCGCGGACGAGCTCTTCACAGCCGACCCCTCTTGCTCGATTTTGGATTTTTTTTTTTTTTTTTTTTTTTTTTTTTATTATCATTTTTTGGATTGTATATTGTGTTTGGGTTTTACTTACGCCCTGTTTGGTTGCGGCTCAAGCACTATTCCGGGATTAGACAATAATAATGGTACATGTGTCATTTGATTCACTTAGCTTAAATGGTTGTATGGTCATTTAAAAAAAATTGAATAGTCACGTGACCCATCATGTGCGTCTTTACGGTCAAATTCAACGGACTTGTCCCCGGACGGGGTTAATTGCACCAAATTGGTTAGTTTAAGGGGGTTATATGTCAAATTAATAGATTAGGGGGGTTTTCTGCTTCATGGCCAATAGTTGAAGGGTTTTTTACATTTTACCCTATATAATATAATATAATACTATAATATACTCCCTCCGTCCCTTATTAGTAGTCCATTTTTCTCTTTTTACATGTCCCAAATTAGTTGTCCTATTTGAAAAGTCAAAGCATCTTTTCTTTATACTTCCATTATTGTCCTTTATCTTTTTAAAAAATTTCAAACTTTGTAACTATATATATTTAAATTAAAAAGGACAATTTGATAATTTTAAAAGGGAACAATGTATTAATTGCATGTCTCCTTAAAAAGTTATAAAATCAAGAATGGACCATTAAAAAGGGACGAGGTAGTATAATATCTGTATATCACATTTTTCTTTAATAAAAAGTCAAGTATCTACTTTTTTACTAATTTTTGTTGTTTATAGCTTCACCCTTTTTCTTTCCTAATCATTGGTTGTTATTCTCTCTTCATATTAAATTATTGTTTAAAAAAAAAAATTACCTTTTTTAGATTGGGTTATCCAGTGTGATATCTGGATTTTCCAATAAGATATTATCCTTCAAATTATCAATAGGATCATATGTTATTCTTCTCTTCCTGGATTTGGATTGAACAGGACCGAAGTCCGATTTCTATCTATTTTTCAGGCCAATCAAAAAAAAATTTGATCAGTGGTGTATAGTAAGAAGGGATAAAAAAAATTACCAAATGATCAAATGGCCCAACGATATCATTCCTTGATAATTGCTTTAACTTCCAAAAAAATTTTAAAAATAAAAAAGGAAAAAAAAAAAAAAAATAGATCCCTCCTATAAGGCTATAACTCATGAAAATTTATTAGGCAGGTTGATTTATTTTAATCTCGGTAGAAAGAAGAGATTTTATCTAGGACCTAGATCAATACTTGAAAGGATGGCTAGAATTTTATTAGGTAATATGAAATTTGAATTAACTCTTTTTATATTAATTAATAAATATTTTTTTTATATAAACACTTGAAATAAATTTTTAGTAATAAATTTTTAGGTAATTGTTTTTTTATAAAAACTCTATTTATTTCAATTAATAAATATATCTTTTTATAAAAACTCTTTTTATATCCGTTAATAAATATTTTTTATATCAATTAATAAATATCCCTTTTTATAAAAACTCTTTTTTATCAATTAATAAATATTTTTTATATTAATAAATAAATACTAAAATACTGAAACTCTTTACACTTTTTATACTATTATTAAAAAATATATATTTATTAATTGATAAACAAAGAGTTTTTATAAAAAGAGATACTTATTAATTGATATAAAAAAAATATTTATTAATTGATATAAAAAAATATTTATTAATTGATATAAAAAGAGTTTTTATAAAAAGAGATATTTATTAATTGAAATAAATAGAGTTTTTATAAAAAAAAAAAAAATAAATACTAAAATACTAAGCATTAAAACTCTTTGCACTTTTAATAATAATATAAATATAGATATAGATTAGAAACATATAGATAAATAGGTAATTTGAATTTTATTATGTAATTTGTAATTTTATTTGGTAATTTGAAAGTGGTGATTGAGTTTGAGTTGAATTTTATTAGGTAATTTGTAATTTGAATTAAATTTTTTTTATATCAATTAATAAAAAATAAAATAGATAATTTGTGGTATAATTTTATAGAAATTATTTTATTTTCTTTAAATATATCATTGTTTAATAGATTTCCTTTTATTTGAATTTTATCAGATAATTAATAAATATTTTTTTAGAAATAAATAGATAAACAGGTAATTTGAATTTTATTAGGTTATTTGTAATTTTAATTTTATAAGGTAATTTGAAAGTGGTGATTGAGTTTGAATTGAATTTTATTAGGTAATTTGTGATTTGGATTAAACTATTTTTATATCAATTAATAAATATTTTTTTTATATAAATACTAAAATAAATTATTAGTAATAAATTTTTAGGTAATTATTTTTTTTATTTATAAAAACTCATTTTATTTCATTAATAAATATCTTTTTTTATAAAAACTCTTTTTATGTCCATTAATAAATATATATTTTTTATATCAATTAATAAATATCTCTTTCTATAAAAAAAATCTGAAAATCTTTGACTTTTTATAGAAAAATAGTAGAGATAGAGATAGAGATAGAGATATATAAACAGAGCACATATGCGAGTCCTCTTCGTCTTATGCTCTGCTCAGAACATCGAATTAGACTATGGGAAACACCGTGCAAAAGAATCAGAGAAACCAAGAGAGACATCCGGAAGAAGAGGAATCAAAAGAAGACGACACATCAACCTTCACTTGCGAGATATGTATCGAACCCATGTTATCATCGTCAACCAAGAAATTCAAGAACAACAAGAAGTGTGTTCATCCATTCTGCACAGATTGCATGATGAAGTACATCCAAGTGAAGGTGGAGGAGGACAGCGTCGCCAACGTCCCATGTCCGGCACTGAATTGCGAGCAGCTCTTAGATCCTCTCTCCTGCAGGGCGGTCGTGCCAGCAAAACTGTTCGACAAGTGGTGCGATGTGCTGTGCGAGTCGGCCGTTCTAGAGTTGGAAAGATGTTACTGCCCGAATCCGAATTGCTCGGCTCTGGTTGTGAACGAATGTGGAGGGAATGTTAAGAAATCAGTGTGTCACAATTGCAAGAGGCCGTTCTGTTTCCACTGCAAGCTTCCATGGCACTCCGGCTATCCATGCGAAGAGAGTGGAGAGATTAGAAATAGGAATGATGTTGAGTTCGGAATACTTGTAGAGAGGAGAAATTGGATGAGATGTCCCCGCTGCCTCCATTGCATTGAACGTGTTATAGGTTGCAGAAGTGTTACATGCAGGTGCTCACTCTTTCTCTCTAGCTTTATGTAATAAGTATTTAAATACATCAACTTCTTTATTTCATTTCAAGTTTGTTTTCTGAATATTTAATTTTAATCTTTTTGAATGTAGATGTGGGGCCAATTTTTGCTACGTCTGTGGAAGCGAGATTAAAAATCTTCGGTGCAACTGCAATCGCAAGTGCTGTGCATGCTGTCTCATGTTTTTTTTTATTGTATTGTTTATACTAATCACTGTTATACTTATCATGATTTTTAAAAAATTGAACTAAGTAAAGTTTTATTGAGAGAATCAAATTATTTATATTTTATAGGAACTATATTACCTTTTTTTTTTTTTTTTTCTTCTTCTTCTTTTGTTACATCATCATATATGGAGTAAATTTAATTTGCTTACCTCCTAAACTAGGAACTAGGGAGTGTAGGGTGGTAGTTTAATTGTCCAACTATGACACAAAATTGGTGAAAATTAGAGAAGTCATTGAGTCTCTCTCTCACAACTCATATGAATTTAGTTATTATGAGAGATGAAATATGAGAAGATTGAATGGTCAAATACTCGTTAAACTTATCAAATATATATATATATATATATATATATATAGAGTGTGTATGAGTTTTGCTTAAACTTCGGAAATTTTTATTTTATTTTTATTTTTTATTAATTAGAGCTGTTGGTTTTTTACCTTAAAAAAAGTGTGAAAAGAAAAGAAAAAAAAAAACTGTAATCAAATTCAAATTGACTGGCCCATATGCCATCCTTAAATAAATTTGATGGTCTTATATTGGCCTTTTGCTCTAACTTTTGGGCAATAGTATTGGAGTTTTTTTTTCTTCTCTAATTTGTGAGATTTATTCGATGCCCAACTGTTCAGCCACCAACCAATGCAAATCTCACGTGGCCTCCAAATTCCTAGCTTTTCCGGGTTGTTTTATTCTATTTTATTTATTTATTTATTTTTACGTCTGAACGAAGCTTATTATAAAATTAGTGAACTTGCAAGTTCGGAGTTTTTAGTAACAAAATTCTCCAATATTTTCAATATATTCCAAATTTATTTATTTAGATATGTTTTTTTTTTAATAAAAATAAAATTTACATAAATACTAATGAACATTTAGGCCAATGGACCTCCCATCCTCAAAGAGGAGGGGAGGGGTTCGAGGCCAACTGGGCAAAAAGTGCGTGTGGGTGGTTGTCTTTTTCTTGTCATGAAAAAGAAAAATATCTGAATATCATGACACATTTTCTTAATTTCTAACAAAATTAAAATAGGTGTTTTAATTTTGTTAATATATTTATAAATCTTATGAGGGAGAGAGACATGAATTTGTTTAAGGGTCATAAGGAATATAACAAAGTGTTTTTTTTTATGTTTCTAACAAACAATTCACTTTTTATGTCTAAGAGATCTCAAATCTTAGTTTTATTTTATTTGTTTTATTTTCAACCTAATGAAAATAATTCTTCTTTTTTTAGAAGCTTTAACATTGTTCATGTCTGGGTTCAAGGTTTAAACTCCTCTCCCTCCAAATATAGACAACGGAGAGGAGTTTGAACCCAGACATGGACAATGTGCATAATTTATATCAAGTTTAAAACATATTAGAGATTTACAAATTATTATAGTATCATTTGATCATTTTCTTTATTTCTTTTTTTTTTTTTAATTATTATTTTTGCTTCTTCTAACTGGTGTAGTATTCAAAGCTTTATTAGAAGAACATTTATGAATAAATATACAAGACTCACATTCAAATATATATATATATATATATATATTTGAATGCCATTCAACACATTTTCAAATTCTCTCACACATTTTCAAGGGTTTCTAGCGTCTCGCATAATATGCCATTCAACACCGTGCTTGTAATTGAGTCAATCCACATCTTTGATAAATATACTATCATAATTGAGAACACGATAAATTATCATATAAAATGTACAAATATTAGAACGCCTAATGGAGAGGATCATTGAAGTGTTGTAACTAAACTAGTGTCATTTCAATAATGTTAGGTATTAATGGCAATTTGGGGAATCCAGCTTTTAAGGTGCAAAGGTAAATGGTGCGGCTCTCAAGTCTCTGTCCACCCGACTAAATTTCACTTGCGTGATCATAAGATAAAGAAAGACAATTACGATTAAAAATTCAAGTAAACACATATACACTTGTTATATTTGGCTCAATCACTAGATTATTGCTCATTTATTTATGAACAATTATTATTTGAATTGATATTGCTCATTTATTTATGAACAATTATTATTTGAATTGATATAAAAAACAAGTAAGAGTGTTGAAAGAGGGTATGTTGGTGAGAAGAACACTAAAGACCAGACCAATTCATCTAGTCTTTGTTTTAGGAATAAATTATAATGTTCCGTAAAGCATTAAAGATGAAGCTCTTCTGTTTTTAATAAGTACTCCAAGGCAAGGAAGACTATAAGACACTGTAGATGATATTTCATAAAATTTGGATTCTGAGAAATTTTTGTTATCCCTATAGCATCTTCAACTAAACACAGTCGACTTTAGCTGTTGAGGTGTGTATTTTTTTTCCCAATAATTAATTACTATTTATCTGCTAACTTACTTTTGGGGCTCCTTATGTATAATTACTATACTATACTAGCCTCTCACCCTTAGAAAGAAACTGAGAAATCATTCACGGTTTCATCTGAATTTTCATAGTTTTTTTTTCTTTTTCTCTTGGATCTGAAAAACCAGAGCTATACATCGAATATAGAGACTATGAATCTGAAAAAATCAGATCTGAAGAGAATCGAAGCTGAAAGCTAGTTTTTTTAGAGAGAGAAAGGACGGATGCAAGAAAACCAGATTATACTTTTTTTCCATCTGATTTTTTTTTTTTTTGAAAAACAAACAAATACTTCGAAACAGAGAATAGGGATCTGAAAAAATCAGATTTGAATTTCAAACATTTAACTTCAAAAAAAGAAATTTTAGAGAGAGAACCGGATTATAATACTTTTTTACCTGATTTTTTTTTATTTTATATTTTTTAATCTGAAAAACCAGAGCAATACTTCCAATACAAAGAATACGGATCTGAATAAATAGATATGGACTTTTGTAAAAAGGAAAATTTTAGAGTTGAACTTCAAACATTTAGATATGGACTTTTGTAAAAAAAAAAAATTTAGAGTGAGATGGAACCGTGGAGGTTTCTAAAAAGAGAATTTTCGCAAATGATTTCTCAGTTTCTTTCTAAGGATAAGAGGCTAGTATAGTAATTATACATAAGAGTCCCAAAAGGAAGTTGGCAGATAAATAATAATTAATTATTGGGAAAGAAAATACACGCGTCAACAACTAAAGTTGCGATTGAGATTCGACAGTCGCGCCCGCGACTGTGTTTAGCACCCTCCTTCAACTATTAAGATCCTCTACTGCCTCCGTTATTGGAAGAGATGTCCCCGCTGCCTCCATTGCATTGAACGTGTTACAGGTTGCAGTAGTGTTATATGCAGGTTACTCACTCTCTCTCGCTCTATATAAGTATTTAAATACATCACTTTCTTTATTTCATTTCAAGTTCGTTTTTTGAATATTTAATTTTAATATATCTTCATGTAGATGTGGGACCAATTTTTGCTACAACTGTGGAAGCCAGTTTAAAACGTGCAGCTGCAAGTGCAATGTACGCGGCCGTCTCATACTTGTATGTGTTTTTTTGTTTTGTAATGTTTATAGCAATCATGATCTCCTTGAACGTGAAAGTGTGAGAATCAAATTATTTATATTTTATAAGAACTATATTACTCTTTTTTTTTTTTTTTTAGTCTTTTCTTTTATTACATCATCATATATGGAGGATGTGGAGGGAAAAATCTCCCTCCAATAAGAATGAAACACGTCACCATTATACAAATCTACATTTGGGAGGTCTCAGAAACCCATCCAGATTGAGCCCAAGTTGCGCTGTGCTTTAACCAATTATCATTTATGTTGGGCCTCTAAAGCCAGGTAAGAGTATCGATCAGCCCAACGTCATCGCTATTGAAGTTTTGGTCCATTGTTCAAACCATTTACACCAAACCACATCCGGCCTAAATATAATTAAATATGGCTCAGTCCTATTAAGCAAAGGAGTCAACCCGGAAGGAAAGTTTTTATACAAAGCAAGTTCTATGTAGGAAATATCATACAATGGAAAGAACCCTATTTGTAAAGAAAGTTATGTATGGGAAGAATTGGAGGATAAGCAACGCGAGTCCTACCATAATTATACCAACTTTTGTTTATAAATAGAGGCATAGACCTCCAATAAAAGGGAAGCAATTTAATTCTTCTATAGACACTGTTCTTGTTTGTTTTTATTGTTTGTTGAGTGTGTTGTATTATTTTCTCTTAATCGTAATTGGTTGAGCGGAATTTTGTACCTACACTTTGGCGTCGTCTGTGGGAACGTGTGCAAATATATTCCCACTCTTGTTTCACAGGTGAATTCTGCAACTACCATCCTGAATGTCAAACGGAGGATCTTCAACGGATCAACAAACGGAGTTGATGCAGAAGATGCGTGAAGAGTTTCTACACCAGTTTGACGTACTTCGTCCGGCAAACGAAGCAAGCGTGGCTCAGATCGCCTTGCTTCAGCAGCAGAATAACACTCTGCAAACGGCGATGGCTCAGTTGGCACCACCGCCACCAATGGGTGGCACCACCGCCACTAATGGGGCACGACCTAACGAGGCTCAGCCAAATGAGGTTCAGCAACAACAGAGGGCAAGATCCGAGGTTGTGGCTTTAGACAACGTCCCTCGTCGCACGCAGGACGAGCAAGTCGAGTCTAGCTATAAGCTCACGGTGTGGTCCAATGGAATTCTAGATGGTGCAGGTGTTCAGGATGCTTTTAATGAGAAAAGACTCTTGAAGATTCAGACACCTGCTGAGATGGCTAGAGAGCACAAAAATTCCTCGGTCAAAATTCTTTTCACTGACGATGTGTATTTGATTGAGAGGCCCAAGAAATTTACTATGCCTTCTTTTACCCAGTTTGATGGAACGGGGGATCCTTCTCGACACCTGATCATAACGCCCAAAAGATGGCTTTGGATGATCGTAATGACCCTTAAACGTGCTGAATTTTTCTTACCAGCTTGACAGGAGCAGCACTGGAGTGGTTCAGGAATAGGCCGCATAAGTCCATTCCGGATTACGTAACTCTGTGCACTATGTTCCTGGCACAATATTGCAAAAATAAGAAGCAAAAGAAGAGTATTGCCAGCTTCTTCATCGTAAGGCAAAAGAAGGGGGAAACATTGCAGAATTTCTTATTTAGATTCAACATGGAAGCCTCGGAAATAGCAGATTGTCATCCCGTGACTGCTATAGAAACATTTAAACTCGCGATGATTCAGGGGACGAAGTTCCACACTTCCCTGGTCAAATGTTCTCCTCCAGACTCTCAATGCTAGGGCCCAGATCTACATTCGGCTTAAGGAAAATGTAACCCACCAAGTGCAGCACGCCACCCTCGTGACAGTGGAGAACAAGCCTCAAGAAAGAATTCCAAATTCAAAGATGCAGAAAAGCCAACGTGCCTCAACGCCGATCACCCAGGCACCTGAGAAGAGGCAAAGGATAGATGAAGGGTTTACAACTCTCCGAACTACCTTGGCTCGGCTCTTCCAAGAGAATAAGATAAAATTCACAGCCCCGCAGTTAATAAAGCAACCCCTGGAGCAAAGGGACAAAAGCAAGCATTGCGCTTATCATCGATATTATAGGCATTCAACCAATGATTGCAGATCCCTTAGGCGACAAGTGGAAAATATGATAGCCAGAGGAGAATTGGCATACTACCTCATGACAAAGGAGTATGCAAAGCCCCGCGAGGTTTATAATCGCAAGGTAGAAGGTACGCAAGTAAAATTCATTCATGCAATACATGACAGGTCTGAAGATGATCAAGAGTCCAAGGGGTTATACAGATCCAGATTGAGGGCAGCCCACAAACTCAGGAAGATATCCTCAGTCAATGTTATCATTTCGGGTAACATCAGTATTGGATTCGGAGATGGCGACCTATCCAGAGTTCAACCCCCCCACGAGGATCCATTAGTCATCAGTCTTTTAGTGGCCAATTGTATAATCAAGAGGGTTTTGATAGACCCAGGAGTAACGCCAACATCATCACAAAGACGGTATTTGAGCAGCTAGAGATCCCGTCATCATCTATTCGACCTACCTCCAGCCCATTGATGGGATTCGATGGCACAAGAATAGATCCCCTTGGAGTAGTAGACTTATCCGTAATTGAGGCGAAGAGGACTCTGAAGGAGAACTTTGTTTTAACAGAGATCCATCATTCTTATAATCTCATCATGGGAAGAGGCTGGATACACCGGATGAGAGGAGTTCCGTCCACCCTTCACCAGGTGATGCGGTGCTTGTCTCCAGAAGAAAAAGAGGTGATTAATCTATGGGGCAATCAAGTCGCTGCGAAGGAATGCTATATGTTGATACAGGCTGAAGCAAATAAGGGGTCTACTCAGCAGCAACCAGGTGTGACGTCCAAAAATATACCCAAATAGCAATTACAGAGCCCTCTACCCAAGTATCTTAAGGTAGAGGAGGAAGAGGAAATTGCGAAGCCTACCGAGGAGACCCTTGAAGCCGTGGAAGTTATCCTCGGCGACCCTCAGAATGTCACTTATTTAGGCTCTTCTTCCACGTCCGAAGAAAACGAGGCGTTAATTAATGTCATTCGGAGCAATGCAGATGCTTTTGCATGGGATCACTCGGACATGGTAAGAATCGATCCTTCAGTCTCCTGCCATAGCTTGAAGGTGGATCCGAAGTTCAAACCAGTCAAGCAGAAGCACCGAAGGTTTGCCCCCGAGCGCAATCGCATTATAGCTGAAGAAGTGAACAAGTTGTTACAAGCAGGTTTCATTCAAGAAGTGCAATATCCACAATGGCTGTCAAACGTGGTGGTCGTACAAAAGAAGAATGGAAAGTGGAGGGTTTGTGTAGACTATACCAACTTTAACAAAGCCTGCTCTAAAGATAACTTCCCTCTGCCCAAGATAGATCAGATGGTTAATGTTACTACTGGCTACGAGAGGCTAACATTCCTTGATGCATACTCGGGATACAATCAAATTCCAATGAACCCTGAAGATGAAGAAAAAACGGCTTTCATTACAGAAAAGGGGACTTATTGTTACAGGGTCATGCCCTTTGGGTTGAGGAACGCTGGGGTTACTTATCAACGCCTTGTCAATAAGATCTTTGACAATTTGTTGGGAAAAACAATTGAAGCATATATAGATGACATGGTGGTCAAAAGTGTGAAGAAGGAAGACCATCCGAAGCACCTCCAGGAGGTTTTCAATACCTTGAAAAAGTACAACATGAAACTGAATCTATCCAAGTGCTCCTTCGCGGTATCGTCAGGTCAATTCCTCGGCCATATAGTGAATAAAAGAGGGATAAAGGTAAGTCTGGCTCAGGCTAAGGCCCTCATACAGAATCAGGAACCAAAAAATCGTAGGGAGGTACAAGTTCTTACCGGTCGGATCGCAGCCCTCAGCCGGTTTATATCCAGATTATCAGATAAGTGCAAACCATTATTCGATGCTATAAGATCTAAGAATAAAGATATTTGGGGACCTCAACAGCAGGAGGCCCTCCATCAGTTGAAAGGTTATGTAACTTAATTATATAACTTAACATTTAAATAACTTCCACAGAAATATAATCCTAATCTAAAATAAATTAACATTTAACTTAACCCAATTCAAAATAATCCAATAACAAAAACAATAATATTAATAAAAGAAAACAATTAATTCAAATAAAAAGACAAACAAGCAGATAATCAATTATCAAGCAGATAATCCAATAAAATGACACATAATAAAATAAAATGCAATTAAATACAATAATTAAATTCCAGAACTGTCCTTTTAAAATTAGGGGTATTACAGGTTATATGGCCGAACCACCAATTCTATCCGCTCCAAAACCTGGGGAGGTTCTTATTATGTATTTAGCAATTTCTAGCATAGCGACAAGTGCAGCATTGATTAGAGAGGAAGGAAAGAGGCAATATCCAGTCTTCTACACAAGTAAGACAATGAAGGATGCGGAGACACAGTATAGCAAGGCAAAGAAAATCATCATAGCCTTGGTTTACGCCAAGAGAAAGCTTCGGCATTATTTTGAATCTCACAACATTGTGGTACTCACCAACTATTCTATACGGGGTATACTCTCCAAACCCGATCTATCCTGAAGAATTACCAAATGGGCTATCGAGCTCAGTTCCTTCGATATAACTTATGAGCAGAAGGTGTCGCACAAGAGATAAGCCATAACAGACTTTCTTTTAGAATATGAAGAGACTCCCGAAGAGCCGGAACCCCCTGAAACATAGTGGGAGCTTCGGGTCGATGGCTCCTGTGATACCCCCTAATTTTGGAACACGGATTGATCAAGTCCGCGCACAAAATCAAGGGATATCAAAACAATTTAAGTATTTAACAAGCACAGAATACAAAGATGAATAATAAAAAATAAATAAACCGCTGAAGAAAACTAATAAATAAATATTACTTAATGATTCTCCAACAATTACAATTCGGAAATCCCATAACTCAAGGACCCCTTAAAACATTATCCAATAATCCAATACTATTTAAAAGTACACAAGATGAATAGACGAATGACAGTCTCCCAGCTGCGGATCCTCAACCTCGAGACTGGAACCTCTAATAACCTGAAAAATAAATCGTGGGTTAAACCCTACGAGCAAGTTCACTCTACCAGGCCTCTGAAAACCAATAAGCAGATCATCTCTGATCAAAACCAAATCTAATAAAGTTTTAACTTTAATAAAGCACGATATACATGTCTATATATAATTATATATACTATACTAATCACATCCATTAATAGGTTTATTAAATTTCCATACCTATTAAATAATTATTAAAATAATATTCATACCTAGACCAATCTACCATTTCATTTTATAAAAACTCCTTTGACCTTAATCCCATCCTAGTCAGTTGTTTAATCATTTAAACAACAAATTATAATAAAAGAAATACTCTATTTAATCCTAACCCGATAATGATTTTAATTGTTTAAATCACATATCCAAAATCCAAGTTTTGACAAATCATCCACGTCTTCCCCAATATTATTTTATTAATGTAAAATAATACACTAACCAGTAAGTACTAAACTATTCTCATTTAAGAATATCTAACCCTAATCCAATCCATACATACAACAACCATAGATGATATTTTAATTATCTAACACATAACAACGTAATTATGCTTTGGCAAATCAACCATGCCATTGTAAATATTTTTATTTATATATTGGCAATTCAACCATGCCTCCATAAGTATATTTATTTATACATTGACAATTCAACCATGCCTCCGTGTATGTATATTTATACATTGGCAATTCAACCATGCCTCCACAGGTATATTTATTCATACATTTAATTAGCAATTCATCCATACTTTCCATATATGTATTCTATTCATACAAATATTTAGGTAATATATTTAATCATTTGACAATTCATCCATGCCCGCACTTTAACCATGAATTAACTTTAAAATTAACAATACGCTAAATCATACATAGCCATCACATGCATATTATACGCATATCATTAATTTAACAACCAGCCTATTAAGATATGCCAAATAAGAATGCTAATATTAATCATCTTAAATGATTTATATATATATATACCTACACATATGTTATTTAATGTATATATGTGTTTAACACCTTCTTTAATAATCCTTGATTATTTAAAATCAATATACATACATACATACATATATATATATATATATATATATATATATATATATTCATCCTTCCATACAACTCATAGACAAATTAACCTTCCATACAACTCATAGACAAATTAAACTATATATACACATATATAAATAATTATATATATATATATATATATATATATATATATACACACACTTCCTTCCATAACAAATTATTAATTTATTATATTTACACAAATTAGTGCAACTAAATATGTCAGAAATAGTTTCCTTTAAATACTCCATATTGGTTTAAATAGTTTTCCGACACTTTCTCACTAAAACATAAATATCTCCTAGTAGGATGGGAATCTGATAATGAAATTGGTACCATTGGAAAGAAGACGAAAAATCCTTGAATTTGAGCTCAAGAATGACCCAATTTCGATTTAAAATGACTAAGTTATGACCGTTTTAATTTCTAGTGTCGAATTAGGTCAACATAGTTTCCCACGCGCGCCCACGTGCTTACTATGCACTTGCACGCGCTGGATTCAAGCCTCCTTGTGTGCTGGTATTGGCTAAGCTCTTTCAGCTACCGTGAGCTCACCACACTGAATCCATCACTTCCTTTATGCCGCATCCAATGGTCATAAATGAGTGCGCAAATGAACACGCTCACACTAGATTATTTTCTATTAACTATAATAGATCTAAGGTCCAGATCAGCGAGTGCACCATCTTCTCATGGTCTGCAATACACCAAATAATCCCATAGTTGACCAGACCACTTTTATGGTCCAGATACACATGCGCACCAAAGTTTTATGCGCCGCGATGCACCATATCAATTCACATAAGTTTAATTAATCAAATGGCCCTAATTGGCGTATACACCCTATTATCCTACACCGCGCCGCACTGGATCAATTCTTTATTGTGCCGCCGCTCCACATGCGTCAGTTACCTAGTATATATATATATATATATATATATATATAATTATTTTCCTAACAAATAATAGGAAAATAAATCCTAATAAATTCCTAAAATATCAAAAAAATTTCAGAAAATTACAGAACAATTCTAGAAAATAAAGAAACCGTAATTAACTCTCTTGGGTCACAAATCCACCTATAGATTGATTTTAAAATATACATAACACCTATATATATCAATTAAAATCCAATAATCTAACACCTATATATATCAATTAAAATCCAATAATCTAAAAATCAAATATAATAGTTTATACTTTTTAATTATTCCGATCTAACCATAATTTTTAAACAAATAAATTTAATTAAAGCCTTGATACTCAAGGTGAAATCCTTATGAGTTCTAAGAGGAAAGTTAGAGAAAACTCGCCTGAAGGTTTCGAAACGAAACCGACGCTTTAAGCTTTAATTATCTCTTCCAATTCCGACGTCCTCCTTTTCAGATCCGACCTCCTCCTTGTCAGCCCTTCTTCTTCCTCTCTCTCTGTCTGTTTTATTTTTCTAACGTGTAAAACCTTTAACCCTAAAGCCTTATGTGTATTTTTATACACCTTAAATTCCAAATCCTATTCCAACTAGTATTATGAATTAAAATAATAATCTTTAAATAATTTATATCTATAAACATATATATATATAAATATATATTCCTTCCATAATTAACTCATTAGTTAATTAAATCATATATACTTATAAATATCAATAAATATATATCTATATATATATCTTTCCATAACAATTATTAATTAATTATATTTATATATAATTATATATATATATATATATATATATAAATATAATTGATACAAAAGTGATCATTTAAATAATTAAATAACCACGGACCTTCATTAATTAACCCAATAAGGTTTCATACAAGCCCAAGACCACATCTTTTGGTCCAACTTTCCTTAAGCCCAATCCAATTAATTTAAATAAATAAGATAATTAATTAAATACAGAAATTAAAATAACTAATTACATGAAGCACATAAACAAACAAGAATTTACAACTAAGTCATATAATACCAATAAAATCAACACACCAATAATTCAATCAATAATCAACCACACAAACAATCAATCATCATACATAATCACGAAATATAACTTAATTAAAATAAGATAATTAATCTAGCACTCAATAAAATAAAATAAATCATTGAAAAATAAAATAAAATAATTAATCCTAATTAATAAATCTTTTAAAATTATCAGGGTATTACAGCTCCTCGAATCAAACAAGTGCAGGGGTAGGGATTGTTATGTCAACACCCGAAGGCACCAAGTTGCAGCAGTCAATTTGCTTGAATTTCCCTGCTACGAACAATGAGGTTGAATATAAGGCGTTATTTGCTGGTCTTCGATTGGCTAACAGCCTCCAGGTACGTTGTTTAAAGGTTTTTAGTGACTCACAGCTTGTTATATATCAAGTAACAGGTCAGTATCATCCCAAAGAGGAAAGAATGAAGGCATATAAAGAAGCTGTGGAGAATGTTATACGAGGATTTGATCAAGTCGAATTCTGTCAGGTACCTCATGTTGAGAATGCCGAAGCAGATCAATTGGCCACAGTAGCATCATCCTCAAATGAAGATCTGACTTGGATTGTGCCGATTGATGTCTTAGACGAACCCAGCATTAACCCTCAGCAAGAAGTAATGGTGATTTCAGTTATTCCTCGAAAGCCATGCTGGATTGATCCGTTAGAAGCTTACCTCAAGCATGGAATTCTTCCAAACCAGAAACCTGAAGTCCGGAAGCTCCGACTCACTGCAGTTAAATATGCCATCATTAACAACCAGTTATACCGAAAGTCATTTTCAGGTCCTTACCTGAAATGTTTAAGCTCTGCTGAGGCCCTTGTAGTGTTGAAACAAATCCATGATGGAGATTGCGGCAACCATTCTGGGGGTAGATCCCTTGCACATAAAGTTCCAACTCAAGGCTACTTCTGGCCGTATTTGGCCCGGAATGCTGAGGAGTATATTCGGAGATGTGACAAATATCAACGCCACGGTCCAATGAAATATCAACCGGCTGAAGATTTGCATGCAATGGCCAATCCATTGCCATTCGCACAATGGGGGATTGATATGGTGGGCCCTTTACCCAAGACCGTGGAACAAAAGGAGTACGTGCTACTGGCTACAAATTATTTTACTAAATGGGTAGAAGCCGAGGATTATTCAAGTGTGACCCATGAGCAGGTAAAAAGTTTCCTTTGGAACAACATCATTTGCCGGTTTGAGGTCCCAAAAGTCATTATGATGGACAATGGTAAGAACCTCGACAATAAAAGTACAAGAAAATTTTTCGCTGAGCATGGAATTGTACAAAAGCTAGCTGCAGTCAATCATCCACAAGGGAATGGACAGGCTGAAATAACCAACTAAACCATTTTCAGTTGTTTAAAGAAGAAGCTGGAGAAACTCAAAACAAAATGGTACGAGAATCTCCCTCAGGTGCTTTGGGCGTATCAACCCACTCCAGGGCGGCCCACAGGGGAAAGTCCCTTTGCCATGGCTTATGGATCCGAAGCTGTGATCCCAACCGAAGCGGCAGTTCCAACCCTTCGGACGTTCCTGTTGCTTGAAGGAAACAATAATCAGCAGCTCGAACATAGTCTCGATCTCCTGGACGAAAAAAGAGATGCTGCAGCAATTAGGTTTGCTTCATATCAGCAATAGCTACGCAACAGTTATAACAAACGTGTCAAGTTTAGGAGCTTTGTGGTAGGCGGTTGGGTTTTGAAGTAAGAGACAGCTCATGTAAAAAAACTGGAACCTAATTGGACCGGACCCTACAGGGTTACCGAAATAGTGGGGAATGGAGCATATCGTTTGGCTGAAGCTGACGGACGTCCCATTGCGCGTCCTTGGAATGCAATACACCTTAAAAGGTATTTTTATTACATAAGTTTGTCAATTTTGCTAAGAATTCTTCATAGATAAGACTGCGTATGCCCACAGTCAGTCAAGTTTTTCTTTATTTTGCTTCTATCATATTCAGTACAATTTTACTCCATTTATTTTTTTCCATAAAATTGGGGACCATACTACTTTATGATTATGCAACTTTGCGTCGCACTATGCAAATTTTTATGCAAAGAAATTTTCATACTACTTTATGATTATAAGTCGCACTATGCAATTTTTATGCAAAACAATGTTAAAAGCAAGTTATTAAAAAACATTCATTACAATAATTTTTAAAAGCATGAGTTATGGCCTATGGTTAAAACTCTCTGTCCCACATCGACAAAAAAGTATGTGTTACATTCTGTTATATATGGGAATATTTAAATAGTTGATTACGGTGTAAGGAGGGCCCACTAGTATTAAAGGCTGCCAAGCCCAAAACCAGAGGCATTCCTTACACCGACCTTTTTGACAAAGTTTAGTCTATGTCCCACATCGGATAGAAATAAAAAAGAAATGCCGTTAATATATACGTAGTTCACTACATTTGGTTGCCAAAAAGGGAGTATCAATGGAGGAAAGTCTCCAAAGTAAACAAATAGGAAACTTCCCAGCCACTGTTACTCGCTTTCTTGGCCTCCTATCATTTTTGAGTCTTCGGCCTCATGATAAGTTGTTTGAAAAAATATATACAAACCTCCCCTCAGGCTCAGCGCCGGGGAGTAATTGATTCGCCTTGGACCCTAAGTGTCCGGTTCGGAAAATCTCCCCTTAGGCTCAACGTCGGGGAGTAATTCATTTGCTTCTGACCCTAAGTGTCCGGATCGGCAAACCTCCCCTCAGGCTCAACACCCGGGAGTAATTCATTCGCTTCGGACCCTAAGTGTCCGGCTCGGCAAACCTCCCCTCTGGCTCAATGCCGGGGAGTGATTCATTCGGCTCGGACCCTAAGTGACCGGCTCGGCAAACCTCCCCTCAGGCTCAGCGCCGGGGAATAATTCATTCGCCTCGGACCCTAAGTGTCCGGCTCGGCAAATCTCCCCTCAGGCTCAGCAATGGGGAGTACGCTATTCGCCTCGGACCCTCCGACTCGGCAAACCTCCCCTCAGACTCAGCACCGAGGAATAATTTATTTGCTTCGGACCCTAAATGCCCGGCTCAATAAAATTTACTCTTACGTTCATATTCATTGACTCTAAGTTCGGTAATATGAGCCACGAGGTTGTCCCACATCGAAAAACTACAAGAAGAAACAAGTATAAATATACTTACTTCACACAAATCTATTTCAAGAAGGGTTCCCTTGACGGTTAAATCACCCTCTATTATCAGATAAACCGTTAGAGGAGATCTTTTCTTCACATCTTATTTATTTTGCTTTGTACTAGAACAATAAGGAACCCTCAAGCAGGGTACTTTCCTTAAAAATAATCACATCCAGCAAAGTGTGTGCAATATTAAAAGCTACAAGCATACTCAGTCGAAGCAGAATAATGGCGACACAGCTTAAGAAATATGGTTATATCATTCATGTCTGGTTATATCATTCATGACTGTCATTCCCAATATTGTTTCATTACAAAAAAAAAGAAAAAAAAGAAAAAAGAAAAAAAAAAGAGGTACTTGGTCCTACTTCCTCTTCGGATCAAACGGGGTAGATTCAAAAGCATCTACTACAGCTGGACTTGCAGGTGGAGGATTTGATGGGCCAGTTATAGGAGTGGAGACACTTGGAGCTGAAGGGACCTCAGGATGAGCTTTCACCATCTCGGTGAAAAGAACTTCAGTTTCTTGAGCCTTCGGACCTTCATCATAAGGGAAAGACACCCCCATATGAGTATCAAAAGCCTTAGGATTTGTTATTTTTTTCCCCTGAACCCTGATTGAAGCCGGACCTGAAGGCCTTGGCGCTAGATAAACGCACCAAACTGGAGTAACGCCTTTGCATCTGCCTCCATGCAATGATGCAGATGCTAAGGGCATCATTCAAATGCTGGACTTCAGCCTCCAGCGACTCCACTTTTGCATCAGAAGCAGCCAGACGCTTGTTAAAAACATCTCTAGCCTCATATGCAATTTGTGCATTTGCAATGGCATGTGATGCCTTTTTCTCAGAATTGCTGAGGTCTTTCTCCAGCTTCTGAATGGAGAGAGATTGAGCCTCAGCAGTGGCACAAAGAGCCATGGTGTGGTACAGGCCCTGCGTTATCAGATAGAGACAATAACAATATAAGAAAATTAGCAAGATAATTATGACAATGGAAGAAGAGGGAAGGAGTAAACCTCTATGGCTCGAACAGGGACAAATGGGAGTAGTTGTTCCAATCCCATTCTACCAATAATTTCTTCATCTTTGGGGAGCCACATTCCTCGAGCAACAACCAGCGCTGCAGATAGATCAGTGATTATAGAATCACCAGTATGGAGGATGAACTTGTCAGCCCTCGAGAAAGAAGGAGTCCAAGGTGCCTCAGCCTCAGCAAGGACGTAAGCGCTAACCTCATCTTCAGGGTTCATCTCTTCAACTTTCTTTCCTTTGCTTTTTGGGTTGGAAGCGCCCTTGGGTTTCGTGGTTGAAGAAGAAGTCAAACTCGCCTTCTTGTTCAGAGGAATTTTGTCAATCTCCTTCTCTTGTTCGTTTGAGCGCAATATAGTTAATAGGGCACTCTCTGCAGCCTTCCTCTTCAAGGCTTCAACCCTTTGTTTTTCTTCCTCAGTCATGGGGAAGCTGTCAAATGATGGGAGTGAAAGGTCCATGAGATCAGCGGCTACAGCTCTGGAAGTAACTGCTTTGAGGTTTGCAGAGGTAAGTAAGTCCTCAACCGAACGAGGGTCTCTCCAAACTTGCCCTTCAAGGAAAGAAAGCCTCTTCTTGGCAGCAGAAGAAGGAAATGTCACTAAAAAAACACCAAGAAACTCATAAATATATCGAAAGAATAAGACTCGACATGGGAAACAGCTAGAACAATCTTCATGAAGAAATGGGGGATGTTCTATACCTAACTTCCCTAACATCTCCCTTTAACAACTATCATCCTCTCTTTCCACTTCTTCTCAGAAGTAGGGAGGTCTGTACATATCCTTTGGTGCAAGGGGAAGGTGAAAAAGAAACGACCAGGTTCGGTTCCATGCTTAGAAATGGAATAAGTAATCAGCAAGTCAGCCAGAGTCAGGTCAAGACTCTCCAGCCATCGGCGAATAAGGAATGCCGAGATTACTCGAAGGAAGATAGCGTTTACTTGCAGGGGTGCAATCCCCAATTTGTTAAAAACTAAGTGATAGAAAGGGTGAAGAGGGAACCTAAGAGCGTTGAGATGCCCAACAGAGAGGAGCAACTCGTCTTCTTCGACACCCTCGCCGGCGCAAAAATCGGCACCCTTGGGGTATTTTGCAATTTCTACCCCCTCGGGAATCTCGAACTCTTTCATTACAGATTCAATAGAAAACGGGATGCGACGAATAAATAAAATTGCATTCTTTTTTTCCTTAGTGAAGATATTGTCTGACCCAGAGGTGGATGTTTCAACCTGGATTGGGGAAACATCCGGCTGATTAACCGAGTCATTTGCAGGTTTAGGGAAGTTTGAAACCCCAGGAGGAGGAACCCTAATGAGATTAGGGGAAGACGAATACGTGGACTCAGAATCTACGATTTATATACGTTCGGGAGTAGTCAAAGTACTCATAATGTAAGATTGGAAGAAGGGAAAGAAGAACTAACTTGGAGATATGAGAATATGAAGAACGCAGTAGACAGAACGAGCATACTGAGAACAAAAACGAGTCTTGAAGAAACCCTTGAGTCAGAATAACAATAGACGCAAGTGGAAACGCCTCGTGCGAGAATGACAACTGCACGACTTCAATTCCCCTTTAAGTAGGAGCCGTAACCTAATTAAAGTGGAATTGGGGGCAAAGTGTGGAGGGAAAAATCTCCCTCCAATAAGAATGAAACACGTCACCATTATACAAATCTGCATTTGGGAGGTCTAAAAAGCCTATCCGGATCAAGCCTAAGTTACGCTGTGCTTTAACCCATTATCATTTATGTTGGGCCTCCAAAGCCAGGTAAGAGTATCGATCAGTCCAACGTGTTGAAGTTTTGGTCCATTGGTCAAACCACTTACACCAAACCACATCCGGCCCAAATATAATTAAATATGGCTCAGTCCTATTAAGCAAAGGAGTCAACCCGGAAGGAAAGTTTTTATACAAAACAAGTTCTATGTAGGAAATATCATACAATGGAAAGAACTCTATTTGTAAAGAAAGTCATGTATGGGAAGAATTGGAAGACAATTAACGCGAGTCCTACCATAATTCTACCAACTTTTGTGTATAAATAAAGACATAGACCTCCAATAAAAAGGGAAGCAATTCAATTCTTCTATAAACACTGTTCTTGTTTGTTTTTATTGTTTGTTGAGTGTGTTGTATTATTTTCTCTCAATCCTAATTGGTTGAACAGAATTTTGCACTTAAGAGGAAATTTAATTTGCTTACATTGTAAACTAGGGAGTGTAGTGTGGTTATTTAATTGTCCAACTATGACACAAAATTGGTAAAAATTAGAGACGTTGTTGAGTCTCCCTCTCACAACTCAGATGAATTTAGTCATTATGAGAGTTGAAATATGAGAAGATTGAATGGTTAAATACGTGCTAAACTTATCAAAATCTATATATAATGTATATGAGTCTTGTTTAAAGTCCCAATTTTTTTTTTTAAAATTA
Organism: Cornus florida; assembly: GCF_030987335.1. Taxonomy (NCBI): domain Eukaryota; kingdom Viridiplantae; phylum Streptophyta; class Magnoliopsida; order Cornales; family Cornaceae; genus Cornus; species Cornus florida. The sequence continues at coordinate 17,225,389 of NW_026775572.1, read as the reverse complement.
ATTAGAGGCTCAATTGTCGACATTCACCTTGAGTGCAATTTAAATCTAAATGAGTTGTTTAAAAATTAGTTTGAATTGTTGAATTGTTGCTTGAGTGCAATTTTTTTTCATATGCATGCTGACGTTCCTTCTTTAATTCTTTATTTCTTAAAAACATAGTCTCATAGTTGGTGTTCAATAAAAGACCTTCTTTCTTATTACCTTAAAAAAAAGGGTGAAAAGAAAGAAAAAAAACTGTAATCAAATTCAAATTGGAGTTTTTTTTTTTTTTTTTTTTTTTTTTTTCTCTAATTTGTGAGATTTATTCGATGCACAACCTATACAAATCTCATGTGGGCCTCCAAATTCCTAGTTCAGCCACCAACCTATACAAATCTCATGTGGCCTCCAAATTCCTAGCTTTTCCGGGTTGTTTTATTCTATTTTATTTATTTATTTATTTTTACGTAATAACGAAGCTTATTATAAGGTTAGTGAACTTGCAAGTTCAGAGTTCTTAGTAACAAAATTCTCCAATTTTTTCTATATATTCCAAATTTATCTAGATATATATATTTTTAATAAAAATAAAATTTACACAAATACTAATGGGCAAATGGTACTTCTTGTAAAATATATTATTACTATATTATAAAATATATTCTAATCATGTATAGATTTACTATATTTGGTTTAAGTTTTTTTTTTGCTCCCTACACATCTTGTAACTTATATAAGGGTCAGGTTGATTACTTGTAACAATCTTATCAGTTTATTGTAATCACTACCGGGATGGGCCTCATCTCTGACGGTCAACTATCTATGATCAACCTTCAAACTTATGTTTCAACCTCAGTCAGCAACGGTACCAGCAGTACTACCACGTCTATCAAACACAACAGACAGCTGTTAATCGTGTTTCCATCTTCATCATGTGTTAAAACCCATATTCACAAAATCGCTTTCAGGATTTCATTTCCAATCCGCCTTGTAGCTTTCAATATCTCATTTCCAAACAATCCACCTGATTTTGACACAGGTGTTATAATATATTGTAGAATATATTATTACTACTATATTGTAAAATATAATATATATTCTAACCATATATAGGTTTACCACCTGTGAGTTTGTCATATGGGATAGGTTTCTTGCTTTCCACCCATCTCGTCGCCTATATAAACTTTATCTTCATGTCTTACACATCAATTGAGTGGATGTCTTTTTCTTGCCATGAAAAAGAAGATTAGCAAATTAAATCTGAACATCGTGACACATTTTCTTAATTTTTAACAATAGATTTGAATATAAGATTTGATTTTAATTAAATCAAATCTTATTATATATCATAATAAAATCAAATCTTATTATATCATAATAATTAGATTTTATTATGATAAAATCAAATCTTATTATATTTTATCTTATTATATTCTATTTTATTATATATATAATGGACTATCTGTGCAAAAACAAATATAGATATATTCTCTAATGCACTCTACTTTTTTACTGTTGCACTCCACTTATTATTATTATTATTATTAAAATAAAATAACAAAAGGTCCCTAAACTCATTAATGTACCATCTCTCATTTTAAAATATCACAACTATCATTTATACTATAATTTTTTTTTTTTGTTACCTCAATTTCTTCAAAAGAGATAATTTTATTATTATTATTATTGAAGTGGGGTGGGGTGTGCCTTGTCATTTCTATGTTGTCCCATGTACCATCTCTCATTTTAAAATATCATAACTATCATTTATACTATAATTTTTATTTATTTATTTATTTTTTTTTCCGTTTGTTACCTCAATTTCTTCAAAAGAGATAACTTTATTATTATTATTATTGGAGTGGGGTGGGGTGTGCCTTGTCATTTCTATGTTGTCCCAAAAGATAATTTTTTTAATAAAGATAACTATTTTTTTTGGGGTTTTTAATTTTGTCAACAGAGATAATTTATTCAATAGAATTTTTTTTTTTCATTTTTTTGGACCTGAGAAATTTTATTCTGATAATTATATATATATATATATATATATATATATATATATATATATATATATATATATATAGAGTCATATCAAAATAAATAATTTATTCAAGAGATAACTTTTTGATTTTTTTTTTGTCAAGTGAGATAATTTATTTATAACTTTTTTTTAGGCCAGCTTTGTCAAAGAGATCCAAAATATTATAGATGGGAGAGAGGGAGGGAGACCAAATTCATCTAGAAGCATAGTTATATAATTTGAAAATAAATAATTAATCACTTATAAAATTAGAATTAAAATAATTATTGCATTTTAGATTATAATGCAAATGGACCGTGAATATCCTCTCCCATTTTAAAATGGCAATCAATATGTATATATATATGTATAGGTGGTGTGTGTGGGCCACCTAGCCTGGTGAACTCCATGGTGGACGTATATCAAGCGACCCTGATGCTACTGGGCCAACCAAGAATCCCAAGGTTGCCCTTGAACTATCTGAGAGACTTCCCACTGAATGAAGGAGCATTGTCATCGTGCTATGGCTTACGCCACCAGGATGAAGAAAGTCGTTTATCCGGCGCTGGAAGATCACGCTGTCTTCAAGTCCATTGCAAACAAAGACTACGGCTATGGTGGATTAATTCTGTGCTTGGACATGGTAACAGATTGATGCACCATTTGCAAAACTATACCCAATTTGGGTTGATGGCTGTTAACTTGGGATATTATGAGACACTCACGATGTCGTGCTCCTGTAGCAGCACTAGCAATGAAATGAACGAGGAAGAGAAGGAGTTGGCCGGAATTTCACCGGGACTGATTAGGATGTCTGTTGAATATAGTGGCCGGGACGGTGGAGCCAGTTTGAGAAGGCACTTAATTTCCAGAATGCAGGATTCATCTTTGTTCCAAAAGAATTGAAAGCAAGCTCCAAGCTTTGCTACCATATATGGTTTCAGTTTTAATCTTTCTTTCACCCTATATTTAAACAGGATTCAAATTCGAACACAATTGCTTTTAGGTTGTGTTTGGCGGTATATAATTGGAATAGATAAATTAGAGAAAATTGAAAGAAAATTTTAATTCAATTTTTGGAATTGCTTTTTTCAAATTCTACCAATTTAAATCTCAAAACTCCAATTCCATACTTGCCAAACATAACCTTAGTTTTTTTGAATAGTTAAATTTCTACCAACCTTTCAAACGAGTCATTTCATCAGCATTTAGCACCAACCAAATTACATGCATGAAACATCAAACATCATCAACATTTTCTGTTTTTTTCTTTCTTTTCTTTTTTTTTTTCAAATAAATACCCAAGCACACATGCAAACGCATATGGTCTTCGTGTGCAACTAATCCCTTTCTTAAATGGTTTCTCAATTGTGAATACTAGTTGTCAAAAAAAAACTATTCTCTATCATTCTTCTATCATTCTATGGCAAGATCTTATTAATGTGTGTGTATGCCGTTTTAATGCATCAATATTCGTTGGAATTAATATAGCAGCAAGCAATTGTATTAGTGAGTGCATAGGCGTGCCTCTCGCCCTCGTATTGTTTTCTTTTTCTCTAGCAGATGGGATTCGTATCAAGAGTGAAATATTTCGAAATCTTTACTTGTTTCATTTACTAATGAAATTATTTTACTCCATCAGACTAGTTTCGAGTTCAAATCCTAAACAATCATATCAAAATCATACCATATAAATTTACTAAAATATACAGACTTGTACAACTATTCAATTTACCTAAAATACTGTTATATACTAGTATATTATTTCTACTAATTCCGGCTCAAAATAGTATTTTTTTTTTTTTAAAGAAATGACATATTCGCACTTCTTTATTGTATTATTACACTCCACTCCATTCTAAAAAATAATAACTCTGTAACCTTAACTTTATAAATAAATAATTATTATTTTCAAATACCCCAACTATCCTTACACACAAAAACACATTCTCACATAAATATATATTATATAGGCATATAAATATATAGAGAAAGAGAAGAGATGCAAATTTTTTATGGAAACCACGTTGTCCACGCATCATGACCTTGACGAAATGCCTTGCAGGAAGCTTTCCATATTGATATGTGAGCCTATACAGAAAACTATAAACTCTTTCAATGGCCAAATTCATGGGCCAGCTACATTTAGAGCGAAAGTAGTCTTACAAGAGTGTATTAATAAATTACAAAGTTTTATAATTTTTATTGAATTAGTTCATTAACGATCAAATAGATCAAAATTATTTAATAATTTTTTGTTGATATGGGTCATCTACTATTCAAGTAAGTGTTTTGTATACCCAGTGTTCGGTTTCCAAGATAGCGCAAAAAAAAAAAAAAACGAACGTACATAATAAACCAAGCGCAGACAAGAAAAAAATAAAACAAAGCATAGACAGTCGTGGGGAAGGAAATAAGTAATGCACGGTAGAAAGACAAAACTGTGACAAACGCCTTATTATTGATGGAAAATAAAAACCGAAAAATATAGATAGTGCTGCTTCGTGAATTCCCTTAAGCATTGTAATAATTAATTTTATTTCTGATGCATGTTTTTGTGTTAAATAAATTATTTATTTATGCCAAAAAAAAAAAAAGTATAAGAGGAATTATAGAAAGCACAAAAAGATAAAAGGCAAAAAAGCAAAAAATAACCCTAAACTATACCATTGTTGCATAATGCCCCCGAACTATTTTTTGGAGCAACTCAATTCTTCAACTATAAAAACGTTGAATATTGCCCCCTTGACAACATTTTCAGGTCACCGGAAGCAAATTTCTGACCAGCAGAGAGACACAATTACTAATTTATTCCTTACTTATTAATTTATTATAAAAAATGTAAAATATTATGGGTGTAAAATTCCGATAATGCCCTTGAATTTTTATGTTTTTCTTCTACCTCTTCCTCTAGGCAGATCCTCTCTTGAGGCGAAAAGACCATATTTAAGGCTGAAAGTTCACCCCAGGTTGTGCAAGTAAGAAAATAAAACAGACTTCTTAACTGGAAAGTCAAGTGATGGGGCGTGGTGATATAACAAACACCGTATTTGGCACCCTACAACCAACCTATTTAATGCTTTATTGTCTTGTCTGTAGGAGAAATTGATGATGAAGAAACTGAGGAATTGCTTTGTTATTTCATAGTCCCCTTTACCCTTTAACCTTGCCTTGGTTTTGGTAAGGAAAGCGGTCAGTAAGATGACCAAGAATCTCTTGGGGCACTTCAGTTGTCCCCCCACCTGTCTCCTGAAATTGATCATTGTTGTTGATCAATTTCAGACGGATTTTATCTTCGGATTCATTTACCTTTGATTTCCATCTGAGAAGCATTTGATCATTTGATCAGAGAGGGCAAATTGTTTGGGAAACAATTATGTTTGAACTTTACAAATGATGCTCCCACCAGTGAGTGTACCCATTCTTACACATCTAGATTAGAGAGAAAAAGAGAGTAAAGAGAAACCCGTAGAGAGAGACAAAGAAACCTGTAGAGAGATGAAAAAAAATATAAAATTTTGAGGGCATTATCGGAATTTTACATCCATAATATTTTATATATTTTTAGAATAAATTAATAAATAAGGGGTAAATTAGTAATTGTGTCCCTCTGTTAGTTGGAAATTAACCTACTATGGAAAATATTGTCAAGGGGGCAATATGCAACGTTTCTATAGTTAAAGGGCTGAGTTGCTCCAAAAATTAATTCAAGGGGGCATTATGCAACAATGGTATAGTTTAGGGGTATTTTTTACTCTTTTGCCAAGATAAAATTTATAATGAAAAGAATAGTTATGGCATTATAAGTAAGGAATGAACTATTGCAAAATAAAGAATGGTTCATTAATTGGTCTAGAGATTTTATGGTCATATTCTTTTGAAAAAAAAAACAAAAAACTTATTTTGAGACAGAGTAAATGTAAGGGGTGTTTAATTTAATTTTAAAAAATTATTACTTTCTTTTCTTTCATATTAATCAACCTATCACGATAAGTGAACGTCATCCACTCATTTTCCTTCTTTTCTCTCCTAATTAACATTATCATCTCTTTTCTTTTTCACCCTACCAAACTTAGCTAAAGTGTCTTATCTTTTAAGACTTTTATGTGCTTAAATTACAATAAATCCTAATTAGAAAATAATTTCAATTCTGAACATAAACATTCTAGAAGAACAAATAAACAAAAGAAGAAAAAAGTAGTTTTGTCCACTTATAAAAAATTATTATAAAAGGACATTTAGGTAATAAATTATGAAATGGTCACCTAATTGTATTTAAGTTTTAATAGTAGTTTTTTAATTTGGCTTATTCAATTTTTTTGTGGTTGGTTGGGGCTAGTACTATAGGGATGGCAATAGGACGAAATTAAGACGGGTTTGGCTAAATCATATTTCGACCCGTTAAAAAATCTGTCATACTAACTTTATTACAACTTCAAAACGGACTTGAAATTGTTATACCCATCCCACCTCTATTCTGGTCAAAAAAATCTTAACTTAAAGCTGATTCGTTTAAGAGCTGTCAGCTATGATGTTTTATCTTCTCTCGCCACACCCTCTGTAGAGTATGTGTCATTTAGGAATTTTGCGTCCTCTGCTTAGGGATGGCAACGGGGGCGGATTTGGACGGGTGTACCCTCCCCCAACCCCGCAACGGTTTAAAAATTCCGCCCCCGTTCCCACCCAAAACTGCAAAAACGGGAGAACTTTTCACCCCATCCCCATAACTGTTTAATATTTTTACCCCCGCGGGTACCCGCCCCGCCTCGTTTAAGATCATAATTTATTTATTGTTGAAATAAATTTGCTTATTTTTTTTTCCTCTCATCTTCAATTCTTTACCATTGCAACTTTCCTTTTAATGAAATTCATTTGTTATTTTAATATTGTTATACATGGTACTTAATATATAGTGGAATATATATATATATATATATATATATATATATATATATTAATGAAATAAGAATATTTAAGTAATTTGCTATCTAAACGGGGCAGGGCGGTGTGGGGCGACCTCCCCCCACACCCGCACCCGTACCAAACATACACAGGTTTTTATTACATCAAACCATCCCTGCCCAAATAAGTAAAATGGTCCCCTAAAATCGTCAAAAACAGGGCGGGGTGGGGCTACTGTTCATGTCCCTTCATGCTCTGTAACGTTTATGATACTTTTCTAATTTCTTTGTCACTCTTCGATTATCACGTTTATTTCGATCTAAAGTATCTTTTCAGTTAATATTAATATATATATATGTACTATTTTTTGAAATTTTGCAAAGATTTTGAATAAAATTTTAGAACAAAACAACCCAAAAAAAAATATTTCTAAAAATTATTTTACATTCAATCAAATAAATAAAATAAAATAAAATAAAATAAACTATGAATTAAAAGAATAAGGCGTATACAACACTTATTTGGGTGTGTATTGTGTGTGTATTCCGTAAAGTATTAAAGATGACGCTCTTCTGTTTTAATAAGTCCAAGTCAAGAAAGACTATAAGACACTGTAGAGAGCATTTCATGATATTTGGATTATGAGAAATTTTTGTTATTTATAAAGCATTTCTAACTGTTATGTGTGTATATATATATATATTTTGTGTAAGTATGATATATCATAATAAATTTATATATAAAAAAAAAAATTAAATTATTTATTTATTTTGTGTAAAGGGAAATGATACACCTTCCGACTTAATCTGCCGATATATCCTCCGAATCTAACGTGGACTAGCCACGTCAGATCCCAAAAAAACACAGCTTTTTCTCTCTCTTCGATTCTCTCTCCATGGTACCCTCTTTCTCTCCCTCTAGTTTGGCTATGGTTCTGCTATCCAATTACTGGCGGCGGGAGTAACCGCAAACCAAAGAGTGAAGCCGACGACAAAGGCAAAGGAGATCACTTGGGACCGATGTTGTGGTCTTCGGGTTTAAAGCTTCGAATCAGGCAAAACTGGGTTGGATTTTATGTGCCGTGTTGTTGCCGCTGCCGCCACTTCACCGCCGGGCATAATCGTCCTTAGCAGTTCAGTCCTCTGTTCTAAGCTCACCGCTTTTTGTTGCACACGGCAGATTCAGTTCTTCCTTGCCGGCCGTTCCTCTCACCGCCGAGCCCTCCATCGCTGTGCCAGAGATCCATCTTCGCCCACTGTCAGTTCACCGCCGCAATTCGTTCCTCCATCCACGCCGCTTCTCTGGCCGTCCATGGCTCAACGACATCATCGCCACCGTTCCGTACCGTGAGCCGCAGTCATCCGAAGCCGAGCTCTCTGCCGTAAGTTCTCGCCGGTCCATTCTGCAGTTCCCCGCGCCGGACAGATCTCCATAGCCGTACTCCACAGCCGGGCTCTCCGCTGCCGTCACTCCATCTGAGCGGCTGAGCCACCGCAAGTCAGCCGATGTCTCCACCGCCTAGTTCTCAGCCGCTGTCGTCCTCTCTGCAGCAGTCCCTTGGCCTCTGTGATTTGTCTGAAGATTGCATTTAGAGAGAGAAGAGCGGGTTTAACCCGAAACAGAGGGAGAGAGGGGAATCGCGGAGAGGGTGTGAAGAGAGAGAGAGCAGTGTTTTTTTTGGTGCCTGACGTGGTTAGCCACGTTGGATTCGGAGGATATATGGGCAGATTAAGTGGGAAGTTGTATCATTTTTTTTTGTGTAAAAATATATTCCCCAATAACAAATAACAACCAACCATTATCTCCACAAACCTACTCAATATAGAGTTAATTTGATGTGGCTATGTAAAAAATGTGGATAAAATATTACACAATAATTTTATACATTGATGATATAGCAGTGTTTATAAAAAAAAATTACACATCATACGTGACAATGTATGTTTTAACATACTGTTAGAAATGTTCTTAATTCATTTGATTTAAAAGGAGATTAGAATTTGTAAGTAGTTGTAATGCCTGAAATCTTAGAAAAATTTGTTGGATTTCTATAATGCTACGTTTGGTGTGCAGGAATGGAATGGAAAAGAATGCCCATTCCAACCATTCTTTTGTTTGGTATGCAACTTAAAGTGAGAATGGCCATTATATTGGAATGAAAATTTATTCGTGTGAATGAAAATCTATTCCACAACTAAACATATGGAATGGCCATTTCATTCCCAAGTATTTATTTTAAAAAATCGACTTCCCAAAACACCTTCATATTCCGAGTTCAAAAACCACCATTACCTTCAACCAAATTCATCTCCGCCTTTCACCACCACCACCACTACCACTGCCTTTCACCACCACCGACTTTCACCATCGCCCACCACTTTCCACCATCGCCATCGCCATCGCCACCGCCTTTCACCACCGCTACCCCCACCGTTTGCAGGAACCACCATCGCCGCTTTTCACCACCGCTATCGCTACCACCTTCCACCATCACCACTGCTACTGCCTTTCACTACCACCGCCACCTTCCACCACCACCACCACCACAGCCCTACACCACCACCGCCGCCTTCCACCACCGCCACCTCCGCCGCCTTCAACAACCACCAACGCCGCCGCCATCGCCTTCCACCACCACCATCGCTTCTATCACCTTCCATTACCACCACCACCACCAACACCTTTGCCTTCTACCACCTTCCATCACCACCACCATCACCACCTTCCACCACCGCCACCGCCACCGCCACCGCCACCACCTTTCACCACCGTCACCGCAACAGCCACCACTACCACCACCGCCACCGCCACCTACCACCACCACCACCGCCGCCTTCCACCACCACCACCACCACCACCGTTACCACCTTCCACCACCACAACCACCACCGCCACTTCCACTGCCTTCCACCGCCACTATAGTCACACCACTATCTCCTTCCACCACAACCACCACACTACTGCCACCGCCTTCCACCAATACCACTGCCACCAATTTCCACCTTTGCTACCGCCGCCGCCTTCCAACACCACCACCTACACTACTACCACTTTCCACCATCCACCACCACCACCGCCACCATTTATTTTAAAAAAATTATTAGAGAATATCATTTTGTTAAATAAAAATTTAATTTATTTGTTACTAAGAGATATTTTGGAGAATTCAATTATAAATTTATTTCATTCTAAATTTTAAATTGGTTCAACCAAACATTAGGATGGTTATTATTATTCCATTCCTACACATTTCATATTTACAACCAAACAATAGAATGAGAATGACCGTTCCATTCCCATTTTCATTCCATTCTCACTTACATTTCATTTCATTCCTGCACATCAAACGTAGCATAAGATTTGAAAGCACTCAATTTTTTGACATGATAAATTTGTAATTTACTTAGCAATTCATCTTTTATTTGCTAAATTGCAATAGTTACGAGCACAAAAATGAAATTTCTATTTCATATCAATTGTTTTAACTTTTCTAAATCCTATTCCAACAAGAATTTATTAATTCCATCTAGACCTAACCAGCCAACACAAAGTCGGGCATGGTGCAATATATATAGTATATTAGAAATTTATTTAAATATGTATGTTAAAAAGAAAAATTTTAAGGAGTGGAAGCAGAAAAAGAAAAATGAAAGAATTTTAAAGGAAAAAAGTTAAGAGTTTCAGGAAGGAAATTTTTGATTTTTTCATTTAGAAAAATTAATGAATTTAAAGAGCAAAGGAGAAAAAAATAAAATAAAATAAAGAGATAGTTTTAGAAACCACACAATTTAAGAAGATGTTGTATAAAAAATTTCATATATATAGTAAAAATATAAAGAAAATATGTACGTTAAAAAGAAAAATTTTAAAGAGTAGAAAACGAAAAAGAAAAATGAAAGAATTTCAGAAGGAAAAAGTTAAGAGTTTGAGGAAGAAAATTTTGACTTTTTCATTTTAAAAAAATAATGAATTTAAATAATAAAAGAGAAAATAAAGAGATAATTTTAAAAAGTACACAATTTAGGAAGATGTATAAAAAATTTCATATATATAGAAAAAAATAATTACCACATATATTTCGATGGCGGCAAAGGTAAGGGGCAAGTGAACCCCCTAAGAGGCCTTGATTGGCTCGTCCTACCTGGCAGTTTAAAGTTATTAGAACTCTTTTCTAAGTTGATCTGCTAACTCATTAGGCTAGCTTTGTTTCAAAATAGTATAAGACCGCATGTGAATCACCTCTTTATCATTTCGATCTGCTCAAAGTACAACGATGGGAAACACATTGCAAAAGCAAGAAACGATGGGAAACATAATGCAAAAGCAAGAGGAATCAACCTTCTTCATTTGCCAGATATGTTTCGAACCCATGTTATCATCAACCAAGAAATTCAATAGCAATAACAGGTGCGTTCATCCATTCTGCACAGATTGCATGATTAAGTACATCGAAGTGAAGGTGAACAACGACGTCGCCGACATCAAGTGTCCGGGGCTGAACTGCGAGCAGCGGTTAGACCCTCTCACTTGCAGGCCGATCATGCCCGCCAAACTGTTCGACCAGTGGTGCGACGTCCTCTGTGAATCTGCAGTTTTACGGTTTGAAAGATGTTACTGTCCCTATTGGTTTTGCTCGGCTCTGATTGTGAACGAGTGTGGAGGGAATGTTAAGAAATCAAAGTGTCCCAATTGCAAGAGGAGGTTCTGTTTCCGCTGCAAGCTTCCATGGTACCCCGGCCATAGATGTGAAGAGAGTGGAGTGAAGATAGATATTAATAATGATATTCAGTTTGGCGTGCTTGTAGAGATGGAGAAGTGGAAGAGATGTCCGCACTGCGACAGGTGCATTGAACGTATTGGAGGTTGCCATGATATTATATGCAGGTACTCTCTATATATAATATGCATATATATATTTTGTAGATGGTCGATTATAACATGCCACGTAGATTCATCCATAGCTTAGTGGTTAGCTCTTAACACTTCTTGCCTTTAAAAAAAAAAAAAAAATTATAACATGGTAGATAAATAATACTTGAATCCGATCCTCCATGCAATCGGATTGCTATACCCACAGATTGCTGGCGAATTCAAAAAAATCAAATTACTAACTTAAAATCCGATTTGATCCGTGAAATATATATATTATTATTTAACTAATACATCCCATTAAATTATCATTAACTAATATGTATATTTAAAGAACATATTAGTTAATGATAATTTAATGGGATGTATTAGTTAAAAATTATTTAAATAGATTAAAATTTTATCTATTAGGTTATGGTTAAAAGATAAATAAATAATTATTATTATAAAAATTATAATGGATAATTTAGATGAAGCCCAATTCGTGAATTTAATCCGATCTGATTCTTTATTACACAGATCTGTCGCTACCCCTAATCAAAACTATATGACAGGTTGAAAAGTCAAAGAGCCACATCATATAAACATTGGCATCACACCAGATTATTAAACCTCCTAGGCCCTGCCTTCTGGCACTCAAACCATCTTGTCGCACCAGATCACTAACCCTGATATTGCACCAGGTCACTAAGCCTAGAGGATCTGACCCTCGAGTCACTCAAACCCTAGCATTACACCAGCCAAGTCACTAAACCTTGAGGACTTAGCCCCCGAGTCACTCAAACCCTAGCATCGCCCAGGTCTCTAAACTAACCTTCATGGCCTCGCTCTCAAGTCACTCAAACCCTGGCATCGCACTAAGTCTCTCTATACCTTGAAGGCTTGGCCCTCGAGTCACTCAAACCCTGGCATCGCACCAGGTCACTAAACCTTTAAGGCATGGCCTGGCTCTTAGTCACTCAAACCTTGGCATCGCACCAGGTCACTAAACCTCGAGGGTATGACCCTCAAGTCATTAAGCCTTAGCATTGCACCAAGTCGATCACTATATCTCTAAGGCCTTGTCCTCGAATCACCTAAACCCTAGCATCACACTAGGTCACCAAATTTCGAGGAGCTCGCCTGGCCTCGAGCCACTATAAGTTTATAACCTTACCTGGCAAATTAAACCACAATCGTTATTCAGTTATTGGTCCAAACATAACACAAAACAAAGGTAGGACCTTCTTAGATGTTTGGAACTTTGTATTGGGATGCTTTGAAGGACCTTGGATTGGTGCATGAGAAGCCGATATATGTCTCAACTCAAAACGAGGCCCGATCAACAAGATGATGGAAATATGTTGTGACAGAGAACCTTAATATCACATTTAATGCTCTGACACCATCATTACGTGTAGTCAAGTAATGATAAAAACCCATTTAATACTTCAAACGAGAGAGACACAACATAATGCATGACTCGATAAGAGGAATTGACCTCTTAGGCTCCTAAGTCTATCATGATTGTTCAGACGGTCATATGGCAAGGAGTGAGACAATAACCAAGAGGTTCATGATCTATAAATAGCACTATCTTAGAATGCATCAAGGCATAACAAGGAACTAAGGCTCTGTCATAACTATAGCATATTCTCCTTACCTCCATCTGGATTTCGTTGGATCTGTTGGAAATAGTGGCCTAGTTACACACACAACACTATACTATTTGGAAGAGAATAGAAATGGAGGAAAATACTTTTTATTTCACTTGATTTATTATTTGGCTAGAGTAGAGTATATGAATATATAGGCCTCACATATGTATGTGTAACCATTACATTTAAATGTCCATAACTCTCCTATCTCCCACTAACATAATCTTCAATATGCATAACTCCCACTAACATAGTATTTGTTAGGCTTAACTCTCATGACTCTTTATTTTACATAACCTTAACTCCCACTAAGACAATTTACTACCCACTAACATGCTAAATTAACACATGCATCATGGATACAAAAATACTTGAAAATACTAAATACTAAAATCAAGTTTATTTTCAACACCCCCCTTTAAACTTGATTTTGTAACTTGAAAAACCTTCTTATTAATCTTGGGGGCTTGATCAAAAGTTCGATAGTTGATCTTCAATTCCACCTCCTTCAATAGCTTCAATCTTCTTGGCCATTTCCATTGATGTGTAGGGCTTGTGAAACTTCTTCAAATGCTTGTTTGATGTCTTCACATAATCATATATCATCCTCTTTATACAAGCACACCATCGATCTTTTTTCTTCTTAAATTTTTTATGGATCTTTAACTTCACATATACTTCTTCTTTAGAGTCAAAAAATAATTCCATATTCACCCAACCTATATCAATTACAAAATTCTCCAAACTATTTTTTAAAAAATAATATGAGAATTTCTTATCATCCTGGGCTTCAATCTCATACTTCTTTGGAACAACTTTCTTTAAGAGAAGTTCATCATTCTCCACAAAATAAGCATTATTTGATGAATATGAAGAAATAATAATTTCATCAAATAAGTCAAATATAACTTCTTTCAAGGTGGAATTTGTAACCATACCTGAAGATGTTAATTCACCAACTTGAACTTTTGCATCTTCTTTAGCACTTCCTTCTTCTAAATCTTCTATTTTCACTTCATCCTCCTTCACTTTGTCAATCTCTTCTTTAACACCTTTTCCTACCTCTTCCTTATTCACCATTTCAAATTCTCCTTCAACTTTTGAATCTCCAAAATCTTCAACTTCTTTTGCATGATACACCTCTTCATTCTCTACAACTTTGTCTTCAAAACTTTCATAATCATCTTTCGTAAACTCATCATTCTCAAAGCATTGTACCCAATACTCCATGGGTAGTGATTCACCTCTATGATTGGAAACGATGGTCTCGAGCATCTTCCAAATACAACTTGGAATTTTGGACTCTCCAAAATACTCCCAAATTTCTTGATGTATTGCCTTTTGCAACACTACCAATGCCTTATCTTCTTTTTTTTTATGAAGCTTGTTGGACATGCCATTCTTTGGCTCTTCTCCAACAATATCCCACAAATCGCATGCTTTGAGATATGAAGTCGTGATGATTATTATTCTCTTGTAATTAGAGAACATCATCTTTTCACTAAGAAAATATATTTTCTCCTCTTCATCATCATCAAAGAGAAACATGTTTTTCTCAAATGTTGAACCTTCTAGGATCAACTTCGTCTGGCCTTCAGGATCGTCTAGGCTCTGAACATGAAATCTGGCTTTGAACATGAAATCTGGCTCTGATACCACTTTGTTGGAAATAGTGGCCTAGTTACACACATAACACTATACTATTTGGAAGAGAATAGAAATGGAGGAAAATACTTTTTATTTACTTGATTTATTATTTGGCTAGAGTAGAGTATATGAATATATAGGCCTCACATATGTATGTGTAACCATTACATTTAAATGTCCATAACTCTTCTATCTCCCACTAACATAATCTTCAATATGCATAACTCCCACTAACATAGTATTTGTTAGGCTTAACTCTCATGACTCTTTATTTTACATAACCTTAACTCCCACTAAGACAATTTACTACCCACTAACATGCTAAATTAACACATGCATCATGGATACAAAAATACTTGAAAATACTAAATACTAAAATCAAGTTTATTTTCAACAGGATCGGTCTTCTCCTCCTCCTTCATCCTGTACTTTCTCAGTATCCCTCATATATATATATGTGTGTGTGTGTGTATATATATATATATATATGTATGTATGTTTAACACACACAAGTGCAGCTTCAAACGTTCATATGACGATTTAAGCTATTGGGGAAGATGAGTCTATTATTACTATAATAACTTTTATCTATTGAGTCCACTAGCTAGGGCACTGTCAGATCACTAAGACAAACTTGGCACTGTGTCAGTTCACTGATACAGCGGGTAGCTCTGGCAATCAATCTCCATTTATTTTGGCCTCTCCACCAAACAATGGTTGGAAACTAAAAGCCTATATAACAAGCATACTTATTCTGAAATTAAAATGTGTTCCGTTAAGCATTTTTGGTGGTTCTATGCCTTTCAAGGATAGCTTTCAAGGATAGATGAGCGTGTTAAATAAGAAATTAGGCCTAAAAAAAAGTGAACTGGATGTGTCAGATAGTGGGAGAGGCTTGTCTCAGATTGGAATCTCAAAAGTGTTGTCTGTGTATTTATTTAAGCAAGGTGATGGTAGTAAATGTGACATATATTACTTTAATTTTTCACAATATAGTACTGTATGTCTGAATTTTTTTAATAATTAAATTTGTTTTTAATTTTTAAATTTTTTTTAGCGGTGGGAACATAGTGATGGCATATCAAATGCAGGGCAATTACTTTCTATCTCTTTACACACACACACACACACACACACACACACACAACAACAACAACAACAACGGTTAGGTTCGGGTATGGGGTAGTCCTTTTCCAAACTAGTTCTACATGTAAAAATATTTTTTCAAATCTTGTTCGGGATGTCCTGCATCAGAATTGGGATGGATTCGGGACATCTTGATATACATACTTTTTAAGATAAATTTGTTTTTAGTATAGTCAAATATTTAACAATAAATGTTGTTAATATAAAATTATCTTAAAAATAAAATGAAAAGAAAAATTATACCTAATAAAATAATATTTATTTGTATATTAAGTTTGGGTCTTTGCAGGTTTTAAAATCTTTTTCAAACCCACCTCTAATCCTAGTAGGATAATTTAAAACTAGTTCCAATAATAGCTATATATGCACATAAATTATTTATAAGACAAACAAGTACCCTAATCAATGAATCAAATTCTGATTCAAATCCGATTAAGAAATGAACGGAATTTAATCATCTATACAAAAACTATATAGTAACTACATGCACAGAAGCGTTCTCATGACTCTAGTGATGTAAAATGGTATCATGTATAATTTTTTTTTAAAAATTTTGCAACTTTGTTTCATATATTTGTAAATTAGGCTTCAAAAGTTCATGTATTTTTAAGTTATCGTTGAAAACTTGTGAAATTGATTCATGATATTTCAATTTAACCTTTTTATATTTCTATTCCCAAAAAAAGTTGTTTTCTTAGTGGCCAAACAAGTAAAAAAAATTATTTTGATATGCTTAATTATTATTCATCTTTTTGGAATGTAGATGTCGGACAAAGTTTTGCTACCGGTGTGGACTCAAGATTGATGAAAATGGGTGTAGGTGCCCGCGCCCGCGCGGGCGCGGGCGCGGGTCGAATTGGCGGGATTACATAACCTGCGCGGGCGCGGGTCGAATTGGCGGGATTACATAACCTGCCTTTGTTGCTTGGACCCCAAGGCATAAAGGCAATGACGCTGCTTGGACCGGAGAAAGCGTAATAATCTCATTGTTTCTTCTTCATTGGACCGGAGAAAGCGTAATAATCTCATTGTTTCTTCTTCATTTTTGTGAAGGGATTCGGGAATATTGATAACCTTTCTAGCTTCGAGATTAATTTTTATTCATTAGTTACTATTATTTATTTATCATTATCTCATTACAAGAGTGAATCCAAGAATTGATAATGAAATGGGCTAATATTTTTTTGGGTGATCTAATAATAGTAATAATTTTTTTTTTTTTTTTTCTAACTACTAAAATTTACAATAGAGATAAAAAAATAAAAAAACGGGGTGGGCTCAAAGCCCCCCGCCAGTGACTCAGAGGGTCTCTCTCAGAGACCTATCACATTCACGAGAAATTATTGGCAGCAACGGAGGTTCCACGTCACTTTGCTGACATGGCATCACAAGCCAATAGATTTTGCACTGTTGTATTCCTCACCCTCTCTCTTTTTCTCACTACATCCAAGTCGCAGACCCAAAATTCCCCTTCTTCCCCTTCACTCACTGTTAACACCTAAAAATATTATCTAAAGTAATCATGCCACGTGCTCGAACAACCCAAGGTCTGAACTATGGATTAGCCCACGATCGTCGAGGGGAACGATTAATTTTTAATCATGATGGTCAGAATTTAAGGTCGAGATTTAAGGTCATTAGAACTAGGATAAGGTGTTAAGCTCATGGCTAACCATGGCCAAGGTAGATCGACCATTAGACTAATGGAGGTCCATCGATCACTAGGCTGACGGAGGTATAACTGATGGAGGTCCATCGACCATTAGGCTGATGGAGGTCCATCGATTACTAGATCGACCATTAGGCTGATGGAGGTACATCGACCATTAGGCTGACGAAGGTCCATCGATCACTAGATCGACTATTAGGCTGATGGAGGTCCATCGACCACTAGACTGACGGAGGTATGGCTGATGGAGGTCTATCGACCATTAGGCTGACGGAGGTCCATCGATCACTAGATCGACCATTAGGCTGATGGAGATCCATCGATCACTAGATCGACCATTAGGCTGATGGAAGTCCATCGACCATTAGGCTGACGGAGGTCCATTGATCACTAGATCGAACATTAGGCTGATGGAGGTCCATCGATCACTATGGCTAATGGAGGTTCATAAATCATTATGACTGAAGATAGTGTCTCAACCATCATGATTTAAGATTTTCCTTGGTCATGGTTAAGAGTCTCAGTCACTATGACCTAAGAAATTCTCTCGACCAACCATGGTCGACAGTCTCTACTAATGATCGAGAGTACACCTAATTGATGGACAAGCTCAGTTTAAGATGGATCTAATATCTCTTCAGGTCATAATCACTTGAAGAATCTTTGATATGATTCAAATGAAGACCGGCTGTGAATCCCAAAATTTTAAGAACCCAACAAGTCAGGTCTGGAAACATAAAGAAAGCTTGAAATAGAAAAGGACAAATTGACAATGTCAGAGGTCCAGAACTACAGATGGAAGGTTCTCACCTACATCTGATGAAGAAGGTCAGGATTGTTAGTAATCAGATGATTCCAAGCCAATATACAGATCAAGCCAAGCATGACAGGTGCATAGAGCTGAAAATGGCTTGAAGACCAAAATCATCAAGTATGAAAGAATATGCACCGTTTAGTCAAAAATACTATGTCAGACACATTTGTATCTGCCCATAGAAAGATGTGCAAGTCAGTCAACCTGACCAGCTCAGCAAGATGGTTAGGAGAAGTCATTTTCTGCTTACAACCAATTAATTTCTAGAGAAACGATTTGAAAGGGACAACACTAGGTGGAGGCTTCTATAAATACCAACTCAAGTCTCACAAGCAAGGGGTCCAAGACCATTTCTAAAGCTCAACCTTTAGCATTCATATCACTTAGCACTTAGCTTTTACTTCATCAAGTTTAGTTTAGCACTATCAGTTTAATACTTAGTTCATCTTTCAGCATTCAATACTTTAGTTTCCATTTCAATCAAGAATTTGTAATTCATTCATCATTGTAATCAGTCAAGTTCAATGAAGAAAGGTTTGCAGATTCAGGTATATTTATTGTTCAATTAAGTTGCTTCTAATTGATATTTATCTTGAATGTTTAAAGTCCTTTCTTAAAGGTAATAGCAACCTTAAGGAGAAGGTCATTCCTACTCTCCAACTTTCGCCTGAATCACCTTAGGTCGGTGACCCGACCCGATAGGAATAGTTTGGCAAAGAATATTCGAGTCCATCAGGACTCTAGCAAGCCCGCGTTTTAGGTCAACCATTCATTGGCTAGCGACCTCAGACCACTTTGTGAGCCAAACAACTTTGGCACACCCGGTGGGACGAGTGTTTTATTCATGAATGGTCGTCGAGACTAGGTCACAGTTTCAAACTTCAGCCGGACAAGCTAACCCTCAAAGGGAAGATCAGGAAGAGAATCAGTCTGCTCCCATCATGTAAGATTCCAGGTCTGAGCATAAGGAGGGACATCAGGCCAGCCACCAAGTGGTGACTGAAAGTGTCAACAATATAGTGTCACGATTTGAAAGTAGAGTGGAGGCTTCCCAACGCCAAGTTGCTTGGGAGATCAACAAAAATATGGAGCCGCTGGTGGCTTCATCCCATATAACTAATACTCAACTCCAACAGCTGAACAAGGTGATTAATGCCTTAGTGACTCGTATTGATAGGCAGGTTATTGTTCAGCCGCCTAGGATAGAAAATCAAAATGATCGACAAGTGGACCAGTTTCCTCCTCAACAAGTTGGTCAACCAGAAAGAGGTGTCCAGCCACCTCCCATGGTTAATGGTCCTCGACCAATAGCACCAATTCCACCATCAGTCCATCCAGTAAAGCTAGAAGTGAATGGTCACTAACAACCAAGATGGAAAAATCATGACCAACCTAATGGTCGACCTCCCCATCTTCAACCTCAAATCTTGCCACCTTAGGCTGTGAACCCAGGGGGGCAAGAGGGACATAACCCTTGGCCCAATGTTCTTTTTCAAAACCAAGCCCCGCTTATGGTCATGACTAGGGAGTAATTAACTTAGGTCATACAAGAACAATATGGACCAGTTTTGAAAAGGGCCACTCGATCTACTTTTAGGCACCCATTTCCTGATTGGATAGATCATATGGACCTTCCCCAAAATTTTCGGGTGCCGAACTTTGCAACCTTCTCAGGAAAAGGCAACCAATCGACTCTTGAGCATATTGGCCGTTTCACGTTAAAATATGGGCCGCTCAATAATAACGATTGGTATAAAATGAAGTTATTCTCCAACACTCTCACTAAGACTGCCTTCAAGTGGTATCTAAACTTGCCACAAAATTCCATCCACACTTGGCAACAAATGCAAGATGTGTTCCAT
The DNA here is from genome assembly GCF_030987335.1 of Cornus florida. Classification (NCBI taxonomy): domain Eukaryota; kingdom Viridiplantae; phylum Streptophyta; class Magnoliopsida; order Cornales; family Cornaceae; genus Cornus; species Cornus florida. The sequence continues at coordinate 17,204,844 of NW_026775572.1, read as the reverse complement.
GATCAGTTCTATAGGACAGAACCAGAGGTCTCTGTGTCCAACCTATCTAGGATCCATCAGTTGCCAAATGAGGATGTTGAGACATTTTTGGCTAAGTTTAAGAAGGCACGAAATAGGTGCCAACTTATTTTGCCTGAAGAAGAGTTCGTTAACTTAGCTCTCAACGGTTTAGAATTCGAACTACGAAAGAAGTTCGAGGGTACTCATTTTGGAGATTTATTCCAATTAGCCGATAGAGTCACCAAGTATGAGAAAATTCTACGAGAGGAAAAACTCCTCTCAGGGGACCTATTATAAGGACCCCAATTATGAAATACACATGGTTGACACAGTATACAACGATCTAGAGGTTGATGCTGTTGAAATTATTTCAAAAAAGCCATATGTTTGTAAAGCTTTAGCTAAGCCTATAGAGACCGTTAGTGGTGTTCAACCCTCATCATCTTCAGCCAAAAGGAATATCTTTGAGGCTGGCAAACAATATGCTTTCGATATAAGTAAAGCAGAACAAATCTTTGATCACTTGTTGTCTGATAAAACTATCAAAGTCATTAGGGCGCATAAAATACCCTCAGCGGACGAGATCAAAGGTCGAGAGTATTGCAAATATCATAACTCCTAGAATCATACAACTAATAATTATGCTATCTTTCGTAATGTGATTCAGGCACAGATCGAGAAGGGGGCATGGAAGTTTTCAGAGAAGAAGAAAGAGGTGAGCGTTGACAGCGATCCATTCCCAGTATTGGTCAGCAGTAACATGGTCGAGATCTCAATGGCCAGCAAGCCACGGAGAAGAATTTATTTTGAGGATACTTCGGCTAACAGAGAAAGCAAGATTGAAGGAAAGAAGCCAATGGTTAAGGAAACTCCAAGGTCTAAGGATAACTTGGAAAAAGAGTTAAGAGAAACTCAACTGGCGTTGATCAAGCAAAGATTATGCCCAAGATGCAAGACAGATGTTGAAAGAGACCGAGAGAGGTTCCATGGCGACACATGTGGACACCCTAGAAGTTCATGGTATGAAAACAGACCTAGGTCACCCTCGTCTAGGGTGCCTGTGACAAATCGATTAACATGGCCTGACAGGAGGTTTAATACCAATGAGCATCACAAGCGAAGGCGAGAAGTGAACTCCAACAATCGGGCAAGGAACCCAACTCATGCTGTCTGGAAGCCTAGGGAGCCTAACTCAAATGTGGCTCGCCAGACTGAAACATCAGTTAACCGCCCAAACCATAGGCAAAGGATGGTCAAGCCACCGGCCACTGACGATGGTCAATGGTCAAGGTTGAGTCATCCAAAGTTCTCTAGGGTCAAGGATATCCCGCCAACATTCATGTCTCGCACTCAAGTGAGACGTTGGTAACGGATGAAAACTGAGTTAAAGAGAATGGAAGAGAAATATTCAGCTCCATAACCAGAGAATGTGACTTTGCTTAGGAGAAAACCTGCTAAGCAAGATTTAAAAAGTGATCCGAAAGGAAAATCTAAGAAAGATAGTGCAGATGGAAATGGAGGCACAGAAGAATAATGTGCTTCGTCATCCATGAAAGAAACCGAAGATGAAGCAGGATTTGGTGATAATGAACTCGACTTGGATGACCAGGATAATGGTTCAACGGATATCAAGTTTGGTTCGTTTGAAGGAATTTTAAATTGTAACATGGTTCTTACTTTACCTCATATCTTTGAGGCTAAACCTGATTAACCCTCCGCCATAGAGGGAGACATTGAGGTGATCGATGATGAAGGCCAGGAAGTTCCAGAGATTATGGAAAACCCATCTGAGTCGATCACCGAAGATAAGAAACAGAAAGTCACTGTGATAAGAGCTAAACCACGAAATGATGAGTCGGTGACTATTGGGAGAGATCAGGCAGCCAAGGTGATCTTTGAGAAGCCTTCTGCAGTAATGTCTCAACATTTGAAACCACTCTATATCAGGGTTTTCCTAGAAGGGATGCCAGTGTCTCGAGCACAAATAGATAATGGTTCTACGGTCAATATCCTTCCGATGAACACCATGAGGTTGCTGCAAAAAATAGAAGATGATTTGATTCCCACTGACTTGACAGTCAGTAATTTCACTGGGGGCAGAGCTGGGACCAAGGGTGTGGTCACCTTGGAAATGACAGTTGGAAAATATAGGACTATGATGACATTTTTTGTGGTCAACGCAGGGGCAGCTTACAACGCTTTGATTGGGCGTGACTGGTTGTACCCACATTTTTGCATCCCTTCTACCCTCCACCAGTTCATGATTTTTTGGGATGAGGATAAAATTCAAGTCATATGGGTAGACAATAAGCCTTTCGAAGCTCGGTTCCATGTGGCTGATGCAGTTTTATATGAGGAAAAAATGGGTCATGTGAGGCTCATTGGGTGTGATAAGTACGGCAAGCCAGAGAATGCGACAATGCGGAAAAATCTGACAGACTGGGACTTATCTGATTTATTCAAGGAACTATCGAGACCAAGTGTTATCTTCGAGCCAAGGTCAATAGTTGAAGTTGGTGAACAACAGGTTGTTAATGGACCAAGCCCAAAAGGAGAAGGAGAAAATGCTAGCATTTAAAGCTAGCATGGCACGGCTGAGAGCATGTCTCGCCGAGAGACAGGCAATGTTATGGAATGATATGTCGGCCAATATGGCCGAAATCATAGAAGAAGATGAGTCAGGGTATTGTCGAGATGTTATTCAGTTAGAAGAGTTAGATGCAGCTCCAGCTAACCTAGAAGATCTGAAGGTCGATGTTCAGGATCCCTTGTTGGAAATCAATTTGGGATCAGAAGAAGGGCCTCGGTCAACTTACATAAGTGACCTGCTAGAGCCTGACTTTAAAGCTGAACTGATCTTGTTGCTTAGGGAATATAAGGATTGTTTTGCTTAGAATTACACTGAGATGCCGGGTTTACCAAGGCAACTAGTTGAGCATCGACTACCTATAAAAGAAGGTTTTAGACCTTTCAAGCAAGCGCCTAGACGCATGTCAACAGAAATAACTATGAAAATAAAGGAAGAGATTGAGAGGTTGCTCAAGGCAGGATTCATCTAGACCATGAGGTATTGCGATTGGCTATCCAATATTATTCCCGTGGTTAAGAAGAATGGAAAGATAAGGGTATACGTAGATTTCAGGAATTTAAATTCAGCTACTCCAAAAGATGAGTATCCAATGCCGATGGCCGATCAATTGATTGATGCAGCCGCCAACAATAAGATTCTGTCATTCATGGATGGTCACTCAGGGTATAACCAGATATTCATAACAGAAGATGATGTTAACAAGACGACATTTAGGTGTCCGGGAGCCATAGGCACTTTCAAATCGGTGGTAATGCCTTATGGTTTGAAGAATGCCAGAGCCACTTATCAACGAGCTATGAATGCAATCTTCCATGACATGATTGGGAAATTTATGGAAGTATACATTAACGACGTGGTGGTGAAATCGGCGACAAAGGCAAAGCTTCTGGCAGACTTGAGGAGATCATTTGAGAGAATAAAAGTTCATGGTTTAAAGATGAACCCACTTAAATGCACCTTTGGAGTGACAACAGGGAACTTTCTAGGGTTCTTGGTGCATTGGAGGGGTATCAGGGTCGACAAGAATAAAGCCAGGGCGATCATCGAAAGGGTCGACAAGAATAAAGCCAGGGCGATCATCGAAGCTCAACCACCTCGTAACAAGAAGGAGTTACAAAGACTGATTGGTCAAATCACATACTTAGGAAGGTTTATTTCAAACCGTACAGGGAAAATCCATACTTTTTCTCCGTTTTTAAAGCTCAAATCAGAGGAAGACTTTTGATGGGAAAACATCACCAACATGTGTTTAAAACAATCAAGGAATATCTTGCTAATCCTCCTGTCCTCATGCCGCCAAAGAAAAAGCAGCCGCTGAAGTTATATATTTCAGCTGCGAATGAGTCAATCGGAAGTTTGTTAGCCCAAGATAATGAAGTAGGGAAAGAACAGGCAGTGTATTACCTTAGTCGTATTCTGACACCGATTGAGCGTCGATATATACTAATCGAAAAAATGTGTCTTGCTTTATATTTTGCTGCTCACAAATTGAGAATATATATGCTACCTGTTTTACTTTATGTGATTTGTACCACTGACTTAATTAAGTATGTGTTTTCTCGTCCAATAATCTTGGGACGAATAGGCAAGTGGTCTTTGGCCCTCATGGAATTCAGTTTCGAATATGTGCCTTAAAGGGCTGTAAAGGGCAAGCACTTGCTGACTTCTTAACCTACCATCCATGTTTGAATGTTGATCCAGGAGTCTATGATGCAATAGAGTTGTATGCTATTCAACTAACTCCTTGGACTCTAATCTTTGACGGATCAAGTGCAAATGATGTCAGAGGGGCCGGAATTGTAATAATTGCTCCAAATGGAAGGAAAGCAACATATTATTTCTTTCTAGACTTCAAATGTTCTAATAATCAAGCAGAATATGAATCTCTGATTATCGGTCTTGAAATACTCTTAGAAATGGGGGCACAGTCCGTTGAGATCATAGGTGATTCAAGTCTAGTGATTGGTCAGTTGTCCAGCAATTTTAGGTGCCAAAGTTGGAGTATGAAGTGAGCAGGGATCGTCCTAAGAGATCTAAACAATTATAGGTTTTTCAGAATTGAATTATATTTTAGTGCTTCTGTGATTGCCAAAAGGGTTTTGTTTGTGATTAAAACTAATTTTAAACTAAATGATTGCAATAAAGAAATAGAGTTTAAGAGATTGGAAAGAGACTTAGGGTGTAGGATTCACCACTAAGCACATTCCCTAACTCACTCACTTTCAACTAATTGGGGAAATAATACTATGTAATCTATATGTGGCTAACAAGAGCAATGAAAAGTGTAAACCATCAATTTCAAGCATGAATCAACTACCTAATGACAATTAAACTAAGTGTAGTGCAATTCACCCATTCAAAGCATGATTTATCAATCCAAGTTACAAATTTAACACACATTAATCTAGAAGATAATGCAATTGTGACAAAAAGTATGGAATTCAAACATAAGTATGGATGGTCTACTTACCTAATAATTGAATTGCAATTAAATTAATTAAACTTAAATTAAACTAATTAAACATGAATTTAAAACTAATTAAACAACAAATTAACCTAAACATGTAGTACCATCCATCAAATGTAAGCATTTTTCATCAATTTGAAACACAATTACAACTAAGCAATACCATGCATAGCCATCACAAGAATCAATTAACAAAGAATTCGTGTGTAAAATTTGTTTATCAATCAACCGCACATAAGACAATATGAGATTAATACAGATAATCAATTGGAAGAATTTAATTCATAATATTCAAGACTATACACTAATTACATAAATTAATCCCCAAAAAGTATGAAAAGAGAGAGAGAATAGGTTACATGCTTAGGGTTTATCCAACCCTAAGTAGAAGAATCAGCCACTCATGGTTGATGGAGTCGAAGATAGGACAATCCCCATCATCTGCTTCATCTTCTCTGAACTTTTCTTCCAAACCCTAGCCTGTTCTTGCTTTTTCCCTTTCTTCGCGTGTTTTTCCAGAGAGAAAAATACGATACTACGATACAGAAAAAAAAAAATAAATAAATAAAACTCTTTTTTTTTCTTTTTTTTTCTAATAATCTTTACCTAAATAAAAACTAAAACTAACCCTAATCTAATGGCTCACTGGGCCTTAAGTAACAATCTCATTAAAGCCCAACAGTTCCCAAAATGAGCCCAAAAATTAAATAAAAACTGTAATGTTGCTAAGTCCTGGGGGATCGATCCCCCACCCTGGGGATCGATCCCCCCAGAGTTGAAAATTTCCTTTAAGCCCTATTTAGCTCCATTTTAGCCCCGAACTCATTAGTTTGCTTCTTCATCTTTGGGAACATCATCAAAAGCCTGAGATTGACCGCTTTTGAAGAATAAACACACTATACGAGCAATGGGCTGCGACCTCCTTTTTGCCATTTTCTGAGCTTTTTCTGAATATCTTTGATTGACTCTAAAAAGGCTTTAATGGACCGTTCTTAGCTCAGTTTAACTTTATTACCCTGAAATACACATAAACATAAATTAGGACTAAAACATGAAATTAAGATAGCTACAACGACTGAAATACCCTAACTTAGGTGCTAAAATGTGCAACATTTAAGCACTTATCAGCTATAGTGCGGGAATCCTCTACCATAACCTCTGCAATATGGTTTCCCCACCAGTGGTCAAAGGATGAAGAAGTATCAGGATTTTTTGGGAATGGTTGCAATGAGAACTTATTGCAGAAACGGTTAAACCAAGAGGATACTCTATCCACTATTTTTTTTTAGATGAAGACCACTCATTCCAAGAAAGAAGTATTGAAAGATCGGAAAGGCGGAAGTGGGACGAGTTGGGTAAGACCAAATTGTCTGGCAAATTATAGAGGATTGTAATACTCCACCCCGCACTTGCTATTTGGAGAGCCTATTTTTGAACATCCATAAGAGATGTCCCTAGCAATCAAGAAACTAGCCCATGTTTGTGCATGTTCCTCTTGGCAACTCGGTGGAGCCAGGTCAAGGGGATAGGAAAGCCACAATGGTTGCCTCGGTCGATGCAAGAATGGTAAGAAAAGATGACTGGCTCGGTATGTAGGGAGTTTATAAAAAAAGGAGAATATGGTTTTGAATGATCTTTTTCCTGGTTGAATACGAGCATAATGATAGCCAGGGACAGGAACAGTGGTCGACAAGTCGAGATCGGGGTAAAGTTCGGGGAAATATGCGTATTCCCAAAGTTGTAACAGCCAGAATGGCCCAAAACAGGTTTTGAAGTTGGAAGTGACATACTCCCCGATACCACGATAAAGATAGAAAATCAATAAAGGAGCTAGGGCAAGTTTCTCACCCGAATGAAGAGCAAGGGCCAATTGAGTAAATTCCTTGGTGACTGTAAGCGAAGGGACACAGAATAGGAACCTATTCAGCCAGTACACTAGGAAAGAAATATGCTCAACGGTAGAGACCGAAGCTCAGTCCCCCTTGCGGCTTTGATAAAAGGCCCTTGTGCAGTGATACGCTCAGAGCTCCCAAGTTTCTTTGGATATTCGTAGGGCACTCGAGACATAGTAAGAGACGAATTTATTTTTTTGCCATGAGGCTTAAGCTCAGTAAGTAAGCAAATGTCCTGCATCGTCCGACCAATCATTCCACACCGAAGATGAAAGGCATTGGTCGAGCTCAACCAAAAGATGAGTAATGAGGTAAGAACCTCTTTATCTATGGAGATTCGGTGTTTTGAAAGAATGATGGCATCATCAATGCCAACATCCTTCTATAGCGCTTTATATTAAGGTTCAACCTGATCTACCTAATCAATTCAATCACTTTGAGGGTTCGGACAATTGTTGAAGAGATTGGAGAAGTCCACGATACTAGAGAACTTGCGTTGAAATGGGAGTTACTCCTCTGCTAAAGGACAATAGAGAAGAAGTGAAGTTGGTGGATCATCTTTGAAAGCTGGAGCAAGGCCGAATCTAGGAGGGAAGTCATAGCATAGGACACTGGCCAACACCTCGTCAACGCCATAAATATAAGTATCGATAACTTTTCGAATAAGCTTATCGGCTTGATCAGAAGATTTGCTACTGGCCGGAATTGTCGTGTTCTCAGCAACAATCGTTACATTTTTATTACCACCCACTGGCTGAGATCCTAAGGAAAAGGGAATGAAGCTAAATTAGAGGAAAATCAATGAGAATGATGATGAAAGCCAAAATTTTAGTTTTACTAACAAAAAGGAAAATGTACTTCAAAATACTCACTGGTCGACTGGCTGGAGCCAATGTAGTTACAGTGGCAACTGTTGAATTCTTTTTGACACCCTTTATCTAAAATTCGGTGAAGGGATAGTGCACAATGGAAGAAGAACTGGCAAGAGGAAACAGTCATTTGGCTTACAATGAAGATAGACTAATTTCGTTTATAATCATGTTCAAGTCAAGTTAAGGCCGCTCAATTCAACCATTCAGGATAAAACACTGAGACTGATTTTTATGCCATTGGTGTACATATATATGTGTATAAACATGTATCTGAAAATATGCACATACCAATAGACACGTTTTTCAGCGTTTCTTATTCTCATAGTGGTGGCAATCTTTGATTTGTTCTTTAGCTTTTCAGACCTCTCAAGTGGCGAAAAAACAAGGTACCGAGTGCGCAACAAACCACAATTTATTCAAGATCAAATGAGCAACTCCCCTAATGTTGGGTTTGTCTTCATCGCCACAAAGGGTTGCCGAGCTATCAGTGTTTCACGAAAAGATATGATTTAACCAAGAATTTAAGAAGAAAGAGGAGTGACGATGAAAGAATTTCTGTATACTGTGGAGACTGTTTTGGAAGAAAGGGCGTATCAAGAATGAGTTTGTATAACTCAGCAACATAAGTCCATGATAGAAGTAGGTAGCTGGTGATAAATGGAGATATTTAAAGTGTTGATTGACAGCCAAATGTGCAATCACGTGGGAGATCCAAGTTAAGCATCGTGGAGCTTTGAAGCTATAGCATTTGGTGTGTTGTCTACCGCGTCAGAAAAGATACAGATGGTTGACTTTTTAATAAAATAGCTAAAGCTTCAATTGCTTTAACTAGCTTGTGGCAAGTACAACAGTGCAGCAGCCGGTGATGAGCACTGAAAAATGCGTATTTAAACCCCTTAAGCTTAGGCATTTTAATACCTTTATCTATCTTACTTTACCGTTTTAGATTGATTTCGTATTATTTCCTTTTATAGGCACTTATCCCGAAAATAAACTAACTCAGCCAAATAAGAACTTAATTGAAGCAATTCTGGGATTAAACAAAGAAATGAGCAAAGTGGAGAAAGAAGGAAGCAAATGAAGCCAAAGGTGGCAAGCAGCAAAGTTTGATCGATCCAAGTTCAAGGTTCGATCGATCGAACAATGATCGATCTCAGCACTTCAAGATAGATCCAAGCCTTGACCTAAAAGGCTTTTCTTGAACCGCACATTCACTACATCAATTTGCCGTGTAGGAACGGCCTCGTCTCGTCAGCCGGTAAGAGCATCTTGGGCGGAAGACATATTTGTGAAAGGTAGAGAGAGAGAAGGGCGGTGTGCAAGTCAAAGCAACTACTCTATTTGTGGGCCCCACAGAAAATACTCTATCACCTTCTCTGCATACATAGAGCTGTTTGGAGCACCGCCACTTATTATTTGGCTTTGTTTATTCACTTTTTTTGCTTGTTGAATTGAACAAAAGGGCCAGTCTTAAAACAGGATTTTTTTTTTTTTTTTTTTTTTTTTTGAAACGGTAATAAAACAGTTAGTCACAGTAATAAAACGGCTATATTATTTAGCCTATAAATACTAACTCTCATCTTCAATAATTTTCATCTTCAATAATTCTCTCTCAATATTTTTTTTTAACATTCATCTCTATGGATCCTCAACCTCCATTTTATCGCCCACATCTCAACCAATCTGATATTTCCGAATTACCACCGCAATCCAATTATAATTTGGATCTTCAATTTTTTTTCAATCTGAAAATCCATCTCAACCCCAATACTCTTATTTCCCATTCCAACCTACTCAATACCAACCCGTACCACATCCTCAATTCCAACCTCATTACCAATTACAACCTTGTCAATACCAACCATCTTAATCCCAATCATCTCAGTTCCAGCCACCTCAATCCCAACCTTCTCAATCCCAACCATTTCAATCCCAACCTTCTCAATCCCAACCATCTGAAACCTAATGTAATTCTAGGCGTTCGAAAACAAATTGGTCCATTGAAGAAGATGAAGCATTATGTAAAGCATGGGTTGACATTAGGGAAGATCCAATAACGGGTTCGGATCAGAAACAAATCACGTATTGGGGACGAGTTCGTGAAAATTTTATTCGGCAACCAGGGGGCACGACGTCTCAAAATGTACCAGGTTTGCAAAATTGTTTCTCACACATTAAAACAAAAGTGGGAAAATTTTCTGGATATTACAAACAGATCCAACATCATACTCCTAGTGGCTTCAACATTGAAGATGCAGTAAGTTTTTTACTTTGTAAATTTTTAAATTTGTTTTTTATTAGCAATCTAACTAATTTCATTTATTTTTTATTTTTTATAGCTCATTGAAGCAAGAAATTTATTTAAAGCGTCAGAAAATGAGCCATTTAAGTTGGACCACTGTTGGTGTATTTTAAAGAATTCATCAAAATGGAATTCGACTTCCAACAGCAATGACAAAGGGAAACACAAAAGAGCAGTGGAAATCGATATGGATGAGCCTGGGGATTGGCCAGAAACTGTTCAACTTCTCGTTCATCAACAATTCAAACCAATCCATCTACTCTGTCAATACCTGGAGTATCAACACCAGGTTCAATAAACCTTGGCAACGATGATTCGCCTGCAATTAGTGTTGAAAGTTCGCATGGCATTGTATGACCTCCTGAACGAAAAACATCTAAGAAGGGTCGCAAAAAAAACAAAGAGGAGGTACAACATAACTTATTTCTAGAACAATTTAAAGATTTTACCCATCAAAGTGAGTTGATGAATGCCTTGGTAGTCGAATCTCAAAAAATGAAATTGAAAGCTACATTCAATTAAGGCTTGGAGAAAAAACATACAAAAAGAATGGAGATTGAGGCGCAAAAAGAAATGAAAAAGTTAGAATTTGAGCAGAAGCAATTTGATTTCGAAAGAGAAATGATGCTTAAAAATCCAAATGATGCTTTAACAGCAGCAACAAAAGCATGGATCATTGATTAACAAAATGAAATTTATGCACGTTTCAGTAAACGGGGTAGTTTGTGAAGGTATGTAATGTAATTTTCTTTTTCTACCTACGGGAAACTAATGTAATGTAATTTTCTTTTTCTATCTGTGGGAAGCTAATGTAATTTTTATTTATATATGTAATGGATATTTCTTTAAATCGTAATTTCTTTAAATTTCTTAACAAATCTAATCGAAACAAATAATTTTTAAAATATTGTTTATTCATCAGCAATATGAAAATTACATTTTATTCTACTACAACAAATTTAAACATCTTCATTACCAAATTGATTCCACAAATGTTCCATGAGATCTCTCCTAAAATCGGCATTGTATGATCTATTGCGAATCCTACTTAGGCGAGAGGAAATGTGTGCCGCCAACATTGATGGGTTTCGAAGGTAATGTGGAAGGGAAATTGGGTCATCTATCGAAGGTGTCCATTGCAAAATGTGTTCGCCCTCGTCTTCAATGATCATATTGTGTAATATGATACACGTTTTCATTATCTTGTTTAGATCTTTTGTATTCCAATAAAGTACTGGTTGATGCGTTATAGCCAACCTCATCTGCAACACGCCGAACGCCCGTTCTACATCCTTCCTAACAGCTTCTTGTTTGTTAGCAAATAATTTCTCTTTAACTGTTGTTGAGTGCGGGATGGTCTGCATCAAAGTTGCCTACTTAGGATATATACCATCAGATAGGTAATACCCCATTGTACGCCGATGCCCATTCACCACGTAATTAATTAGAGGCATTGAACCATTGATCATGCTCTTGAATACTGGGGAATGATCGAGAACATTCAAGTCATTGTGTGAACCAGCCATACCAAAGAAAGCGTGCCAGATCCACAGATTTTTCGATGCAACGGCCTCCGATACGAGGGTAGGTTTATGGCTTTTTCCCGTGTGCGTGTCATGCCATGCTGTGGGGCAGTTCTTTCATTCCCAATGCATACAATCTATAGAGCCAAATATACCTGAAAAACCTCTCTCTTCCCCTTCTCGAAGTAGACGTGCAATGTCATCTGCATTTGGTGAGCGTAAGTACTGTTCCGCATACACAGCAATTATAGCATCACAAAACCTCTTCAAGCTTTCGATTGCAATGCGCTCAGAAATCTTTATATACTCGTCACAAAGATCAGCTGAAATTCCATATGCGAGTATACGGATTGCAGCAGTCATCTTCTGTATAGGAGTGAACCCTATACGACCGAGGGCATCGGGTTTCTGGATAAACCATTCATCATATGTTGTAACACCGTTCAAAATATGAAGAAACAACTCTCGTCGCATCCAAAACCTTCTACGAAATATGTTTGGTGGATAAATCGGATTTTCAGCAAAGTAATCTCGGAATAGCCGTTGTGTTGCCTCTTCTCAATCACGTTGAATATACTTTCTCTTACGAGGTTGAAAGAATGCCCGCACCCTATCAAGCGATAATAATCTGCTCACATCGTTCATCCTTTTTTGATGGATTTCAAAAATATCTTCCCCATCTGAATCTGACGAATTCAATGGAGAAATAGACTCAAAGAATAGAGAATGGGCTTGTAAATGCAAAGAAGTGGACTTGATAATTGAAAGAAGATAGAATTGAAAAAAGATAGAATGAGTGATTTATATATAAATTGAAAGAACAAATAATGGACTTGAGAATGCAAAGAAGTAGATTTCATAATTGAAAAAAGATAGAATAAGTGGTTTATATAGAAATTGAAACATAGCCGTTGGGAATATAGCCGTTGAGAAAAAAAAATAAAAAATTATTAAATTCAAATTCAAATTTTTTATTTTTTTAAAAAATTAAATTAATAAAATAATAAATAGAGAATGAGATAATTAAGTTCCATACCATGGAATATTTGGATAAAAAAAAAATAGAGTACCACATCATCACTTTTTAGCTTACGTGACACTCTACTTTTTAAAAAGTAGATAGAGAGCTTATGTGCCCACACCACTTGCTCTAAAGGCGCCTTGAGCTCCCAACCCAGCCGTCAGAGACAAGACATCAAGGTTCATTCGCGTGCTCTATACACTCTGACTTGCAACTTAATTTAAGTTATGGTCAATATTCGTTAAAGAATGGGTTTGCATGACAATTGTGGATAGAGTGGTTGCGCTTTGTAAGCCGTGGTAATGCTGTTTCAATTTAGATATTCCTTGTACCCAGTGGTCTATACTTATTTGAGCACGTGAATCTGCTGTAAACCAACTATATCTACTTTAGTTGTTTGTTGTACACAACTATCTCTTGAGAGGCCCTCAGGGGTAGCAGTGATGGTTAGCGCTTAGGTTTTCACAGAAGATGCCCGAGTTCGACTCCTAACCTCTGCGTTCTCGGACTCACCCGAAGGTGTCCTTGGGTAGGACTCCATCCCCCAAGTTTGTACCCCACGGTGGGTTCTTAAAGGGCCCTGCGTGGGGAGTTCCTGAGTCATAAATAAAATAAAAAAAACTATCTCCTGAGAGATATGCATTGAGCTCCCAACCAGCCAGCCGATTGAGATGAGACATCAAGGTCTATCCACGTGGTCAAGTGCATGTCAGTAAATACGTTTGACTTGCAACTTATTGTAAACTGTCGGTCAATACCCATTAAGAAATGGGTTGGATGGAAGATGTTGTATAAAGTTACAGTACATATATATATATATGTATGTATCTTTATATTCATATGGCATATCACATATGTGAGAGCACAGTTTGTTGAAATGAAGGTAGAACTTCTATTACTTTTATACTGTATGAGTGGTTGTGGGTTCTCGAACGTACCAGTACGTGAAGGATGAAGGGACAACAACTTCAAAACCCATTGAAGCAGACCCAAAATCAAAACAGCTCCGGCGTTCGTGATCCTCAGATTCATATATACAGCGGCGAGAACCAAACCACCACCAATCGCCGTCTTCACACTCCCAAACCCCACACTCCTGGAGAGAGAAATACATGATCATGATGAGCGGCCGGAAAACACCGTCGGAGGTGGCGATACAGCTGCGGGAGACGAAGGTCGCGGCGGAGAACTGACATCACTCACGTTGTTCTTCGGCTACTGTATCTGTCGAACACGGTGGCTGCACTCTGGTTCATGGCCACGGCGAAGGAATCTGCCACCATCTCCATATACGGCAACAAAACCAACTTAAATAACTTCATTGAAAAGTTAACCAGCGCCGACACTCTCTCCATGGCCAACACCAGTCCAGGGGTGAATGATCATAATCCTTTGAAGCATGGAGACGACGGCAGGCCGTTTTTGTAATAGAAACCCATCACCGGTGAGGCACTGGAGTCAACCATGCAGCTCACAGAGCCCGCCATCATCACCATAGAGTTAATCACACTGGTTGTTATCGCCGGAGAAGCCGCATGGCCGGAAGCTCGTGGTTCGGTCATGACTCATGAGTTTGTGTTTACCTCCAGTTGACTCACCAAAGTTGCTAGGGAGAGAATTGGAGTTTTCGCCGGCGGCGAATCTATATGACGCAGTGGGATTGGCGGCAATAACTTCATGAAGAAACCCACTGGTGCAACATTATCCTTATGGCCGATGCCGGTTCGGGGCGAACATATTGCAGTGCTTTGCAATATGAAGACTACGTTTGTTTGATGACAGACCCATCACCGGAAGAGCCACTCATGCAGTTCCCGGAAGTTCGCCAACTTTTGGTCGGACTAAAACTTTGCTTCTGACCAGATTTAATGGTGTCGAAATCACTGTTCTCCACCAACGTCCTCAAGTGGGGCAGTGCGAAGCTCACCCAAAAACCCAAAACCGTTGGGTAAGGATGATGGGCGAGGGTGTGAGCACCATGTCCGGCGGTGACGCCATCGGAGTAGATGATGGCGTTTGTACCTGCGATGGAACTTGCATGTTTCTCGGGCGGCGAATATGACCCATACTTCGCCGTTGTTTCTGCTGGCGTTGCTCTTACTCTAAGACTGAGACATCAAGATGCTGCATAGCTCCTTTCTCTCTCTCTTGCGTTACATGGGTTTCTCTATTTCTCTCTCTAGAATTGTTCCTTAGCTGTTGTTGTGTTTTCTGTTTTGGTGTGTGTTTTGAAGCTTGAACAAGTTGGAAGCTTCAAAATGGCCTAGATACAAGTGGCCATTGCGGATAAGAAATGAATTTGTACACTTCTCTTTTCCTGTTGATACATGGGTTTATTTATCTATATATTAAAGGCAAAAAATTAGCCTGGATTGGTCCCAGGCAGAACATAGAGACTCGTTTAATACAACTCTACAAAGATTCGATATGAACCCATTTTCATAGAGTTGGGGGCAGTTGTTAACACCTAAAAATATTATCCAAAGTAATCATGCCACGTGCTCGAACAACCCAAGGTCTGAACTATGGATCAACCCACGATCGTAGAGGGGAACGATTAATTTTTAATCATGATGGTCAGAATTTAAGGTCGAGATTTAAGGTCATTAGAACTGAGATAAGGTGTTAAGCTCATGGCTAACCATGGCCAAGGTAGATCGACCATTTGACTGATGGAGGTCTATCGATCACTAGACTGACGGAAGTATGGCTGATGGAGGTCCATCGATCACTATATTGACCATTAGGCTGATGGAGGTACATCGACCATTAGGCTGACGAAAGTCCATCGATCACTAGATCAACCATTAGGCTAACGGAGGTCCATCGACCATTAGGCTGACGGAGGTCCATCGATCACTAGATAGACCATTAGGCTGATGGAGGTCCATCGACCACTAGACTGACGGAGGTATGGCTGACGGAGGTCCATCGATCACTAGATCGACCATTAGGCTAATGGAGGTCCATCGATCACTAGATCGACCATTAGGATGATGGAAATCCATCGACCATTAGGCTGACGGAGGTCCATCGATCACTAGATCAACCATTAGGCTGACGGAGGTCCATCGATCACTATGGCTAATGGAGGTTCATAGATCATTATGACTGAAGATAGTTTCTCAACCATCATGATCTAAGATTTTCCATGGTTATGGTCAAGAGTCTCAGTCACTATGACCTAAGAAATTCTCTCGACCAACCATGGTCGACAGTCTCTACCAATGATCGAGAGTACACCTAATTGATGGACAAACTCAGTTTAAGATGGATCTAATATCTCTTCAGGTCATAATCACTTGAAGAATCTTTGATATGATTCAAATGAAGACCGGCTGTGAATCCCAAAATTTCAAGAACCCAATAAGTGAGGTCTGGAAACATAAAGAAAGCTTGAAATAGAAAAGGACAAATTGACAATGTTAGAGGTTCAAAACTACAGATAGAAGGTTCTCACCTACATCTGATGAGGAAGGTCAGGATTGTCAATAATCGATCAAATGATTCCAAGCCAATGTACAGATCACGCCAAGCATGACAGGTGCATAGAGCTGAAAATGGCTTGAAGACCAAAATCATCAAGTATGAAAGAATATACACCATTTAGTCAAAAATACTATGTCAGACACATTTGTTTTTGCCCATAGAGAGATGTGCAAGTCAGTCAACTTTACCAGCTAAGCAAGATGGTTAGGAGAAATCATTTTCAGCTTACAACCAATTAATTTCTAGAGAAACGATTTGAAAGGGACAACACCAGGTGGAGGCTTCTATAAATACCAACTCAAGTCTCACAGGGAAGGGGTCCAAGACCATTTCTAAAGTTCAACCTTTAGCATTCATATCACTTAGCACTTAGCTTTTATTTCATCAAGTTCAGTTTAGTACTTAGTTCATCTTTCAGCATTCAATACTTTAGTTTCCATTTCAATCAAGAGTTTGTATTTCAGTCATCATTGTAATCAGTCAAGTTTAATGAAGAAAGGTTTGCAGATTGAGGTATATTTATTGTTCAATTAAGTTGCTTCTAATTGATATTTATCCTGAATGTTTAAAATCCTTTCTTAAAGGCAATGGCAACCTTAAGGAGAGGGTCATTAATACTCTCCAACTTTCGCCTGAATCACCTTAGGTCGGTGACCCGACTCGATAAGAATAGTTTGGCAAGGAATATTCGAGTCCATCAAGACTCTGGCACGCCCACGTTCGAGGTCAGCCATTCATTAGCTAGCGACCTCAGACCACTTTGTGAGCCAAACACTCACCGGCGGGCGAAGAATCGGCTGTCCAAGAATCCACCACCATCCCACCTTTACCTCATCTATCAACCCTTTTCATGTTCTCCGGCGCCGGCAATTGAGGGGAGAAAGTGGAGAACTGAGCCGGCAAGGAGAGGAGTCCGCGGCGGAACCCGACGACACCGATGGGCTCAACGAGGGCGGAGTGAGCCTGTAATACCCCGTAATTTTAAAGAATGTATTTAAATTAATTTTGTGTTAGGTTAATTAATTTTATTTAAAGTTCATTTACTTGTGCATGTAAATTAATTGTGTATGTTAAAATAAGTAAATTTGTTCATGTAATTATGCATGTATTCTTATTAATAATTTTATTTGTTGGTTATGCTTATATTAATCATTATTAGTTAAGTAAAGTATTATATTTGTGTTATATAGTATTATGATGATATAATGTAGTATTTTGTAATAATAATAATTATATTAGTTTAATAATAATAATAATAATAATAATAATATAAATAATAATAATTAGAAAAATTTTATTAATAATAATATTAGTAATAATAATATTAGTATTAAATCAAGGTAATGATGAAAAATTAAATACTATGATAGAATTTCATTTACTATGGTAGAATGGTGGATCAAATATCTTGATTAAAGATAGCATTGTCTTAAAACCATATAGGTAGGAATATGAGAAATGGGTGAAAAGTTATTATAAATTAGATATTTGTATTATATATATTATATAAGTTTGTATATATATATTAGTAGCCAACTTACTCTAAAGGCAACTTACTTAAGTTAGAAAGCTTAAACATTCTAGTGAGCTATTTTATAAGAGTGAAAGGAAAAGAGAAAGAGAAAGAAGCTTGGACCGGTGTAGGCGATTTTACCCGACTACGCGCAACCGGCGGATTTATTTTAAATCCAAAAAGGCAAGTTATTATCTACTTTTCCCCTTTGAATTAATAAATTAATTGTTTAGCTTATTTTTATGCATAGAGCCAAGTTTTGGAGGTTAATAAATTATTAATTTTATTTTATTAAATTAATGGAATTTTAATTATATAGGATGGTATATATTTATTTAATGTCCTATGAAATTAATAATGGCTAAAAATAATTAAATAAGACTTTAGGGATTTTTCTAGAATTTTCTAGATTTTTCCGGGCATTTTCTGCAATTTCCGGCGACCTTCCGGCGAGGATTCCGGTCACCGGTAGTGGGGAAGACAACCGGAGTAATCCGGTGTGAGGCAGCGCACAAGGGTTCCCATGCGCTTACATCAGCAGCCGTTGGATTAACTATTGACCACTAGATTGATTCTATGTAGCATAGTGTACAATAATAGCATACGCGCACTTCAGGGACCATTGGATTAAAGGATGATCATTAAGATCAATCCAGTGTAGCGCGCCCACATAGAAACGGTACAACCGACCAACCAGAACACGCCACGTCAGCAGGAACCATTAATGCGCGCGTGGCAGCGCGTGCGCGCGCGTGGGACTCTCCAGACGCGCGTGGGAGCGCGTACGCGCGCGTGGCTGATGCCAGACGCGCGTGGAGGCGCGTGCGCGCGCGTGAGAGGGTGGAAAACATAGGGCTGCGCGTGGGGAAGCTTAGGGCGGCGCGTGGGGGCGCGTGAGGGGCCCTGTCAGCTGCTGGAAATTACCAGAATACCCCTAGGCCTGTTTTGTAATTTCCAGAACCTTAAACTTGCACTTTTGGGCCTATGGTTGGTACTTACGGGTTTAACGGGACATTAAATTATTATTTTATTAACCGTTAGTTATTATTATGTCCGATTAATATTTTTAAATATTAATTGTATCGTTTTCAATACAGATCACCATTAAACGGATGTAGTTAATTTAATGACATTGTTAATCATTAATTGTGTTATTATTTTATTAAACAGTATTAAATCATTAATGTTAAAATTAAATGATTACATGGTTTTAATTCAAATAAACTGTCCGTTATACATTGCAGGATTATTTATGTTATTAATGATATACAAACCATGATTATTATGCTGTGTGCATTTCAGGAAATAAATGGACTGTTTAATTATGTCGCATTTATATTATATGGATGTGTTGCCATATAGAACCATGTGAGCTGGCTAATAAGTTTAGACTCATTTATACCTTATGCATTCGTTGCGATAGACAGATGTGTGGCTGTCGGGGTATGTGGTTTAATATTATTGGCATGTGTTGCCTAATTGACATACTCGGTATATTTCTTAATATGGTTGGCATGTGTTGCCTAATTTATATGCTCAGTATATTCATCCGTACTTTGCGAGGTGTTATCACCGTGTAGTTCGTTATAGTCTGTGTTGTCAGTACCGTGCACCATGTATAATAGCTGATTTCCCGGGTAGGGAAAGGCGACACTTAACCACCTAGTGTGAGTCTAAGTGATCACCGTCTATTCTGGTTGAGGTCATGTTATACATCGGATAGTTCCCGTAGGATGTATACAGATATAGTACTCATCCGATTCATAATGATTAATTTATTTGATTCTCTGATTTGGGTCATGGTAGAGAGGACTTGCTCGTGGGGTTGACCCACCATTGTTGTTATTTCAGGATACGGTCAGTATCCGTTTCAAGGCTGAGGTTAGCAGTGTGGGACCATCATCCGAACTCATCTACTCTTACGATCCAGTGCAGGGTAGAAGTTTTATGTAATACTTCAGTTTCAGTTTTTATTTACTTTTGACGTTGAACTCTCAGGGTTATATTTAGGGATCCCTAACGTAGGATTTCCAAGTTGCAATGAAGTACTGTATTAAATAAAGGATGGATGGATGTTGTATTATTTAATGTTTCTTTTCTGTCTAAATTCTTTTATTTCCATCATTTTGTATTCCATGCTTGTATATTGCCAATTGTTTTTGATATCCCTCGTTTTTCGTGTATAAGCCTGATCAACTTATGCGTGGAAAATGTGGGGGTGTTACAGTTGGTATCAGAGCATTCCAGGTTCGAGTGTCTTAGGGATCTGTGATTACTATACTTCCGCGTTGTGTATTCTGATAATTAGAGCCTAAATATTAGGGTTCTTTGTATTCTTTTAGTCGGTCCATTATAATGTACTGATGTTAGATTTTTTCTGAATTTAAAAGAAGGATGTCTCGGCGTGGGACAAGGAATGCGAACCAGCATCGCAGTATTTCCCCAACTCAAAATGAGAATCAGGAATTTTCTCCTCAAGTTGCTGATATCATTGCACGAGCTGTAGCAGCAGGAGTAGCATCTGCTCTACGAAACCAGCAACCTCCTCCGATAGTACCTGTTCCTGAACCAGTGGCACAGCCAATGTCATGGGACAAAGTTCGTCACTCGTTCATCCGGGGAAATCCACCAACGTTTGCGGGGTCCACAGATGTCCTGTTAGCATATCAGTGGAAACAGGAGAGCGAGCGTCATCTTCGGATGGTAATCTGTACCGAAGTGCAGAAACAGATGCTGGCTACGTTTATGCTGATAGGCAATGCATTGCAGTGGTGGGAGTCTATTACTACTGTCGATGAGAGGACCAGATTGACGTATGCTGAATTTCAGACTCGCTTTGACGACAAGTATTTTCCTATGTCAGTAAGATCAGCGATGAAGACTGAATTTCTGGATCTGCAACAGGAAGATATGACTGTGGCTGAGTATGAACAGAAGTTCATTAATTTGTCATTATTTGCACCAGAGGAGGTCAATACGGAAGAAAAGAAGCGAGACCGCTTTGTGAAGGGGTTGATATGGCCGATTAAAGTGGTGATCTTAGGTAGTCCGGCATATACTACTTATATTCAGGTGGTTAATGCCGCCTTACAGCACTGCCAGATGAGGAGTGATTACCGGAAGTCCAAGGGAGATAAGCGGACTAACCGAGACTACCAGACAGTGGAGAAAGGAAGCAACAGTGGTGCCAAGTCCAATGATCGGGGCAGATTTCAAGGACATCAACCTTGGAAGAAAAACAAAGGAAACCCAGATGTGTAGAGGGATGGAGTCCCAAATCAGGGTAGACAAGGTGGGATACCTCAGACCGGACAGGAACAGTGGTCGGGAAGTCAACAGAGGAGGCAGGTAGGTCCTTTTATGGGACGTTGTTATCACTGTAGAGAGATTGGGCATCCGGCCAAGATGTGTCCCAAAGCTAAGCAGGGACAGTATGGGCAGCCGAGACCTAATCAACCGATACCTCTACCGGCCCCACCGATGCCACGTGGGCAAGTTCAGAATTTTCCGGCACTTCCAGCACCACCATTTCCTCCGGGACAACCTCCACAACAGTTGCATCATGGCAGAGTTTATAACTTCATGCCATATAATGCGCAGGCTCCTCAGGCTATTGAGGGTATGTTTTCTATACATGGTAGAACTGCTCGTATACTATTTGACACTGGTGCCTCACATTCTTTTGTGTCTAGATCTTTTGTTATCTTATCTGGTATGACGACTCAGTTATGTGACCAACCTCTTAATATTTATACACCATTGGGAGTTGGCGCAATTTTACGAGAGTATAGCGGTGATATCCTTATAGATATGGGCCGGCTTCGATTTCTTGCAAATTTGTTAGTGTTAGATATGCATTCGTATGATGTTATACTTGGGATGGACTGGTTATCTCAGTACCATACTCAGGTTAACTGTTACGAAAAGTCTATTGTATTTTCTATACCAGGACAGGAGATGTATCTTCTTGTTGTACCACAACCTGATAGAGGGCCTAGCACTTATTTATTCGTTCTTGAGGAAGACTCACAGGAAGCGACTGCGGTATCTCTTGACAGCATCCCGGTAGTACAGGAATTCCAGGATGTATTCCAAGAAATTCCAGGTTTGCCACCGAGTCGAGAGATAGACTTCGTTATTGATTTAGCTCCAGGCACTACGCCTATTGCTAAGGTGCCATACAGAATGGCACCAGTAGAGATGCGAGAGTTGAAGGATCAAATTCAGCAGCTGCTCAGCCAGGGATTTATTCGTAGGAGTACTTCACCATGGGAGCACCAGTACTGTTTGTAAAGAAGAAGGATGGATCTCTTCGTCTTTGTATTGATTACAGAGAACTGAACAAGGTCACTATTCGCAACAAGTACCCGTTGCCCAGAATTGATGACCTGTTTGATCAGTTGAAGGGAGCTACTTACTTCTCAAAGATCGATTTGAGGTCTGGTTATCATCAGCTACGAGTCAGAGAACAAGATGTTCCAAAGACAGCATTTCTCACGAGGTACGGATCTTATGAGTTTCGTGTTATGCCTTTCAGTTTAATGAACGCTCCAGCCGTCTTTATGGACTTGATGAATAGAGTATTCAGAGAATACTTAGATCAGTTTGTCATTGTTTTCATTGATGATATTCTGGTTTACTCTAAGTCGGAGAAGGACCATGCCAGACATTTACGCACAGTATTGCAGACACTTCGAGAACATCAGTTGTTTGCGAAGTTTGAGAAGTGTGAATTTTGGCAGAAAGAGGTCAAATTTCTGGGACATGTAGTGTTTGAAGAAGGGTTAGCAGTAGATCCAGCCAAGGTTGCGGCCGTTATGGAGTGGGGACAGCCTACCTCACCGACAGAGATTCGCAGTTTTCTGGGATTGGCGGGGTATTATCGCCGGTTCATCCAGGGATTTTCCAAAATTGCGGGTCCACTTACTCATCTGACTAAGAAGAATGTACCATTTGTATGGGATGATTCTTGTCAGACTGCTTTTGCTGAATTGAAGAGCAAGTTAACTTCTGCACCTGTCTTAGCCACACCTCAGAGTGGAATCGAGTATTTAGTATTTACCGACGCTTCTCTGAAGGGTTTGGGTTGTGTGTTGATGCAAGAAGAGCGACCAGTTTCTTATGGGTCTAGGAAGCTTAAGCCTCATGAGCTTAATTACCCGACTCACGATCTAGAGCTCGCAGCAGTGGTTTTTGCCTTGCGTATTTGGAGACATTATCTTTTGGGGGAGACTTTTCGATTGTTTAGCGATCATAAGAGTCTACAGTATTTGTTCACACAGAGGGAACTGAATATGAGACAGCGCAGATGGTTGGAATTCGTGAAAGACTATCACTTCTCTATTCAGTATCATCCAGGGAAAGCGAATGTTGTAGCAGACGCACTCAGCCGCCGACCCTATGTCAGCCTTTCAGCTTTGTTTACAACAGAGTGGGATGCTTTGAAGACGGTTGATGAGTTAGCAGACGCTTTTATGGCATGTGTGGTAGTAACTCCTTCTATCATTCATCAGGTCATTCAAGCGCAACTCTCAGATCAACAGTGTATTGATCGGGTTTCGGAGTTAGCCTCCGGAGATGTTCCTTTTTATTCTATAGGGACTGATGGAGGATTGAGGTACAAGGGACGTTTAATTGTGCCTTCAGCTGACAATTTGAGAAATGTTGTGATGAGAGAGACACACACTTCTCAGTTCTCGGTACATCCAGGGGGAGATAAGATGTATCAGGACATGAAACGCCAGTTTTGGTGGGCCGGCATGAAAAGAGATATAGCTATCTTTGTCTCTAAATGTAGCACCTGTCAGATGATTAAGATTGATCATCAGAGACCGCCAGGATCGTTACAGCCACTTCCCATACCAGAATGGAAATGGGAAAGTATTTCCATGGACTTTATAGAGGGATTACCTACTTCACAGCATAATCACAACTCTATTTGGGTCATTGTTGATAGATTGACCAAGTCCGCTCACTTTCTGCCTGTTCGGTCAAACTTTACGTCAGAACAGTATGCTAAGCTGTATATTGCAGAAATGGTGAAACTTCATGGTGTACCATTGTCCATCGTATCAGATAGAGATCAGAAGTTTGTATCAGGATTTTGGAGGAGCTTTCAGCAGGCTTTGGGTACAGAACTATATCTTAGCACTGCTTATCATCCTCAAACAGATGGACAGACTGAGCGAGTTAATCAGATTTTAGAAGACATGTTGCGGGCATGTGTTCTTGATTTTAAGGGCAATTGGGAGGAATATTTGCCGCTTTCAGAGTTTGCTTATAACAATAGTTATCAGAAAACTATTGGTATGGCACCATTTGAGGCTTTGTACGGCAGACCGTGTAGGTCTCCTGTCTGTTGGCTTGGAGTTGGTGAGAACAGCTTTCTGGGTCCTGAATTTATTAAGGACACGTCAGAAAAGATCGCTATCGTTAGGGATCGGATGCGTACAGCTCAAAGCAGACAGAAAAGTTATGCTGACCGTCGAACTCGTGCTTTGGAGTTTAAGGTTGGTGATCAGGTTTTGCTTAAGGTTTCTCCTATGAAGGGAGTAATGCGGTTTGGGTCAAAGGGTAAGTTATCGCCTCATTTTGTGGGTCCTTTTATGATTACAGATCGGATTGGGGCAGTAGCTTATCGTCTGGCTCTACCAGATAATCTTCATAGAGTACATAATGTTTTTCATGTATCTATGCTGCGAAAATTTCTACGGGATGAAGATCGATACCAACACATTGATGTGGGTGAGATTGAGCTGCAACCCGATGCAACCTATTTGGAACAACCTTACTGTATTCTCGATCGTAGGAATCAGATACTGCGCACGAAGACTATTCCATTAGTACGTGTACAGTGGAGTTATCATAGTGCTACAGAGTCTACTTGGGAACGGGAAGATATTATCCATGCAAAGTATCCAGAACTTTTTAAGACAGGTATGTAGTGAATTTCGGGGACGAAATTCCTTTATTAGGGGGGGAGAATGTAATACCCCGTAATTTTAAAGAATGTATTTAAATTAATTTTGTGTTAGGTTAATTAATTTTATTTAAACTTCATTTACTTGTGCATGTAAATTAATTGTGTATGTTAAAATAAGTAAATTTGTTCATGTAATTATGCATGTATTCTTATTAATAATTTTATTTGTTGGTTATGCTTATATTAATCATTATTAGTTAAGTAAAGTATTATATTTGTGTTATATAGTATTATGATGATATAATGTAGTATTTTGTAATAATAATAATTATATTAGTTTAATAATAATAATAATAATAATAATAATAATATAAATAATAATAATTAGAAAAGTTTTATTAATAATAATATTAGTAATAATAATATTAGTATTAAATCAAGGTAATGATGAAAAATTAAATACTAGGATAGAATTTCATTTACTATGGTAGAATGGTGGATCAAATATCTTGATTAAAGATAGCATTGTCTTAAAGCCATATAGGTAGGAATATGAGAAATGGGTGAGAAGTTATTATAAATTAGATATTTGTATTATATATATTATATAAGTTTGTATATATATATTAGTAGCCAACTTACTCTAAAGGCAACTTACTTAAGTTAGAAAGCTTAAACATTCTAGTGAGCTATTTTATAAGAGTGAAAGGAAAAGAGAAAGAGAAAGAAGCTTGGACCGGTGTAGGCGATTTTACCCGACTACGCGCAACCGGCGGATTTATTTTAAATCCAAAAAGGCAAGTTATTATCTACTTTTCCCCTTTGAATTAATAAATTAATTGTTTAGCTTATTTTTATGCATAGAGCCAAGTTTTGGAGGTTAATAAATTATTAATTTTATTTTATTAAATTAATGGAATTTTAATTATATAGGATGGTATATATTTATTTAATGTCCTATGAAATTAATAATGCCTAAAAATAATTAAATAAGACTTTAGGGATTTTTCTAGAATTTTCTAGATTTTTCCGGGCATTTTCTGCAATTTCCGGCGACCTTCCGGCGAGGATTCCGGTCACCGGTAGTGGGGAAGACAACCGGAGTAATCCGGTGTGAGGCAGCGCACAAGGGTTCCCATGCGCTTACATCAGCAGCCGTTGGATTAACTATTGACCACTAGATTGATTCTATGTAGCATAGTGTACAATAATAGCATACGCGCACTTCAGGGACCATTGGATTAAAGGATGATCATTAAGATCAATCCAGTGTAGCGCGCCCACATAGAAACGGTACAACCGACCAACCAGAACACGCCACGTCAGCAGGAACCATTAATGCGCGCGTGGCAGCGCGTGCGCGCGCGTGGGACTCTCCAGACGCGCGTGGGAGCGCGTACGCGCGCGTGGCTGATGCCAGACGCGCGTGGAGGCGCGTGCGCGCGCGTGAGAGGGTGGAAAACATAGGGCTGCGCGTGGGGAAGCTTAGGGCGGCGCGTGGGGGCGCGTGAGGGGCCCTGTCAGCTGCTGGAAATTACCAGAATACCCCTAGGCCTGTTTTGTAATTTCCAGAACCTTAAACTTGCACTTTTGGGCCTATGGTTGGTACTTACGGGTTTAACGGGACATTAAATTATTATTTTATTAACCGTTAGTTATTATTATGTCCGATTAATATTTTTAAATATTAATTGTATCGTTTTCAATACAGATCACCATTAAACGGATGTAGTTAATTTAATGACATTGTTAATCATTAATTGTGTTATTATTTTATTAAACAGTATTAAATCATTAATGTTAAAATTAAATGATTACATGGTTTTAATTCAAATAAACTGTCCGTTATACATTGCAGGATTATTTATGTTGTTAATGATATACAAACCATGATTATTATGCTGTGTGCATTTCAGGAAATAAATGGACTGTTTAATTATGTCGCATTTATATTATATGGATGTGTTGTCATATAGAACCATGTGAGCTGGCTAATAAGTTTAGACTCATTTATACCTTATGCATTCGTTGCGATAGACAGATGTGTGGCTGTCGGGGTATGTGGTTTAATATTATTGGCATGTGTTGCCTAATTGACATACTCGGTATATTTCTTAATATGGTTGGCATGTGTTGCCTAATTTATATGCTCAGTATATTCATCCGTACTTTGCGAGGTGTTATCACCGTGTAGTTCGTTATAGTCTGTGTTGTCAGTACCGTGCACCATGTATAATAGCTGATTTCCCGGGTAGGGAAAGGCGACACTTAACCACCTAGTGTGAGTCTAAGTGATCACCGTCTATTCTGGTTGAGGTCATGTTATACATCGGATAGTTCCCGTAGGATGTATACAGATATAGTACTCATCCGATTCATAATGATTAATTTATTTGATTCTCTGATTTGGGTCATGGTAGAGAGGACTTGCTCATGGGGTTGACCCACCATTGTTGTTATTTCAGGATACGGTCAGTATCCGTTTCAAGGCTGAGGTTAGCAGTGTGGGACCATCATCCGAACTCATCTACTCTTACGATCCAGTGCAGGGTAGAAGTTTTATGTAATACTTCAGTTTCAGTTTTTATTTACTTTTGACGTTGAACTCTCAAGGTTATATTTAGGGATCCCTAACATAGGATTTCCAAGTTGTAATGAAGTACTGTATTAAATAAAGGATGGATGGATGTTGTATTATTTAATGTTTCTTTTCTGTCTAAATTCTTTCATTTCCATCATTTTGTATTCCATGCTTGTATATTGCCAATTGTTTTTGATATCCCTCGTTTTTCGTGTATAAGCCTGATCAACTTATGCGTGGAAAATGTGGGGGTGTTACAGAGCCGGCAAGGAGAGGAGCCCGCGGTCGAACCAGACGATGCCGATGGGCTGTATAAAACAATTGTCAATAAAATGTCCATTTCTTTTCCATCGAGTAAGGAAAAGGAGCTCCTCCGTTTGGTGAAAGAATTTTTAATCCGCCAACGAAGCTCACTGTGGGGGTTTATACTATCTGGCAGTTGCTTCGTATGTAGAGACTAGAGAGAGAGAGATGGGAGGGAAGGGTCGAAGACGAAGAGAGAATAATTAGAGAGCAGCATATGGAGGTCATACTCATCTACCTCCCCCACCTCATCTGTAATACCCCTAGTTTTCAAAAGGATGGAATTGAAAATTTAATTTTATTTTTCGTTGATTAATTGATTGTTTTATTTAATTATTTTAATTGGATTAATTTTGTGATAGTTGATTTAGTTTGTTCTCAACGTGACTGTTATATGGCTTTTCATTGGGTTTATAATTTTCATAGGCAGCCGTCATTGATTTGTAACCTAGGTTTACATATGGGCCGGGTTATATATGGATTAGGGTTTAATGTCTAAACCTATATATATGTATATTACAGTGGATTAGGGTTTAAAACAACACAAAACAAAACGTAGGTTTTCTGTAGAACAAAGATACAGCGAGATATTGAGAGACACAGAGGAAGATAAAGAGAGGAGGTCTAGGTTTTGGTCTGGATTAGGTTTGGACCAAGAAGGAGGAAGGATAGGTGTTTTTGGGTTGAACCATGGCACTGAAGGAGCAGACTTGCAGTTTAGGAACCAAACATATTACAGAGATGATGAATTAGAATTTCAAATCTGAAATTCAAAGGCAAGTCTCTGTTCTATTCTTTCCCCTTAATTCGTGTTCTGTGCATGCCTGGTTAGACTTCAGGGTTTTAATAAAAGATAAAACGGATTGACACAAACATAATAACATGTTTTCCATACAGATATGAATTTATTTGATCTCAGTGAGTTAACTATTTTGCATACTGGTTGATTTTCTGCTATCTGTGTCTTTTACGTTTAAGCCTGTTTTATTGAGATTAGTAATATGATTGGATGCCTTACAATTATTCTGAGAATGAGTTTAATCCCTAGAACAAGATTTTAGAACAGTATTTAATTGCATCAAATTAATCTGAACTAAATCTGTCGCAGCTTGCTTAAAATTGGTTAACAGAGGTGTTGTAGTTGTTGCTTTAGAACTTGTGTTCCTACACATGTTAGGGTTAGATCTCAGTGGTTTAAACTTGTTTAGGACTAATATTGAACCTGGAAGAAGAATTAGAACATACCACAGAGACTCTGTAATCACCGGAATTGGAGAAGAAGACACAAAAACAGACTACGGCATCTAAGAGAGGAAGAGCGGGCTCCTCCTACTCTTAGAGCCAGCTCCCAAGGATGGGGGAGCCGGCTCTTGCAGCCCTAGAGTTGGCTCTTGGAGCCTAGAGCCGGCTCTCCCTTTAAATAGAGTAGGCTCTCAAATTTTGGAGCCTGCTCTTGCCCAGAAATTGCATTACTGTGTGATTTTGTGCGTGGTTTTGACTGTGCAGTGTATTAGGACTTCGTTTAAATTATTTTAAACACTGTATGGAACTATTTTAAACCTAAACTTAGTCTTTAGGAACATTAATTTAAACTGGGATTAATTGAGGGAGAAATACAAAGTCTAAGGGAAACTTAGTGTAGTGTACACTGTTGTATCCACTAGAACTTAACAAGTCGTATGGATGATTTAATTAGGTAAAATTGTATTTTTCCACAGTGTTAAGTATGGTGAATTAATTAGAAATCAACTATACTTAGGTTAGGTTTAATTGATACTCAAATTTCTATTAACTGTATCAATTCATGGATTATATTGGAGGATTTGGTAGGTTTATATACCGGAGCTTGGCAAGGTTGTTATGTATGATTTAAATATACATATAAATCATATTTCTATAGTATTTGAAGTATTGGGAATTAACTAATTTTCCTTATGCTTAATTTGGATTTATTTGATACTTAAATGGTACTAAATTGTATCAATTCAGGGATTATGTTGGAGAATGTAAATGTGTGCAAATTATGTATCAATTTACATTATTGGAGTTGGATTTTGGGCTCTGCATTAAATGTCTAATATTTATGTACATGAATTAACTTGTCTTGTGCATATTATGGATAATGGTTGATGGTTATTTAATATTGATTTATCAACTATGTTAACTGGAGGATTGTATGTACCGGTATGGGACGGTGATATACTAGGTAAGGATTAGTTCAAGCACTAAGTCCTACCTAATTTGGAATGAGTTGGATTAACCATAAAAAGGTTAAGTCCCACTTATATGGATGTATATGAACCGGTATGGGACGGTGTCATATTAGGGATGGCTTAGTTCAAAACACTAAGACCTACCTATATTGGGAATGGATTAGTTCAAAACACTAAGTCTGACCCAATTTGGATTCAGGTATGGATTAACCATAAAGCTTAAGTCCATCACCTACATTTGTCATATCAATTGTGAATTGAATGATCTACTATGGTTTCCGAATTGATTTATTATATAGAAATCAGACCACTACACAGATGGATGATATTTTGTATTGGGAGGAGTACGGACTTTATATATTTATTATATGTGCCATGGTATGAGCTTGAGTCTCAGGACCATGGTTAGGGCGCGTATATCGCTTAGGATGGATAACTGGACATAGGTGTTGTTCCCTGGTAGGTCTAGGTACTCATGCCCACCTTAGGGTGCGTATTCGCATGTTGCCTTCTATTCAGGCTGAGACAGACCTACTGGACTAGCGAGCGTCCTATAGTGTGTACTATATATACATATATAGACTACTCTAGATATTGTTGAGTCTTTCTAGGATGTATCTGCGTATCGGATTACTGTTTGGAACGTAGTAGATCAGGACTTGCATGTGGGCCTGACCCACTCTATTATTTTTCAGGTGTTTGACAGTACCAGGCTTAGAGCTTGATCGTGTTGATGCAAATACAGACACTCACTCTTCCGGTTACATAGGATTTCCTTTCTACTTTAATTTTGGTTTTTAATTATATAAATTTATTCAAGGTTTTGGGATTAGGGGTCCACTAGGTGGATTCCCGAGTTGTACGGTTTAAAATTATATTAATTTATTAATTCAAGTCTGAGGATTCTTATTTTAGTTTTCTTCCAGCGTATTATTATTAAGTTTTTTTTTACTCAGTTTTTTTATTTTCTGCTTGTTTACATATTAATTGTCTGGTATCCCTCGGATCTGTACTCGGACTTGATCACCCGTGGCTCTAGAATCGAGGGGTATCACACCATCCCTCTTCCGTCGACGTTGTCCCTTCCAAACTCTGCAAGCTTATAGCTTTAGCCAATTCCTCCCATCCCGCAGCTTTTCTCTCTATATATATAATTTGTCTCTCTCTCTCTCTCTATATATATATATATATATGGTGCTCTACCATTTAAAACCATGATGCTTATGTATATGTTTGCAATTGCTTACACTTTTGTTTCTGTTTCTTATTGACCGATGATGTGGTCCAATCAATAATGCAAAGTGATAAATGTAATACCCCTAATTTCAAAAGGATAGTCCTGGTATTTATTTTATTGTTTCAATATCAATTTTTTTTAATTGTTTAAGTGGATATGTGTTTATTTCATTGATTTGATTGTAGTTAATTTATTTAATTGTTTAATTATTGTTTTAATTGTATTAATTACTTAATTGTTATTTGTTTTTGTTTTGTTTTAAATTAGTTGTTTTAATTATTGATTAATGGTATAAATTTAGTTAATCAAATTTAATTAGTGTTAACATGACTGTCATTTAGTTATATTAGGTTTTCAATTTAGCTGACGTTGGAATTTAACGTAGATTATTTATGGGCCAAGTGAATTATATTAGGGTTTAATTGAGTCTAGGGTTAGT
Source organism: Cornus florida (assembly GCF_030987335.1). Lineage (NCBI taxonomy): Eukaryota > Viridiplantae > Streptophyta > Magnoliopsida > Cornales > Cornaceae > Cornus > Cornus florida. The sequence continues at coordinate 17,173,480 of NW_026775572.1, read as the reverse complement.
GTGGTCTATAAATACTCATCTAAGGGGTTTGCCTAGGGTTTTAGAATATCATTATGACACAATAAGGTAGTAAGGAGTTTTAGAGACGGCTGGGAGGAAATAGAGAGATAAACAAAGGTTTCGCTGGAGAATCTAGACGGGGAAAAGCTAAAGGCAAGTTCTAACCTCATCTCTTTCCCTTTTACTCTGTGTTCTTTGCATGCCTAAGTAGTTCTAGGAAATCATTAAACGGAATTAATTAACTACGCATGTTTAGAACTCATCATATTAGTATGTATTGAAACTTATTGTAAACTGCTTATTTTGTATGCAACTGTGTAACTGTTCTTTTAAATTACTGTTAATCAATGTAAGAAGGGGGTAGATGGGTTTTCTTTGGGTAGGTTTGAACACAAACAAAGGTGTTAAAAGCTGTAACAGAGAGGGACGGAAGTAGTGCAGGCAAACGGAGACTATACAAGCAGACAGAAGAGAGAGGGAAGTAGAGGCGGCTCCAAAGGACCATGGAGCCGGCTCCAGAGGACCATAGAGCCGGCTCTACATGGTTAGGAGCCGGCTCTACCATGGTTTGGAGCAGGCTCTAGCATAGGTGGAGGCGGCTCCACCTTGTGGGAGCCTGCTCTCCTCGTGTATTCTTCAGTTTTGATGTTTTCTGCGGGTTCTGGGCTACTGCAGATGGTTTTGTAAAATTTCAGATTGGTTTATGGGTTGTTCTGGGGTGGTTCAATATCGTCTAGACTCATATTAATGTCTCAGAAAGTACGGTATTACAGAACACACCATTGGAAGCAAATATAGGACACAGTAGGAGACCTTTCAGAAAGGTGATATATTGGTGTGGAGGTGAATGATTCAAGTTGCTCATGGTTAATTTAGTAAGTGCCTTAGGGAATTGATGGGTTAAATCGTGTCATAGTATTATGGAAAAATAAGCATGACAAGTATGATAACTCTCTGTTATGCTTAATGGGACCTTTGTTGCTAATTTCACAGTAACTTATCATGTAAAGTTTCTGGATGTTGTGGAATGGTTTTGAATGAGCAGATTAAACTTGATATTGTTAATTTTATGCTCATTGTGGATTATAGGATGGATTATTAATTTAAAGCTATTCTCTGTAATTTAAAGCTATTGGAGAACCATGTATCAGTAGGGCAACCAGCATGTCATATACATATTTTTATACTTGTAATGAATTCTGATTGTATGTGTTATGGACTGGTTGATAATTATTTTCATTATTAATGTCATCAACTGCGGGATAATTTGGAACAGTTGGTATTTACTTATATAATTGTATTGTCAACTGATGGATGTTGGATGACATGCACCGATATGGGACGGTGGCATGCCTAGGTTTGGATTAGTTTCAAAATACTAAATCCTACCTACACGGAATAAGGGAATGGATATTAAAATAAATCCTACTTATAATTGAGTCAAAGAAGCTGCATAAGCTGAATGACTATCGGATGACTCGTAAGTTATGTTAAGTCAAAGAAGCTGCATAAGCTGAATGACTAACTGGACTTTTTATGGATAGGACGGACTTTAAATATATGTTATGGTACTGCAATCTGAGTTTGAGTCTCAGAATCGTCGGTTAGGGAGCGTATATGCAATAGGATGCGCAGCTGGATATGAGAAGTTGAGATATACCCTGTTAGGTCTAGGTACTCATGCCCACCTTTGGGTGCGTTTTCGCATGTTGCCTTCTATTCAGGTTGAGACCCCCTCCATAGTCCAGTGAGAGTCCTGTAGTGTGAATATACTTATGTAAGGACTATTAGCTATTGTTGAACTACGTAGGATGTATATGCGTATCGAGTATCTGCTTGGATTGTAGAGGGTTAGGACTTGTTCGTGGGCCTGACCCACTTTTATTTTTCAGGTACTCGTCCGTATCAGACGTAAACCTGATCGTGCTGAGCAGAGACTACTACCCACTCTTCCGACGACGTAGGATTCTCTCCATAGTTTATTTCTGGATGTTTCTTTCAGTTGTTTTATTTCAGTCTGGATTTTTATTAGTGGTCCACCAGAGATGGATTCCCGAGTTGTAAACTTATGGAGTTTGGATTGTCAGAGTTTAAATATTTATATTTGAGGATTTTTAATTTAGTATTCATTCAGCTTATTATTGTTATTTCTTAAATTTATTTTATATTCTGTGTTCGGTTAAATATTAATTGTTTGGTATCCCTCGGATCTGTGCTCGAACTTAATCACCCGTGACTCTAGAATCGAGGAGTATCACAATAAATAAGGATAATAACCTTATTTAGAATAAATTCATGTTAGAAAATATATGTTTCACAAACATTTAAGATATAACTAACTTTAGACTATTAATATGCCATGAGATAATTAATTAAATATGCAGATTAAACCAATAAAATAATAATAATAAATAAATATCCTGGACTGGGCTAGTATTGAATACTTTATCTTTAAGACAATTTATGCCCCACATGGTGCTGACGGACTATATGGCACTTATCTCTCATGATACAACGATCTACATCCACCAGTAGCAACACTACAAACTCGTGGATAAGGCAAATCTCCTCTGTGTAATACTCTCTCTGACTAACAAATGCATTTATACTATATAAATGCTAAATTGGTTGCAATCCGAACCAAATGGTTCGAACCAATCTTAATATGGCTCGATGAAATTGGATTAAGGTCTAAGTGGCTCAGACCACTTGACCTATGGTTTGAACCCACTTAGATTGGGTTCAAGACTAGGGAGGGAGAGAAGAAATCAGATAATTGAATTAATTGCAAATGGCAACCCATGGAGGCATTTATAGAAATAGAAGTGCTGGAATGGGTGTGTCTCTTCATCACTAGACACAACCATTTATATGTATCTCTTCATCACCAGACACACTCACTGCAATATGTTGCAATGGTTCATATTGAATAGGGTATGTCTATTGGTTTTGAGTTGCATCTTTTCATCCAACAGCCAACTAGTGATCACACATGTTCAGTCCAAGGCATCAGTTGATGACTAATGAAACAATTTTCATTCACAAATTCTAACAATTTAGTCACGTACCCCTCTCTGATTTCTTTATATCGTTTTTCTGATTTTGTAATTGCAGACTATTTGTTAGATTATTTTATGTATTTTGTGTTTCGTGATTTTGTAAATTACAAACTATTTTTATATTTGTGATTGGACCACATAAATAGAGATGACCTACTAATGAGTGACTAGGAAAGTCCTGTCAATCTATATATATATAATGACTATTTATGATTGGACCACATCAATAGAGATGACTTACTCACCGGTAAGTAGACAAGTCGATCTTGTCCATTTATATATATAATAATTATTATTTCTTATTCATCCACGGCCGGCTTGAGCGTTAAGTGACTTAGGCAGTCGACTAAGCCCCAGCCAATAAGAAGGCTCCAAAAATTTAAAATTTCCTATATTAAGTTATACTATAATTATTTCTTAACATTATTAAACTCTAATAAATATAAATAAAAATAAAAAATTATATTAGACCTAACTTCTTTTTTTCTCTTTTCTCTCTCATCCCTCATTCGTCTTTTATATTTGTTCTCAAATATCATATCCTAAAATAAATTCTTTTTTTCTCTTTTCTCTCTTCTTTCTCATTCGGATGTTATGTTAGGCCTCAAATATTTATATCCTAATATTAACTTATTTTCTCTCTTCTCTCTCCTCCCTCATTTCATTGAACTCGAACCGATAAAAATTTAATATTGGACCCAAACATTTACATCTTTATATGACTTTTTCTTTTCTTTTTTTCTACTCCTTATTCACATTTTCCAATACATCCTAACCAATATAGAAATTTAATTTTGGGCCCAAAATTTTGTATCATTAAATATATATATATTTTTCTTTCTTTCTCTCTCATTCACGTTTTTTACATCAGCACTAAAAAAAATTATGGGTAAGTTCAAATATTTAGCATAAAGTACACTTACACACCCTGTGATTTGTCAAAATGACAGACAAATGAAAGTTGTTCATTTTTTGGACAATGACACCCCCTCTCCTGAAATTCCATCCAAACAATATAAAAAGACAAAATTACCCTTCAATATTAAATTCAAATATATTACAAAATATCAGATCTTGCAAAATGACACAATAGCCCCTTATTCATTTTTTCTCTTCTCCTCTTCCTATCACACGGTTCACACCATCTATCCCTTTCTCTCTCTATCTGCTAATATATATATATGACAGTAGTGTTCAATTGCTTCCTGAGAGCAAGAAATTATATACTCACTTTTAATTGTAACCTTAGGATCTAATCCTACGGCAATTAGTTAATTTACTTTTATTATCTTTATTTTAAGAAACTTACATTTTCTTTTCATACCATTAAATATCGTAAAATAAAAATAACAGAATTAGACAATTTATTAAAGGAAACAAGAATAAAATAATTTGGCTACTTTTTGCCAAATTTGCAAGCAGCCACTAAGACGAAGTAAAATTAATCTAAAATTAAAAGTAGTCATTTTTTGTTTTTTTTTTCATACTTTATCAATTCTATTGATAAATTATGAAAAAAAAAACTTAGGATTTGCAATGATATTATACATATTTTGGCATGTTTTTACCGATCAACACTTTGAATATTTAATTTACCAAAAAATATAAAAAATAAAAAAACACTGAAAACATTTAGATAGATATATAATAATATATTAAGAGTTGTTTTGCATGTTTTCTAAAAAATTTATGAAGCCAATAGTAGTCTCCTAATTCGAAGCCAATAGTAGTCTCCTAATTCTAAATTAGTTGCTGAACAAATTCAAAATATTTTATTAAGCTGAGTATAAAATATGGATCAATCTTGAAATTTGAGTATTAATTATAATCAATACTTCTCAAACAATATTTATTTAATGGCCATTTTATTTATCTTTTTTGATTAACTTTTTTTTGTTTATGTTGCTGTTTGCAAATTTGTTGAATAAACAATTGGTAGTAATGGGGAAGTGTTTTTTTACTAGATTATTTTATTTCTGTTTCCTTTAATAAATTGTCTAATTTTGTCATTTTTCTTTAACGATATTTAATGGTACAGAAAAAATATGGAAAGAAAATGTAAGTTTCTTAAAATGAAGAAAATAAAAGTCAATTAAGTAATTGTTGTAAAATTAGATCCTAAGGTTACAATTAAAAGTGAGTATATAATTTCTTGCTCCCATGAAGCAATTGATCACTACTGTGTGTGTATATATATATATATATACTATTATTAAATGTGCAAAGCGTTTCAGTAGTTCAGTATTTATTTATTAATATAAAAAAAAATTATTAATTGATATAAAAAAAAATTATTAAAAAGAGATTCTATAAAACTCTAACACAAATTACCTAATAAAATTTCAGTCCCCTATTTTATTTTTTATAAAACTCTATCACATATAACTTATATATATATTAGGTCCGGCTTATGGTGTGCATATTTTTTATTTTCTCTTTATAATTGGTCTTGTAAGTTTTTTCTTCACTTTTTTATTTTTATAAGCATTATTATTATGTTATTATTATTTTTTCTCTTTTTAATTGATGTTTATGTTTAGAAGTAGTTGATTTGTTTTATTTTTATTTTCTCTTTGTAATTGATGTTTCTAATTGATGTTTAGATGTGGTTTTGACTTTTTCATTTAGAAAAACTAATGAATTTGAAGAGTAAAAAAGAAAAAAATAATAATTTTAGAAATCACACAATTTAGGGAGATACAAAGAAAATATGTACGTTAAAAAAAAAAAAAATTTAAGTAGTAGAAACAGAAAAAGAAAACTTTAAAAGAGAAAAATTAATAGTTTTTATAGAGGAAGGAAATTTTGACTTTTCCATTTAGAAAAAGTAGTGAATTTAAAGAATAAATGAGAAAGTAAAGAGATAATTTTAAAACCACCAATTTAGGAAGATGCTGTATAAAAAATTTCATATATATAGACAAAATAATTACCACATATATTTAGATGGCGGCGAAGGTAAGGGGGCAAGTGAAACCCCCTAATAGGCCTTGATTTATTAGAACTCTTTTTCTAAACTGATATCACCTCTTTATCATTTCGATCTGCTCAAAGTCGACCGGTTTATTAGACGATGGGAAACACATTGCAAAAGCAAGAGGAATCAACCTTCTTCACTTGCCAGATATGTTTCGAATCCATGTTATCATCAACCATGAAATTCAATAACATGAACAGGTGCGTTCATCCATTCTGCAAAGACTGCATGATTAAGTACATCGAAGTGAAGGTGAACAACGATGTCGCCGACATCAAGTGTCCGGGGCTGAACTGCGAGCAGCTGTTAGACCCTCTCACTTGCAGGCCGATCATGGCCGCCAAACTGTTCGACCAGTGGTGCGACCTCCTCTGTGAATCTGCAGTTTTACGGTTTGAAAGATGTTACTGTCCCTATTGGTATTGCTCGGCTCTGATTGTGAACGAGTGTGGAGGGAATGTTAAGAAATCAAAGTGTCCCAATTGCAAGAGGAGGTTCTGTTTCCGCTGCAAGCTTCCATGGCACCCCGGCTATGGATGTGAAGAGAGTGGGGTGAGGATAGATATTAATGATGATATTCAGTTTGGAGTTCTTGCAGAGACGAAGAAGTGGAAGAGATGTCCGCATTGCGACAGTTGCATTGAACTTATTGAAGGTTGCGGTAATATTACATGCAGGTACTCCCTCTCTATATAATAAGCATATTTACATTTTGTAGATAGTCAATTATAACATGGCATGTTGCAAGATTAAGGGGGGCAAATAATCACGGAATCCGATCTAGTGCAGACATGATTGAATTGCTATACCGACGAATTGGTGGCGTGACTCACGGATCGAATCACGATTGGGTTGTTAAAAATCCGATCCGATCAGTGAATAATATATATATATTTTTAAAGAATATATTAGTTAATTTAATTTGTTAATGATAATTTAATGGGATGCATTAGTTAATAATTATTTAAATATATGAATTAATATTAATAAATTAAATTTTTATAAAAATAAATAATAAATAATAATAATTATAAAAATAAAAATAGATTATTTAGAAAAAACCTAATCAATCAGATCCGATCCATTATTACATGGATCCGATCCGACCCCTAGGATAATAGATCAATGGTGGATTAAGATTTGTCTAACTAGGATTGATGCGTAATTTGATCTGATCTATAACCATCCCTAATTAAGACTATGTGACAGGTTGAAAAGTCAAAGAGCCCCACCATATAAACACTGGCATCACGGTTATTAAACCTCCAGGGCCCAGCCCTCATGCAACTCAAACCCTCGTGTGACTCATGTCGCACCAGGTCACTCAAATCCTGACATTGCACCAGGTCACTTAACCTAGAGGACCTAACCCTCGAGTCACTCAAACCCTAGCATTGCACCAGCCAAGTCACTAAACCTTAGAGGACTAGCCCTTGAGTCACTCAAACCTTGGCATCGCCCAAGTCTTTAAATTAACATTGAGGGCCTAGCTCTCAAGTCACTCAAACCTTGGTATCGCACTAGGTCTCTATACCTTGAGGGCCCATTCAAACCATGGCATCACACCAGGTCACTAAACCTCTAAGCCCCGGCTCTTGAGTCACTTAAACCCTGGCATCACACCAGGTCACTAAACCTCGAGGGTAAGACCCTCACGTCATTAAGCCTTAGCATTGCACCATGTCACTATATCTTTAGGGCCTTGCCCTCGAGTCACTCGAACCCCTAGCTTCACACCACGTCACCAAAACTCCGAGGAGCTCACCCTCGAACCACTATAACCTTACCTGGTAAATTAAACCACAACCGCTATTCAGTTATTGGTCCAAACAGGACACGAAACGAAGGCACGGCTTTCTTAGATGTTTGGAACTTTGCACTAGAATGCTTTGAAAGACCTTGGATTGGGGGATGAGAAGCAGATAATTTTCTCAACTTGCAGCGAGGCCCGATCAACAAGATGGATGGAAATATGTTGTGACAGAGAATCTTAACATCACATTTAATGCTTTGACACCATCATTATGTGTTTTACCAACCAATGGTTAAGTAATGATATACCCTTTTAATGCTTCAAACGGGAGAAACGCAACATAGTGCATGGCTTGATGAGAAAAATTGACCTATTAGGCTCCTAGGTCTATTATGACTGTTCAGACGATTATAGGGCAAGGAGGGAGACAATAACCAAGAAGTTTATTATCTATAATAGCACTATCTTAGAATGCATCAAGGCATGACAAGAAACTAAGGCTCTTCTTTACGATAGCATATATTCTCCTAACCTCCATCTGGATTTCGTTGGTTCGGTATTCTTCTCCTCCTTCATTCACTACTTTCTCTGCATCCCTCATATATATGTTTAACACACACAAGTGCAGCTTCAAACGTTCATGACGATTTGAGCTATTCGGGAAGATGAGTCTATTAATCCTATAATAACTTTTATCTATTGAGTCCACTAGGGCAGTGTCAGATCACTAAGACAAAATTGGCACAGTGTCAGATCACTAATACAGCGGGTAGCTCTGGCAATCAATCAGCTTTTTTGAACGAAACAATGGTTGGAAACTAAAAGCCTATATAACAAGTATACTTAGTCTGAAATTAAAATGGGTTCGTTAAAGCATTTTGGTGGTTCTATGCCTTAAAAGGATAGCTTTCAAGGACAGATGAGCGTGTTAAATAGGAAATTAGGTCAAAAAGGAGTTTTTAATGAGTAAGTCTTAAAAACAAAAAAAAAGTGAAATGGTTGGGCGAGATAGTGGGAGACTTGTCTCAGATATATTGGAATCTCAAAAGTGTTGTCTATGTATTTATACAAGCAAGTGATAGTAGTAAATGTGACATATTACTTTAATTTTTCACAATATACTACTGTCTGTCTGAATTTTTTTAATAATTAATTTCTTATTTTTTTATTTTTAAAATTTGTGTTTTTACTACCTAATTAGCATCACTTTTTTTTGAAAGAAAAACAAATAAGGAAGACTATAAGAATTTTTTTTTTTTTTTTTTTTTTTAACTAATCTTATTTTTCTCTATCAATTAAAGAGTCTTCACATCCTAAATGAATTTACTACCTAATAGCACCACATGAATTTAGTTATTTATTTTTTAAAGATAACAAGTTAAGGAATAGTATATAGCAAGATTTTTTTTTTTTGGCAAAATATGAAGACATAATTAATTGATAGGGAAAAATTAGATTCGCAAAAAAAATAATAATAATAAAATAAAAAATTTCTTGTTATATTCTTAACTTTTTATCTTTAAAAAAAAAAAAAAAAAAAAAAAAGTTTTCATATATGATTTTGATGAAAATGATATTATTCCATTCACGGTTAATCAACCAAATTTTGAAAAAGTTGTATCAAATAAAATTGATTTATTTCCTCTTATGAAACAGACTTCTATTGGCATTTTACCTCAATTGTAATTAATTACTAATTCAAATAATATCACTTTCTAAAAAAGTGCAAAGATTATATTAACAGTAGTATTAGATCCTAAGACTATAATTGAAAGTGAGTATATTTTTTACTGCTCATCGAAAAACACTTGAACACTATTATATGTATGTATGTTTATATATATATATGTATAAACACATGGGACATCAATGGTTAGGTTAGGGTATGGGTAGCCCTTTTCCAAACTCATTCTACCTATAAAAGTATTTTTTTCAAATCTTACTCGGGATGTCCTCCGTCAAAGTCGGGATAGATATATACATATTTTTTAAAATAAATTTTATAAATTTGTTTTTAGTATAGCCAAATATTTAACAATAATTGTTGTTAATATAAAATTATCTTAAAAATAAAATGAAAAGAAAAATTATACCTAATAAAATAATATTTATTTATATATTAAGTATTGGTCTTTGCAGGTTTTAAAATCTTTTTCAAACCCTCCTCTAATCCTATTAGGATAATTTAAAACTTGTCCCCTACATGCGCATAAATTATTAATAAGGCAAACAAGTACACTTAGTCAATGAATCGAATTGTGATTCAAATCCGGCTATGAAAATGAACAAAATTTGATCATCTATACAAAAACTATATAGTAGTATCTACATGCACAGAACCGTTCTCATGACTCTAGTGATGTAAAATAGTATCATGAATAATTTATTTTTAAAAATTTCTCAACTTTGATTCAATATATTTATAAATTAGGCTTCAAAAGTCCATGTATTTTGTAAGTTATCGTTGAAAAATTGTGAAATTGAACCTTTTATAATTCAATTTAACCTTTTTATATTTTTATCCCCAAAACAAAAGGTGTGTTTTCTTATTGGCCAAACAAGTAAAAGAAAATTATTTTGATATTTTCTTTTTCGGTAATTCAAAAAATTATTTTGATATGCTTAATTCTTATTCATCTTTTTGAAACGTAGATGTGGGACCAGGTTTTGCTACTGGTGTGGACTCAAGATTGATGAAAATGGGTGTGGGTGCCGGCGCGGGTGTGATTGGAGGGAGTGGTGCTTTTATATAACATTCCTAGTTTTTTTATCTGTTTTGACCCTTATTTGGTTCTCAAATGATTAACGCAATGAGACGGGAGAAAGCATAATCTCATTGTTTCTTATTCATTTTTGTGGAGTGGTATAATTCGAGAATATTGAGAACAATTTTGATTCATTAGTTACTAACTTACTATTATTTATTTATCATCATCTCATTCACAATTACTATAGCGAGAGTGAATTTAAGAATTGTCAAATGGGTTAATATTTTTTTAAGTGGGCTAAGTAATAATTTTTATTTGGACTAAAATTTACTATAGTATTAAACTAATAATAATAAAATTTAGGGTGGACCCCTTAAATCGACTAAAACTCTCTCTCCCAAAGATAGGATCACATTCACCTTCTTCTTTTGAAAAAGAGAAAGATTATAGGACAAAACTTATCAACTCATTAAGAGTATGTTATTCTTATTGACCGATGACGTGATCCAATCATAAATACAAAGTGATAAATAAGAATAATAATTTTATTTAAAATAAATTCATTTTGAAAAATATATGTTTTACAGATATTTAAGTTATAAGTAACTTTATACTAATGTGTGAGATAATTAATAAAATGTTAAAAAATAATTAATTAAATATGCAACTTAATATTTAATTAAACATGTAAAATAAAGTAATAAATAAAGAATATGAACTTATGCTAGTATTGAATACTATATCCTTAAGACAATTTATGCTGGTGCTGACAGAGTATGTAGCACTTATTTTCCCCATGATACAACGGTCTACATCTACTAATAGTGGCACTACAAACTCGTGGATACGGCTAACCTCATTTGTGTAATAAGCTCTTTGACTAAGAAATGCATTTATACTAATGCTAAATTAGGTACAATTCGAACCAAATGGTTCGGACCAATCTTAATATGACTCAATGAAATTGGATCAAGGTCTAAGTGACTCGAACCACTTGACATGTGGTTTGAACCAACTTGAGTTGGGTTCAAGTCTAAGAAGGGAGAGAAGAAATCAAAGAATTGAATGAATTGCAAATGGCAACCCAATGAGGTATTTATAGAAATATAAATGCCTTTTCAAAATGAATATATCTTGGACAGAACTATTTATACGCTTCCCTTTATTACCAACACCAAAAAAAACTTCTGTAGTTTTACCAATTCCCACAACCCTTAAATATAATAAATAGGGCTTGCGTAATGACAATGGTGGATGAGAATAAAAAACACAGAATGATGACAAGATTGAGAATAAAAAAACACAGATCTTTGTGCCATTATTAAATTTGAGTAATGGTAGAGCAACCAAATGGTTTCTCCCAAAAATTCACCGAATCGGACATGGCTTGGCCACTTAAAAATTTTTAGTCCTAGAGCTTCAATTAGGTCAGATGGATCAACAGGGAAAGCCCTGGCTCTAACGCTCTGGTCACCAGATGGCTAAGTCAGAACTTGAAAATCAAGATTTTGTTAACCCAGAGACCAAGAAAAGAGATTAGGAAGATGGGGGAGGACAGCTCGGCTTCTGTAAGTTTAAGTGTATATCTTTTATCACCTCACGTGGGCTTTAGGTGGGTCATCCAACGTTCATCTTCAATACTGCGTCTTCAACCTCACAAATTTTCTAAGATCCAATTGTAGCACTCAACCGCGAGGAGCCTGAGAAGATGTTGTTCCGGTGAAAATACAGTCACTTGCAATGGAAGCCGTCGAAACGTAGTCTCTTACCAGATGTTGAACCGCAGTCTGTTGCTATGGAAGCCCAAATAATCCCTCTTGCAATGGAGGCCTTCGAAGCGTAGTCTCTTGCCAAATGTTGAAGCACAGTCTGTTGCTATGGAAGCCCAAATAATCCCTTTCAAGGCTTGTCACTGCTGATTTTACCGTTTGAGTATACTGATAAAATGAATCGAATCTTAATTCGCAATCTATTAATAAAGTTGGATGTTGATAAAAAGAAAATTATGGGAAAAAAAAAAAGTGCTCTTGGTTACTTGACGATGCAAAGCTTCCAAATCTATAATTAAGATTTTTCTTCAGATCTCCTCCTCTCCCTATCTATATATTTTTATAATAATTATGTTGTGTTTGATCTGTATAAGGATAGAATTATGAAACCTAGAATTCTATTAAAACTGTAATGTTTATTCTTAGTTATATATTAATATAATTATATATTTGTTTCACACATCTATGCTTGTTTGAACACGTATATGAATGCTAGGCTTTGTTTTTGGTTAGTGATTCATGGGTATAAGACCGTCTCTTGCAGTGGAAGCCAAAACAATCTCTCTCGTCGCCGTCGAGTGCTCCGATTCAGCCTTAAGAATATGATATGCGCAGTAGGAAGTTGAAGACAGTGAAGGACCCACCCAAAACCAACAGGGATAATTCCATAAAAATGAAATTTTGGAGGTCAAAGGATAAAAGAATGGAGTCAAATTAAGTTTTTCAAATTAATAAAATTTAATGTAAGTGGATATAAAAAATTACTATATATTATGTTTTTATTCCCAAAATAACCTTCTATTATTTTTATGAAATTATACTACTAACCCTATCAAATCTAGAGTGAGAAAATAAACATATTTATGTCAATCCTCTCAAACTCTCCTTCTCCAGTAGCTTCTCTTTCCTCAAACTCCCGAATCACACCATCAAAATCACTGTAAAAAGAATAAAGTTAAAATTCACTTTCTGTTCATTTTCTTTATAAATCATCAGTTCTCAATATAATTTTCTTTCTAACTTTGATTTTTTCCTATATTTTACTTATTTATTTTTAATTTCCTTTCTAAGTTGTCGATGTAATTTCCTTTCTAACTTTGATTTGTCCCTCTTAATTGATATTTTATTTATTTATTTTAATGTAATTTTTTTTATTAAAATAATGAAGTTTCATTAAAATAAATTTACTAAACAAATAAAATTGCCATTTAAACCGACACTAATAAATATTACAGTCTTTGATTCTCTCTATCTCACTACCACTGCCAAATTCAAGATCTTCATAGTACATAGATATATAAAAATAAATAAGTAAAATAGAAAGGGAAATCAAAGTTAGAAAGGAAATTACATTGAGGGGAAATCAAAGTTAGAAAGGAAATTACATTGAGAACAAATGTTTTATAAAGAAAATGAACAGAAAAGTGAATTTTATCTTCATTTTTCTTACAGTGATTTTGACAGTGTGTTTTGGGAGTTTGAGGAAAGAGGAGTTGCCAGAACGTTTGAAAGGATCGGCGTTTCTCTTCCCTCTCTAGATATGAGAGGGATAGTAGCATAATTTCATAACAATAATTTGGAAATAAAAAAGATGATGTATAGTAATTTTTCATATCCACCTCAGACTTTTATAAAATTTCATTAATTTGGATTTTAACTTCATTCTTTTGTTCTTTGATCCCCAAAACTCTATTTTTATGGAATTATCCCAAACTAAGATACTAATTTCCTTGTCTTGAAAAAATTATTTAATAAATAAATTTTTTTTGGGGCCTTTCTAAAATTGAGATAAGTAGATAAATTTTTGGACTCACTTTTAAACATCTCTATTCAAAAGAAATAAAAAATTTAGAAAGATTATCCGTCCCAATTTAAGTGTCACTTATGAAAAATAGTAATTTTTAAGGAGACACATGGGGTATTCCTTGTCTCCCTAAAAATTTATTAACTTGCCCTTTTAAGTTTTGAATATTCAATATTAAAATTTTAAACTTAAAAGAACGGAAGATGTAAAATATATTGTTTGAAAAAGAAAAGTGGACACTTATTTTGAGACAAACAAAACAGGAAAGTATGATACTTATTTTGAGACGGAGGGAGTAATATATATTTATTTTCGGATCTTTTTATTAATTAGGTTTAGGCGATCTAATTCGTGATATGTCAATAATCATTTCATAATATACACGTGTGTATGTGGGTCACAGTAGGCAATCACACTATATGCAATTAACATAAATATTTATGTGTAGCCCAGATCACATTTCAAGCAATTATTAATTGCAAGCAAAACTTTAGTTTCCACACAATGGCGTACATAAGGATAACAATTTTTGTACAAAAATAAAAGCTTGTGTCTATTTGTCCCAACGATGATAATTCTATAAGAACAACATACACACGCATATGGAGAGTAAGTGGAATACATATTTGTGTAACGGTTGGGCTTTTTAAGATTAAATAGAGATAGAACAAGAGTGGTACAAAAATAATAAAAGTGATGTGCAAAAAACTAAATAGAGATATGGGAAAATGAAGGATTTTAACTCTTAAAATAAATAAAAGTGTATATACAAATAAAAAAATTAATGAATAAAAAATTATAAAAATAAATAAAAGGCCTTATACTTGTATAATAAAAATATATGAAGATATAGGTACATAATAACTTATTGCACAATTATATATATATATATTCTAATTAATTCCAGAATTGAGAGTCCACTACATATTAAACAACAACCAATAAATCAAAGGACACTAACTTAAATGTCATAATCTTTCCCATTCAAATAAAAGGTTGAATATTTAACTCTCATAACAAACTTCAACCATGCGACATGATAAGATAAATAAATAAATAAATAAAAAAGAAACCCAACAACAACAACACTAGGAATCTAACCATATGACGTAACCAAAAACCTAACCGTGAAGCAACTACCATTCCTTGTTTTAACCGAAAAAAAAAAAAAAAAAAACCTACCATTCCTTGTACAGATTAAAGAACAGTCACGTGTCGATATATCATTGGTTTCTACCTCACTTCTTTTTTAAGCAACCTCTCCGATTCCAACGAGACGACTGGTACATAGAAAAGAAGATATAGCCGTATATATATGTATATATATCTGATGACTCTCACACGAGATACATACGGGTTTCAAATTTCTAGCTGAAACATGGATATCCGTTTCTCTCTCCTCTTCGTTTTCTCTCTCCTCTTAGCGACGACTTTCGTCTCCGCCGATGACGATGACCTCGTGATCCGTCAGGTCGTCGACGACGACCACTTGTTGAACGCCGACCATCACTTCTCCCTCTTCAAGACCAGGTTCGGAAAATCGTACGCCACGCAGCAGGAGCACGATTATAGGCTCACGGTGTTCAAGGCTAACCTCCGCCGCGCGCGGCGTCACCAGGAGCTCGATCCGTCGGCCGAACATGGCGTGACTCAGTTCTCCGATTTGACTCCGGGTGAGTTCCGCCGGAACCACCTAGGGTTGAAGCGTCTCAGGCTTCCCGCCGATGCCAACAAGGCTCCGATCCTTCCTACCAATGACCTCCCGACAGATTTCGATTGGAGGGACCATGGGGCCGTCACATCTGTAAAGAATCAGGTATGAAATACACACAAACCAACAAAAATTCATTTAAGTGGAAGTATTTGTTGTTTATTGGGTAATTAGGGCTTTTTGGGTATTGAAATTTGAATTTTGAATTTTTTTTATTTTTTTATTTTTTTTTATTTTGTTATTGTTGACTAATTGGTAATTAGGGCTCTTGTGGGTCGTGCTGGTCGTTTAGTACTACTGGGGCATTGGAAGGTGCGAATTATCTTGCTACAGGAAAGCTTGAGAGCCTTAGCGAGCAGCAGCTTGTGGAATGTGATCACGAGGTATAATTATGATTGACTATAAGAAAAAGTAGATTCTTTTTGTTCATTGATTATGGTGTTCAAGAAAGAATGATTGTGCGTTTGAGATTCTTTTTTAAAGATCTCCCTGATACTTAATATTAAGGTGTAATAATTTGATTTCACAATCTTAGCTTTGAAATAATCGGTTGACCTATTAGGCCTTTTAGCAACAAGTTTTAACCAAATGGTAGTATTAAGGCCCATGTAGTTTTGTGAAATGAAAACTATTCTCCCACCAAAGCCTCGTGTTTGCTTAATGGATAGTATAAATGCTGAATTAGTTTTAGTGGCAATGTAACGAGAAGCTTTGAATGGTTGGTGAGACAAAGCCTGAAAAGGAATAGAATAGTTGAGGGGGCTTTGAATAGCTGATGCTTATAGTTTGCATTTGGAGTTGATGTTTGCTGTTAATTTTTTTTTTATATAATAAATGATAAGGTTACTTAATTGCCTAAGTTCCTTCACAGTTGAATGTTATCATTTTTAGTTGAATTTATTTGTGTTCATATCCTTAAAGGGTTGAAATTACTTGTGCCATACCGTCTGAAGGCCAAGAGGCTACTAATGCCTTTCAATTAGGATTATATTAGCTATATATAGTTTTTGTAATTATGGGATTAGATTAGTTGAATTACCTTTTACATAGTTACTGTAATTATTCCTCCTTGATTGTAGCCACTTTGTTTCGAAAATTGGTTATATTGCCTGCCCGTGGAAATCCATAGTTTGGAGTTTGGATTGAGCGACATGGCTTCAGTATTAGCTACCACATCTGACCTCTTTTCTGAAACTTTGAGGTGACTAGGCCTAATTTCGTTTTACATGAATCTCATTTTACATTTCACTACCAAAATATAGAATTGTTTCACCACTATGTCCATCTAATGTTTAGGTGTGTACGGTTAACATGTATATATGCCTCTATATATGCAAATATTTTGATGACAAATTAATGCTTAGCAATGCTTTAAATATATTATGACATCTGGAGGGAAAGATGTCGTTCCTTGAAGAATATTCTTTCTTCATTCTTATAAATTTAAGCTTGTATCCCTGCAGTGTGATCCAGATGAACCAGGTTCATGTGACGCTGGGTGTAATGGTGGGCTGATGAATAGTGCCTTTGAGTACACTCTCAAAGCTGGTGGGCTAATGCGAGAAGACGATTACCCTTACACCGGTACTGATCATGGAACCTGCAATTTTGACAAGACCAAGATTGCAGCGTCAGTGGCTAACTTCAGTGTTGTCTCCCTCGATGAAGATCAAATTGCTGCAAATCTTGTGAAGAATGGTCCTCTCGCAGGTACATAACTCTCTTTTATTTTTTTGTTTCCTTTAATTTTCCACCTCAAGGTATTTCTTGCCCAATAACATAACAAATGTGTTCATTGCTGGAGTACCACTCAAACTAGCTGCCCTGCAACTCAACTAACAACCATGCCTTGTCGTAACTACTTTTAATCAGATAACAGGTCCATCAATTCCTGTCAACAAATTTTGTTGCCAAGATTGTAGGTTCTGCTATATGTTCTTCTTTGAAGGTTCACTTGGAAGCAAAGTTGGCCCCCATACCCATTTAGATTTAGCTGTCAAACATTAAAAATGTATCCAAAGCATTACTTATCACAAAAAAAGAAAAAATTGTATCCAGTGCATTTTCCAGTCTTTTTTTTTTTTTTAGTTCGAAGTGACGTCATTACAGGGTTAGTCGGACAGCATTGTTAAATGATCATTTATCTTTGGATGCAGTGGCCATTTAGGAAATTATGTCTGGTGCATTTCAAAGTGACATCCATATATTACAGGGTTAGTCGGACAGCATTGTTAAATGATCATTTTTTTTTTTTTTGGATGCAGTGGCCATCAACGCAGTTTATATGCAGACATATGTTGGGGGCGTTTCATGCCCATACATCTGCTCGAGGAACTTGAATCACGGGGTGTTGTTGGTA
Source organism: Cornus florida (assembly GCF_030987335.1). Taxonomy (NCBI): domain Eukaryota; kingdom Viridiplantae; phylum Streptophyta; class Magnoliopsida; order Cornales; family Cornaceae; genus Cornus; species Cornus florida. Next base: position 17,155,340 of record NW_026775572.1, on the reverse strand, counting down.
GGGTATGGTTCAGGTGCCTACGCTCCAATCCGAATGAAGGACAAGCCGTTTTGGATTATAAAGAACTCATGGGGAGAAAATTGGGGAGAAAAGGGATACTACAAAATTTGTCAAGGTCGCAATATTTGCGGAGTGGATTCCATGGTGTCAACTGTTGCGGCTATTCATACCACATCTCAGTAGGATATGTAACCAGAGTTACATTTATTCACTACAGTTAGTGTCTGTACATAAGGGAGTGTAATTGCACGGTGCAACACCATTCTCAAACACTGAAATGACACCGTCTGTAACAAGTTCTACCATCTATCATGAAATGTTTAAAGTGGAAAACTGTGATATTATGTGTTTTTTAAAGGTAAAAGTGTGATATTATATGTTTTTCTAATTCATTCAAGAACCCCTTTGAAAGCAGTTTTCAAGATTGAAAACTGTCAAATTTTATTCAAACCTACTTAAGTCAGATTCATAATTAAGAATTTAATGTAACCGGCTTAACTCAGTTTCATAAACAGCTTTTAAGCATTTTAGAACTATTGTTTTCCAATTCCCTAAGAAATAGTTTTTCAGCGTCAGAATACTGAACTAGAAGAGCCCTCAACAGGGCCATGACAACAATTTTGCTTTCAGAACACTTGTTAATAACAATAGAAGAAAGGCAGCATCCACCCACAATGATTATGATCTAGATTTATAAGTTTTATCAAGTATTACAAAAAGAAAATTAGGTGTCATTTTGCTTAGAACTGCAAATGAAGCAAGCTTTGTATTCAGTCAAATTGGAGCCTGTTCAAGTAAGTTTCAATGTTTCAATTCACCTCAATTGTTGGTACACTAATTTAGGTCATGCATTCTAAATTCTTTGCCCTAGAAACATGCTTCGGTGCAATTCCAACAACTTTGCAGAAAATATCTAATACAAGTCACAGAAAAAAAAAAAAAAAAAAATTATCATCACAGATGAATGTATATTCAGACATTCAACAAGAAACAGCAAAAGACAAGCAGCTTTCATATAATTCTGAAGCCAAGACAATATTTCTCTTCCATACACAATGATCAGCCCCATGGCCGTACTTAATCTATTTGCTGTTCCAGCGAACAATTTAGCATAAACAGTTCGGCAAATATATAGATAATGTCAGCCTGCCCCCATTTTCAGTTTGTTCTCTCATATTCTTTTTACACTGTCACCATGAACAGCAACAAACCCCTCGCTTGCAAGAGTAGCAAGTGCATTTCTCAGCTGGTATAACATGGTGAGCGTATCAGTACAATCATTCAAATTAACATACACATTGAGGAGAATGAGGAAGAAAACTTACATCATTAAGGTGGATTTCAGAACCCAAACTTTGCTTCTTCAACTCTTCCAGTAACTGCAACATAATTTCAGCACAAATGAGATTTTGGGTTGTGATGTAGATTAAACAAATAGAGCTCCAATTTCAATCAAATTAATGTACCTCCACTAAGCGACAGGAGGATCCCCCAAGTTGCATCTTCTCCATAATTGTGTTCCGAGTTTCTGTAACCAGATTTTCCCTTCTCATCCTTTCACTTGCAGAGACCCCAGTTGTGATGAGATCCATATCAATGGTTCCTGGTCAAGAAAACCTTGTCTGTAAGGCTATTCGTTTAAAGCATACAAAGAACATGTTGAGAGCTCCTAGCTATGATACTTTCTCTTTTTTGGCCTCATCCTCTAGAGGGTCTGTCATTTAGAAAAATTGGGTTTCTTTTCATAAGGAAATTTGTGTGGAGGTTCATGTCCCTTCTTGCTTTGTACTCTAGTGATACTATTTTTAGGGTAACACATCTATGAATCCTTCCAACCCTTTAATTAAATCAAAAAATAAAATGAAATGAATAAGGCATGTTTTAGCACTTCTATTGCCCAATCCACTCCACAGTGTCACATCTGCTTATGAAATGATGAAGGTACAAATACCATAGTAGCTATAAACAATAACTCCTACAGTGTCACATCTGCTTAAATTCATGCTGGACAAAACTAAAATAACTTCCACCATTTTAAAAAAAGGTTATTCCAGATTACAGAGAACATATAATTGCATAAAAGAAAGTTCCTGTCACAACATTGCAACGATAAAAAATAAGTTTGGTTCATGATATTACCAGCTCAAACAAAATATTATACCAAATGACCACTAGAGAAAGGAAGACTTGCTCAATCCTATGAAAAAACAGCTTAGGTTTATAGGTTCTAAATTAGGTGCTAAAACACTAAGGAATGGGAGCTAGAATAGAGGAGTTAAACATTACCAGTTGAGTGATCTGTTGCAGATTGTTGCATTGCAACTTCCAGAAGCCGAAAAGCCTCCATTACATCTTTCTTCTCAACCTGCATGCATCAGGAAAATGATCTAAAAAGTTAACCCATTATAAACCATGATATATACTACAAGGACACAAGGCAAGTTATACTAACCCATTCTGAGAAGCGAATCCGAGCCAGGGCTTCACTAAGGCGTATTAAACTTTCAATTTGCCTAGGTGTAGCTGTTATCACCTGTTGATTAACCAAAGCAAATGAGAAGTACATCCGTGCAGTATTCGAGAATTAATCAAGAAAATATCATGAAAAAGTTAGGAGCCATGGTAATAACCAAAATGTAACAAAGATTTCATAGATGATCCAAGAAAAGTCAAGGATGACTACCAACGGGCCAGTGGTCTAACGGTATCAGCCTCCTACTTTCCAAAGGAAGGTCAGAGGTTCAAGTCTCACAAGAGACAAGTGTGTGAGTACCAACTAGGAAAAAAAAAAAAAAAAAAGTCAAGGATGACTTTAATTAGGGAAAGAATAACATTGTATGTACAGTTACAAAAGAAGTGGAACGTAATTCATCGTTTGAATGTATATGAATAAGTATGTTACGATGTAGGAAACATCAAACAAGAAATAAAATAGGATTTCATACTTTCTTGCTACTGCCTGGGAAGTTTCCTCTTCTTCTCATTTCGACATAGCCTCGAGTCAACTCTTCAGCTGCTTCATCAGATAATTGTGGATGAATATGCTTTCGAGCATAGCTCACATATGCAGTTAATGTCGGAAGGTCGAGGACATCCTGCTGTATACTCTGCAGGTAGAGAAGCATGCAATTTAGTGAATTAACAAGGGAGATCGCAATATTAGTAATTTATAAGAGAGTAACAAAATTTTCAGACCTCAGGATCCTCAAAGTGTAATGCAACAATATGCTTTGCTAGGCGCCTGTCTGTCTGCTCATCAGCCTTATCAAGAATTAAGTAAATCAAATCAAACCTGGAAAAGCATTAATTAGTAACAGAGTAGTTGTAATTGAAGTCCAATGTGCTGTTATTTTCAGCCATAAATTGGGGTCATTGGACTTCTAAATCTCCAACTAAAATAATGTTATAAACTAAAAGAAGGGAAAAAGATGTAATTTAAGGTAATAGTATCATATAGATTGTAACCATGCTAATGTAACTTGACGCATGGTACATGTATTGTATCTTCATACCTGGACAACAAGGTGGGAGGAAGGTGTATATTGTCAATCACAGACAAGCGTGGGTTATAACGTGAACCACTTGGGTTGGCACAAGCCAGTACTGATGTTCTAGCATTAAGGGAAGCAATAATTCCCGCCTTTGCAATTGAAACAGTTTGTTGCTCCATCACCTGAAAAAGGTTGAAGGCAGTGTTACACAAGCAGTTCAGATGATCAATGGAGTGTCAGGTTAAGGTAGTGATCTAATTAAAATGAAAACCAATGCAAATGCTCACCTAATATGTAAACTGTGGGTTAGTCAATACAATGATATTTCTTGTTTATTGTAGAATACAAAAAAATAACTTAACTCGTGAGGTTTTCAGTGAGGAAAATAGGAAATAGCACTAACCTCATGTAACATGCTCCTTGCATTGTCAGACATTTTGTCAAATTCATCAATACAGCAAATACCTCTGTCACTTAAAACCAGGGCGCCACTCTCCAGAACCTAAAGAGTATTATAATTAATGAGATTAACAAGGAAAAAGAAAATTTTGAACATAATGCAACTAAGAATCCTACAGTTTCCCCTGTCTCGGGATCTTTGGCAACATATGCAGTCAATCCAACAGCAGAGCTCCCCCTTCCACTGGTGTAAATGCCACGAGGAGACAGCTTGTGTATGTATTGGAGCAGCTGGGATTTGCTGGTTCCGGGATCACCAACGAGAAGAATGTTGATGTCACCACGGAAGCTAGCCCCGGATAGCAACTTCAATGCATTCCCACCAAAAAGCTACATTGGGGCCATTTAACTAACATTAGGTTAATAAGCACACTAAATAGTGAAAGACTGACAAAGTTATATTCAAACTTTGAACAAAATTAATCAGGGCATTGATGAATCAAGAAATCTGTAGTACCTGGCAAAGAAGTCCTCTCTTTACATCATCCAGCTCCCATATGTTTGGTGCCAAAGACCTGGTTAGCCTGTCATATATATCTGGCTGTTTTGATAGCTCTTTCAGTTGCTCCACCTGCATGCCAAATAAAAGTGAGGAAATTAATAAATACAAAGAAATTTTTAGCAAATAAGAAAGCAAAAAAAAACATTCAGTACCTTGTCTTCATAGTCAGCAGAGGTATCTGCTTCATCTCTATTTGAGCTATTCTCAATTTCCATTGGATCCTCTGCCCGCATTCTAGACTTGTCTGTCTTCTTTAAATGAAGACAGTCTATGTAAGTCTGCAAAAAGGAAACGTTACTAAATTCAGAGCATTAATTATTTAATAAGTTTGAATAAAACGGAAAAAATAGAAAAGGCATGCCTTAAATAAAGATTTCACAGTTCTCTGTGTTGGCCCAATTCTGACACTCATGGCCCTATAAATCCCAGTGACCTATGAAAAGGTAAACATGTTACTCCGATCGGGGGAAATAAATAAATTACCATTTTTCTTCTAGGGGCTACAGAAAGCGGTAATGCATAATGTATAACCTCACCTCAACTCTGTCACCTGGCTTCCCAGCGTCCACCAGTTTGTCATGCATCAACAAGCTCACTGTGTGTGGTGTGCCTCCATCAGGGATCTCATCTGGTGTCTCCTGGAGTCTCACGATCTGTTTATCAGCAAACCTGGTTTTGAAGAAGGATCTGTTAGTCAAATATATACTTGTCCAGGCTAGATTTTAAACATGCCATTTCCTGTGGATGGGTCCTTTGGGAAAAGATTTAATCAACTAGACTTCATATTGCAACTTGAAAATTTTGACTGATTTCATGAATCGAATTGGCTTAAATAATTGAAATGTCAAGTATATTGATGTGATTTTTGCGGATAATCCTTTTATCATAAAGCACTTTCATATTTAATTTTGTTATTCTTAGCTTAACTTCAAAACTTTGGGTACTATATAAGACTATAACTATTACTACAATCTGGTCTGAAATGCCTCCTTCATTATCAACCTGAACTGAAACATCAAACAAACAATATCAAGGCGTCAGGCTCTTAGAGGTGGAATAAACTACTGCCACTAATGAGCAAACTCACTCCTGAAACTACATAGAGGTTCATGGGCGTTTAAAACCCAAAATTATAAAACCATATAGAGGTTTTCTTGAGTTTTAAGACCCAAAATAATGAAAAAGTAACATGGTTTCATAAATATGAGTCTGTTGACTTTTTCATTCCAGAAGAAGCATTAACAGAGTTCATAGGAACTATCTATGCTATTAAAGGTTTAATTTATGGACCCGTAGTAAAAGTTCTCAGAAGCATATACTTATAACCAAATGTACATGAGGATTCTAACATGATCAAGCACTTTGAAGGTAGTCTTCACAATGATAGTTTCTTTAATTTAGTTCTCCTTAGTAGTCATTTTGAGTTCAAACTCTGTTTCGCGAAGTGAAGTTGAGGCATGCAAAAGAATCATTCTTTAATCTGGAATATGTCAAAAAAATTGAGTAACAATGATGCCAAAGCTTCTAGAGAGAGGTTCAGAGGGGAAAGCAACAAATTGGCAAAGCTTCTAGAGATCCTACATTACTAATGGGAACACAAGGGCGGCTTACTAAGTACAAGATCTAAAACAACTTTCTATATCATGGTATTTCAATAAGCAACCAATAAACAAAATTAAAACAGATACTAGTAATATATTACCTGCATCGATTGTGAACCAGTGTCATGGAGTTCTTGGCAAGACATTCTTGCTTCCCACACACTGTTGGTTCATTGATTCGTCCTGGTAACATGTAATTGTTAACAAACAACAGGCAAGTTGTACAAAAGCAACATTTACGAAGACATACAACTATGCAAACAGGGTATCGCCTACAATTACCTCGATCAACAACAATGGGGTCAGAGTAGTAGCCGCATATAAGGCATCTAAAAGTTGCTTCCCTGATTTCAGGTATAATTGAACTAGAGCGGATAATCATTCCTTTCAAAGATACCATCTTCTCAATGTCTAATCAAAGCATACAAACCAGTTATCATAAGATAGTATCCTAGTAGTGAAAAAAAGAAAAACTAAATAACAGAATGAAATCGATAGGAAATGTTGTGAAAAAGACTAACCAGATGGATTGAGATTTCTCATCGATGTGGAGGTCTTGAGATTAAAAATTCGAGCTTGTATGTGCTTTTCAAACAATGGATTGATTCGACTAACCATATCCATCAACACAATGTCGAAAATCGCAAGAACTTCAAGTGGGTACCTGACCATCTTCGCATACAAGTCAGTATCATAATCGTACACATTGTGTGCATCTACATCAAGCGACTCTCCCTCAACTTCAATCACATGATGAATAGCCCTCATATATTTTCCCTCTGTGTGCAATGGGTGTTCGCGAAAATGCCTCAAAAACCGGAGAATCGCAGCATTGACATCCTGAACGCTGATATTGGTGCCCCAAACGAACATAGGCGGGGCTTCGTCAGCCTCGTCACCATCGCCTCCTTCAGAAGACGGCGGGGCCTCGTCGGTGGACGAAGGGGTGGCAGCCACGGGGGTGGAAACGGAGGCCCTTCTTCCGCGTCCCCTTCGACGCGAGCTGGAGGGAGTTGGGGTTCCATCAGGGGCTGCAAATCGGGACTGTTGAGGCGGCGGTGGGGTTGCGTATGAGGCGGAGGATCGACGGCCTCGTTTTCGAGGATCGCCGGGGGACGAGAAGGTATTGCCGATCGGACTAGACAACGAGTCATCCGGAGATGAAGGTCCTGTGATGATCCAATTAGTAGCAGCAGTTAAGGTAAAATGAATACAATACGAGTATATACATCTATATATATATATAGTTATACACAACAAATTGCATAGAGAGAGAGACTTACCACCGTTTATATTTGCTGGAGAAGAATCGGATGCCATGGTTAGAGAGAGAAGAGTGAGAAAATTTGGGGGCGCAGGGTTTGCAGTTAGATATGAAATCTGAGTGTCGCTGGGTTGATTTGGCGGGAAATGGTTGTGCTTTCCCGCCAGAATCGCCCTTTATGGACATTGATGGGTTAATTTGGTTGGGCTTCAGTGAGTGGTCAAGAAGGAAGGCCCGGAAAGCTGATACAGGCCATTTAATCAAAGAGACTAAATCGAGCCCAATTAATCAAACTTCAACCTAGGCCCGGCCTATGGTAATGATCTGTTTTCAAAAGAGAAAAACTATACAGTTAATCGAACTTTAAACCGATGAGAGGTGATGTAATAACTCCGGTTATTTTTATATGACCAAGGTCCTTCTGCCTTAGTCATGTATTTTCTATTTTTCAAACTTTCAAAATGGACGATGAGGATTCGAATTTTCAAATGATCAAAGTAGATATGTGAGTGAGGTGTTGTGAGCTTCTTGCCAATGACAAAAAAAAAACGAAAAAAAAAAACAATAATAATAATTTATATGAGTAGAATTGACATCAACCCTATTACTTACATCATAATGTCGGCAACGACTCACATACATAACACCATCTATATTTTAATTTAATATTAAGTATTAATTTAATATAAGGTAGGAATTAGGGAGGCGATTTTCACTCTCATTTTCTAGATTTGCACTCTCATTTAAAATATAATGACCCTTTTAACACTAACTTCACAAATGAATGATTAATATTTTCTTTTTAAAAATTACAAAACTACCTTCTATAGATATGGTTGGTCTTCCCACTCTCCAATTTTTAATATTTTCGATCTCTTTTAAAGGGAATCAAAAAAAAAAAAAAAAATACGCGAAGAAAAAAAAATTGGACCCAAAAAAGTTATAATTAAATTATCTATTCTGATAGGACATACAAAAAGAAAAAAGAAAAAGAAAATTTCTCTGTTAAATGACTTATTTCTTTTGACAGGACTCAAAAAAAAAAAAAAAATAGGGTTAACCAACCCTATTGAATGAATAAATTATTTCTTTTGATTGGATAAAATATATATATATATATACTAAAAAGAAAGAAGGGACCCAAAGAGTTATCACTAAATAAATAAAAAGTTATATTTGTTGAATAAATTATCTTTGACAAGACAAAAAATATATATATACCAAAGAAAGGAAAGAACATATAAAATACAAAATACAAAATAAAAATAGATAATAAAAAGTTGAAGTTTACAATGTAAAGAGTAGATAAATATAGTATTATTAAATAAGAAATGATGCATTAATAGAGTTTAAGATTTTTTTATTATTTTCTTTAAAATAAAATTATAAGTGCAAGTGTAGAAGCTGAAGGGAGAAAAAAAATTGTAAGTGTAGAAAAGGATCCCTTTACTAAATGCTAGGCAACTAGGAACCAAAAATATTATTCCTTATTTGCACTTTGTGGAAATAATTCTAGGGCTAATGTTATGTTTAGGTACCAAATCGGTTGAATTTGAAATAGAAATAAAAAATTTCCAATTTTAAAGCACGGACTTAGTACTCCTGACCACAATATAAGTTGTGTTTGTATTTATTTAAGTTAAAATGTGTGACAATACAAATTATTTTGTGTAAATAATACAGTCGATGAAACTCAGAACCCACAACAATTTCAAATCCAAAGTGCGACAAAATTTTTGTATAAAGTTCAATTTTTTTTTTTAATGATTTGATTCAGTTTAATTTTGGATACTCAGTATAATATTTTTGGTGGTTTGCTTGACTGTAACATTTTTTGAGATATTTTCAACCACCAACTACTAATATTGTTTTTGACCTTCAAAATAATAATAATAATATTGTTTTTGAGTTCAACCTCACCCTCCACAAGCTCCACCCAAAGAGAGAGGACCATGTCAAGGTCCCCCATTAATTTAAGTGGTGGTATCCTTGAAATGAAATCCTCCCAATGATGGCATATTTTACACAACCCAATTCCATTACAACTGTACATTAATATCATCCAAGCAATCATATATATCGTTGAAACTGAAAAAAGGTTGAAGTAGACGGGCATGCCACTAAAGCTTGGCTAGTTTGCTTCAAAAAGATCCCCCAATAATTGGCTAGGGCTGTGTTCAAATTGCATGCCATAACATATCTTCTCCGAGAAAGTATATATTTACATGTGGTATCCCGTCTAATGCATAATGTCATGGAAATACTTAATTTTTTTTTTTTTTTTTTTTTTCATATTACGAGAAATTAGTAGTTTTTAAGAAAATACTCTACCCCCAACATCGGAGCCTCACCGGGTCCTTGGCCAGATAGGCCCCATGGCTGGTCCAAGCTATTGAGAGCGACTGTTCTACAATATTTTTGTTCTACTTCTTGTTTGAGTTCCAAAAAAGAACATTTGCTTTACGCGATGATCCAAAGTCTTTCATATGAATGAGACATATTTGAACCCTTTTTTGTTTTTTGTTTTATTTTTGGTTTTTTGCCGATGAAACAAACTATAAATGCAAACAAGAAAATTACTACCCACATCTTTTTCCTTCAGAAAACTCCAGAAAAAACACCAATATATTTATATGGACCATTTTTGGGATATGGTTTTATATTACAAGAGATGGCAGACGAATTCAAGAGATCATTGTTAGTAAAAAATCAGAATGTCTAGTACAAAATCTCATGTTTGAGTTTGAATAGAGTCTTTTTATTCAAAAAATATCAAGATGATAGGTGTTTGTACTCGATGCATGTGAAGTGACACTCAATTATAAGCATGCTAGCTAAAAATAAATAAATAAAATTATAAGCAAACACCACATTATTATTTGTACAATTCTAGCGTGTATACATGAAAATTACACTTCCTTTTCCCATGTTCTGAAAATCATGGATGTGATTTTTGTGCAAGAAATTAGTTCTAAGATCACCTTTCCTGCTCTTCTGGCATCGTTAGCTGTTGATTTTAGTAATTAACTAGATCAATTTGGAGAGATGTTGGTTCATTTAGAGTATCACATGTGTGTGTGTGTGTGTGTGTGTGATTTTAGAAACTAGGAGATAGTGTGATTCTAGAAACTAGGAGATAAGATCACAAATGTTCTTTTCACAATCATGATTACCTTAATTACATATAAATTCAATGCAAAGCTGCGTTACAATCAACATTTAAATGTATCTATATATCTCAAACTGACATGAAATTATGGTATATAAATTGCCAATGTCAATAAGTGGCATCTGCAAGTAACCCTTCTACAACTAATAGAATGTTTATATTCATTTACTATAAAGGGAAAGCTCTTGGCAGATGTGCAAACTCTACCTCAAAGGATATCTTAATTTGAGACCCAAACTTACCAAGGCGATAAAGGAGTAGAATTAATGTGACCTGCACAATCTGATATTAGTAATGAATAAATGACATATTTGATACTTGTAATATATATATATATGATCATACAGCTGCGTTTACCACCTTCAATATCCTGGTAAACACCACCACAACAAATAACCTCCCTGAACCTGCTCATAAATAACATAGCTTCCGCTATTTTATAGTGGTTATAGAAGCTAACCATCCCACAGTAATGGCTTATAGATGTGTCCTTTGAACCAGCTTGAAGCTACCTAGACTTAACTGATGAATAATATGACTATATATATAGTATATCAGAATAGAAATTCTCTCTCGAAGGTGCAGTTTAAGCTAAATTTCTCTCTTGATGTTGTCAAGTCACCATTGATATATTGGAGCATCAAAAAGTAATGTTGAGTCCCAATAATTGATTTCATTGATCCTTAATTTAATCACTTCCATTTATCTGCTAAGTTCTATTTGAAATGACAGCCATCAGTCTAATGAGTTTATGATACCGAACATATATAATTCAGAATTTCTAAAAACAACTACAAACAAGCATGAGTTATGCTCTCTAAATCAGTGACCATAAAGTATAATTTTTTTGTTGTGACATGATCAAATTTGACTAAAATACCCTGGTTTCTTTCAAGAATTGATAATACATATTTGTTTTCTTTATCATTAAGATGATATAATATTTCATTTATTTATCCTTCCAACCTTAGTTGTCATTTATGTTTCCATAACTGTGCATATCGATCCGTATATATTATAATCTTCATAGAAGTATTAATAGTGATTCTTTAGCCCCCTACATAAAGCATTTTGTAAAGACAATCCCATCACTTATTACATCCTTATAACAAGTCCAATGATCAGCTTATAAAACTGTAAGATTAATCTTATAAATATCATTCCTTTTGGGAAAAGCATGCTCTTGATGCATGGTCCCCAAAGCTCTCCAATGCAAATAAATATGTGTGTCTGTGTGCGTTAAGGGTCGTAATCGTAATCATATTTTAATTCATAGAAACATCAGCATTATTTTGGTATAAAGTTAAGACTATTGCACCATCTTATGTGTCTTTTTCCCATAGAAAATGCTTGGATCCCCTCCATACAAAGTTTGTTAAATTCTCGTTCCATGTAAAGAAGGTTTTTAATGACTAAATGGGAAAGTTCTCTAGAAGCTTGGTTTGATGCTTGAGTGAGAATGCACTGTGAGTATTTCTTAGGTTGGTTTTGATTCTAATTGCATCTACAATGAATAGAACCACACTGCAAAATCACTTTTGTACTCGGTTTCTTTTTTCCCTTAAGTACAAAGTATATATTCCAAGCTAGGGCTGTGTCATTTAGAGGTATCAATCTTTTCCTTTTGGTTAGTGTGAATGTCTCTTTAGCATAATACGTTGGGCATGAGGACTTGTGGAATTTTTCTTCTTAAAGTCGCAATCATCTACAAATCACAAGATGCCCACCCATTCAAATCTTTTTGCCCCAAACTATAAAATATTCATCTCAAAGGGCTTAGCTTCTTCTTTATGGTAACACAATCATTCACTTTAATGTCTTAACTTTGATAAAATTTAAATGCTGCAATTAGAGAAAGTTAAAAAAAGCCACAAAGATAGTATTATAATGTCATGTGTAGTTCTTAATATCTTTAGCAGTTCCTATCTTGTTAAAGGTGGGTGCATGGAGGAAATCATGCTCTCATCTCAACTTAGAAAGAAAAAACTATGATGGTGTGACGTCCCACATCGCTTATGGGGAGAAGTTGCTAACACTTATAGGTGTAGATCGACATCTTCCAACTGGGTAGACGCGTTTTGAAAATCATGAACACGAAGGGTGTGCAAAGCAGACTATGCAAATTCAATTTTCTCAATGTCATACACACACCCCCACACACACTTGTACTCAAAAATACAAGCTCAAGTTGTGGCCTTATGGGGTGTGCTGGAAGGTCTCTTCTTTGTATTTTATTTCCTGGTCTCTAAATAGAGAGATTGGAGACACATATAAATCAAGTTCATAACGAAGAAGAAAAACTTGAAATCTTAGTCTTTGCATCCAAATACAAACAGATTGCAACCCATTTCAAGGCGGCAAAGAGGCAGAAAATAGGGAGAAAAGCAGCTTCGAAGTTCATAATCAACAACTAGCAACCAAAATTAAATTGAACACAAAAGAGAAAAGCAATAAAATAGTAAACAAGAAGACAAAATGTAAACCCCTAGACATTTTAAATTCACCGACAAGATTAAATAATTATTCATTGATATTAGAACAAAAAAGCTGATACTAGCCCCCCTTATTCAACTTTCTCTTCCTTTCTTGTTCAATTATATCAATTAACTACAACAACATTGATAATGCAGATTGAATCAAACATATATATACTTTTTAGAGAGAGAATCAAATTGAACTGATGTTCTCGAAGATTTTGGTTATGAGAAGTACCGCGTACCGGAGATAAAAGGACCAAGGGGATTAGGGAATGAAGAAGGAGAAGCTGTACAAGTTGTAGCTGCTGCAGTAGTAGTAGTGAAATTAGGTTGCTGCAAGCCACCGGAGGAGCTCTCACCGCCTGTGTATCGACTATCGGGGCCTTGATCATACAGAACTCCCTTAAAAACATGCCCTCCAATGTTCACAGCCGTCTGATACGCATACTGATCAACCGCATTGTCATCAGAGCTCACACGAATGCACCGAAACACCGCCGGAAAATTCACCTCCGCCGGGAAACTCCCCACTTGCAACCCTAAAAATGTTCAGAAATATATTACATATATTATCACAATTGAGCTGATTTTTTTTTTTTTTTCTTTCTTTGAACTAAATTAAATAAATTAATAAAACCAAAATTCAAATAGAAACATGGGTACTTTCGTTTCTATTGGAAGTAAATCAACAATAGTAAACATAAATAGAAAGATGGGTAGTAAAATCACCAGCTAACACAGTACCAAACAAAAAGCTGCAAGAGTTAGATGGTTACTACCATTTAAGTACACTACTGTAGACATCAAATCCACTAAACGCAAATGATATGGTTTTTGATATGTTAGTACAAAAAAAAAGGTGAGTTAGCTACTCTATCTATCTATCTATCTATCTATAATTCCATATATATATGTGTGTACATGTACTGTGACATCTAAAGATCTATGCAGAGGTGCAATGTATAGTACTATATATTAATTAGTAGTACCTGGTGCTGAGGAGGGATTGATCTCTCTGTATCTTTTAGGGTTTGGTGGTTGAACGAGTTGGTGTTGTTGAATACTATGATATCTTGGGCGCCTTTTCGAGACGGGGATCCAAGTGCTCTTGATGTGGGTTAGGCACTGAAACCCTCGGCTTCTACAGCAAGTCCTGCACCTCATGAACACACAGTCCTTCTTCGCTTGGTTTCCACACTCTTGACATCTCATCATTGATCCTCCTCCCCCTCCTCCTCCTAATTCTGATGATGATCTCATCATTTTCCAACCAAACCCTCTATACATAATTTCTTGATATCATGATTTGATTTCTTTCTGAGATGAGTTTTCGAATGAATGAGTATATATGTAGTGCTGGGGTTAGTTCTGGGTGGGTTTGCCGTCACTGCTAGTAGTGAGTTTTTTGGGGTTTGAGTATGACTGGTGTGTGTTTTTGCTAAAATTAGGAACGTTTGGTGGTTGCTTTCTTGATGATGATCTTGATTTTTCTTCTTCATCTCTGTGAATTACTGACTCACCACTATATGTTGGGGTTGGGGATTTCAAGCTTTTTCAGACACTACCTTTACATCACCAGGAATTAGTATAAACAAGTATTTTAAATGTGTACGGACATGTACTGTGCTCGATGATGGTGGTTGCCCTTAATTTCACCGTTTTACGCAACCCCACTCTCTCTCTCTCTCTCACGGTAAGTCACTAACTAAAATGGTACCTTAGAGCAGGTAAGAAGTACTAAACATGAGTTAATTGTAGTTAATTAACTACAATTAACTATTTCTTTTGTTTTTTTTTTTTTTTTTTTTTTTTCTATTACTTTTGATCTCCTTCCAAACTCTCAACTTTTCAAGACCAAAAAAATAAAATAAAAAAAAATCCATCGACTTTTTCTTTACGATAAAGACCATTATGTATTTAATACTTTAATCTCATTTAAAATTTGAGGCTTTTACTTAACTACATATACAATGTTCAAGATGCACTGCACTAGTCGTCGTAGCCGTCCATGCCGATGTGTGTATAACACGAACGGATGTAATGTGCCTGATTTACAGAACACACCGAATACCAACTCATCCCTAATGCTGCATTTGGTGTGCTTAAATGAAATGAAATGTAAGTGGAAATGGAATTAAATGGTCATTCTCATTTTATTGTTTGATTGTAAATATGAAATGTGTAAGAATTGAATGATAATAACTATTCTAGTGTTTAGTTTGACCAATTTAAAATTTAGAATGAAATAAATTTCAAATTAAATTCTCCAAAATATTCCTAACAAATAAATTAAATTAAAAAAATGAAATTTTTTTAAAAAATTAAAAAATAAATGATGGCAGTGGCAGGTGTGGTGATGATGGTGATGGAGGTCGAAAACGATAGTGGTGTTGGAAAGTGGCGGTGGTGGCAATGGTGGAAGACGGCGACGGCAGTGATGGTGGAAGGCGACAATGGTGTTGGTGGAAGGCAGTGGTAGTAGTGTGGTGGAGGTGGTGGAAGCAGATAGTGGGGAAGGTGGCGGTGGTGGAAGTTAATGAAGGTGACTGTGATGGTGGCAAAAGGCAATGGAGGTCGCAGTGGTGATGGTGGTGGAAGCCAATGGAGGTGGCGATGGCAATGGTAGAAGCCAATTGAGGTGACTATTATGGTGGTGGAAGGCAATGGAGGTCACGGTGGCGGTGGCGGTGGCGGTGACGGTGGCGATGGTGGAAGGTGGTGGTGGTGATGGAAGGAGGTGGAAGGCGATGACGATGGTGGTGGTGGAAAGCGGCAGTGGATGGCAGTGGCGGTGGTGGTGGAAGGCGGTAGTGGCGACAGTGGTAGTAGCGGTAGAAGGCAGTGGCAATGGTGAAATGCGGTGGTGAAAGGTGGTAGTGGTGATGAAAGGCGGTGCCGGTGGAAGGCGATAGCGGTGGTGGTGGTGGTGGTGAAAGGCAATGGCGGTGGTGGAAAGTGGTGGGTAATGGTGGCAGTGGTGGTGAAAGGCGGAGGTGGTTGTGGTAGTGGATTAACCAAATTGATTTTTTTTTTTTTTTTGTTACTTTTGATCTCCTTCCAAACTCTCAACTTTTCAAGACCAAAAAAAAAAATCCATCGACTTTTTCTTCATGGTAAAGACCATTATGTGTTTAATACTTTAATCTTCTTTAAAATTTGGGGCTTATACTTAACTAAATATACAACGTTCGGCACTAGACGTCGTAGCCGTCTATGCCAGTACATGTACAACACAGATGGCTGTGATGTGCCTGGTGCACAGAACACACCGAATACCAACTCATCCCTAATGCTGCGTTTGGTATGCATGAATGAAATGGAATGCAAGTGGGAATGAGAATGAAAATGGAATGGAATGGTCATTCTCATTCTATTGTTTAGTTGTAAATATGAAATGTGTAGGATTTGAATAATAATAATCATTCTAGTGTTTGGTTAGACCAATTTAAAATTTAGAATATAATAAATTTTAAATTAAATTTTCCAAAATATCCCTCTTAGTAACAAATAAATTAAATTAACAAAATGAAATTTTTTTAAAAAATTTAAAAATAAATGTTGGCAGTGGCGAGTGTGGTGATGGTGGTGGTGGAGGAGGAAAGCGGTAGTGGTGTTGGAAAGCAGCGATGGTGGCAATGGTGGAAGACGGCAGCGGTGGTGGCAGTAGTGTGGTGGAAGTGGTGGAAGGAGATAATGGTGAATGTGGCGGTGGTGGAAGCCAATGCAGGTGACTGTGGTGGTGGCAGAAGGCAATGGAGGTCGCGGTGATGGTGGCGGCGGTGGTGGTGGAAGCCAATGGAGGTGGAGGTAGTGGTAGCGGTGGTGGAAGCCAATAGAGGTGACTATGGTGGTGGTGGAAGGCAATAGAGGTCGCAGTGGCGGTGGTGGAAGCTAGTGGTGGTGATGGAAGGCAATAGCGATGGTGGTGGTGGAAGGCGGTGACGGTGGCAGTGGTGGTGGAAGGCGGTGGTGGCGACAGTGATAGTAGCGATGGAAGGCAGTGGCAGTGGTGAAAGGCAGCGGTGGAAAATAGTAGTGGTGATGAAAGGCGGTGGCGGTGGAAGGCGGTGGCGGTGATGAAAAGCGATGGAGGTAGTGGTGGTGGTGTCGGTGGTGAAAGGCGGAGGTGTTTGTGGTAGAAGGTCATTGTTGTTTTTGGACTTGGAACACAAGGATTTTTATGGAAGTTAATTTAAAAAAAAAAATTTACTTGGGAACGGAATGGCCATTTCATAGGTTTAGTTGTGGAATGGATATTCTAATCTTGCACACCAAACGCAACATAATAATTTATTCCTTATACATCTATTGACATTTCATGGTATAAAATATAATATATTATTACAGTATAATAATATTAATGACTTTTCAAACTCAAATTTTTTTTTTTTGGCTATCCACGAAGGTGCTTAAGAGAAGTCAAAAAAATAAAAAAAATAAAAAAATAAAAAGACCTGAATGACCTACTCGCATGAAATTTAATCAAACTTTAAAGGAGGTTAGTGTTATTCAAACTTCTCTTTAACCGAATACTCGTAACATTTGTAAGTTGCCTTTCACTGTGTATAAGAAAATATTATGTCATTTTACTAATGTAACTTAGTTTCTCAAAAATGAAATTATGTTGATTGAAGGAAAGAATCAATTGACATGATATGTTATTACCATCAAGAGAATGCAAGCAAGAGTGCTCATCTTAGATTAACATCATTAATTTTTGGTTGGAGTACAAACAGACAACTAAGATTCAGTCGTGAAATAAACAATTAGAATTTGTCAAAAAAAATTGAGTTAAATTGAGTTTATATAACCACTACTAAATTTCTTGACTTGGTCCAAACACAAATACATCTCACAAATAATCTATAATTATAAAATTTGTGATAAATAATGAAATAAGAGAAGGTGACTAAATTTATTTATAAAAAAAAAAGAAGAAGAAGATTATTATTCTTATTTATTACTTTTAAAATTTTGTAATTACCAATTATTTGTGATTAGTGATTACACCACATCAAATGTTAGTAGGAATGAGCTACTCAAATCGAAATAGGCAAATCTTATCTTTAATATTTTATACATTTATATATAAATTGTGGAATAATGCATGCCTTAGGCAACATAAGAAGGAACTTCCTTCTTATGATGAGATGGCTCAATAAAATATCAACAAGTGTTAAAGTTTTAAAAAGAAAAAAAATTATGACTACAAATAGTAGAAACTAATCCTTCCTCTTTCTGTCTCACGCAATTATATATATTACTTCTATATTTTGAATCTAAAACAAAGCATTATTCTGGAGAAAATATATATACACACACCACATAAATAGTGGGCCAGGTGGGGGAATGACCCTAGGTATACATTGGCTCGCATGATGATGTTCCCTCTCAAATACAGAATTACATATTATATATAATGTATGAACGATAAATTATACCAAATTAAATAACCTTGTCAATAGAAAAATCCAATAGATCTATTTTTATTGTTTTTATTTGGTGATAATCATCTTTAAACAATTAAATTTGGATGAGACGTCTGTAATTAGATACAAAAGAAAAGTAGATGAATATGGAATGTTTTGTAATTTAGAAGAGATTGGGATGAAAAAAGAAAAGAAAAGAAAAAGAAAAAGAAAGGGAGATGAACATAAAAAGTTTTAAAATGTAAGGAAATTTTTAATTTCAATATCAAAGAAAAAACCTAAAAAACAGAAATACTCACAATTGGTATCATGAAAATGAATTCATAATATATATCATTTTTCATGAATTTATAATAATTATTTATCTCAACTCCCATATTGACTGAAATATGCCATTACATGTGGTCATTATTTTTTTTTTTCTTTTAAAACTTAAATATATGTTGATATTTTATTGGGTTATCTAATCGTAAAAAAAAAAAATTCCTTCTAAGTCAAACACGGTTCTAAATTGTGATACAGACTAATGTTGACTTGTTGACCCCAATATGCATAAAGAGAGACTTGTATGGATTCACAGAGTGATAGACAGATTTGTTTGCTGTCAAGAGGTTGGAGGTGGAGTAGTACCCAACTGGAGGTGCAGTGCAGTGCAGTGCATCAACCATTGGGCAAATCAACTTTGCAAAGCCAGACTTGACAGCCTTTTGCTTAATATTCGTCCTAGGCCCTGAAAACCCGAGACTTTTATGACCCTTCCTTTAAGGGAATGACTGAGAACTTCTTCGCAATGCTAACATTTTTGGAATGACTTTTAAATTCTTTTTTTCAGTTTCATTTTTAATTTTACATATATGTACTTAAATTATTATTATTATTTTTTGAAAGGTAATTAATTTTAAAACAAGTTATATTGAATGAAGATTGGTGACAGTAATTACTTACAGCCAAATGGATGGACCCTCCCTCTCTTCAACCCCTTCCGTGAAAATTTTTCACAATTTTCTTCTCTTCTCAATTTTTATTTATTTCTTTATTTCTTTTACTCTAAATTCACTATATGTTTTTATGCATGGGAGAATGAAAATAAGTTAATTCCTTTGTAAACACACAATTGTATATAGTCCATTCTTGACTTTTGAATCGAAAACACTTCTATGCTAAGAAAGTATTCACACTTCTACAAAGAAACTATTATCTGTAGTGTCCGTGCACTCTTTGCACACTACTATTTTTACAAATAAAAATTAAATTTTATTATTTTAGGCACTTATTCACCGCTAACACTTTCCAAACATTTAGCCGGACACTTGTAACACAATCTACCATGTAACCTTAAAAATAAAATAAACACATTTTAAAGTGTCCAATAAACACATATGAAAAATGGTTTATAATTATATCTAATTGTGTCATACGTTGACTATTTATTTAAAATTTAAAAAATCTTAATACCCTCGTCATTAGAAAAATATGGCCCACCTACTTTTGTCTAAATTTGGAATGGTAAATAATTTTTTTTTATTTATTAACTCGGAATGTCCGAGATGACACGAACCCTTAGAACTCCTCAACGACTCGACTAATCCTCGAAGACTCAGAAGGACGCCTCCTCACTCAAATAGAGTAAGTCACTACAAAAACAGCAAAGTCTAGTCACAAAGAACACCCAACAGGTCTCGAAACTCAACCACTGGATCATAAGCTAAGGAATGGTAAATAGTTGCTAACACAATATATAGACAAATATATGTGTATGTGTGTGTGTGTCTGTCTTATCACTCTTGTGTATATCAAGAAATATTACACAATCAATCAATTATTGCTGTCTAACACTTTTTCTTTGTCAATCACGTGCAAAAAAAACTTGATTGCCCGTTAATTTTTTATTTAAAATAAGAAAAAAAAGTTTGGAATTGAAAAGAGAAAACTACCACGTGCCCACGTGGTTAAAATTAATTTGATTATATTAAGACATAGCCCATTAATTAATTATGGGAATATTGATGCAGGAAAACAGGGAATGCACGTCTTATGTGCTATGGTGAGAGAATAACATTCTGCTATCTTAGAATTGATTTTGTAGATATTATACATCTGGATGTATAAGATGAACCTAAAGCTAATTTGGTTTGTTTTAGTGCCAAAAATGGATGGTTATATGAAGCTTAAACAATGATTATCATAATCTTTATCGCTAATAAGAATTTTTATGTAAAATATTTAAACACGAAAAAGGCACAAGTGAAGCAACTTCATTTAACCTTTATACTTTTCCTTTTCCTTTCCCTTTCTAAATCCAAGGAATTCTTTACACTAATTGCTCACTGATTTTAATTTTAAGCCTTCTAAGTTGTAACAAGAGGGTATGTCAAAAACAAACAGCCAGGCTCTATGGGTTTCTAAATATAGAGGGAAGGGAAAAGCAAAGGAAAGGAAAAGAGAGAAGAAATAGAAAAGCACAATAAAAGCCAGAGTCCTCCTCCTATACCTACTATAATATATTTCCATTCCCCCCCTCCACCATTTTCCCAACTTCTCCCACACTTGCATAATAATTCAATTTCTTCATAGTTAAACTGTATGTCCAACAAAGCTTCTAATTTTCTTATCGGATACACCTGCTTAATCATATGATCCGACTTTCATGATTACTGATAGTCAAAAATTAGAGTCAACGTATTATCGTGACCAATCCTATACAGACAATTGATTGCTATAAAATCCGGTCAATGTGCCATACACATACATATTCATATAATTGTTCATATCAGATACATTTGTTATACATTTCATATTTGATGATGACACGCAAGGCACTGAGTACATTTCACGGAGAGGAATGAAAATCATATTGCGTGCGTGCGTGCGTGCGTGCGTGTGTGAGAGAGAGAGAGATTTCTCCTCGGCACTTCAGGCCTTGCTGGGGCAAAATAAGAGAAAGCACTTCAACTTATGATAAAAATAAAAAATAAAAATAAAAATAAAAACTCTTTTACTTGCTACAAATAAAAAATAAAACTAAGAAAAGGATCACGACAACAATCTAACCGTGAGCTCATCTACTCACATCCTTAGTCATTGAATCAACATTCCATCAAGAAACCCATACATCCTTTCAATCCAACAGCGAATTGTACCCTTGTAATAACTTTTTCCAAATAATTTAACTGTCATGTGAATTTAAAACTAAAATTTGTTTAATGTCGTATCTTTAAAGACCATTATAAGAACTCAAGCTAAAGATCAAACTACAAAGGAGTGAGAATGCGATAATAAAATGCAGGGTGCAATCTGCCAAGTGTTTTCAACTGTGGCCTAAAATTTATTTCCTTTCCCTATTCTGTTCTGTTCATATATATATTCAATCAAAAATAGCATTCTCTCCTCCCCCAAATGTCAAAATTACCAGGAGTAACTACTTTTCCACATCTACCCCATTTCATATACAGTCCAAACAATCCTCTACCTGCTAATTTTTCTTGATTGAAAACTAAAAATGAGACTTCTACAACGGGATTTCCAGCATTCCAGAAGCATTAATGTAATATTTTTCACGATTTTAGTTTATTTATATCACATATTACTTGTCATTAACATTTTCCAATCACAAATAATAAAAATAAATTAAAACCACATTTCAACAATGCATGATGATACACAATGCAAATGATTTGACCTTGCCACCGCCGCTGCCGCCACCACCCAATACATCTAATATTCCTGTCAGCTACTAAAGGTCTTCATAAGTAACCATATTTTTCAAGCAAACAAAAAACTCATCATGGTTACAAGTCAACTGAACATTTGTTCGAGCAATCCAGGTTGAGGAGCAACTTCCATCTAATTCCCACCTGAGTGTTCAGACAGAATTGAACCTAATGACCAATTAATTTCGACCTAAATGCAATCCAAATCACATATCCAATAATTTTACTTGAGTAATAAGAATATTACTAATGCATGTTATATGTGCACTCCGTTTTTCTATTCATGCACTCAACTTGATTTTTTTAATATAAAAATAATAATAATAATAATGATAATAATAATAATAGATATCATTACCCTCTCAAAAGTGGAGCAAAAGTAAACTAAAATAACTCTCAAGTGTAAGATACTTTTAAAGGACAATTATAACATTTGTTTTCTCTGGAAAAAAACAAAAACAAGGCAGGTGGAGTGAAAAGGACAAATGCATAGTGGAAATATGGTTAATATTAATAACAAACACCTCAACAGCAGGCAACAACAATTATATCATAGTAGTAGTATGTAAAAGTTTGATGATTCTCAACTGGAAATTTCCTGTACAAGGTTTGCTAGCATGTAAAATGTTTATACTAGTACCTTCACTAGCAGAGGACAACAAAAGAGACATATAATTCACAGCAACAAAGGATATCCCAAACCATTTTGGATGTAATAAAGATTGCAAAAGAATTCAAAGCAAAAATAAAAATTGAAAATTTTCAATTATCTAAACATAAAAGTAAGGAAGGTAACAGATCTGTCATTACTGCTAAGTGCTAACCAATAGAAACCCCAAATTCATCTTGGCAATAAAAGCAAATATGCTACACAGCATCAGCATATGCCAACATATACGCGTCTTACCTATGACCAACATCTACTTAATAATAATCCTTGGCCACTCTTGTATGTGGACAACTAATAAGAATACTCCGACTCAAAATTCTCAAGTTGCTTATTAAATTGAAAATCATACTCAACTAGATTAATGGGAAAAGAAAGGATAAGAGAAAAAGAGGAGGGGATAAGAGGGAGAGAGGGTGCACAAACAATTCAACCGAGATGTAACTCTTATACAATATTCTTACCTTTGCCTGCAGAGATGAAAGTATCAATATGAACAGTCCCACTGCCAATAGGATGAGTACAAAAATCTTCCATTCAGCAGCTTGATCATCTTATCTGAGAAGGAGAACAGAGCAATCCTGAAGCATCTGCACCAACTTCTGCAAGATCACAAACAGCACAGAGCTGCCCTTCCTGACTTGGCACAAACCGGGAACTGCAGTATGGGCAGGAGACATCTTTCTGTCCTCTGTAAATGGGAACATATGTTGCCCCACAAACCACAAATGGATTTCTGAAATCATAGTTCAGCTGAGACGAATCATTCATATTCTTCTCAGAAGCCTGCAGCACTTGTCGGGCCATCTTTGCTTGGTCCTCGGTGGGATTGGCCTCTAGGAGCCTCCTAGCAAAATTAGCTGCTGTAAGATAATTCTTTGCCCTAAAGCAAACAACCATCGCACTTCGCAGTGCTTGTCTCAAGTGAGGTGCTTGAAGGTTGCAGTGGGTGAAATAGGCTGCAAGCTCCTGTTGGCGTATGGGATTGTCATTGGTTTCCTTCCTCTTGAGCTCCAATTGCAGACCCAGAACATATTCTTTCACTATTATTATCAACTCCTTAACTTCATCAACATTCCTCCTTGACTCAACCACAATGAGAGGAATTGTATGGAGGATACTGAGAAAAAATCGAAGAGCTTCGGTGAATTTCCCAGCTGTCGTGGCCTTGTAACCAGCCCTAAGTTTCTCATCCAACCGAGAGAAATCAAACACAAGTGCTGGTGGACCCCTCATGTTAGGCCTAGCAGACTCCTCCCAACCCCGTTCGATTGCCAATGATAACACAGAAGCAGATGAAAATGCACGTAGATAGGAATGGCTGCCTGTATGAAGATCAAGAAACATAGGTCTCAAAGGAGCAAAGTTTCTAATTCCCAGCTGCCTGCTAAGCAACCGCATTGCAGTGTCGAAATTGCCAGCAGCCGCATGTTCGGCAGCAAGAGAAGACCTCTGGGTCCAAATTTGACTTACAGGCATGCCAGGAGTTGGAGCCACAAAAACTGTGGAGTGTGCATTGACAGAGGCCCTTGGAGTCTCGGCCTCAGGAGGAAGCCCCAAATCCTCAAGATCCCATCCTCCTTCTTCCTCGTTTTCTTCAGGCACTTCCCCATCCTCCAGAACTGCTTCTATATCACCATTCTGTAAGCCATCCACATTAACCATATCCAGTTCTTCACCCCAATCAGCATCTGCAGCCTCTTCATCTTCTTCAGGGGCGCCCCTCCCAATGTTATCCAACCCACCCTCAAATATGCCTCTCATGACTCTCAAAAGGGGCCAATCTCCACCAGACAAAATGGGGGGTGGTGGCATCAGAAGCGAAGGTACTTTCCCCTCTGGCAACGTAGGAACATTATCTCCCAACTCTGCTGCTAGTCCCTCAGCAACATCCTGAAGCCCATGGACCGAAGCAGTGATGTAAGCAAGAGGCAAATGCCCAGCTTTCTCCAAAATCTTAACACGCTCACGAACATCGCCCAGATAAAGAGCATTATGAAACTGACCCATAACATCATTCTTTACTTCTGCAATTTTAAGCATTTTGGACAGTTTTTCCATATTCCCGGTAATGAGATAAAGGAAAGATAACCTCTCAAAATTCTTCGTTTTCTGATAGGTGTACTCTACAATACCAGCATTACCCTGGCGAAGAGCCTCCACCCCCAGTCTATACCAATGATCCTTCTCATCAATTTCCTTAGCTGAAGCAACAGCAATTTGGATGTTCCCACTCTCCAGTGCCAGATTGAAACGAGTTCTTTCATCTTTAACAAAATGAAGAGCAACTTCAGGGAATCCCTTCTGCTGCAAATAAGCAATCATTGCCTGCCCACAGAGCTGCGAACTTCTTATCATGCTCATAACATGGTCATATTTCTTCTTCATTAAAGATAGCTTGAAAATATATTCCGTTGCATCAATAACTATAACCTGATTCTTTCCATCCCGGTCCAAGCAAAAGATCTTATTTCCTAAAACCTTAGTAATGTATATTGGAACATCAAGGGTCCTTACTATCCCATTATCCCCGTTGGGAAGGCAGTATTTGATGTGATTCAGGGTTGTGTAAATGAAAATCCCATTGTCATCCCAGGCTCCGCTCTTCACACGAATTGTCTCGTGAAGTGTACACTGGTGCACAAGCCTTTTACTAGCAATAACTATAGTGTGCTTACTGAGCAAGGCAACACTCTCCATGTCATTTGACCAAACTATATACTTAACAAACGGGGTTTGAAGCTCACCAAGAACAATTCTCTGCTGAAGGTCAAATATGACAACTCTATCCTCTGTCCTGCAAAGCAAATTACCTGTTCCAGCATAGAATATTGCATCGGCAGCAATAGGGAGGTTGCTCTTCTTAACAATCTCATTCTTAAGGTTCTTGACCGATACTAGGTTGTTGCTTTTGTCAAGCACAGCAAATCTATTTCGAGCCACGAAGACAGCTGATCCTCCTAAACCTCTTTTTGGCTCTTGCATAATATCACCCCTACCAAAGCTATCTTTAGGAACAACATAGAGCTCGTAAGATCCACCATCAATATCAGAACAGACGAGAACAGCATTTTCTGTAGGACTATACGAGAGAGTGCGTGGGCCTTGATTTAGGCTGGTAGAGCCAGGGCGTCGAATTGGCATCACTTGTGTGTCTCTCTGATTTGAAAATTCAAAAAATCTCAGAAAGCGGTCTTTGGCATAGAACATAGAATCACCAAACACTGAGAAGGCAGGCCTTTCTCTCTCCAACTTAAACACAATCATACCACTATCATGACCAGCAGCTAGGAGATTCATCTCAGGGTGACATGCTAGAATCCAAAACCGATCATGCTCTCGGCGGAAAGTTTGAACACCAGTCCGCTTTGTTACATCCCAAACACGAATGCTCTTGTCCTCCGAGTTGGAAACAATTATATCTTGTTTGGCGTGGAACATAACACAAGACACATTATTCATGTGCCCTCTCAAAGTGTCTACTTCCCAAGCTTTCGTGTCTGGAAAAAAGAGTAGCACATATAAAAAGGTGGTCATTCCAAGAAGTTTAAAATCACTATACAACCATGTACCAATGTTCCATTTTTGGGCTTCCGGACGGGGTTGGAAGCCAGGTCCAACAAATGTCAAGCCAAGTGGCAAATGTACCAATCTCACAAAAAACAATATTTTGAGTAACTTTTTGAATTTTGACTAGTTCTTTAGTTTATCATACATCAGAAGATTAATTAATAACTTGCTTGAGAATAATTATAGACACCAAAAGAGCACCTAAAATCTACTTAATGAACTAGCAGAACAAGAAGAAAATAAAACACAGTTGTCCAACAACTTACCATTCATGCGCCAAAGCTTTACTTGACGATCATCTGCTCCTGAAACAATCAGTGGCAAGGTGGGGTGAAATGTAGCCCAATTAACACCCCGGTCATGACCTTCCAAGACATACTTAACAACAGCATCAACCCCACCAAAAAAATCCGTGTTCATCTGACTCAATCGCAAAATGTCATCAGCAGGGGACACGGTCTTTTTCCTCAGGGCACCAATATCCCAAACACGAACTGTCTGATCCAGTGAGGCTGAGACAACAAGGTCTTCTTTAGGGTGGAATGAAGCACACATTACATAATGATTGTGGCCAGTCAAAACAGAAATACAAGTACGTGACTGCCAATTCCAGATTCTTATGGTCTGGTCATCACTCGCACTCACAATCCAAGGATAATCATGGTGAAACTGCACAGTACGGATGTAATCAAGGTGTCCAAGAAGAGTAAACAGACACCTATGCAACTTGTAGTTCCAAACCTTGATCTTGTAATCATCTCCTGCATAAGCCAAAATTAAGAAGATGCTTATTGCCACCAAAACTGTTGATCTTAGTAACGCATGCATCATATTATACCACAAATATGAACTAAAAGTTTCAAACATGTACAATATTCTATCTTTCAGTTGATTAAGAATAACTAACACATTTAACCCCAAAAATGGCGGGACGTAGGATAAATTGTCTTGATTCAACCAGGAATCTTATTGAAATAATAAGAGAAATCTTAGTGGCACATATATTGCCACCAGAATCCAACATAGAAATAACAGATGCATCGTACTAAGGTCTTGAGTAGTTTCAGGATATAATATTCAAATTTTATATTACATTTTAATGTCGTGCCAATTCAAAAACTCTTGATATTGAACCCAGTTTTATACAGAATGTTCAATAAATTGTTCAACCAGGACTATCTTTGACATAACATCAGCAATTTAAAAAGACTATTTTAATCAAAGGGGTCTGAATCACAGCCCAACTAATATATGATTGCCACTACTGTATGATTGCTTGGAAAATCCATAGAGAAATTCCGCAACATAGATCTATGGAAGGTTAACATGTGAACTAAAGAACACATATTGATATTCTTAACATATCAATATTCTTAACATAAAAGAGTAATTCTACCTGACCCACCATAACTGTTATATGCAGAACAGTCTAAAAACCAATATGGCAGATTGCCATATAGGTACTAAAACTAAATTCAAATTGAATGCCATAATTCAGTACCTCCGGACACGAATAGCGGCTGAGATTTGTGAAAATGAACGCCACGAACAGGCCCATCATGCTCATCGAACCTGTCGATGAGAGTCCCCATCCGGTAATCCCATAACTGGATCACACCACTGTGAAGACTCGCAAGGATCCACGGTCTCTTGCTGTGGAAACTCAGTCCCTTCACTCTATTACTCTTCGTCTCGAATTTTGTCAACATTTTCTTCAATCAAACAACAATACTCCAAGCTCTGTATACCATCAATACTTGATCAAACTCTACATGATGCCCCACAAAACGACACCATTCATGAAAAAAAAACGTTCAAACCAGATCAAAACATATGCGAATTTCAATTCACAATAAAGCCCAAGCAATGGTCTTAAACAAGAACCAAATCAAAACCTAATTAATTGAATTTGTAACAGATCTACGAGGATCAATTGTTTACATTTGAATAAAAGATTTAACGAATGAAATAAACTACTCACCTCAGATCTAATAGGATAGTGATGGATCAGATTGGAATACACAAGTGCATATGCAAAGCAGCAACAGCTGTAGATAGAGAGAATTACAGAGAGAGAGATTTGCAGACTGGTAGATCGGGGGAGGAGAGAGAAAGATTGTGCGTTTAGTTCTCTGGCAGATCTCGCTTTATGAGTGTCTGCGATTTATTTTAGAGAGAGAAAATGGAGAGAGTCTGGAGGTGGAGAGAGAGGGAGGAAGGTTGGGTCGCGAATTGAAATGGAAATGAAATGGTTTGGTTGCAAGTCGCTCTGTGACAGTGTGTGTTATAGTACGTAGTGACTATACTTTTACGGTGTGCTTGAATTCACAATGTCCGTTTGATTGAAACTAAACCATCTTTCGGAAGCGTCATTTTCCTAACCATCACAAGGCTTCCAACTTACGCAAGATTAACGTGTAGATCTGTAAGATTTTTTTTCCTTTTTTTTTCGGTAATGAAGATATCTTGATAGTTGACACCAATTGTGACTTGCATATGTTTTTTTCTTTTCTTGTTTTTTTGTTACTATTGAATTGAATACAGATAATTAATTTTTACAAAATAATTTTTATTAATCTAATTTGTCTAAATTTCATTTAAGACAAATTAAACTCAAAGTAAAAAATAAAATGTCTTGTAACTCAATGATATCAATTCATTTTTTAAAATGGATAGTAAGGATTTAAGTGTGTCTGAGTTTTTTATCAATGAATAAAAAGTAACCAAATACAAGTAAGTGGAGGCTTCACTTTCTTATTTGTTGCATAATTGACCAAATAAAAAAGTTAGTTTAGCGATTCACTATAACTATTGGGTTCAAGAATCATTTTTCATAAATAAATATAACACCGAACCCTGCAGTGAATTGCCGAATAAATTTTAATTGACTATTTATACCAAATATAATTAAGTAGAGGGCTCCACTTTCTTATTTCACTTTCTTATTTGTTATATAATTAATCAATTAATAAAGTAGTTCTAGCAATTTATTGTAACTATTCCGTACAAGAATCATTTTTCATATATATATATATATATATATATATATATAAAGTAAAAATGAAATATTATATTTAACTCTTGTATCGTTTGACTTTACTCTGATTACCATTATTTAAATAAAAAAGAATGATATTTTTCACCTATTATGAACTTACAATCTACCTATTTTCCTTGAAGAAATTGAGCTAATTAACATTCAAAAACACTCTCAATCTACAATTATTTTGAGAAGGAAAAAAAAAAAAAAAAAAACAATAAGCTCTTAGCATCATGGTAGATAAGAAAAAGGGAATAGTGTTGGAAGAGTTGACTCAATTACCATTTTACTTTATTTTAAATTGAAGAAAGGGAACAACGGTTTCAAATAAAGGTTGAGATTCAAGCCTAGTAGAGGTATATAGGAGCGTGTGAGCATTAGTTAAGAAGAAGAAAAAAATAAAAATAAAAATTGAAGAAAGAGAAAGGTTAACATTACAAATTATTATTGTATCACTCGATTTAGGTGGCCGTTTATTTGACAAGTTTATTTAAGCATAAAAAGAATTTTTCTCCAGGGAATTTATGATAAAAAAGAAACTCATTATAAAATTCAAATCTCAATAAAAACCTCTTTTATTAACTTGAATTTAATTCTTGTTATCTCTTGTAATTATTATTATTTTTTCCTCTTTATTGAAATGAAGACGCAAACTTAAAGCAAAATTCAGAGCAAAACTTCCATCTCAGCCAGTAGATTTCAACCATCTAATTCTTGTTGATTACAATATATATATATATATATATATATATATATATATATATATATATATCATTGGAGGACAGGAAGAATTGGACTTTACAGGTGAAGTGGAATAAATTCATCCCATTCATAAATTGATACACTATAATTGTATTTGAAGAAACCCTCTTCAATCTATGGTTATTTTAATCTTTCCATTCCAAAAGTTCTAAGATAATGTTAAAGTATATCTTGAGGTCGGTTAAAATAATGTAAAATATATATTGTCACGTATGATATGTAATTTTTTTTTTTTTAATTTGTAGCAATCTGTTAAGACACACGATCATATCACCAATGTGTAAAATTTATACAATTGTTTTTTATACTACCATATCAATATATTTCCTTTCTTCCCCCTCTTTCTCATTTCATTAACAAATCAACCATATATATATAATAAGTTTGTAAAAATAATGTAATATCCATGCATGACAATGATTGGTTATGCAAGACATAACATAGCTTGAGTTTTTATTTTTTTGGGTAAACATTGAGAAGATGTTATTTTATCCTTATTATAATATATTGATATTCATGATAAAATAACAATATTATCTATTTTCTTTTCTCTCCACTTAATAAAACAAAATGTTTGGAATATAATATTAAATATTTGCACATGTAAGAAGGAAAGAAAATTGGGGAGCAATTAATATTTGCCCATGTACCCAATACTGGGAACAGTAAGGTAGAGCCTGTGAACCAGCATTTCTAATACATATGGTACAATATTTTTACAGAAATGCTTTGCTTTAAGTAGGATGGAAAATGTGTGAAAAGAAAATAGAAAATAAAAATGATATTTACGAATTTTCTATCAATCAAAAAAATGAACTGAAGATACGAAAGAAGTTATAAGATTAAAAACTACAAAATGAGTTATTATAAAAGTTTTAAATTAAATACTATATTAAATTATACAAGTTTTAAATTATATATCATCCTCTATAAATTATAATATTATAAATATTATTAAATATAATGATAAAAATAATTTAAAACTTTATATTTCCTTCTCTTTTAAGGAACATAGTAAATTGTGAGCTTATATACTTATCTTCCATACAACCAAACAAAATGAAAAAAATACACCATCTCTTTCCTAAGGATATCTCCTGTAGCCATTCTCTCCCTTCCATCCAAAATTTTTCTTTCCTACCCAATGAAGGATTAGTTTGTTGGAAGTCATGATTGAGACAAGGGTAAAAGAAACATCTCTTGTTTGGTTGGAAGGAAAGGAAGAGAGATCCCTCAACTCAGTAGAAGAGAGAGAGGAGAGAGATGGAAAAACTCGTGTCACCTACCTATCTCCAATTTGACTGGCGTGACATTATGCTTCAAATATATGAGAACAGCTAAAAGGACAATAGACAGGGATCATCAGTCGGACTTTCTGTCATGTCCCTAAACAGCTAACATGGGAAAAAGTAAGTCGGTGCCTATTCAAGGACTCTGTCATGTCCCTATACATCTAACATGGGAGAAAGTAAGTCGGTGTCAATTCAAAGACAAAAAAGCAAGCATGAGGAACCAGTCCCAGTTGCAGAGATCATACAACACTTCAAAACATTTGCATGCTTGGATGATGGTCAGGAAGAGCAATAACTCAGACAGACACAAAGCAAACGAAAAATTAATTCAATAAGAGAAGAAAACCCAACAATGACTACAAAATCTCTGATGCAACCCAAAAAAATTTGTATCCCGGCGCAATTACGAGGTTGGCTGACTGCTGCATATACATTTTTGGTTGCGGAGTTGAATTCAAAATTAAGATATGAACTTCACTCTCTCCAGGGTGTCTGTTCTTCATTTTCAGATTATTGTGGTTTGCCCTGAAGTACTCGGACAATCTCCTCTGCTCTCGATTGAATTCCTTTCAGATATTCAGTAAGAACACGCTGCTGGTAAGAACCTCCTTCCTGATTCACAGAGAGAGAGAGATTAGGAAAACTGAAGTATTTGAAACAGAAACGGGCCTGACATCTAAGGGTGCATACCGTTCGGATCAAAGTTCGTTCAATTCGTTTCTTAATGACTGCATATAACTCCTCGTGTGAGATTTCCCCTTTACCAATAGTCATACCATTGATCAGCAACTTATTCCATTCTTCTTCTGGAGCTGCCAGCCAGTAGAACAATAAGACTTTGGAGAGTTGACTAACATGAATATAAAAATGGGAAAGAACAATTCTGGCAACAGTGGAGCAATGCCATAAGGAGGTCAGTCTCCCCATGATAGTTTGCTCCATGAATGCCGATGTAAGGATTATATTTTTCCAAGGGAACCAACAGTTTAAGAAATTATCCAATCAATTATACCATCACTTTCCTTTTTTCCATGGTCTAAAAGACTAAAATGCTTCAAAAGCTCAGCCTTAATGTTTCTGGAGGAAACAGTGATCATTTTATCACTTGATGCTGCAAAACCACATAAAGCACGGCATAGCATACGGCATTTCAGGTCATTTGAGGTTGCCTCGTTAGACACCCTGTATGCTTGCAAGACAAATGTACCCGTATTTTTAAACTTTCTTAAATAATTTTTGGACACCGATAGATCTGATTCTTTCTTGAAAAGGATTTAGTTATCCTACTCATCTTCAATCCATCCAAGAACATGCTCAGAGAATGGAAATCGTAAAATGTATGCCTGATGTTATTCTTTATGTAAATGTACAATTAAAACAAAATTTGCATTTTTGAAGCATTGTAGGAAAGCATATAGGAAATACCTTTGATTATGGTCTCAAGAAACTCTTCGGCCTTTAAAACCTCATTCCCTGTGCCAGGAAAGGAAAAAGAGAGATTAGGTTGTTAGGAGTACAAAGAATAGAACTTTGTTTGGATATAATGATATGGTAGGGTGGAAAAAAAAACAGCAATTTCCTTTCCCTTTCTTCCTTCCGCTCCCCCCCCCCCCCCCCCCACCCCTTGGTACTTTGACAGTTTGAATCTGCCACCTTACATAACAAAATAGGGATGTGGTTGATGGTGAATGGCCCATGTAGACCAGGTAGAAATTTGTAAGAAGGGCAATTGCCCTTGTTGGCAAGTTCCTCCCTTACACGCCATGATCCTTTTTCAATGGGGGAATGACCAACCCAAGGATGCTTGCAATGAATAATAGATGTTCATGACAGAAGCCTTCCTTGAGGTAAGGCACCAAAGATGTCATACTCCTCAATCATCTTAGAAGGCCCCCATTAAGCATTGTTCCTAATGCTTAATGCCCTGAGCATAGGGCTCATGAAGCGCTGCAAAATCTTCATAAAGCACTGTCGAATAACCACCACAGAACTTAGCAACACGTACCACAACAACTCAAGGCTTGTCTTCAAAACTAAGGTGGATGTGCACCCTTGGATGGTAGTATTATCTCATTGATCCTCATGTTGTGACATACCAATTCATAACTGACCGGCATTTTTGGCATTTTTACTGCAGAATAACATACTAGTGATGGATTATTACGGTGCTCTTTCTGCTTAACTACTCTGATATTTATATGTAGATGTATTTCTCTACTCGAAGCAATGATCCATGACAAAACCAAATATGTTAGTACAAGAAGTAAAAAGGAAAATTGAAATATGTATCTTTAAAGATTTGAAGAGTAATAAAATATCACATAAGCTGATACGAAGAAAATGAACCAAATTTAATTTAACATAAATGAGGACCCTTTCATGTACTGATTTTAATCTGAAAGACTGAAATGAGATATATTTAACTAATATACCCCAGAATTAAAAAATAAAAACCATAAAATCAACAGAAAACATTAAGAGAGGTACCGCAGTTCAGTTAAGTACAACATAACATTACATAATTAATATTTAAGTATTAATTAAAACAATGAAAAGTTTAAGATTCAAGATTCATCATTCCCATAAAAACAAGGATAAATTAAACATGCTTTTTTTTTTTTTTTTCATTGGCAAGAAACCCACACACCCATTTGTTCCTATAGGGACTCAAACCCTCACCATCCCCTTTGGGAGGTGGAGGAGATACAACTAGGCTACACAGACTTTGGTTAAATTAAAAAGGCTTCAATATTTCCTCAATAGCCAAACAGGATATGCGTTGCAAAATGGTTGGGTTGATGAATTGTAATGACTAATTTACCATCAATGCAACAATAAGATCATTTCTGTTCAATGCATTAGAAACGATAATAACAGTTTTAACACAAAGATAGCAGTATCAAATAGTGAAAAGTTTCATAATATTTCGTCTATATCACATGAAATAGTGAAAATAAGGGATAAAATTAACAATAAAGAGAGAAGAAAAAAGTTTCATCGAAGAACTTTAAAAACCTTATTGGTGAATAACTAGTTGATTTCAGGCTTTTATAAGAGTCCATCTTATTATTTTCTTATAACTAGTCAATTTAAGGCTTTTATAACAGTCCCATCTTATTGTTTTCTTCAAAACAATAAAAGGCTCTTTGACTAAAGGGTAAGGTAGTAATTGTATTCAGCGAGCTTTTTACATCAAGATAAAAATGGCATCATACAAAATCATTAGTTAACATGGTCTGTTTTTCAACCTCTAACCAACTTTTCTGGATTTCCAACAAGAGAATGGTCCATAGTATCCACGAGTTTTTTCTTTTCTCCACTATGTTCTGTAATATTATGTATGCAAAAAGCATGAACTTTGTACAGTCACACACATGTAAAGAGATATATCCCAAATTGTCTCGGCAATACTGAGGTGACTCACTCAACTCGTACTTGTATCGTGTAGATACCAATATACTTAACGATGCGGTGTCATCTCAGTTAATTATGGTATCAAGTATTGTATTCGGATTGTGTGATACGTCTTAGTATAGGTCAATACTGCAAACCAAGCCACCACCACTCTCCTATACCCTCCTCAAGCCAACAGCTTTCACTTCAACATCAAACAGATCTTCTATCCAATTGTTAAAAGTGTTACTCTTGTCCTGCTCAGATTCTTGTCAAACGTACAACGCCAACTCAGGTGAAAAGACAGCATTTACTCTGCATAAGCCAATGGAAATTTTGGCAAGATTCCCCATACTTCTCATCCGCTAAGAAGTTTCCATGAGTACAACTCTTTGAACCAAAAAAGAAACAAAATCTAAACTTACAAAAAAATTCAGTTTGCAACAGAATAACTTCTTCCCAAGTTTTCTCCACTCTATGAAAAGGCTCATTTAATCAACAATGCATCGTTCTTTTAGTTTGTAAATCATCAAGGAAAAATGCTTAAAATACCAGTGAATGAAAAATAATTTTTAATGAAAAACTAAAGTTCTTTACCAAAGAAAGAACAAAATTATATAAGATAAAAGTATTATAAGGAAATTGAGAAATTATTTTCTAGGCTCCAAGATCACGTCGACGACTCAGAGGAAAAAGTGCATTGCCAAACATATGTCCTGCCTACACTGGCTGCTAAGAGGGAAGATGAAGCATGAGAAAGAAGTTGGGATTATAAAGTTTTAAAACATTTAAAAGGCTCAAAAGATTATTTCGTTATATAACTAATATATAAGTCCAAAAAAGTAAACCGACACTCAGTTTTTCAAGATTCATTGTCACACAATGGCCTCCTATTGCCTCTTTCAAACCCACCATAAATTTGATCAAGTAAACTGATGCTTCTTCAATCTCTTCATTCCCTCTGGATTCTAGAAGAAAATTTGCATGGCAAAAGGCAGCATGCCCTGTGTCCTATACAATCTCTATAGAGGTGCAAATTCTCACTTCTAGACTATGGTCATCCTAGCTTCAGTTGAGTCCATAGCTCCATTAACTTTAAAAATACATCAGAGAAAGGAAAATGAACTTGAATGTGCTCCAGAAGATAATACCCTTTTAAGGAGCATCATACAACCAGGAGCCAAATAGGTATGATTTTTCTGATGGTAGCAATTACATAACATAAAACCCCTAAATAAAAGGTAAGTGTCTAAGTTGCAAGTATATATGTCAGATGACATAAAAACCTCCATTTTTATGATTTTATGATTTTATCTAAGAGGGTGTTGCATGTTCAGAGTTACACTTTAAATAGATGCACTATCAAAGTCTGAAGCATGAACAACGGACGAGACATCAGCTTCAACATTTTCTTATCATAATAAAGTTCCATAATATCAAACAATTCCCGGGATGCAGATGAGACAGTGAGATAAATATTTCATTTGACAAGACCAAAATCTATTAAACCAAGTGCTACACCGTGTTCAAATATTGTAGATGGATGAGCTACTGTTTAACCGAAGTAAGGATAATTTAGATTTGGCAATGCAATTCCATGTTTTACAAAGGCTCAAGGGTATTGGATGTAAACTCAATGTAGTAAGAAGTAAAACACCTTTTTTTGCATAACTACGTTTAGAGAGGACTCTGGATGCATATAGTTGCAAGACTTTTTGCAACATAGCCTCAAGCCCTGGCTTGTCCCCATCTTCTTTTGCCTGCAAATGACTAAGAATGAATTTAGTAACCACATCATATATGCAGATCTTAAAGGTAGCAGCACACAGGATAAAAAGATATCATAAAATCAGTAAACTTATTATGAAAGTCCAAGGTTTATACTATTCTAGAACAAAGAAATAAATGAATGTTTACAAAAAATAATAATAATTAAACAACAATAATAATAATAATATATTGTCATTTCCTACGACAAGGTTGGTGACAAAAAATATGGAAGCATACAAGACCGTATAGCACTTCGATCTAAAGATCATGGCAACAGTCTGTGATGCGGAACATACTCTGCCTAGGAAAATGGTTTTGGCATACTATTTTTAGTTACTTGTATTATTATGTAGGTAAAACATCGATTCAAATTTCATTATTTCAAAATTGTTTACTTACTACTCTGTGGTCATTTTGTTTGAGTTTTGCATTGTTGGAACCATGAAATTAGTTAGGCGTGATACACAAAAGCAACTTAATGAACTCTTGCCTTTTTACCAACCAACACTCCCCCCACCCACCCACAAAAAATAATAATAAATAAATAAATAAACTGAGTGAACACAGCAGATAAACCAAAGTTGAAGAAATTTAAGGGAAACTGGATTAGTTTGTGTAATGGGACTCACCAACAATACTAGGGCTTCACTTACCTGGTGGAGATAACGAGGCTCGGTGTGAATATGGCAAACCACCAAGGCTGTATGTCTTATCTGGTGAAAATTTGACATTTTAAAGTTCGGGTTATATATAGAGGCCATTTGTCAGGTTTAGTCAAAGGTGTTTCTAGTAGCCTTCTAGGACAGTAGCATAAACGATTTACTTCACAGTTTCATTGAGGTCTTCAGAAATCAGTTCGATATTCAACATCCAGCTTTAAGAAATAAGCTTAAGGTTTTTGAGTATCAAGTAAGCAAGGCTCAGGATATTTTAGTACCTTTGAATATTACAGATTTTGTACAAGGAGGCCAGAGCACTACTCATTAAAAAAGAATCAAGCATTAATAATGTTCAGCTCATCATGAGACCAGTATTGTGATTATAATTGCTTTTTTGGCGGCAACACCTCTGTCAAGATTCCCTGCATGCCATTTTAACTCCGAGACATATCCTTCTTTTTACTGGAGCATGTTTTTCTTTTTCTTTATTGTTCCTGTTTCTTTTACACAAATTTTACAAACGACATTCAGCTCCTAAATCAGCCGACAATACATTATCACAAACATCAGCCTCTATAACACTAGAGCCAAAAAAAAGGAAATCAACTGGTTTAAAATACTAAACATTTATATCGCTCGTCTCAACAAGAACCAGCCAAACTGTGATATTTGCACATAAGTTTAACGTTAAGCCTGTCAATTTACAAAAGTTGCACTTAAGAGATACTTGTATCCCTGATGGGCTTGTGCTCTGGATTTTCAAACGTTTGTCTAACTTGCGCATAAGTTTAATATTAAGCCTGTCAATTTACAAAGTTGCACTTAAGAGAGATACGTGTACCCTGGATGGGCTTGTACTCTTATTTTTCAAACGTTTGTCAAAGAATGAGTTGGTTCGCCTCCCGCACATGAACTAGCCACCATTAGGAAGAACAATTCACACAGAATACAAAGTAAAGGGTGTAAAAAGGCCCCAAGGATTAGGTAGTGCAGAAAGCAACAGGAGTCCCATGGTGCAGTCCTCCATCACATTGATATTTGTTTTTATCTTCAATTGCAACCACCCTTAAGACGAATACTAGTTGGAGGCACCAGCTTCTCTATCTCTTGCAAAGACATCATGTATTCAATTTAGAAAAGAACTACCACAGCCACATTTATATTTTTTTTCCATTCAGTACAAGTACAGAGTATGTTCGGTGTAGTTTGTTCAGTACATCTGAGACTTTCTTGGTTACCATAATGGCTCTCTTGAGCCAACTGCTGAACAGCTGAAATGCAGGTCTAAGCTTAAAGTTTTAAACACCATACTAAAATTCAGAAATGGATGGTTTCTAGTGTGGTGATATTCTGAAATCATGTCATTTATATCATTTTAAGTAACCAAACCTCCTAATTACTAGCTTACCAAAAATTTAATCTTACATAACAAGCTTAGTATAATTCAGTAAAAGTAACAATAATTTGCCATTATTCAGTAATTGAAAATAACTGTTTTCATTAAAAAAACAAAAAAACAACAAAAAAGACACTGCTTATATGTTGCCATGCGCACAGCAAGCGGAACTTGCCAGTAATGTTGGGCAATAATCTAATGTTACCAGCAGAAACGTAACTATGCATGTATGTATAAAGCAATTAAACAAACTCACTTGCCGCAATTGTGCATTAACTTCTGAAAGGAACCCTTCATCCAGTTGGCCTTCTTGCTCCCTTTGGTTTATTTCCTGAAAACCGCAAGATTGCATACATTCATTATGATACAACAACAAATCTAGAAACCTTCTCACTGAAATATGATTATAGCTATGGTAAGAAAATAATAAAAAGCCTGAAGGACACTAACTTTAATCAGAAATCATAACTAACTGGCATTAATATATTGTTTTACAGGCCAATAAGGACAGCAAATAGTATCAATGTCATGACAAAGTTACAACAAAAAAGAAAAGTATGTGAGTGAAGGACTGGAAAATTGTACTCAAATAATTGGGTTTTTCAGTATACAGAATATGGAAAGAATCACAAAGAAGCACTAGAAAAAGATGAAAATAACATCAGTTCCATCAGCCCCAGAACAAAGTTTTAACAGGAAAAAGGCAATATATATATATATATATATATATATGATTCAACCAAGAGTAAAGCAATACTTTCTCCATTAGATTCAGAGACTCAGGATCTCGAGGAGGCCAAGGAATCTCTTCCACTTCATCAACTACAGGTTTTAAAATTTCCTTAAGGATGTCAGTGGCTGAGTTTATTTTTTCCTGCAGGTAAAAAGAACTGTGATAAAGATAAAAGAAAAAAACAACGTAATAGAATAACATCAATCAAGTTATCAGAATACTATCTAATAACCATAATGCAAGAGTGTTGTGCAGAGAGAGTGAGAGTCACACTTTGGTCTTATGAACAAGGTGATCCACTATGTTCATCACAGATAAGGCCAATTCTTCATAATCTTTCTGCAAACAAATGATATAACAAACATTTCTATCACAAAACAGGGTCCAAACACAAAATGATTTAAGAAAATACAAGTCAAACAAAATAGAAAACCGTGCTTTATCGTCTTCAGATTTGCAGGTATCAGTTCTAGCTGCAAGTCGTATCCAAAAGCTCTCATTGAAAGCAAGGACATTCTCTAGGACAAGTTTCTGAAGCTGTTGCAAAATCAACCACAACAATGAGAAGTTTATTAAAATGATTCTACATGGAAATTCAAATAGAAGACAATGTATAGCTTTAACTCTGCTTCTTCTTCTTCTTCTTTTGATAAGTGTATAGCTTTAACTCTGCTTAAAAGAATCAATTTGGTTGATGGAAAAAGAATCTACTTACTTCAATTGCATTTGCATCTCTCAGCATGTCAATCAATCTATCCACTTCTACAGTCTTTTTAAATGATTCCTCCGCATCTTGACTGGCTGCACAGAGCAAAGTTCTCCTGCTTATTATATCCAAACAACCCATTTTTACTATCAATAGCTCCCCATATAACAACGTATTACGACTTATACATAAACTGAGAGAATCATTTCAGCATAAAAATCTTAAATGAAAACAGTAAAGTGGATAAAAGGCGGACATGAAATCACCCAAACTTCTTTGCATCATTCCCCTCCCCCTGCCTGTTTAAGTAAGGAAAAAAAAGTTTTAAAAAATCCTGTCATGTTTATCAGGAATCAGAAAAGCTTTTTTTTAAAAAAATATAATAAAAATCTAACCTTAAAGCTAATCAAAGGAAGTGAAAATATTTGCATATATTTCCAAGAATCCTTCTACCTTCAATTATTTAAAAAACAATTAAGAGTTTTTTTCATTTATATTACTTGAAATTCTAGAAGGAGAAATGAACAGAAATAACAATAAATTTTAAATTACAGAAAAGTAATAAGTTGTAGTTAAGTGGCATAAGTACTAAAGGAATGGATGGGGTTATGGGTTCAATTCTCGTTGTCCATGATATTTGGAATAATGTCTCAAGATTAACATCTAAAAGTGCAATTAAATAATTCAAAATATTCAATTAATTAGTGTTAGAATAAATAATTTGTACATTTTATTGCTAGTGCCAGTTTTGTGCAGGCCAACTTAGTATGAGCTTCCAGAATTATGTGAAGGCCTGCAGAGGCCCATGTAATTCCACCCCCAAGAGGAGGTTCACTGGCAGTGCCCACAAAAGACAAATACAGAGAATTCCTACAGTCATGTATATTCAATCTGTAAGAAAGTGAAAAAGGTTATGAGTCTAATAGGGTATACAAATTGAGGCAAGATAATCTTGCAACTCTAAGTTTCAATAACTGAAAGTGCTCCTCACTTTTTCCCCTTCCATGATGTAGGCACGCTGCCAAACCACATCACTTGTTACGACAAACAAACCACAGACACAATAAATCTTTCAACGCAAAACCATGCACCACAGAAAACACAAAGATTTACACAGTTCAACTTATAACTTACGTCCATGGAGAAGATTGACTAGGAGATTTCACAAAGCTAAGAAAAACAGAAATTACAAGTTATCATCAAGTCCTCAACCCCTTGTCTCTCTCTCTCTCACTCCCTTTTTGTTTGGCTTTCAGGGTTCTCTCCCTCTCACACTACAGGCCTTTGTACTCTTATATACCGGATTACAACAGATATTAAAATCTGGTTTCGTGACCCACAAGAACTGATGTAGGACAGTTTTATAGTATTTAGTAATTTTTTATTTATTTTATATTTTATAGGAGGTTTAGTTTTAATTAATTTCTTTTAGGAATTATTTTCCTTTTGCTATTAGGTTTTTTTATGTTTTAGTTTTCTTTTAGAATTAG
The DNA here is from genome assembly GCF_030987335.1 of Cornus florida. Classification (NCBI taxonomy): domain Eukaryota; kingdom Viridiplantae; phylum Streptophyta; class Magnoliopsida; order Cornales; family Cornaceae; genus Cornus; species Cornus florida. The sequence goes on along the minus strand of NW_026775572.1, from coordinate 17,113,760 downwards.
GTTTTCTTTTATTATAAATAATTGTACTGCCAAGTGTAGAAAAAAACTTTTATTCGTTCAATTATCAAATAATATATCAGATTTCTCTGAATTCTCTTTCTGTTTTGTGGATTCAAAACACCCACCTTGTGGATTCAAGGTAACCTGTTCCTCGTGAACAAATTTATCGCTTCCACTTACGTCAAGAACAAATAAATAGTCCCAATTCGGGCCACAACTTCATAACCAGGACAAAACCCAATAATCGGGTCGAAAAGCAACCATAACCGAAATAAAATTAAGTTTAAGACCACAACTTCGCATAACTCTTTTCCTATTTTCATTGACTATCTAGTACTTCATTCATATAGTTAGACGGCATATCACTATTCCCTTTTATCATTTAATTTTACATGCTAATAAATGTCTCTCGAGGAAATGAAAAACTAAAAAAAAAAAATGAATACACAAATCCACAATATATCCAACATGCCATTTATGAAAATTATAATCATGTATAAATCAAGATTACTGCTATGCACAATAATGAGTTATTGGAATCATAACTCAACTCAAACAATCCGCCTAGCATAACCTGAACTCTTTGGTAAGTATATATAATATGTATAAAAGACGCTTCAAGTATGATAACATATAAAAATAAATGGCCACAAAACAATACCTCTTCTTCCATTCCAATACGCCGATTGAAGAAAACAGTTTGCTCTTCCCTATCCTGATATTCAGGATGTTCCATCCTCGGAACAATGAAATCTGCCATTACATGAAAAGAAAACACAATGAAATTACAACTATATATTTGTTGAATCAATTAAATCAAGAATCACAAGAACAAGTGAATTACTACCGGATTAGAATCGGATTCTTTTATCGAATTCTTGCTACGAGAAGTAGGCGGTTTCACATGTTCTTGTAAGTTTGAATCCAGAAAATTTACCCCTTCATTGATTCTTGGGGGAGAGAACGAGATGAGAGAAAAGAAAATGCAAGAAAATTCCGTAGTCTTCTCTCTCCCTCCAATAACCAAAGAAAAGGGCGTATGTATGCATACATCTATAAATATAGAGAGAGTATTACCGAATACAGGCGGGAGGGAGAACCGACGCATCTGAGAGGAGGGGACGGTGACACAGCAAAGAGCGTCGACATTTGAGAGTCCGTACAATGGCGGGAGAGACCACAAAATTATTTTAATTGTTAGCACCAAATCTTGATATGGTGGTGTCCCTCCCCCTCCCTCTCACTGGGAGAGAGAGTGCGATCGGGTGTGATTATGTGTGCGTGCTGCTACTTAGGGCCTCATACAAGGAGGGCCAGACAAGTTGACAACCACTAATATAAAGGGCTTGGCTTGGGGTCACGGCCCAATTACCTTTGGGCCTTGAGGTTGTCATTAAGAGTAACAACTCCAAAGCCCAAGTAAAAACCGGCACGTGCCTATCCTGAAGTTGGTTGTTTCAGTACTTACGAGATAAGAACTATAACTATTAGTACCATTTAAAGTTTGTTTCATTGGAATTGTTTAGAAGAATTAAAAATAAAACAACTGAACGCTTCTTGGTAAATGCTCCAAGTTTGGCTTGTTGTGTACAAATATATACATACATGTAATTTTTTATAATTCAATAATTAAAAAATAATTGTAAATTGAATAATTGACAAATTATAAAATAATTTGTTTTTAGAACTTCCATTCCAGTGCAAAGTGTGAGCTGACTTAATATTTAACTAACAAAATCTCTCATGAAAATAACTTTTCATTTTGCAAAGTTGAGAAGTCAACTGGATCACATTTCCTACTAACCAATTGATGATAAAGGATTACGACGTTATATATGAAGCATTTATTCAAATTATTGCAAAATAAATTTTATTGTAATTAATTTGGTTAAACTAATAGGAGTATCATACAAGTAGGTACTACAATTATTATTTTAAAATTTAGCCGTAGGATAAATATTGTAAGAAAACTATACTGTTACTTTTAGGTTGCTATCTGAATACAAGTTACGTGTTGGAGTCCGTGAAACTAAATTAACTAACTCCAAATGTCTGGACATGAATATCCATGTGGGACTCGGGCTCGTTTTGGACCGTCTGATCATCATCATCTTTCATGGTTCGTGTTTGTTACGCGCGAAGGAGACAGCGCGTATGATAATAGCAAAGATTTTGGTCATCATTACTCATTAATGCATGGATTCAGTAGCCATTTTTAGATACGTGCACGTAGAAAGAGAGAGAAGGCCGAATGTTGTGCTTCTGATGCTATCTTTTCTCTGTTCCTTTTGTCCCCTACCAGTATACCAGGGATCAGGTATATAGAATAGGTGGGATTTCATTATTTTATTCCAATCATTTTATTTAAATATTAAGTTAGTTTGTTTTGACTAAAAATATTTTAAAAATAAATATTCTATTTTTTAAGTAATATATATATATATATATACACACTTTTTCAACTGTCGACAAAACTTTAGGCCAAGGCTCACAAGTCTACCAGCCTTGTGAAATAATTTATCAAAGATCAATCAGTAAATTTTTATCAAGTTTTAATGTTTTATTTTTTGTAAATATTTTAAGACAACCAAATATCATAAAATAAAAAAATTATTTTACCTCAAAACTAACATAGCGTTAATTTTAAATCCTAATTGTGCAATGAATCCTCAACCATGTGAACTGAAATTAATTTCAAATTTAATTTAAATTAATTCCTCTGGGTATGTTTAGATTTTTTAGTTAATTTGCACTCAGAAGTGTATGGCTGAGGAAATGTATTATGTCACCAGATTCAATTCCAATAAATATTTGAGTATAAATTGTGATATTATAGTTTCACTATTGCAATACACTAGTGGCCGGTAAGAGTTATAATCTTTTGTATAATGATTTTAAATCTTTTTCGTTTTATCTCAATTGAACAGCACATATAATGCTACTGATTAAACATAAAGAATTTTTTACCATATATATATATATATATATAAAAGAATGATTATCCAAACTAACAAAATTAAATCAAGAATCCAAATAAATCACATGATACAAAATTTTTAAAAATATATTTTTTATAGTAAATGTCTTTTTGGAAGGATGTTAAAATTTTAATATAAGTATTTATTTTTTTATTTGTTATTTTATATAATCCTATAAACAAATAACACTATTAGATGTACTTCATATAACATTGGTGTACTTAACATATGAAAAACATTAATTGACAATAGTTTTAGCCTTTTGAATCTACACTTTTGAAGCATATTCGTTTCTATGCTATATACAAGTTTTGATTGTTCAACATCTTAAAATATATATCTTATAACGGCCTTCTTTTGGGATACATTGCAACTAAATTTCTCTATCGTCAGGATGGGTATATCTAAATCTTTCTATGAAAATATACTAAATATTTAGATAGTATATATAATTTTCTAATTTATTAGAAATATCGTTAGTTCAAATACTGAAACTCCAATCCTTTATATAAGACTTCTCTGATTTAATAAACATCTTATTGTAGTAAAATTAATGGCTAGGATTTATCATCTCATAATTGCATAAAAAATATCTTAGATATTTACACACCTTACACAATTTTGTATCCCTCTAAAAAACAAAAATTTACTCTTTCACTATTTTTGCAAATTCTCCAATCTTCTCAAATCTTCCAACTTTTTAAATATTTACCACTTTTTTATATTTTTTTATTGAAGTTAAGTATTAGGTACTAAGAATTTGAACTCGAACTCGAACTCATGTAAAATAAATTTTCAAAATAAAAATAATAAAATCATACAATTTATTTTTATCAAAAATTACATGATATAAAATTTTCACAATTTCGATTGCTAGGGAGTCCAAATATCGTGTTTGTATTAATTCCAGAGTTTGTCTCTAGTTTGCCGCCAAACCAAAGCGCTGTCTTGTAATTGGGATTACATAGATATCTCCCAATTTCCATCATTGCACGTATTTATTTATTTTTATCTCCTCTACTCTCCCTTACTTTTATATACTCACTAAATTTCAGCAAATGATACATGCACTTGAATGTTTATACACACAGACAGCAAAAAATGTAAATTAAAACACCAAACTACGGCCTCTGGTTAAACTAATCATTAAAGTGTAGTTGACAATTTTGATCACAAATTCTGAATACTCTTCAAAAAAAAAAATAATAATAATAATAATAATGATTTTCTAATATGTCAAAACGCTAAATTCAGAGTTCTAATTAGCTTAATTGAATTTTTTACGGATTGATAAAATTTTATATCAGTAATGTAAAAAAGATATAAAATACAACATCAAAAAAAAAAAAAAAATAGTAGCTGTAAAGAAGTTGTGAATTTCAAAGGACTAGAACTTTCTGTACTTTTTGTTAAGCTTATCATTATAAGGAAAAATTATCACCAAGTCATACTACCTTCATAAATAAGTCATATTTTTTTAATGATTTTTCTTTCTAAGTCCTACATCATTACATCTTTTTATTTAGAAAAATTATAGATCAAATGTAAGACTTATTGGTCCTAAAGAAAACCTTCAACTTGTTTGTCTTTCCGTGATAAAAATAGCAGTTGATAGTAATTTTTTCTTTTAACAATGGATGATTTTATTAATTAATATTACTGTATTATTTTCATAATAACATAGCTATACATGTATATATGTGAGATACTTTCAAACATAAGTTTGTGTCTTCAACGCGTGTGCCTTGGATAAGCAGAAATAGTTTATAAATAAATTTATTTTATATTTTTATTAATAATGAGAAAAAAATTGATAAACAATTCAGTTCCATAGTCAAAGTAAATAAATCTAATAACAGATTTCGTCAGAAAAAGACTTCAGTTACACATAAAGTGTTTTAATTTTTTTTTAAGATAACTAAAACAGAAAAAATAAGTCAAAACAATTTCATTTGATAAAAAAAAAAAAAAAAAAAAAAAAATTAATTAATTAATTTCATGTTGTATTATTTTTCTAATTATTTTTAAAAAATTAAAAAAATGAAAGTTAAAAAAATATAAATCAAAGAAATCCATTAAATTAAACATTATCTGAAAATTATTATATAGAAAAGAACCTTATTTGGAGACAAATTCTGTTAACTCAGTTTCCAAAATTCATTGGCTTAAAGAAACACTAGTGTTTGTGTGTATATATATATATATATATGTATATTTATTGTACTCCGTAAGTCCGTAATTCTTTAAAAAATCATTAAATAATATAACAATATATATATTTATTCATTTTGACCCTCGTGCCCACCATCCCCTTCCCATCTCTCTTCCTCCTATGACTCACTCATTTCTCCTATGACTCACTCTGTCACACTGACACACGACTGGCGGGCCGCCCCAGTCCCCAACTCTCTCTCTCTCTCTCTAAAACATACAATCGGTTCTCTCTCTATATATATACATATACACATATAGGAGTATCTATTCTATGATAGCAAGATCAAGCCCTCCTCTAATACAACTGCAATCTAGAAGACATACTTACATTAATTCCTCTTTCAGATTGTAAAAATGGCAGCTGCAAAGGGTTTGAACCCTGAAGCGTCTGCATACATTCCAAGGTCTCTACAATCCTTTCTTTCAACATTCCCCACTCTCCCACCAATCACCACCCACTGCTGCTATTTCTCACCACCACCACCTCCTCCGCGTCATGGTGGTGCTTATAATTATTACCCCACACTCTCCTCTTCCTCTTTCTACGATCCACTACCTCTCTACACCGCCGACTCCTTCCCACCACTGTCTCCGGCGGCGGAGGAGGAAGGGGAAGCGGAAACGGAAGCGCCGCCTTCGCCGACAGTACTGATAAAAGAGCAAGAAGTAGGAGTGTATGAAGAGGGTATACGAAGGACTTCTACTAGGAAAGGGTTTCGAAGAAGTGGGTTTTGGAGGAAAGTCGGAGGAAAGAGAGAAGGATGTGGTGGAAGTGATGATGGTAGGCAGCAGGCGGAGTTAGGGTTTGTGAATGGGAAGGACAGGTTCTTGATTCATCAGAAGAAGAAGAGGGTTGGGTCATTTGGGAGAACTAAGCCACGTCACAGAGTATTACATCTAGATCTCACAAGCGATGAGCCCATAACAACTGTTATGATAAAAAATGTGCCAAATAAATACACGTAAGTTCATTCTATATATATATACTTGCCATTAATTCCTCTATTTTTCTTTCACTTTATTCTTATTTATTAAATGCTGTTTCTCTCTCTATATATATCTACGTATTAAGTACGTTGTGATCATGAATATTTTAATGGGTTTCTCGGTCTTTCTATATATATATATATATATTTGTTGTTGTTTCCCAATGATTTGTTTGTGTTTCTCACTACGAAGTTGGATAAGGCTTGCAAGTTTGTTTGACAGACAATTAACTGATAATTTTTGTAATTTTTCAAGTTCAATTTCTATAGCTAGTGAGTTATTTTTGTGAAATGGAGTTAAAGGTTTTGTTTTGATTCTGATTAATATTTTTTTTGCTTCATTTTTGGGGCTTTGATTTCAGTCGTGGACTTTTATTGAAATTCCTAGACCAACATTGTATGGCAGAGAATGAAAAGATCAACAAGTTTAACCCCAATGAAGAAACTGAAGAACAGACTGTGTCAGCTTTTGACTTCTTGTATCTTCCAATGGATTTCAAGTATGTTCATACTATTTCAAGTAATTGTTTACTTGATGGATGTTTCATTGAAAAGTGACGTATTTTCATTTCCATTGTTAAGAAGAAGTTTTTTTCACCAAGGCTATAGCTTTTTGGTGGGCAAAGTGGTGGGCCACGTGGGTGTGGGTGTGTTTATATATATATATATATATAGATATATATATATGTATGTATATGTATAAAACTTAAAGTTTTCAAGGGTCAGTCACCGACTGCACTACTAAGTCAGTAGCTACTAGCTAGTAATGTAACGTGTGTAGTAATTGTTTGGTGCAGAACTGGTTGCAACAAAGGTTATGCTTTTGTAAACTTCACAGAGGCTAAAGCGGTGTGGAAGTTCTACCAAGCTTTTCATAACAAGGCTTGGGACTTTTTCCAATCCCCCAAGATACGTGAGATTGTCTGCGCCAAAATCCAGGTACCACCTCGCCTAATCATAGATCATCACTCATTATATATTTTGCCCTAATTAATTACTCGGTCATCTACATGCAAATACAAATTATTGCACATTACACGCACTAATTGTATGTTTGGATAAATAAAAATGAATTTGAAGTGAGAGCGTGCATCTGAGTTAGAGTTTATATTATTTATATGTACACACACAATATATAGTAATAAGTTTTGGGTTTGATATCATTAATTAAAATGGTTAATTGGCAGGGGAAGGAGGCACTGGTGGATCATTTTGAGAAGTCTACGTTTCGGTGTGATACGAATGAGTTCCTGCCTGTGTGTTTCAGCCCAGCAAGAGATGGTTCTGGTAAGTGGGTGAAACAAAGTTTGGTTGGGGAAAGAATTTAGATATATATATATATATATATATATATATATTAATTAGGGTTTAGTTTAGCTGTAGCTCGGGATATGTGTGTGAAAAAGGGGTGGAAGTTGGCACCTGCGCGCATGGAGTTGTGATGTAGGGGGCCTAGGAGTAGGTGATGGGTTCCACCCTTTTTGATAAATCCAGTAGTTGGTGTAAATGAAAACTTAACTTGCAAATGGTGTAAAGCCAAATCTACTGTGGATTACTGTGGATTGTAAGTTGTTCTGTAAGCTGCTGCCATGTTTGTAATCTTTTGTAGTTCCTTGTGCATTTTCTGCTGCCACTACTACTGCACAGATCGACATGTTTGAGTTTCTTGTAGTAGGTATAATATATATACACACACACATATACTAGGTTAGTATATATGGAGATACACTCCTTGAAATTGAAATTATAGATTGGTGTTGATTCAAATTTTTATTTATTTATTTTTCTGATTAATTCCTCTCTAATGCACCTCCATACTTATGCCTAACATTTCGGCTAGAAAGATGAACAAACAGAAGTATCATTTTCCTTTTATATATAGAAAGAAGTGTTAGTTTGAATATAATAGTGTGGTAATTGATCTAAGGGGAATATTTTATTTATAATTAATTCAGACAATTAAAGTTAGGACAATCAACGTTAGCAATGGTGCACAAAAGAACTGTGGAACAGGATCATGAAACGTTCCAGTTTTCACAATTTCGGTCCCAAATCCGAATTTAGGAACCATTGGCATATGGTTTCGGTTCTAATCCGTGGGAACGGGTAAGAATCGGAATAGTGTGTGTGTATATATATATATGTATTATATTTAATTTTATACTAAAAAAGAAGTATAAAAAACCTATTTTTTTAGTTTTTTTTGCCCTAAATCTCTCTCTCTCTCTCTCATCTAAACAAAGAAGTGATGAACCCTAAGCTAAACCTCGCCTCCTCTGAAGTATGACCTCTCACCGCCCTCGCCTAAGTGAAAGATGTGTTTGTATTTTAAAGAAAAGCAACGTAGACAGAGAAAGTGAAAGATGTGTTTGGTGTTCGTGTGCAATGAGGACGAAAGGGTGATATCTAGGCAACCGGCACCAGGGTCGTGTCCGTACTGTGGAGGGATGATACATGCCATGGACGTTGAGAGTCAATGGAGGTTTTGTTTCCTGCCTCTGTATTTTAGGACCAAGAAAAAGTACTATTGCAGTATGTGTGCTAGGCATTTGGTCGTCAAATACCAAGACTATATGTAGATCGAAGCGACGAACACTACTTCTCTCCTCATCAGAACAATTGGAGACTCATCGGAACAATTGGAGACTGCTGTCAGATGGGTTAGCTTGATGATTAATGACTACTACTTTAATTTGTTTGGTTTGTTTGCTCGCTTCTTTTTTATTATTATTTTTTATTTCTTTTGATGTATATGTATATATATATATGAATCATATGAGACATAGGTATGAATATATTAACGATGAAATACTTTTTTGGTAAAATATTATTTTGGTGTATCTTGAAGTTTAGTATTCTTTTTTAATTCTATCAACTTTTTTTTTTTGGCCTGAGAAATATGATTTATAGAAATAAGGGGTATTAAATTCAGAAATGATTATTAGTATTGGACTGTGTTGGAGTCTGTTTTAAATTTTCCTCATCAAAGGTAGCCTAAATCACATTGATTTAGTTTTGAATTCTGTAGATGGCGGCTAACTATGGTAGTGTAATTGCATAGAAGTCATTTTCTTTTACTTCTACGAACATAATTCTAAAACCTTTATACCTAATCCTTCAAGAAAAAAAATCAAACAGTTAACGGTGCTCATTCGGTTCCATACTATATGGTTCCAGTTCCGATTTTGTTTTCAAAGAGCCGTCGTGAACTGTTCCGGCTCCGGTCAAAAACCGGAACCGTGTACACCTCTAACAATGGTGTAAACACCTCTCTTTGGTGTTTGCCAAAGATTGAAGTCCGGAGCCCACTGTACAAGAGATCGAGTAAACCATCATCAATTCGATCTATAGAGAATGTCATCACAAGCTCGGCTCCGTCATATACAGGGATTGCAAAAGCCTCTAGGACACTGGCAGCCTGATGTGAGCTTCCTAGGCCTCAAAGAAAGCCTCCGTATGGACATATTTTTTGGGGATAATTACATAAACATGGAATTTTGGAGTTAAATTTACAAAGTCATGGTGTCAAAAGTCAATATTTTACACCCATAAATTTTTTATTCAAGTATTAGGTGTACATGGAAAAACAATATTCATTTGTCCAAACTTCCAATATTCATTTGTCCAAATTAGCCTTAGAATTTCATGTAAACATCACTCTTAAATATAAAAATATCACTTTTGTATGTAAGTATTATTTTTATGATAATAGATGAAGAGATCACTTTTATGTACTCCCTCCACTCTTTATGAGAGTAAGTATCACTCTCATATATGCACATGGACTACTTTGATAATTTTTATATGCATAAAAATGATATATATATATGTACAAAAGTGTTACTTACGTACAAAAAATGGACGGCGAAAAAAATGATCCATGAATATATTAAGAGTAATTTAAACAAATGCACGGCGCTTTTCATGTGACTAGAGACTTTTTAGAAAAATGTTCAATTTTTCTATAATTATCCTTATTTCTGGAGTCCACACTTGAGTAGTATTAGTCCTTAGTTTATTTATTTGCTCAATACGTTTTTATCTTTTTTTTAACAAAAAAGAAAAGAAAAGAAAAGAAATGCCGTTCAAAAAAAAAAATCCTACCAAAAAGGCCAAAATGTTAGTCCATTGGCAAGGGAAAATAGAAATGCAAATCTCTAAAAAGAATGGATACTATACTCTCTTCACTCGATACCTACATCTTTTCTTCTTTCTAACAAGGCAGTCATGGAGACGAAGCAAATAGCATTGTAATCATATCATTACAGACCATCATTTAATATGAAATGAAACGTCAGTGCAGTGTAATCATATGGATTAGATAGTCAAGAAACGCTTTGTTTAACCTAATAATATATTTACCCTAGTTAACATCATTAGCTCCTAAAGTCTCCTAATGTACTAGGTGATGGGTTTGAGACACGGTCATTCTGGTTCAATTTCTTTGAAAATTTAAAAAACTGTAAATTTTTAAAAATTTATTATAAAAAAAAGGAGAACTAGTAACTTGCTTTGCGAGAGAGTACACAGTAGAGAGAATTGGAGTAGATTGTTTCCTATCCCATTATCGAAGGATATACTTACATATATATATATATATATATATATATATATATATATATATATATATCAAACGGACTGAAGTTGCTAGTGTACAATAATCATTTGTTCTCTACCTTCACCACCCATTGCATCACTGTACCAATCAGATTTGATTTCATTGTGTATATCATTTAGGTGCCGTCATCATTACTTTTACAAGTTGTAGGCCTACAATTTACATATCCATTTGCATAGATAATAATATAGTTGTGGCCCCCACTATAATATATAACAAAATTTCAGTTTTAAAAAATATTTCCTTTCATAGAATTGTAATTTTATAATTTTCATAAAACAATTTTTAGAAAACTAAACCCAACAAATTCATAAATTCAAATTTCGCTTTCATCCGAGCTCGCCAGAAATGCTACATTCATTATATAACATAATTGAACAAGAAAATAATAATTATATATATATATATATATACAAAAAAAAAAAAAGGAGAGGTAAAGGAGGTTTCGTTTTTTGAATTTTAATGCTTAAAAATTTTGTGGGATCCACTTAAGGACAAAAAAACACTTTTTTTAAAAATATATATTTAAAATTTTTGTTCGACAAAAATGAGGGGTCTTTTTTAATTTTGACTTTCTTTAAAGCATTTTGTAAATTTTTTAAAATTCCAGTGTGGGGAAAAAAAAGAGAGGGGCGTTGCGAGAATCGAACTCGCGGCCTCTCGCACCCAAAGCGAGAATCATACCACTAGACCAAACGCCCAACTCCTCAAAGGTGTAGATCAAAATTATATTAATATTATTTTGTACAAGTAATTATTGGGTATATTTCTATATCGTTCTCGGAATATATCTTTTCTCTCTAGTCTATAATCTATATACTGTGCACAGCAAAGAGATGATAATGGCGGCCTTATCATCTTCCTCTTCTCAGCTGATTGGCCACCGTATCTTCCGACCACCGTCTACGGCGGCGACTCCCTTTTCTTTCCTCTCTCTCTTCCTCTTCAAACCCCAAACCCTTCGCATCGAAACGACGCCACTTCGTCGTCCCTCCCCATTCCTCTTCACTTCTCCTTCTTCACGTTCTCTTCTCTCCTCCTCCTCTTCCTCCTCATTCCCTGAATCAACTCCTCACTCTCTCTCTAACTCCCAAGTACTCGTACAAGAATTTGATGCTGTCGATGAATCTGACGATGAACTTGAAGATTCCGTATCAGAAGAAGCAGAGATTGGCGGTGACACAACTAGAAAGGTTTTGGATTCCCCACTTTCAATTAGAGAGAGAGAATTGAAATCGAAGTTGCCGAGTCTTAGTGTGAAGGAAAAGAAAGAGTTGGCTTCATATGCACACAGTTTAGGGAAAAAGCTCAAGTCTCAACAGGTGGGCAAGTCGGGGGTCACTGATTCGGTTGCCACTGCGTTGATTGAAACCCTAGAAAAAAATGAACTCATCAAGGTATGAAATATATACACGCACGAAAAACCAATTGTAAAGTTTTTTACTATTTTATTTGATGTCCAGAGCAGGGTTTAGGGTTTTGTTGTGATTCATTTCTGGTAGTACAAGTTGACATTATGCAATTGTGCTTATTAATTTAGTGCTTTTGAGTGTTTGGTGTGCAAATCTTCCCTAGCTATTGAAGCTTCGAATTGGAGTTGGGTTCTACAGTTTGGTTGTATGAATGAATTTGGAATTGGGTGTAACCTTTTTAGGTAGCAAATCTGGGAAAAACAATTCCACAATGTCGGAAAATTCTTTTCTTTGGCGGTATGGAATTGGAATTGGAGAAAATTTTGGTTCAAATTTTTGAGTTGATTTTCTCCAATTCCTCCTATTCCAATTCCAAAGCTCAATTCCATGCTTACCAAACTTTGCCTTTGGGCTTTTGGATTATTAGGAATTTACCTCATATATAATTCCGGTGCAACCAAACACGGCATTCTTCTTAATTAAGCAATTTGAGTGAGTGGAGCGAGGGTGTTTATTAATTCCTAGAGTATGCCAGCAGTGGTGCTGTTAAAAACTGAGAATTAGTTCTTTGCTGTGCAAGGGAATGGAGACACAAATAGTTTGTTTGGATTGAGGGAGTTGAAATCATAGGAAATCAAAGGAAAATACCAACGAAAATACCAACGGCAAATGGCCTAGCGGTATCAGGTCCTTACCTCCCAAAGGGAGGTCAGGGGTTCAAGTCTTAGTGGAGGCATGCGTGTGCGTACCAACTAAGACAAAAAAAAAAAATCCAAAGGAAAATGAGGGATATTATCTCATGCTTGTTTCTAGAATAAGGAAGGAAATGACTGAGAAATGAGGGTTTTTAAGCGTTGAAGATAATATTCGTAGTATCTTAAAACAAGTCAAAAACACATGGTGGGAACAGAGAAGGGATTTAGGGATAATCCGTTTTGTCCCAATTGCGGAGGAAAAGAATAGGAGAAGTTGCCTAAGATGGATGGGTAATAAGAATAACCCATATGTATAGTGATTCAAATTGAAGGTGATCATCAATAATTGGAAGGCCAAGAAACTCAATAAACATGGTGAGAAGAAACACCACGGTTTATGATTGAACTGTTGAGGAGAAGAGAGGATACATGGATTCAACCCCTAGTGTCTGGCAACTTAAAGCCTTTCTGAGTGGAGTTGGATATCCCCCTTTTAGTTACATCTCTGATACTCTTTAATTGCATTTTCTGCTCTAGACTCGAGCAATAGCAGCATTGTCTGTGTTGTTTCTTATGGAAAGGATTAATTAGAAAAAGGTCAACAAAGGATCATGTTGCTTTGGCACATCTTGGAGAATTTCACAAGTGGTGAACTCTATTTGTTATGAAAGATTATCTGGGCAGAAGGTATATCATTATTTTTCTCTTGGTCAGGTTAAGTTTATTTTATGACATTATATTATATGGAAGACTTGGAAGAGGAGCTATTTATACCAAGATGATTGGGAATTTTGAGGGAGTTCGTCTTATATTGGTTTCATTAGCTGACTTTTCTTGCATTTTGTAATTTAACTGATTTTGATCAGTAGTTAGGACCCTTAGTGTTGGTGCCTTGGTGGTCTATGAGTATATTTATTTATGCACATATTCGGCTCTCTACCAGCTGATTGAGCTGTTTAGTTGTCATTTTTACCCATGTTTTGGAAGATAATTTCCTTTACTGATGCATGTTTAATGAAATGGTGAGCAAACTGAATATTCTCTCGCATGTGAGCAGATTAGATTTTCCTTTTAATATGTACTTGTCTAACGGTTAAAACTTGTAAACAGATTAAAATACATGGAAGCTGTCCAGCGGAGCTAAAAGATGCAGTGAAGCAACTAGAAGAAGCAACAGGGTCAGTGGTGGTTGGTCAGATTGGTCGGACTGTGATTCTCTATAGGCCCAGCTTGTCAAAGTTGAAGGCAGAGGAGAAAAAGAAACAGAATCAAGAAGCTTTAATCAGAAGACGGATGGCATATAGATCCTCATTTCAGGTTGTCTAATTTTCCTTCTAAACAAAAATCAGTGTCTAGAATTACAATTGAAATTTCTTTTGCTTCACAGAATATGCTTGCTGCTTATTACTGAATCACTTCTTTCATGGGATTTGTAGAATAAAGGACAAGTGCCCAGACTATCTGGGCGTACTCGTCGAGGAAGTAGCAAGTTTTGAATCCCCTCATTGTCTTGGGCTGTTCTCCACTGGTTCTGTTTTGAGTAGCTGCAGCACTTCCATGTTGTCTTCCATGTTGTCCAGTGCCTTAGCTCAAAAAAGGCTGTTTCTGGAGCAATATGAATGTGGATGACCATTTTTCATACGTGCTGCTAACTCAATTCCAAGGTTTGAATAAAGTTCAAAGTGAGGGAAGTTGATCTGAAATAACTGGAAATGTCATGGTATATGTGCTCGTGTTTGGAAAACTCTGTCAAAAATGACTCTCGGCCAACTTCGAGTTGTTGCATCTTGAACGATTTTGTAATGTCTGTAGATTCTGTTGTAGCATGATCTAATTGTCAAACCTGAAGTCATTTACAAAAGCGATGAGCTTGATTCCTAGCTTTACCATCCTTTTTATCCCGTTAGTAGCATGTAAATGAGTTTTTCTTTCACAAATGATATTTCCTTTTTTTTCTTCTAATTTCTTTGACTGGGTTTGTGTAGATGGGGTTCGTAGGATGGGAGAGAGAACGTTAGGTGCATACTAAGCATGCATGAGATTCATAGAACCTTGCAAACTAGGTGCACTTATGCATTACAAATGTTTATCATTGATTCCCTGAAGAAGTGGTCGGAACTGGGAAGGGATATATATTGGCATTATGGACTCCGTTTATCATTGATAGAACTGTATAATAATGATAACAAATGTTTTACCGTCATCCTAAACTTCCGAGGAATCATTTCCTTGAACCACCTTAATACATGAACAACTTTCCTGTTGAATACAGAAGCCAACAAAAAATTTATAAAACCACGATAAATTATTATAATTTGCTGTTTAACTTTACCCTTATCAAAGGTTTCATGATAATGGCGGCTTGATCTCTGGCAACTTGAATAAAAGTGTTGCATGCACAAATTTTGTGATTCTTGAACGCAGTATAATCTGGCAGCATGAAATTTTGCATCCTTACCAGGACCTTGAGATTGTATCATCGGTTTTCATAGGATCCAAGATTATGCAGCTCTCAGCTTCTCAGGTTGATACCGGGTCAAATCCTCGGAGTAAAGTACGCCATCAGGTGAAATAAGGCGCCGGAAAGCAATAAGAAATCGAGTCTGAAGCAAAAAAAGAAAAACAAAAAAGTTTGTACATTCAGATAAAGTTCAAATAGAATAGATTGGCATGAGGAGTAGGGGCCTCTTTTTTTTACCCATTGAAATCCTACGAGGGCAAACCAGCAACCTGGCAAACCAAATCCTCTACTGCTCATGAACTGGTAACAAGAAAAGGTAAAAGAGTATTGTTAGTGGATGGAGGTAATAACCTAAGTTTGCATTTTGATGCATGAAACCAAGGATTTTAGCATATTCAGATTTTCATTCTCTCCTGTTTGAATATGTTGGCATCAAATAAATGACCCAAGAGATAAATGTAAATTGATTCTATAAAACAAATGTAAATATAGGTTGATTCTATAATATATATATCATACCATGAGGAAGAGCGTGCCCAAAGAAAAGCATCCACTCATTGATAAGCTAATAAATTTAAGATCTCTTCCAGCCTGCACAAGCAAACAAATATCTTGAAGCTAAAAGAGAAGTTTTGGCATATTTATGCAAATTGCTCTATTCTAGCCAGGGGATCAATTGTACAGCATGTTGGAAGAAGTTTCTCATGAATAGGAGCTCATCAGAGCTCAAAGTAGATTATACCCACATGATACAATACATAAAAATAACACGATTCAGGCAACAGAAATTTCTGATGCAGATGGAATTACATCAGGCACAGATAAACATAGATATCTCTCTCAAAGCACAAAACTAGAATTATAATGAGAACCAAGTGTGAATTGACAAATTGAATACTTGAAATATGCCACAGGCCTGATTTTGGAAATTTAGGTCGACATACATGCATAAGAACATGCAAGGAAGAGACCAAAGAAAATATTAATGTTAAAACAGACATACCAACAATGTCCCCTCTAGGCTATGAACACAAGGTGTCACAGACAACGCCATGAAGTATGGAATCAACACCCTTTGCACCTACATGGACAAAAGATGGAAAAAATTTCAAGGAGAAACAGATAATATTCACACTTGTCTTTCACAGAAGTATGAAAAGAACATTATTCATCGAGAGTTTTACATTTTATTAAAATTATTTTATCCAATTTGGGAAAAATTTCATATCCAGATAATTAGCAAAAGTAATTATAGCAACCATCAAATAACAACACGTCAACGCATACAATCAGGCATCCAAAGCAAATAGTTAGTAATTAATCACTCGTCTTCTAGCTTGCAGCTTTGCTTATATGGGGCTTATTTAATGATATTTTATAATTTCTGAAATGTGAAGCAGAACAAGGTAATCTCCACTTATTGGTAATGAAATGCTCCTGAGTATATTAGAATTAAAATATTTCTAATACCATTAAACAGTGACCACTCAAAAATAAATAAATAAATAATTGTGTTGGAGTTGTCATAATCCCATTTAAGCATCACATACAATTTAAAGTTGTGAGAATTGGATATAGTATCACATCAGAGCCATAAAATTTCTCTTTGTTTCCTTGTTACTTTACCAAAAAGAAAACAACTATATAAAACAAACATAACAAAAAGGAGAGAGGTATTAAAAGAAAAACAAAACCTACCTCCTGTATGACCTCAGGATCAGGTGAAAAAAAATTGGGGAACAACCAGGGAACAGATGTTCCGATAGATGCTAATATCAACCCACTCAGTACTCCAATTATCAGCAGTGACTTTAACAGCATTCGAGCCTGTTTAATATCGTAGACCTTTCAGACCATTATTCACATACAGACATCATGTAGCAAAACATATATCTCACATAAATATATATCGTGTAGCGGCAAGCAACAGAATAAACATGTAAGATTCTGCAATTGTGGTATCGATATAAAATGGATAGGACTAACCTTTGCCAAGCTTCGGTTAGCTCCATAGATCAACTCAGGCATAAATGATTGAGCTGTTTGAGAGATAGGCTCACCCCATACCGCAAACATGCTGTACATTTGAATCATGATCTAGAATGAAAGGTAATTTGTGAGGGTAAATGTCCAGTTCCTTAAAGATAGGAAGTTGAAGCAAAAAAGAGAAAAACCAAAGTAGGGAATTCAAATGTGAGTAAAACTAACCTGATGAGCGGCAACAGTGTGTGTGCCCATAGACGTAGCAAAATATACAATGAGAGAATAAAAGGCCACCTAAACCTCAAAATTGCATCAGATTCTTAGTATAATCACATGTGAGCAGTTACAGTAAGAGAATCGAGACAGACATCACAAACCTTCGACATCATTGTTACAAACACTGGAGCAGAAAGCATGAATATTTGCAGAAGTTCACTGGCTGATGGGACAGAGATGGTAAAAGCATTATACCCTTTCTTGTTCAGAGCTTCAACCATCATATAACCAGCAATAACCTGAAACACATGCCCGTAAGTGGCAACACCAAGAGAAAGGAAGTTCCTATGAATTTGGATATAATGAAAAATGCATCAACAGGAAAATATGACAATGCTTTATTTTAGAACACTGAAGCTTTTCAGCAATGAAACAATCTGGCAAACAATTCTGGCAGGCAGGAATAGCAAGCGAACGTACACACAACTGGAGGAGGTCTATTGTTTGGTCAAAATGTAGTTGTGAAAGCCTTTCAGCAACATCTTCTGTATGAAGAGCACAACTGTCACTTGTGTAGCGGGATCAGCAGTCTATAACTATGGAAACAACTGGTTTCAAATGGAAGACTGGCTCTCTCTACAGGTGGAGGAGGGAGGGACATTGTAGAAAAAGCTCAAGAAAGAAGAAATGGGGCTCTTAATAATGCCCAAAAGAACTATAGCCCTTCGGACTAAGGCGTTGCAACAGAAGGCGGCTTGCAATCCTCTTGTTATTTGCAATCAATTTATGAAATCAATTAAAAAAATAATGATTCAGCATACCTGTGACACCATTGTTGCCCATGCAGCTCCGGCAATACCATAGCCTAAGAATGAGCATAGGACGACATCACCAACACCATTCACAGCACTGGCAACTGCCAAAGCCTTCAAAGGTCCCCACGAATCCTTCATGCCAAGACTGTGCACCAGAATGGACACGTCAGGATACAAAGCTAACAAATTAAACTTATTACAGATTCAATTGAACAACATTAGGACATTCTCATAAAGAAAATTGAATTGGTGAACAACCATTGTCCATTCAATTCAAAGCTCTGCTACCATGGTGAAGAACTCGTCCCAAAATTTTAAGCTCTTAGTTATGGACCAAATAATATCTATTAAGTTAATTGGGGCCAATGTCGCTCCTATATAGATCAGTCTTCTAGCACATTCAATAAATGTCATGAGAAAGATACAGTATTTGAACCTTGCACTTTGAGCCACCCATCCAACAAGTACTGCGGGCCATGCAAAGCCTCTAATCTACAAGCAGACAATTTTATTCAGTTGAACAGTTACAGAGAACCAATCAAGCAAAGGAGAATATCATAATCATCACTATGGAAAGAAATCAAGTAGAAGGATGTCCTACAAGTACTAAAGCACGTGGATAACCGATCGGAAAAAATGCAAACGAATAACATAATTTTTCAGAATAATAAGAATGGGAAGTGAAAATTTATAAGAACCAAACCAGATGACCATAATATTGTTGGAAAGTATGTTCTCGTGCAACAGGTAAGACTAAGGCCAACGCGCAAGTTATTTATCATGGTAATCATCACCAGCCCCCTAATTAGACAGGATCAGCAGTACATATCCTGATAAGATTTTCCAGCATATCAAATGCTCTCAGAGAATGGGTTCTCAAAGTTTGCCTCGCAGGACTGTTTATCTCTAATTCAGCCTTTCCTCATTTAGAGCCTTCAACAATTAACAACTCATGTCTACTAAGTGCCATCATTTATTGTTATTAAACATGCATCTACCATCTAAATTAACTCATGATAACTTTGTTGCCAAATAAACATGGGGCACTGGATAATTAAATACTATCCTAACTTTGTGTTGGTGGTTCATCCATTTAAACGTCCTAACTCCATTGCATAAAAGGAATACATATAGTGCTTGAGAAAGAAATCGCCTAAAGTTGAAACAACCAGTCAGTTGAGATGCAAAGCCACAATAAAAATGTCCTTATTTTATTACACCACCTTTCTGATACATCAGTAAAGCCACATCTCCAACATAGTCATCAAAATCGTAGCACCAAGTCACATCAAGGCAGATTGGCTGCACCACACCCTAGTGTATGACGTCTGCCTGAAGCCCCACCAAAACTAAGCTTATCCTTTGAATATGGTTTGGCAAATTATACATATCATGCTCGAGTATCAGTTATGTAGGTGGAGATAAACACACACAGAAACAGGTCTAGGTTAGGTTCAGGTTGATCTGAGTTGCCCTGACACCTCAGTCTGAGTACACCTTAGCTTCAACTCTTTGAATGTGGGTAGCATGGGACTGAAATAGAAAATGTTCAATCAATATAGTCATAGCTTGAAACTCAAGCCAACCTTGTTTGAATCCCTAAATTTTCGAATCGCCACTCTCCCTCCCCATGATTTCTTGCAGTATATTAATAGTCAAATAAACTAGAAGACTTGTTGGACAACATAATGCAGCGAAGTAAGGACATTCTACAAGGATGCTAAAAAATAACAGAAAGGACGAGACCAGGATTAGGAAGAAGAGAAGTCAGCCTTTCTGACTTGCCCAACTACCTGACATGGAAAAAAAAGAATAGTAAAACCTAAGACAACTTTTCGTATTTGAGATATCGAGATGACAATTTTATTAGAGAGAGAAGGGAACTAGAAAGGAAAGAAGGATGAAAGACCCTTACTCAAAAAGAAAGTCTAAAATAAACGAAGAAAAAGAAACAAAGAATACAGTTGATCAGCTCCCAGCTAGCAGAATAATCCATTACTCCCCGAAGAGGGCAAAACGTTGACCCATAAAAGATTCAAGAACGGTCGTCCTCTCTTGCCTGAATGTTTGCTTCTACATTATCCAACCTAGAAATCAGTGTAATGACTGCCTAAAAGGAAGTATATAAATCTAGGATCTTTGTTAACACATTGGTATAGGAGAAAGGACCAAAGCTTTGGTTTTACACCCAGCCTATGGCACAAACAGTATCACCTTCAATTAAACAAATTGTAAAACCTCTCCTCTTTGTGGCCTTCCAAGAGAGTTGGAAACTTTTCTTTTTATGGCATAACATCCAGCTGGTTTGGAGAACAAAACATTGTTTCTCCTTTCAAGTCTTTAGATACACATTCAACTGCTAGCTGATACTGATTATCAAGAGAGCAACTATCAAGGCTAAACTTGACTCTTACCCTAAAGGTAGGCTTTCAAGTATAAGAAGCTTATTTTATAAAATAATGTAGAAGTAGCCACTGTTCAATCACTTTGTGTTATTCCAAGACAGTTTTTAAATTCTTTTGTGATGGAGACTCAGAAAGAAGTCAAGAAAGACCCTCTACCCCTATTGTTCATCTTTGTATTATTCTCAAAGCCAAAAAGGCCCAATCAAAGAAATTTCACATTTCCTCCTGTATCAAAATCTCCATAAGACCTTATATACTTTGACAGTGATCCCTCTCAACTAAGATCGTTGCAGTAGAGCTGTTATCCATGTTAAACTTAAAATTGGAGGAAACACCAAACTGTCTAAGGATGAGACTAAGAGTAAAAATTTTCATTCAACATAAGGAAATAATATCATGTCATCTACAAATTGAACGCGTAAGACCTTTATCACTACCAATCTCAGAGGCTTCGAAAAATTCAAATTCTTGGTACTAGCATTTTATTTTATTACTATTATTATTAATTTTTTTTTTTTTTGGGCGGGGGGGTGGTGGGGTTGGGGGTTAGATTTCAACAACCGAAGCAAAAAGGAAGTCAGATAGTTAATGACCAATTTACGAATTAAAGTTAATGCTACAAAAGCATAAGCATCTCCTCTCTGTAAGTGTTTGATTCCATAAAGTCCGCATACAGAAACTGATTTCGAGTGTTAAACTATATCATGTAGGGAAGGTATTACACCGGCTCTTTTAAGCTACTCGCGCATGTTTCACTTGGAGAAATTTCAAAAATAAAGCTTGGGTTGGTGCGAGCTTCATGAGTGAACTTATATGGATTTTTATATAATAAAAATCATTAGGCAAATATGAATCTCCACATTATAGGAAGCAAAAGAACTTCAATGCAAGTTAAATTTCCATAAACCACCCAGTAGGATGGTCACTCCTCTCCTTTCCGAAAAGAATGGTTGACTACTAACAAAGAAAAAAATATATATATAAAGCTCGCAAACTATAGAAATAATAAGCAATTATGTAAGATAAAAGAAAGTAAAATGGTTTACTTAATGGCAAATGTACCTGAACATATGAATTTGCTGCAGGTATTATATGCGCATTCTTTGGCCCAGCAAAAGCTGGAAAAAGTGATATCAGCAAACTTATGTCATTGGATAGCATCTGCTAATGAAGAGACAAAACTGGAACGACTCTTCAAAGATAATCAGGAAGTAAACCAATACATTATGTGAAAATAATCAAATCCTCAATGAGTCTTTATTACCGGTTAGTGCCCAAGCACCCAGGAACCTTGTAAAGAAAAGCATTAACACCCCGCAAGTCAACCCAACAAAAAGCAAAATAGATATCTGATGTTGTACTTCATCTTTACTCTGCAACAATACTGACTAGTCAAACAGTGCAAGAAGACAGCAAAAAGATAATATTATCTGGTTTTGTAAATTAATAATGCCACCACAAAAGTTCTGAGAACTGCAGCTAAAGGGTATAATTTTTAGAATATGTTTAGAAAAATCAAAATTTGTACCGAGCAATAAAGAAACATGCAATGTTGATGTGTAAAACCCGCAGTTCCTAACCACACATGCCAAACAAATCATGAAACAATGTCTACTGTAAATATCTTTAAGCGTATTATTATGTTATATAAGTAATATTAGTAGGCCTTAAAATGATGTTTAAAATCTTCTTTTAGAAATTTTCAACATCAATTTTATACACCCCCCCATTTCTGTTTTTGGTGAATCAACTTCTAAACTTATTAAAGGCTTGTATAGACTGTATAATATGTCGAGATCAACTGTTCAAGTGACAAAGAATATCTGGCAATACCCGGAGTTCGTCTCGTCAAAGAATGATGCTGGGAGAAGTCTATTGACTACAGATGTGCCCTCCAACATTATTTGTACAAAGTGGTCGCACTCATATTCGAACTCACAAAGCCAAGCTTGTTAAATCAAACTCTTCATTCCACCAAATATCCCTTTTTCAAATGGCACAGATTTGGGAGAATATCTAAACCGTTGCTTTAATTGCTAAAAAGAGCAAGACCTATGTTACTTGGATTCTTTGAAAGTAGATGAAGAACCCATGTCAAACACACAATAATCGGACATGAGTATGGGATATGAATCCAACACTTTAGGTGGACGTGCACCTAAAAAGTATATTCGGTAATTCAATTTTATTATATTAGTATTTCAGAATGATTGAAATGTCTATATTGAACATTATGTTCCATAAAGTCATTGTTTTACTCTAGAAAACAAAATAAAAATATTAAATTATATGAATGTTTAGTTGTGCCCCTATATCCTTTTTGGAGACTTGACATGTCTAACATTCAAACACGTACCTGCACCCGAGTCCAGGTAACACAACAGCATTAAACAAATAGTTTTTACTTTTTACGTGCTCAACTTATCTAATTTGAAAAATCCCCTTTCTTTTGTTCAATGGTTTCCTGTATCTTTAAGTTCGTCAACAAAAATAGCAATCGAATTATTCCTTGCGCTCAAAATTGTTTCCTCCACTAAAAAAATTAAGCAATCCCAAAATTCTATAAAATCACCTACTAAATATAGTTTTCATAAAAATCAACAAACTAACCTTACTGGCAAGCGAAGTAGCAACCATATTCGAAGTAGCGATTGAAAGGAACATAAACACGTAACTCATATTGTCACAAAGCACCGTCCCGGGCCCTTCAAAAACAACACTACATTTCAAATTCAAAACAATCCAACATTCAACACGAAAATTACAGTTTACAAACAGATAGAGAGCGAAAAATTCACCTAAAGCAGCAAGCTCGATTGAACTTCCTTGACCAATGACTACAGTGTCAATGAGACTCATCAAGGGCCCACATATCCACAATCCAGTAGCTGGCCCTGCAAATTTCACAATCTCTACCATCTGACTCCAAATGCCCTCATTCGCCACAAACTCTTCATTTTTAGGCGAAACCATCTCCGTTGTTTCTGTTCTTTCTTCTTCTTCAATTGATGAACAAGAAGCGATGTTCTCACCATTTCTAATTTCGAGTTCTTCGCTGAGAATTTCTTGACCTGGACTAACGCAAGCACTGATAAATAGTCTCCGGCGATTATTAGTCGCTGTCTTGGAGATCCGGAGACTTAATAGAATTCGAGAATTGCGATGGCGATGCGAAGAAGAGTAAAGAAGATTGGATTGATTGAAAGATGCTGGAAATGTAGTGTGTTGTTTGAAATTAGGGTTTTGAATTGAAATATTAGAGTAATGAATTGGGATTTTCAGATTCATTTTCTACCAACAATTAGAATGAGAGAAAGATTGAATTGAGCGAAGAGCCCCCGTAAAAAGCTTCGCCGCCTGAGAAATTGAAGTTCGAAGTCAGAAACTCTTAAAATGATACTCTCATACTCCCTCCAAAATGTATATAAATTATAGAAATACATAAAAGGGCTTTTTTCTTTTTTTCTTTTTTTGAGAGAGGGAGTAAAATATTATTTCTACCTCTAAACAATTTTCATAAAACTAAAGATCTAAATTACTTTAAGCCCCTGAATTATCAGTTTGTGAAAAAATATATATATATATAATAATAATGTTTTTTTTTTTTTTTTTCTTTCTTTCTAAAGTTGATAGTTTATTAAAGTTACAAAAATCTCATTTTAGTTTAGAAATAATTCAATTTAGTATGCTTGAAAATGAAACTTAAAAATGATGGAGTTAAATTTGTTTCGCTTAAAATAACAAGTTTGGTCTAAATTAGGTTATAATTTTCATTTCAAAAACCACTTAAGTTAACAAGTTTCACTTAAAATTTGACCGAAATTTCACTTATTAATATAAATTCAAGCAAGTTAAAAAAAAAAAAAAAAAAAAAAAAAAAATCCCCTTAATTTACAATCCGTACCTAAAATTCTAAAACTTTTAGAAATTCAACTCTCGTGTTTTTTATTACTTAATTTTTCATATAAATATACATTCAGTTTAATTACCTCACCCAACAATTTCAATTAAATAAAACTATTTTTTTATTTTTTTCTTTTGTTATTGGCAATAAAGACACACCACCCTACTTACTCATTTTTTTTTTTTTAATTATTATTATTATTTTTTAATCATTTTAGGAACTCAAAACCTTACCACTTAGAGGTCCATGAGATACCATTATATCACGAGACCCTTAATCGGTTAAAAAAATTACATTAATGGATAATGATCCTTTTACACACTTATATATTTTTAAAAAAAACTTAAGACTTACAAAAACATACTAAAATTCAGGCTTTCATAAATCACTTAGTTTGGTGCAATGGAAAAGGGAACGGAAGGTGATGGAGGGTGATTAAAAATTTGTGTTTGGCAAAAATTGTTGGAAGGAAATGAAAGGAGAGGGAAGGTTTTGGAGGGTTATGTTAAAGCTTGAACTGTATTTTGCTATTCTCCCAAAAATGGGAAGAAAAGGAAGGAAGTTAAGGAGAGAGTTGATATATTATTTGTGATGCCAAATTTATTCTTCAGATTACATATACATACAAGTTAGCAGTTGCAGAGAGAGTGAGAGACGGCGGGCCAGCGGCTGAAGCTTGCGAATGGTGAACCCGAACTGGAACAGTGGCGATGGAAATTGAAAGATATGGGTTTTGATTTTTTAAACAATCTGAAATGATATACCGATACGGGTTTTGAACTTTTGATTCCTGTAGACAGATAGATAAACTGAAACGTATGGGTTTTGAATTTCTGATTCTTGAAGTGCAGAGTTGAGAATGAGAATAGAGATGGAGGCGAGATTGGGGAGGCTGAAATGATTTGTCCTAATTTTTTTTTTTTTTCCTTTTCTTGTGGCCTAACTTCTATGGGCCTGCTAAAGGTACAGGAGACTATATATATATATATATATATATATATATATATATAAAAAGGTATAATAGTTAATTTATTAAAATAATTATCTTTCTTTTCTTTTCCTTTCTTTTCACAAATATGATTATTATCCTTCTCTTCTTTTCCTTCATTAATCAACCAAACACAATAGGAGATTAAAATTATTTTTTCCTTCCCTTTCCCTTATAACTAATGTTATCATTTCCCTTCAAACCCACCGTAACAAACATAGCCTTAAGCTTATGCAACACAATCCCAAAAATCTTTCAAAATTTTATAAGGCCCTTCAGGGTGAACTAATATTTCTCCTGAAAATTACTTACGTTGGGGAATTTGTTGAACTTGAAGCACTTCATCTTGGGTGAGTTTCCAATAAAAAAATTCGAAGGTTCTCTTTCATCCTCTCATGATTGAAGCTATTCACAATAACACTAGCACCTTGCTCATGTCTCAGTGCAACCTGCATAAAATATATGCGTGTGTGGACCATACGGTTAAGATTCTGAATAAATGCAATTAATAATTCATATATACAATGCTTATTTTATTCAAATTCCCAATTTTATTGTGATTTATGGTTCAGTTATTTTTTTTAACAAAGCATTGTGTGCCTTGCACTATTCTGAGCAATATTTTCCAATTCTTTCTTTTACTAGTTTAATTTTTATTGTTACATTTGTGTGTTTCATTAATTGTTACTCATTACTTTAAATTATCAATTGAGAAAGTTCATGTTGTTCTTTCATTGCATTAAAGGAATTACATTTGATAACAGCCCTTTTACATTTTTTACTTAAAATAAAATAAATACAAACTTAGGACTTATAAAAAAAGTACTCAATATTCAAGCGTCATCATCCCAAAAATCTTCTGATGATTTGTAAGGCCCTTCAGGATGAATATACATTTCTCTCTCATCCTCTCGTGATCGAAGCTCTTCACCAAAACAATAGCACCTTGGTCATATATCCATCTCAGTGCAACCTGCAAATATAGAGTTGGCTAAGGTTCTGAATATATGCAATCATTATTCCTAACGGAATTTGAAGATTCTAACTTTCACAATTAGTTTTAATTTTTATTGTTGCATTTGTGTTTTTCATAAAATTGTCACGATAAAGATATGGTTGGAATACTTTGAGAACATGAGAAATAAATTTGACAAATATGTAACTTTTAACTTCCAACTTCAAAAATAAAAAATAAATTTAACAAATAAAAAATAATAATAAAAAAAACTTAGTAAGTATAGAAAAATACTCACACTTGAAGTTTTCGAAAACTACTAAAACTTCATGCGTCATCATCCCAAAAATCTTCCAATGTTTTGTAAGGCCCTTCCGAATGAACAAATACTTCTCCCGTAAATCCCCTACGTTGGGGAATTTGTTGAATCTGAAACAGTTCATCTTGGGTGAGTTTCCAATCAAAAATTTGAAGGTTCTCTTTCATCCTCTCGTGATTGAAGCTCTTCACAATAACACTAACACCTTGCTCATATATCCATCTTAGTGCAACCTGCAAATATAAATATGGCTAAGGTTATGAATACATGCAATTATTATGTTTATTTTATTTAAAATTTAAAATTTATTGTGATTTATGTCTTTTAATTTTTTTTATTTTCATTTTAGAAAGCTGGATTTGGTTTATAAAAAAAATAATTATAAAATAAACTAGTACCTGAGCCACATTCTTCCCATTTGCAGCTGCAATGTTTTTAAGGATTGGACTCTCCATCACTGCTAGGGATCCCCAAATTGCTCCGTTTGCAGCCAACGGCGACCACGCGCTCACATGAATTCCTCTGCTGCTGCAAAATTCCCTCAACTTTTGCTGCTGCCATGCTACATTCATTTCCACCTAAGAAAATATATATGTTCATTGTCATCCCCATCATTACTACATACGTGTATAGAGATTAGTGCTCATGCGATATTACAAGTTTGAAAGCTGGCCATATTAATTTAACATATATTATCAAAAAATAAAATACATATTTTTTTCATCCGAGACCGTAGACACTAACCCTCACTGAGTTATCGAGACATCTACAATATTATATCTCTAACTTGTGCAATTTTGCATGCATTTAATTTACCATTTTATCCCTCAAGAAATGAAAAATAAAAAGAGCAAAACGAAAACAAAAATCACGTTCAATAAAATATTTTTGTTTTTCTATAACAGAAAACGTTTTCAATTTTTGTGAAGAAAAAAGAAAACATCAGAATGATGTTTCTTATGTTTTTGGCACTGTAGCGCAAAAACGTTTTCACTAATGTTACTGCACATGCACTATTCATTTCAAATAAAATTCATATTATTTGTGTTATATACTAAGTTGCATATTAAATGTTAATAAAAATATATTTTTTTCACATAGAATATATTAAATATTGTATATTATTTTTTTATTTGAATAAAAATATATTTTAATATATAATATATTAAATAATAATGTAAATTATTTTTTGTGACAAAATAATTTTTGATATAGAATATAATGTTATTAAATTATTAAACAGTAAATATTTTATATTATTATATATCATATCTATATTATATTATATGTAAATATTAAATTATAATTAATTTATAATATTATAACACAATATATATTTTATTACATATAAGATATATTATTTAATATTTTTTATTCATAATAAATTATCATATGCTAAATATATTATATATCACACAATAAATATATACATCATGCATATACATGTATTTATATACATAATTGGTGGGAATGTTTTTGTCTTAGCATATCTAATTTTGTATTTATGATGTATTGGGTATTTTTAAGATTTATAATTTTAAATTAGATTTTCTAGATTTATGACTTTTTGATATTAATGGAAGCAAGTGTCGTGCCTGAGTGGTTGAGTTACTCCCTGTGTTCGAGAGTTCGTGTTCAAGTCATCTACTCTCCTCCTCACCCTCCCCTCTAATTACTAACTCATAAAATTCTTGGCATGAAAAAAATAAAAAATTTAAAGAATATTATGTACATTTTGTAACAAATATGTTGTATTACTAAACATAGTTATTGTTTTATGTTTTCAAATTTGTGTCAACAACAGGTGTTAATAAACATCATTTCTGTTTTCTATTTTCACTCAAGAAAGTAAAATCATGTTTCTATTTGCTTAAGACTGTAAAAATAAAAAAATTAAAACGTTACTAAACGCGTTCTAAGTTTTCAAAATAAAACGTACATTTTGTTTTTAAACAGAAAGAATATCAATATTTTACGTGTAAATTTATGTATGTATAAAGTCTAGCCTATGAATAAAGCTGAGGAATATATACTTGATTTACAGCGGGTGGGATGGTAGCATGCTGCAGCAGTTGGGTGAGCTTTTTGGAACCAAAGTTGCTGACACCAATGGATTTGGCCAGTCCCAGTCTGTGACACTCTTCCATGGCCTCCCATGTCCCTTTAATATCAAAGGGCAGCAAGTCTTCCTTTGTAAATTCAAACCCTTCAATACCTTCCTTCATCCTTACTGGCAAGTGAATCAAATACAGATCCACATAGTCCAATCCAAGCCTCCTGCAAAATTATTGTTATTGTATATATATATAAAAAGCCAATAGAGCACGACTAATATATTATCAACATGATTCCCCGTATTCACATGTGATCATTTATGCGTATGTGTATGAACAATGTTATTCTAATCCATAAGTTAAATCTAAAACTGTAGACAAAGGACGTCTAATTAATTACCGTAATGTTAGATGGATGGCAGGCAGGACAAGGTCGTGGTGGGAATCACTGCACCTTAACTTGGAAGTAATGAAAATTTGGTCACGGCTCTTAATGAGTCCCCGATCTAGTGCTTCTGCCACAGCTCGGCCGACGGGTTCTTCGGTTCCATAGGCCGAGGCCGTGTCAAAATGGCGATAACCGGCCTGGATGGCGTCGATCAAGATGGTGGTGAGATGGTGAGGTGGTGAGAGGGGGTAGCCTGCTGTTCCCATGCCTATCACAGGCATCTTATAATTGCCAGAGCTCAGTATCACTTCTGGGATTTGCACTCTCTCCATCACTTCAAATATTTTCTTGCTAACCAATCACTCAATTTGGTTAATCTTGTGAGTGGTTGAGGAGAGTGAAGGTTGGTACATTTTCATTTGCAGTCTGAGGCTGGAGTTGTATTGATCCTTTGTATTAAAAAATTGGAGATGCTCTCTAATAGACATTTTTACCGTGTGCATCACCCGACATTGAAGGTATAATAAGCATGACCCCAACTAACCCAAACCCAAACCCAAACCCATTAAACCTATTTGAACGAATGTTGTAACAAGACTCGCAACGTCCTTGCAACGTCCTCGTTGCGGTTCGGGTCACTCTGCCTACTCGGATGCGTGGCGTGACACAGGATGAAAGATTGAATCCGACTCAGATACTAGCTATAATAGGTGAGTGCTTACCCATTTATCTAAAAGTTCAACTGTGAATAGTGTTGCACCTATTTGTACATAATCACTTTCTCATCCGGATCCGATGTGGGGCAAATGACCCTTGTTACACCTATCCACTACCGAAATGGCCAATGAACCTCCTCTTGCAACATTAATTTAAGAAAACCTTATTTTTTTGAAGTTGCAACGTCACACTTATGTAGAGAGAGAAAGAGGGTGAGGTGGAAGAAGGGGTTGCCCGAAACCCATTGGTAGGCAGTTAACGGGTGAGAACTAAGAACAAATCCACCTTGAGGGCAATTTGTAGAGAGAGAGAGAAAAAGGAGGTGGATGGAAATTTCCATGGCCGATGCTTTATGAATATTAAATTTGGGTTGCAAACTTGATTGTGTTTTAAAACTTGGGTTTCTTGGATATATGATTTGAGAAAGGATTAGAGCATCTCCAATATAGTCTCTAAAATTTGGGTCTCCATATTTACCATATCAGCATTTTTTATAGGCCATATCAGCATTTTTAAGAGCCACATCAATGTTTTGGACTCTTTAATTTTTAGTTATAGCAGGTGCTCCAATGGTGCATTTTCGCTCTCCAAAAATATTAATATTTTTAATAATTTTTTAAAAACTTTTTCTTTACCGCTATATCCATTATCATTTGATGTATTTATTTATAAAGGTGAAAACAGAGGCAATTTCATTTTGTTAGGGGAAAAAAAAAGTAAAAAAAATAAAATTTTGGGCCAATATAGCCATTAAGGCACTGTTTGGCCAAACAGTGCCTAAAACGGCTATAATATTAAAAGGAATCTTGAATTTTATTTTTTTTTTTAAAAAATACAATTTTCTCAAAAAAAAAATTTTTAAAAACTTTTGTTATCAAAAAAGATTTTAAGGCACTGTTTTGTAATTTGTTTTGAGGAAAAAAAAAAAAAAAAAAGACTTCCAAAACTTGTTTCTATAATTTATTTCAGCCAAACACGCCCTTAACCCAATTCTGGGCTAAGGGTTACAGTGATTTGGGCTTTTTTTAAAAAATAAAAAATAAAAAAAACGAAGCGGGCCCGCGTAACGCAGGACTGCCCAAATTGCTAAAAAGCTCAAAATCATTAAAAAAAAAAAAAAAAAAAAAAAAAAAAAAAGGGCCATTGGAGTTGCTCTCAGAATGAATTGGGTGTTGTGGGTATATATATACGCACACTAAAGCGTATGGCAGACGAACACAATATTACACAACAAGGAATGATTCTTTTTACTATAAAACCATGAAAATAGTTATTGCATGCACCAGTGAGTCATATTCTCTTAATAATATTTAATGATTTTAAAGAATGTTTAGGGCCTGTTTGGTATCTATAATGGTCTGAGTGTTTTTGTTCCAGGTCCGCTACAGTACCACTATTAAAGCCCAAAACATGTTTGGGGAGGCGTGTGTTGCTTACAACAGTGTCAGAACAACTTTCAAAATTTTGGCCAAAAGTTGAAACAAGAAAATAGTGTTTTCCAATGTTTCAGGTACTGTTTAGGCTATAACATAACTGTAGCGGAGGAAACATAAATCCACTTATTACAACTTCTCACTTCACCTATAAAAGGAAAACTTGCAACATTTTAGGGTTAAAGGCAGCAGTGGAGCGTCTGGTGATTTCAGGGCGATTCGATTTCAAAGGGCAATATACAGTCCTTCTATGACCATAAACGACATCGATCTAAGCTGATTTCCTCTTCTCTTCAAAGAACAACCGAGGTTTGAGCAACTTTCCGTTTTTTCGAAAATTTTGTTCCTTATCTCTGTTTTTGACTGATTACTTTCACTTTTGTGGTTCGAAATCCACACAAAGGCTTCTTTTATTCGATTTAATAGTAATTTTAAACTTAAACAAATTTTTCCTTGAAACCCTAATTTCTAGTTTGATTATATTGGAAGAACTATCATAAAAGTTCTCTGATGAACGGTTATATTGTTTGATTTGAGTTTCATTTTGAAAGTTAAACGAGTTTGAAAAACAAACCCTAATTTATTTGATTTTTTTTTTTTTTTTTTAAATAACGACCTGAAAAGTGTTATGATATGTTCGATTTGAGGTTATTTTGGAAAGTGAATCGAATTATTGTGAAAACCCAAATTAAAAAAAAAAAAGTGATACGAAAACTTAAATTTGATTATAACCTAATACAGAATACATACACAAACATCAAAACTGCTTTGTCAATAAGATTTAGCCGGTCTGAATATTTAATTCATTGCAAAATATATTTTCTTGTTGCCCGGTTCAAGTAGAATTTTCTTTGTGATGCTAAGTTATGGGATCAAAACTTTATGGTGAGGATGTAACTTGGTTATCCTGTAATCTACTACTTGTTAATGATGTAGATGTAGCACTTTTCTGAATTTTTTTGAAATATTCATTTAAGAAATTATTACTATTTCTGCTAGCAAACATATAAAGATAGATATATGTGTGTGTGGCGAATTGTTGTTACATCTGCTAGAGAACATATAAAAAAAGTCAAAGAGTATATAAGTATCATAGTTCTGTAATATCTTTTTGGTTAGACATATCTTTATAAATTAAAACTAATAAGTACTTGTATGTTAAATGTCTTATGTTTTTCTCATTCTCTTCCAGATTGCTTAAGACTGCGCACATTTTTTTATGCCCAAGGGAGAGCTTAACTATTAGTTTTTCAATGAAAAGTTGAAAACATTAGTTTACCTATACACATATGTGAAGCTTAAGATATCTGAAATTTTGAATCGTTATATAATTTCTAGATTCTGGATCATGAGTGAAGGTTATACAAAAATCTAACTTTATATTAAAACAATGTAATTAGATGGATATCAATGGTGACAATGTGTTATGAGCAGAAATAGAGGACCTTACAGATATTATCGATGATGCAAAACTAGTATGGGATCTCGTATCGATATTTTCATCATCCGTATGGAGGAAGAAATGAGGCTTGGTAATTGTACTTCCAGAACTTTTAACACAATTGGTTGGAATAATTTAGTAGAAGGCATAAGGGTTCATACAGGGAAGAAATATACAAATAAACAACTTAGGAGCAAATTCAACCACTTGAGGACAAACTACAAAGACTTTAAGAGTTTGTTAGCAGAAATAGGCATGGGATATAATGTTAAAACGGGTATAGTTATAGTTGAAAAGAAAAGATGGGCTAGGTTGATAAAAGTTAGTTATTCAAATTAATGTATGTTGATTTTACAAATATAGACTTAACTTAATATTAATAGTACTTTAATAATTTGTAGGTGAATAAAGGTGCAAATAAGTTTCGAAAGAAGGAATGCGAGCATTTTGACACGTTAACCACCATATTTGGAGGCACACACGCTACAGGTGCATATGTCCATCATTCAACTAGATCACCCATTATCAACCAAGCCCCCTCACACCATGCAGCTATACATAACTTATTTGAAATTGATGATTTAGCTGAGTTAGACGGTCATGAGATCAGTCCCTTTTCCTGAACCTCGTGGTAAGAAACCAAAGAAAGAGAGTTTTGCCTCCACAATGAATGTTGTCATGGCAACTATGACTGACAATGCTAACATGAAAGCTGAGCGAATCATAAAAACAGCTTAATCATCTAATATGAAACCATCTTATGACAAATGTGAGGTTGAAGTAATGTCTCTATCAAAACAAGACAAGACAAAAGGTGATTTTAAGTTATGTTGTAGTATTTTGAATTAGCTGGAGGGCATTGATATGAAACAATATGCTAAGGTCACCCAGATGTTACGTACTAATGAAATTTGGACAGATTTATTTCTGAATGGCCTTCATGATGATAAGAGGGTTGGTTGGATCATGAATCTTTTATTTCATGTTGCTTTTATGTGTTACTTTAATGTGTTATTTGTTTTTCTTACGGCTTTGGATGACTGTACTATTAACTATACTTTATTTGGTGTGTTGTTTTTATTTCTTATTTGGTTTTGTTATGACTTTGGATGATGGTAATATTAAGTACACTAGTATTTAGCTTGGGATGATTGTAATGACAATATCAATATTATTAATTATATTTTATTTGGTGTGTTGCTTTTATTTATTATTTAGTATTTGGCTTGGAATGATTGTAATTTATGTCGTTTCTTACATTTTGTATTATACAGATGGATATTAGGACAATCATAGAGTTGTATGATAATGATGACGACGAGAATGAATCTGTCATCATAATGGCATGTATGTTGGATTACTATATGAAACATTATCATAAACAGCCTTGTAGGGATTCAATTTTAAAAGGGGGAACATACATATTGGAGATATTGAATGGGCATGCAAGTAAATGTTTTGAAAACTTTAGGATGTCCACCCTTATTTTTTTAAGTTGTGTGGTGAGCCTAGGTCATTAGGGTTGAAAGACTCTAAAGGTTTTTGAACAAGTTGGCATATTCTTGCTTACTTTAGCTCACAATGAAAGGAATTGTGTGATAGCAGAAATATTTCAACACTCTACCCAAATAATTTCCAAACACTTCCATTCGGGAAAAAGATTATTGTTCCTCTAGATTAACCCGAATTCCTAACCATATAAGAAAGTTAAGAAAATTCTACCTTTTTTTTAAGAATTGCGTAGGGGCAATTGATGGAATTCATATCCATGCAAACGTGTATGTGGAGCAGCAAATATCATTTCATGGTAGGAAGGGGGATACCGCACAAAATGTAATGGTTGTTTGTTCATTTGATATGATGTTCACATACATTATAGCAGGATAAGAGGGGTTTGCTAATGATTCTAAGATATTGAACGAGTGAATTAATAATGAGGATATGCAATTCCCACACCCTCCTGAAGGTAAATGTCATACTAGTTACAATTTTTTAATTTATTTTAAATATAATGGTACAATTATTTATACTTTGTAAAATGGCAGGAAAATATTATTTGGTGGACTCCGGGTATGCCAATCAACCGGGTTTCTTGGCTCCCTACAGGGATCAACGTACCACTTACAAGAATATCGTAAGTCTTCTAGGCCACCCCGAAGTAAAGAGGAAATATATAATCATAGGCACTCGTCTTTGCGAAATTTTATTGAGCGTTGTTTTGGGATGCTTAAAATGAGATTCCCCATCTTGAAGTAAATGCCTCCATATAAGTTTAAAACTGAAGTTGCTATTGTTTTAGCTTGTTGTACACTTCACAACTTTATAAGAATAGAGTTGCAAATAGATGAAATATTTAAAGATGAGGATGATGATGTTCATGTTAATGTGTCACAGTCTCAGTCGTGAACAATGGATAATTTACGTGATCATATTGCTAATACTATATGGAATACAATTCCGCACCCTTGATATTGCATTTAGATGTTTAACATATTTGGATAACTATAATAACTACTTCATTTTAACTATTTTTTAGGATTTGGATAACTGTAATAACTACTTTATTTTAACTCTCTTTTAGGATTTGGATAATTGTAATAACTTGTGCCAAGTATACATTACACATTTTACCACTTGTATATGCAGTCATGTATGAGATAGAAGGTGACGGGCCACCTTGTGCATGTAATAACTTGTGCCAAGTATTTTAACTCTCTTTTAGGATTTGGATAATTGTAATAACTTGTGCCAAGTATACGTTACACATTTTACCACTTGTATATGCAGTCATGTATGAGATAGAAGGTGACGGGCCACCTTGTGCATGTGGAAAGGATCGAATAAATCTTTATATGACTAGAATTTCAAAGAATTATGGACGTTCATTTTATAGATGTCCAACTTAGGGGGTATACAATCATTTGTATTAATAATTTTTATACATACGCGTTATTGTCACAGGGGCATTATAATACTATATAAATGTTTGATGTTTTAGTCACATGCTCGTTCATTTATATGGTTGCATGACATGCACCAGCGTCTGTAAGTGGGTGCTCAAGTGGATCAAGAGTTGGAGGTTGTAGTTGCTGTTATGCAAGCTCAACAAAATAGGCAAAACTACATTATCTATAGTGGCTGTTGTTGTCTTACTATAACTATATTATTTATGTTATTGCTCATGTTGTTGTTGTTGGTTATTGTGACTGTTGACAAATGATGTAATATACTGGTTCAATTTTACTTAGATACTTTTATTGTGGCTGTTGACAAATGATGCAATATTTATGAAACTCATGTCTGTAATATCTTGAAACTCATGTAATGTGTAATATCTTGAAAGTTTATTTCAGTTCAATATTGAAATAATGTCTAATATCCAGCATTCACAGGTTTTACAATTTGTAATATTATTTATTGATTTTTATAAATTAGTTAAAAAATATTATAAACTAAAATAAACTATAAAAATAAAAATATTAAAAATTATATCAATTGTACAATAAAATTAATAAATAATAAAATTTTACCAAACATATTTTATGTTTTTGTTTTAGTAATTTTGGCTACAGTTTTATTCTGCCAAATATGTTTTGTTCTCATATTTCTTGAAACGAAATACCTTGCCAAACATGTTTTACTATGTTTCTGTTACAAAATTCTCACTGCAAATTTTCGTCGCTAACATGTTTTCATTTTCAACTTAGAACACCCCATAACAAAACACTTGTTCTGTTTTAGGCTAAAACAAAACGTCCGGGAACACAACGCGTACCAAACGGGCCCTTAGTTTCTTCAATTGGGCATTTAATCAAAAAACTAATTTGCACACAATATCTCCAAAAAGATTATTCTTTAGACATAGAAGACCTAAAACTATATGTATAAACATGTAAATTGAATATATATATAAAGAGAGAGAGTATACCGTGTAAATTAAATCAGATTTTTGTATCTTTTTGCAATGAATTTGATTTCTTCCTGTATGATCTCTTGAATTTTCTTCACTCACACAAACCCTTTCCTTTAGTCGTACAAAAATCAATTCATTGAGTGAAGAGATTATATTATTTTAGAAGGACAAATTAGTATTTTAGAATAAGAGTTTGAGGATATTTTAGACCTGAATAATTATTATTAATATATGTAATTTTGCTTAATTCGACCAAAGTGAAAATTAAACTTTAAAAATAAATCAATTTGTAATTTAGAAGCCCTAACTCTAGTGTAGCTTTCCAAAAATAAAAAATAATAATAATAATTGATGAATCCGGAAAACAAAATTTGAATTTAATTGATCATATTTACGGTTTTGACCGTAAATAAATAAAATAAATAAATTGTTACAACGATCAAAATGCCCTTATCTGGTTACATCTTTCTCCACCCAACATTGATGCCTTTTTCTTCTTTTTTAAATTATATATTGCATTTATATATACATCCATTATATATATATATACAAGGGGAATTGAGTAGAAGTTAAAATTGAAAGTCACATGTATGTATTGGAACAATGAATTTGCTTATGAAATTCAAAGACGTTAGATATTGGCTAAGAATTTATTAACTTAATATGGCACCATTGGTCAATATTGGTGGCTCGTATTAGTTGGTGAGGCGTGTTTGCATTTAATAAAACTGCTAGTTACTTGTTTTAGCTAGCAACCGTAGCTTTCGGCATCCGCATCTCTTTATAGTCTTGCCGTGCACATTTGCTGCTATGCGTACAAAGTCAATAAGTGCAGGCCATATTTCACCGTAGTTGGAATGCCCATGGGATTGAGATATTTTTGAGAGTTTTCGAATTTATAACTCGCCCTAGAGAACTACACTACGAATATATGGGACCAACAAAACTGGAATCCATAATTCAATTTTTTATCATAACCTAATAATTATGCCCATTTTGTATTATAGCCAAAAAGTCCAAGCCCAAGACATTTTATCACTTATCCGGTTGTCGTTTCTCATTGTGAGTAGATATGGACTATGGAGTGTGCGGGACATACACCATTTAAATTGATTGGTGGGGGTGTGCTTTGGCCCAATGGTAAGGGCCTTGGTCTAGCGTTTGATTCCTAACCCCATCATCCCCTAACCTATCTAACAAGACAAAATAAATGAATTAATTAATTAAATTAATTGATCCCACATTCTCATTGAAATGACTCTCAACTAACTTGCATGGTTCGTTTTAATGGATTGAGTATACCAATAACTTGGTACGTTTGAAGCACCGATAACTATTTGTGGTGGACAATTTGTATTGTACACGGAATGATGCGAGTCTTTTCGGGAAGACTTGACACACACCATAACATTTGGTAGAAATTTGCCAATTATCATGGAATTTTTTTTTTCCCATTTGATATAAAAATATAAATTATTAGATAGTACTACATGCTTGTTTCTATTAATTTAAGACATTCTTCAACTAAATTAAAAAATCTTCCTGCTAACTATCTTCATATATGAGCAGTGATAGGCCGGCCCAATGGGATTACTATTGTTTTTCTATATCATTTTCACGCTGCAAATAGAGGTGTACATGGTTTCGATTCCTATGGTTCTGAGCAGAATCGGAACCATTCCCAATGGTTCCTAAAAATTAGAGTTGGAACCGAAATTGAAATCGTTCCAATCGGAACGGTTCTAGTTCTGGTTCGTAACCAGTTTTGGGTCCGGTTCGATTTCAAATCCTTTTTTTGTTTTCCTTAAATAATTCAATGCCTCTAAACCCATTCGCAGTGCATTTTGATAGTATAATATTGTACATGAGAAAATACATTTATTACATATATATATATATATATATATATATATATATATATATATATATATATTTTTTTTTTTTATTTATTTATAGGCATCAATAGACATATATATTAGTAATTATATAATTAAAAACATAATTATATAATTCTATATATATATATATATATATATAATTATTTTATTGTTCTGAAGTCTGGAACCAAAACCGAAACTGTTCCCAACGGTTCTTAGAAATTGGAATTGGAACTGGAACCTTTAGGAACCGGAACCGAAGCACCGGTTCTTTGTGCACCCCTAGTTGCAAAGGTCCATGTGTAGCACATGTATACATATAATTAGGAAATAGCACGTTATAATTTAATGCATATCCAAAAAAAATAAAAAATTCCTCTCACCCAATTTTATGCAGCATAAAATAGGTTGAAATTTATTTGCAAATAGCTTTCTATTTTCTTTATTTTGAAATTTTTTGTTTTTGTTTTCCTAGTTGATAGCACTTCTCTTTCAAAGAATTGTTTTCACTCAAGACGAGCCGATTGTTAAACTTGATATTTCATGAAGTACTAGGCTAAGTGGACTCACCCACTTGAGTCAATCACTTGAGATTAATATTTTAATATTTTAAAATTTTATTTTTACAATATATAGCCAGACAACCGGCGTGTTTGGTCTAGGTATTCAAAAACAAATTTCAAAAACTCTTAAAATAGAAAGAAAAAAAATAAACTCAATTTTACCTTTAACTCAAAACTAGTGACAAAATGAAAATTTTGAATTGTTTTTTGCTAGCTAGGAAGTAAGTACATTTCTATTAGGGTT
The DNA here is from genome assembly GCF_030987335.1 of Cornus florida. Taxonomy (NCBI): domain Eukaryota; kingdom Viridiplantae; phylum Streptophyta; class Magnoliopsida; order Cornales; family Cornaceae; genus Cornus; species Cornus florida. Next base: position 17,074,181 of record NW_026775572.1, on the reverse strand, counting down.
AATTTGGTTAGCGTGAACTAGTAAGAAAGAAAAAGAAACAGAAAATTTTTAAATTTTTTAATGGTTTGGTTAGCGTGAAAAGAAAAATTTTATTCTCGCAACTACTGTAGTTGATTTTCCTAAAAATGTTTCCTCCAAAAAACACGGGAAAATTCTAGTTTCCCGTGAAAGTTGTATAATTATATTTTGATTCCTTATTATTCCCTTATTAATTGTTTATTCATTCATCTCTTTCTTCATCGATATATTAAAATTCTGTTATTAGGTTACAATTTTATGATTCTTGAAAATAGGACTTTTCTCCACACTCATAAAAGAAGTGAACTAATCTAATATAGCAGTAGAGTCCCAACATATATTGCAACCTTAAAATAAAATAAAATAAAATAATTTTAAAAAAATTTAAAAAACTATTTAATTATAAAATTTGTATTTGGACACACACACACACACACACACACACACACACACACATATATATAACCCAATCTTATATATTTTTTTATGCTATGTATATTATTTATATTAAATTAGTAAGGGTAGTTTTGGCATATAAAATCATTTTCTTTTCACTTTCTTACTATCCAAACTAATGAAATAATATTTTCTCATCATTTTCTTTAAAAAAATTCATGCTAACCAAATGTATAATAGAAACTAAATTTTCTTTTCTTTTACTTTACTTTCTTTTCCTTTCACTTTTCACAATCAAATTCCGACTAACCATTCACTTTTCACCATCAAATTCCGACTAACCAAACAGACCCTTAAGAATATTGTGATGGTATTAGATACGCGAGGAACATGGCTCGAACACGTGACACGGCTAGAAGTTTTGAATTTTAATCTTACATCTCTTTCTACATTGATATATGGCCTAGCAAGTGCAAAATACCATTCAAATCCTAAAAGTCATATATTTGTACTTCTAATATCAAATATTATATCTTTATTTAGTCTAATTACCTTTCTCAACATTTTCGGTCAAAGGAAGCTACATTATTCTACATTTTTTTATTTCAAAAAATCAAAAAAGAAAAAGAAAAAGAACTTAGGACGTATAGAAAATACTCAAAGTTCAAGATTTCAAAAATCACTAAAACTTCATGCGTCATCATCCCAAAAATCATCCAATGTTTTGTAAGGTCCTTCTGAATGAACAAATACTTCTCCTGAAAATCCCCTACGTTGGGGAATTTGTTGAATCTGAAACACATCATTTTGGGTGAGTTTCCAATCAAAAATTTGAAGGTTCTCTTTCATCCTCTCGTGATTGAAGCTCTTTACAATTACAATAACACCTTGCTCATATATCCATCTTAGTGCAACCTGCAAATATACATATAGCTAAAGTTATGAATACATACAATTATTATGTTTATTTTATTTAAATTCTCAAATTTATTGCGATTGATGAATTTTTATTTTTTATTTTATTTTTTTAAGAAAGTTGGATTTGGGTTATATCGTGGAGTCACATATAGAGGACCATTGTGATTTATATATCACCTGTATTACTTTGCATACATTAACACAAGGCTGTGAGAGTTTTAAAAATAATAATAATCAATAAAAATAATAATTATGAAAGAAACTAGTACCTGAGCCACATTCTTCCCATTTGCAGCTGCAATGTTTTTAAGGACTGGACTCTCCATCACTGCTAGGGATCCCCAAATTGCTCCGTTTGCACCCAAAGGCGACCATGCGCTCACGTGAATTCCTCTGCTTCTGCAAAATTCCCTCAACTTTTGCTGCTGCCATGCTACATTCATTTCCACCTAAGAAAACAATTTTGTCATTCCCATCATCACTTCATACGTGTATATGTATAAAGATTATTACTCATTACAAGCTTGAAAGCTAGGCAATTTTGCAAATATCCTCTGGGAAGCATCTAATTCCTTCAACTATTTGAAAGTTGCAACTTACACCCAATCTATTAAAGCGTCGTTAGCATGCATTTAATTTACAATTTTACCCCTCAAGAAATGAAAAATAAAAAGAGCATCAGTTGTAAAATGACCAACAATCTTTGATGAAAAAAAAAACCAGAGGGTAGCCACTTAAATTACTAGTCAATTCATCAATCTAAAATTAGACCAAGGTCATTTTGATTAACAAAGAAGGGGATTATAGAGATTTCAGGTCTAAAAATATATTATATCTTTTGTCACTATTGTAACAGTTCGTAACCTGCTGCATATTTTTTAAATAGTAGAAGGGGATTTTGTACAAAAACGAAAGTTCCGGGAAAAATTTTATTTCTATGAAATCATAAAAGTGAAAAGGGTATTTCGTTTTGCAGTTTAACCTAATATAAAATACAATGTTATCTTAAAACATGTTAGAGATAAAATACAATTTTTTATTTTTTATTTTTATCTTTACTTTTTTTTATATACTTTTATTTTTATTTTATACTGTAGTTTTATCTTTACTTGTCCGTCCTCCAATTGTGTTATTTTTGGTCATTTTATAAAATTATTTATTTTTATCTTTACTTTATATTTTTATACCTTTATTTTTTTTTATATTTTTATCTTTACTTTTCCATTGCCAGTGTCCTCCAATTGTGTTATTTTCGGTCATTTTTTATAAAATTATTTATTTTTATATATTTTATTAAATGGTTCAGCAAGGCTAATTTAGTCAACTTAGGGTTTAAATTTGTCAGAAGAACCTATGTGTACCAGATTGAAATTTTAGTGGTATTTTTTGCACGTAAGGGGCATCCTCCAATAGTGTCATTTTCGGTCATTTTACAAAATTATTTATTTTTATATATTTTATAAATGGTTCAGTAAGGATAATTTAGTCAACTTAGGGTTTAAATTTGCACCAAATTGAAACTTTAGGGATGTTTTTTGCACGTGAGAAGTGTGATATGTACTGTAAACATATTTTAGAGGTGTTTTTTATACTTGACCCAAAAAAATAAAAAATAAAAACCTACTAAAAGTCATCCACTTAAAAAGGTTTTCAGACTACAACATTTTGTTTTTAGAGGGAAGGAGTATCAATATTTTACATATAAATTTATGTATGTATAAAGTCTAGCCTATGAATTAAGCTGATGCATACTTGATTAACAGCAGGTGGGACGGTAGCATGTTGCAGGAGTTGGGTGAGCTTTTTGGAACCAAAGTTGCTGACACCAATGGATTTGGCCAGTCCCAGTCTGTGACACTCTTCCATGGCCTCCCACGTCCCTTTAATATCAAAGGGAAGCAAGTCTTCCTTTCTAAATTCAACCCCTTCAATACCTTCCGTCATCCTCACTGGCATGTGAATCAAATACAGATCCACATAGTCCAATCCAAGCCTCCTGCAAAATCATAATAATAATAATAATTATTATTATTATATATAAAGCCAATAGACCACGACTAATATATTATTAACATGATTCCCTGTATTCACATGTGATCATTTATGTGTATGTGTATTAAAATCATTATTCAGTGTGATTTTTCGTATGAAGAATATATCTAAAATTATAGATAAAGGATATCTAATTAATTACCTTAACGTTTGATGGATGGCAGGCAGGACAAGGTCGTGGTGGGCATCACTGCACCATAACTTGGAAGTAATGAAAATTTGGTCACGGCTCTTAATGAGTCCCCGATCTAGTGCTTCTGCCACAGCTCGGCCGAGGGGTTCTTCGGTTCCATAGGCGGAGGCCGTGTCAAAATGGCAATAACCGGCCTCGATGGCGCCGATGAAGATGGTGGTGAGATGGTGAGGTGGTAGGAGCGGGTTGCTTGCGGTTCCCATGCCTATCACAGGCATCTTATGGCCAGAGCTCAGTATCACTTCTGGGATTTGCACTCTCTCCATCAATCAATTAATCTTTTCTTGGTACCTCTGTGGCTCGAGTTGCACTTATATTGTGGTAACAAATTGGAGTTGCTTCCGCGCAAAACATTACATAAGATCAGATTTATTATTTATTTATATTTATTTTTTTGTCTTGTTTGGTTAAGAAAACGATTTATTACCAAAAACAAAAAATTATGATATGTCATATTACAACGGGATTATTATGGATATATGGACTTATCAATTGATATTTATTATTTACAATTTGATGACGTCAAAGTAATGTCATTTTGAAAGAAAATAATAATAATAATAATGAAGTTAACCAAAATAGTGACATAAAAAAATATTATTTTTTATCCAAATTATTCTTATTATTTTCAGGTGTCACTTTTATTTATATAAGTATCACTCTTGTACATAAAGGTGCCACCCTTATGCATACAGGTATTATCTTTTGTGCACACATGTATCATGTTTTGTGCATACTATGTCTGTACATTACATAAGAGTGGTGTGCTTACATTCACAAAAGTGATACATGAAAATAGTATGATAACTTGGACGAATAAAGAGTGTTTATCGTCCACACCAGCATTTTGATAAATCTCATTTTCGTAAAACATAGTGACTTTAATTTCATAAAATGATAAATATAGAATCATAATACCATGTATTTGTAATAATCATTATTCCTTTCTAGCCAAAATACATGCCACGTCGCCAACCAATTAATCCAAGGATGTCATCGGCTGGAGGGAAAAAAACAAAAAGTCCCCGACAATTACTACAACCACCAAGCATAAAACAATAATATAAAACGGGCCCAACTGCCCAGGCTGTTCTTATCTTTGAAATTGAGTAATTAGAGGCTTTTTATTTAGTAATTTTTTTTAATATAAGAAAAGATCTATAATAAAAAAAATTTTAATTATAGAATTCAAACTCTCTAATAACTTCAATTTGTTTGGAAGACTTTTTCGATTAAATTTTTAAATAATTAAAATTATAAGTTATAATTTTTTTATTAGTGACCTCTTTTTCGTGAATAAGAATTCGTTTCTATTAAATCGTCTAATAAAATTAAAACATATAATTTTTTTTTTTACAACGACCACTTTACAATGACCTCTATCTCGTGAATATATAAGAACTATAATTTACATAATTCGCTCAATTTTTTTTATAATTATATTTCAATTTAATATTTTCTAATTAAGGTTAAATTGATGCCTTTTTGTAAGGCAATACTTGTCATCGATGTATAATCCAATGCACACGTATTCTTTAATTAAAAAATAAAAAAATATTAAAAATAAATTAGAATTGACTCAACTTTCATCTTCTTTCCTTATCAACTTTATAATTAATAATTAGAAGTGATGTGTCATTATAAGATTCGACTATATTAACTATTGTTACTTGCCTTATGAATCGAAAGGTTTGCCAACAAAGCACATCCAATTATTCAACAAATCTGTCAAGATCATTTTGCTTTCCTCCATGTTTGTGGTAGACAATTTATATTGTATTCAGTGCGTTTTGTGCTCACACAGTTGCGAGTCTTCTTGGATACTCAACGTCCTTGTAGAAATTCGCCAATTAGGTGGACATTGTTTTTTTTAATTTTTTTTTTCCAAAGACAAGAAAGATGATTTCATTGATATAAAGGAAAATACATTACATATGTTGACAGTAATCACTCTAAGAAATAGCAATATCAAACAATTTATCACTCTTCTCTTTCAAACCCAGGTGACTTAATACATGGGCTACTGAATTAGTATTCCTACCAACCCAATTCAAATATATCATTTGGAACTGGGTGAACATAAAGCTAATATCTTCCCAAATAGCAGCTATGTAGCTGTGAAAACTCTTTGATTCAAGGACAACTTTACAATCACCCTCAATAATTAATTCAGTAAAGCCCCACTCCAAGTTCCATTTTATTGCCTTCTTAGCTGTTGCAACTTCAACCATTACAGCAGAAAGTCATGTTTGGTAGTGAACATATGGCAGCTTTAACAATGCATCCTTCTGAATTTCGAACAATAAATCCTCCTGCAGCTTCTCCAGAATGAGCAACAAAATAAGCATCAAAATTCAACTTATATACACCAATGGGTGGAGGTTGCCATGCCTCTGTTCTAATTGCAACCGGGCTGCTACAATGGATGGATTGAGCATCCATTATTTGCTTAAAATATAATTAAAATATAAGCGTTTAGTCATGAACTTTTCTTTATAAAATATAAGCGTTTCTTGCTTTCCACAAATACCAAACGATGTAAGTAATTATACTTAACGTATCCATCCTCTTGTTAGAGTGTTGAAGCGCTACAACAATATTTGAAGACCATGTTGGGCAAGAGATTTGTTCAACCAACACTCTTAAAGGGCTCAATTTCCACACGTTTTGAGCAAAAGGGCAAAATAACAACAAATGGTCGACACTTTCAATGTCAAGCCCACATCTTTTGCAACACTCATCCTCCACTATTCTCCTTCATTTCATATTGGAAAAGACTTGAATATGACCATGACAAGATGTAATACCCCTAATTTCTGAAGATTTATCTAAATGTTTTAATTGCATTTTTATTTAATTATGTGGCTATTTGATTGTTTGCTTTTATATTTAATTGTGTGTTTATTTGATTATTTATTTTATTTAATTGTTATTTGGTTTGATTTAAATAAATTAATTTGTTTAATTGTGTATGTACATTTTTATTTGAATTCATGTGTATGTGTCAATTTAATTAATTTGATTGAAATTGTTTAATTGATTAGTTAAGTTGTCTGTTTATTGTATTTTTTTATTTTATTTTAATGATTATGGATTTGGGTTGTAACCCATGAACCAACTAGATGGGTCTTGGACTATTTGAATGGGATCCTAAATGAGTTGGATAGTGACCCATGGGAATTAGTATATATATATAATGTGTTGTATATATATATATATATTTATATTATGTTTTATTAAAATAATTATTTATTATTATATTTAGTTATTTTAAGTTTGTCAGATGTATGGTAGGACTAGGATATATGTAGTAGATATTTATCTAGATATATATATACATATGTAGAGTAAATCTATAAAAGAAGAATAGAGAAGAGAAAATGTGAGGAAGAGATGAGAGAGAGAAAACGGAGGAAGAGAGAGAATAGAGAGAAAAATGAGGAAGAAGAGATCTATTCGTGGGGTAGATCGGATAAGCGGAGTGGACGACGGTAACACAAAGGCTACTGGCATTAGAAAAGAAAAATAAGAAAGAAAGAGTTTAGTTTTCGATCCGAAGATTTAAGGCAAGTTCTCTCTTTTACACTTTTCCGTTAGATCTGTGATCTATATGTCACTAGTATAACTTTAGGGATGATTAAAAGACTAATAAAATCAGTATCCATGTTTAAATTGATCTAGAGAATAGGTTTCGTGATTATATATTCATATTTGTTCTTGATATATGATTTGATAAATTTATGCCTTAGATCTGATTTAAATAGATTTTTACATGTTATATTGATGTAAATTCGTGCATGGATGATTATGGGACTTAGTAACATGCTTTATGACCCTTAACAATGGAGAACAGGGCTGAAAACAAGTTTCTCGAGCTGTTTCTTGAAACAGCCCTTGAGCACTATTTGGTTAGCGCTTGAGTGCTCCTGTGCAGATTTGGGTGAAAAGTGATTTTTAAGGCCCGATTTGATGATTTAAGGTCCCAAACAATGCATATGGACTTATGAAAGGTGATTTGTGAATTTAAACGAGCATGATATTAATGATGCATGTAATTGGGATCTTTTTCCTTTCTTTTTTTTTTTCTTAGTTGGTACTCACACACACATGCCTCCACTGAGGTTCGAACCCCTAACTTTCATTTGGTAAGTAGGAGCCTAGTACCGCTAAGCCACAGGCCTGTTGGTTATACTTGGGATCTATTTAACTATGAATTTGTGAATTTAATCTTATAATATGTTTTAACAGTTGAGATTAAATATGTAGCATGAGATGTGTTTGTGGAACTCTTAGTTGGTCATAAATATAAATTATTAACATGCGTAGGGTTCAAATTATGTTGAGATAATTGGAGTATGAAGTTTTGAATAATTATAAGTTATTTATAAGATTTAATAATAGAAATTATATGTTATTTACTGTTATGCTATGATATGATTTTAATCAAGTGCATATCTATATTTTATGATATTAAACATGATGTGTGTGTGTGTGTGTGTGTGTATATATATATATATATATATATATATATGTTTGGATTATTTGAGAACCATTGTGAGGATGTGGTTCTATGTCATGTCATTGTCAGGATATGGATAACATCCCATTATTGGGATATGACTATTATATATTTTTCCAACCCATTGTTAGGATAGGGGTAGGGGTGGTAAAGTTCGATACGACCCGCTAACACGACACGAGTTAAATGAGTAATGGGTTTACTATAAACGGGTTCGTGTCGTAAACGGGTTGACACGATTAGTCCATTAAGTTAAACGCGTCGTGTTCGGGTTTTAGGGCTCAACCCGTTTTGACCCATTTAATTAAATATGTCACCCTTGAACCCGTATAACCTGTTTTGACCTGATAAGGGACATTTTGGTCGTTTCATAGTATACATAAGAAACCTTATTGTATATCTCTATACGTCTTTAGTCATTAGACTCATTACGCAACGGCAAATATTTTCTTTCTCTTCTCTTTAGTCTCTCTCTCGTCTTTCTTCTTCAGAGTTTAGACAAGAGCTCCCTTTCTCTCTTAAATCCTCGATCATCAATCTATCTTCAGTCCAGTCTCTAGTCTTCCATTTCTATCATCGATCTATCTTCTTGTTGTACCTAATTCTTCTACAACTCAATGAACTCACCCGAATCTATCTTCTTGTTTAGGTAAAATACTAAAATTATTTATGGCTTATGGTTTATCTAAATATTGTTTTGGTCCTCCTCTCTATGTAAGATTCATGGTTTATAACTTTATGTAATGAAATAATGAATCCACTCTTTTTCGTTTGGATTTTGTTTATTAGATCGATCTATCTTCTTGATTGCTGATTTGTTGAATTTGATTGTTTATTGGGCTTGGTTATCAATTAAATAAATTTTTTTGTCTTTCATTTTCTCTAACTTCTTGTTTATGTAATGAATCAACTATTTTTCGTTTGGATTTTGTTTATTGAATCGATCTATCTTCTTGATTGCCGATTTGCTGGGTTTGATTGTTTATTGGGCTTGGCCGCTTGGTTATCAATTAAATATATTTTTTTGTCTAATTTTTTTCTATAATTTTTACAATAAGAAGTACATTTTACAATTTAAGTACTTTTTAATCTATTTTGTAACAATATTTTTTAAAATATTTTTATTGCTAATTTTGCGATAATATCTTACATATAATGACTTACATATGTTTTAAAGCACTTCAATTTGGGTTACCTTCAACTACCAGATCTTTCTCTTTAGGCCATATCTCTATATGCTCTTGTCTGCACTCTTCACTATAGAGACACCCCATTGTTTAACTCAATCTGTTTTTTTTTTTTTTTTATCTAAACTTATTTTACATTTACCTGTTTTGTAAGAATTTGTACTTTTGGGTGTTTCAGAAAAGAGTGCATGTAGATTGCAGAAGGAAGTTTTTGAGTTGTAGATCTTTGGCTTTTAAGAAGATTGCATGTTACCCTGACATTTCTATTAAACATTTTTATTTCTGTCTGTAATAACTTATGACTTATGACTTATCTTTATTTCAGTCTGTAACCTATGACTTGTGACTTAATATTTTTCTTTTGCTTTTAATCTCTCTTTTGGACTACAGCACAAAATTTCTAGTAATGTTTGCTAGTATTTTAATCTTTGGCCACCTTAAACAGGTTAAGCAGGTAAACACCTTAAACAGGTCTTTAAACAAGTTGTGTTTAATGTGTTTAACACAACTTGTTTATTAAACGGGTTACACGTGTCGTGTTGTATTACCCGTTTAACAAACATGTCGTGTTCGGGTTTAGGATATGTGACACGATTATTAATCGTGTCGTATTTGGGTTGACATGGTTAGTGTTATATCCTAGTTCGACACGACACGATTATGACACACGAACTCGAATTACCACCCTTAGATATGAGTATGGTCATTGTGTTAGTATACCATTGTCACGAAATGGTTAGTTATATCAATAGTAATATTATGTGTACCATGATACGAGCTTGAGGTCTCCTGATCAATGGTTAAAATGAAGGAGTATAGTGCCAGTTAAGATGGATAGCTGGATTTAGGATGTGTGTGCCCTGGTAGAGAGAGGACTCGTGATCACCTTTATGTGCGTTTTGCATGAGATACTTACTATCCGGTTGAATCTGCCTTAGTCCAATGAGAATCTTTAATGTGTATATTTATACTTATTGACTATGTAGCTATTATATGAGTTAGCTATAGAGGTGTAGTTTCTTCAGGTTTCTATTTGAGTTGTCGTAGAAAGGATTTGTTCGTGGGTTTTGACCCACCTTTGTTAATTCTTTCAGGTCATCGTTAGCAGCATGATTAACAATTGTCCGTGCAAATCAGAGACTTGGCATCATCACTCTTCTGGTATCATCGACGTATGATTCTATCTTCTGATTAGTTATTTCAGTTCTAGACAATTATTTATTTTTCAGTTATGGGATTTTATTATGGATCCATATTTGAGGATTCTCGAATTGTATTCTTTTGGAGAATTAATTTTGTTCGGATTTTATTATTTATCATTGAGGATTAATGGATTTTATTTAGAGGGTATTTATTTATTAGATTTCTTTTCAGCTTTATTATTTCTTTATAATTTATCTTTTTATAATCCATGTTTATTTATTATTAATTATTTGATATTCCCTTCGGTCTCATGCACGTACCTGATCAACCAGTGTTCCGGAATCGATGAGTATCACACAAGAAGCCCACAAAAAATGCAATATTTTTTCCTTTGCTCGAATGTTCCAAAGGTGCTTCCACACTTAAGACATAACATCTTGGTCAGAAAAGGACCAACATGGAAATGATGAATGGGACAAACTTCATTGAGGTGTAATGTGACGTTATAGGCTGATTTGACAAAGAAAGAATCGCTACTAGTGAACGCTCATATCTTTTTATCCAAACTAGCAAATTCACTAATAGGAATTATTTGGATAAGCATACAATCTTCATGGCCAAGATATTGATGCAATAGAGAACAGTTCCAACTCTTAGTATATGGATCAATTAGGTGGAAATTGTTTGCACGCAAGTGTAGTGTCATGTGTGTAAGATTCATAAATTTACTTAAAAGCAAGTGTAGTGTCATGTGTGTGCAAGATTCATAAATTTACTTAAAATCAAGTTACAATTTTGCTTAGGGAAAAAAAAAAAATCAAATTAGAACAACATGTGTTTTGGTTACTTGAAAATTTACTAGTTAACTATCTATTAGAAGAGATTTTTATTTATTTTTGTGTTTTATATCATTTTGCACGGTGCAAAGGTCCATCTCTAGTAGAATAAAAAAATTATTCAATTTCATTCATAAATTGCCATATAATTAAGTATATCCGCTTTATTCAACTTTTTAATTACATGATAGTTTGAAATTGGCCCGGACCACACACAGTCTCAGATTGTATATGAAAGTACATTACATTATTTATTTTTTCTTTTTTTCAATTTTTTTTCTTCTACATTTCAGAACCAAACAGCAATAGATTTCATTGTGAACACAACTTGGTCATTCCCCAACTGCATCTCCACTTTAATTCCTAAATTGTTCTCAATGTCCTAACCATGCCCATCAAGAAAAGACAAAAAGCTATGGACTTCATCTCCAATAGGTGTATACAACTACAAACACACCATCTTTTACCTTGCAGGTTACCCACCCCTAGTACCTTGGCACAATCTGGTTTGGCAATCCCACACAATCCCATGAATGAAGTTCAACCTATGGCTAGCAGTCCAATCAAGATTAACTACACTGGACTCCAAATCCATGGCACATCACTGGAACATATGTGCTTTATGTATTACCTCCCCTGAATCTCATGAGCACATGTTCTTTAATTGTTGTTTCAATTCCCCAATTTAGAGATACATCCAAGACAAATGCCACTTCTACACCACTATTCAAAATTGGGAAATTTTGGTGTAGACATTTAGCATCACTTGGAAGGTAATTCTCCCGCAAACATGCTATGTAAGTTTTGTCTTTCCTCGGTGGTGTATCACACTTGGAAATAGCATAATTAGCAGATCTTTCAAAGGAAGAGAGTGTCTCAGAAAGTTGTCCTTGCATCAATTTGTTACACCATTACCTCAATTCTCAAACTGGGATTTCTTAAGGATTGCACAGCTTCATGATGCATTCTAAGTGATTGGAACCTCCTGCCGTCTTGTTGTCATCCACGGCCACATCCACGGAACCGAAATCTTCAGTCCTCGTTTCAAAAGAGGGCTAGGTCTTCGTCACTAGATTTATTAACTAATACCCTCCACTAACAATTAAATTAGTCCGTTAATTGTGGTTATTTGTTATAGGTTGGTTTAGGCTAGGCCCTTGTTATTGCCCATTTGGGCTTCTTTCCCACAATATGTGGGTTGTTATAGCCAAAGGCCCACCATGTACTTATTCATTATTTATAGGGTAAATTACACAGACACCCCCTGAGGTTAGGTTATTTTTCAGTTAGATGAAGATTTTGGTTTTAACTTTCACTTACACCCTAATTTACTTTTTGGCCTCTAACACATGCAAATTGACACTTTTACCCTTAATTTTTTAATACAAAATATATATAATCCTAAATGACAAAAGGCCCCTATATAGTGTGTGTGTGTATATATATAAACACTGTTTGTACAGGCCCAAATCGTCACCGACCAAATCGTGATCGTCGCCGTGCAACGCCGCCTCCACTTGAATCACTGGCTCACTATCGTACATCACCGCCGACCTCGAAATTTAGATCCTCACCGTTGGCAAATCAGTCGTCGGTCATCATGCAACTTGGTCCGCTTCACCATTTCCGCTGGTTTTCACGTTGATGGAGCTGCAACTGGGTATTTCTTCACTGTCCAGTTTGGTCACTACCGTTGGGTCATTCATGCTTATGAAACTGGGTCACCGAAATCTTCACCTCTTTCGCCGTCGACAAGCTCAAACCCACTAACCTCTCGACCTATCAAAACCCTAGCTTCTCATGGAGGCGAAGTTTAATCATGGCAGCGACGAGGTTCAGGTTTAATCACGGCTTAATCACGGTTACGACGTGGTTCATGGGCTGGGTTTCAGTTGGGTCTTGTGGCTGGGTTTTGTTTTGGGTAGGAGCGGTGGTGTTAGAGGTGTTGGGTGGGGTTGTGGTGATGGAGGTTTTGGGTGGGTGGGTGGGTGGTGGTGGTGGTGGTGATGGAGGTTTTGGGTGGGTGGTGTTGAAAGCTCTTCTAAATCAAACCCAAATTGTTACGCCAATCACTCACCGATTATATTACTTTAATTCACGAAAACTCGCCAAATCTTCGAACCATTGTTAACCAAATTAATTTCCGGCGACCACAAACCCAACCAAATTAATTAAACCGTCATCTTTTTCAGCAGATCCCTATGAAAAAAAAAAAAAAAAACAAACAAACAAACAATTTTATTAAAGAAACACAACCACTTGCTTGTGAAATTGTTTGGTCCAGGTATCATGAATCAGTTTTCAAGGAATTTGTAAATAAGCAAATTTTTAACTCAATTCTCATAAACTATTAATGAAACAAAATTTTGAATTTGCTTGAAGTTGATGGATAAGGTAGTGGCTGCTACAACCAGGTGGTGTGGTTTGAACATTTCAATGGCTGGAAGAGTAGAGTTGATAAGGATTGTGATTACTGATCTTGTTTATTATTGGTCCTCTGTTTATACTCTTCCTGTTTTTTGGCACGCTCTTTGCTGAAATGGGGGCAAACCTAGGTGGTCTAACCACTCTGCCTTGGTGTTGTCTGATGCCGTCCTTACCAACTATGTATTACAGAGGAGAGGAATCTCATTGGTTTCAAGATGTGTGATGTGTAAGGTACATGTGGAAACTACGTATCATTTGGTCTGCAAATGTGAGCTTACCTGGAAGATTTAGTCTAGTCTGACGGGTTTACTTCATTACATCGTCCAAGGATCTGAATCTCTTCTAGAGTTAGCGCATAATTTATCTCAAGCATTAACTTCGAAGACCAGCAGGTATAAGATAATGAGGTTGATTTTCACAGCCAGTTTATACTTCATTTGGCGTGAGAGGAATGCTAGGCTTCATTTCATATAGGCAGTCAGCAGAGATTGTTAAATGCATTGCTTGGGAGGTGTTAGATATATTGGGGATGTGCCTCCAAGATATTATTTAAAATTTTGGACATTTATTTTCAGGTGTTGAGTGTTAGCTTTGTTTTGAGGATTAGTCCTTTTGCTAGGGACGTTTTTTTTTTTTTTTTTTTTTTTTGGAGGGTATGCCCTTTCTTCTTCTCTATACCATATTGTTTATATATATAAAAATTTTCTCCGATTAGGAATAATTAAAAAAAATTAAATTGTACAAAAACCTACTTGATTGATACTTTTTGAAAATTGTTTTTTAGAAAACCAGTTAAAAAAATGTGTGTTTTCAGAAAATCGTATTTTATATAGTTCTCTAATTGTGAAAACTGAGTAGGGGTGACAATTCGTGTTCGTAGGTCATAATTGTGTCGTGTTGACCTAAAGATATTATACTTGATACGACCCATTTAATAATTGTGTCAGGAATCCTCAATATTAAGACACAAATTAGATATCATGAAAAGAGTAAATTATAAGACACAAATTAGATATCATGAAACCTAAATAGAAAAAAGTTGACACATATTATTAAACGAATATAAAGTATAAACGAATTAAACAGGTTGAACTTGTCAGCTCAAACACAACACAATTAATTAAACGAGTTAATAGTATCTATCCTTAAATCTTCAATCATCGCAACTTGGTCATCAATTATATATATATCTATAGAAGGGCGAATGTAGGGGTGGGCCCACCAATTTTTTTTTTTTTTTTTTTTACTATACTAATTTTAGCCCAGCCAATAAAATAAAATAAAAAAAAAATATATTAATAATATTAGCCCACCCAATCAAGCTCAAGTCAACTCAGCCACCATACTAAATAAAAGGCCAAGCCTAACAAGCCCAGGCAAAATTTATGGCGCCTCAAAATTTTTAGGCCCATGGATGATGGGCCACCAGAAATTTTTTATTTTAGGGCCAATCATTTCAGCCTCCCCAATCGCCTCCATCTCTATCTATTCTCGTTCTCGACTCTGAACTTTTCCCCCTCTCTCTGCAACTGCAAACTACAAAATCTACAAGAATCAGAAGTTAAAAACCCATATCGGCATATCGTTTCAGATTGTTCAAAAAATCAAAACCCATATCTTTCAGTTTCAATCGCCCGCTGTTCCAGTTCGGGTTCGCCGTTCGCAAGCTTCAGCCGCTGGCCCGCTGTCTCTCAACTCTCAAGCTTCCCCCTCTCTCTCCCTCTGCAACTGCTAACTTGTATGTATGGGTTTTGTTTTAAATTTTTTTCTAAATCAACTAATCGAGGTCTGTAATTCTTGTTTTGCAAACTAAATCCTATTTGGTGAAATTTTTTATGATTTTTTATATATAATTTTTTTTTTTACAATATAAAGTAACAAAATTTGCATTGCATTTTGAGGTAATCACCGTAATCTACATTTTATTTCAGCAAAACAAATATATACATTTTTTATTTCTATAACTTCTGTTTCTGTTTTTTTTTTTTTTTTTTTTTTGTCGTCAATTATGTCTATAAGAAAATTTCAATCTGGGCATGAAAAAGGAAAAAAAAAAGAATCTGAATTGGAATAGAAATCTGCAGAGATTGAATCTGAAACAATTTTTTATCAACATGCCAAGCTTTTTGAAGATGGAAATCTTTTCAGAACTTAAAAAAACAAATGTATTAGGACTTCAGAGTTAACAGAGCTGATGACTTATCCCTGTCACTCTCTCTCCCACTCTTTCTTCACCCTTCTTCAGCAATACACCCAACAGAGAAACCTTCAAAAAGGCCGAGCTTTACATGCGCACATAATCAAAATCCTCTCATCTTCCTGCGTATACACAGCGAACAGTCTCGTCAACTTCTACGCCAAGTGCGAACGCTTTGTCGAAGCCAAGCTTGTATTCGAAGAAATAGAGGACAAAGACGTGGTCTCATGGAATTGTCTCATCAATGCCTACTCTCAACAGGGTCTCAGAGGTTCGTCCTTCGTCATGCAGCTCTTCCAGCGAATGAGGGCAGAGAATTCCTTCCCAAATGCCCACACTTTTGCCGGCATTTTCACCGCCGCAGCCACTTTGTCGCAGGCCTTTGGTGGACAGCAAGCTCACTCGCTCGCCATTAAAACGGCGAGTTGCTCCGACGTCTTCGTGGGCAGCTCTCTGTTGAATATGTATTGCAAATGCAGCCTTTTGGGCGATGCTCGCAAGGTGTTTGATAGAATGCCGCAGAGAAACTCGGTTTCTTGGGCCACAATGATTTCTGGGTATGGGACGCATCGGCTTGCTGGCGAAGCTATGGAGCTTTTCAAGTTGATGATGCATCAAGGAGAGGAGGGTTTGAATGAGTTTGTGTTTACTAGTGTTCTTAGTGCCTTTGCGTTTCCCAAGTCCATTAAAAATGGTAAGCAAATTCATTGTATGGCGCTTAAAAATGGATTGTTGTCAATTTTATCTGTTGGAAATGCTATTGTCACTATGTATGCAAAGTGCGGGAGCCTAGAAGATGCGCTTTGCACATTTGAGTTGTTAAGCAATAAGGATTCTATTACATGGTCTGCAATGATCACTGGCTATGCACAATGTGGAGAATGTGAAAAGGCCTTGAAGCTGTTCTCAAACACGCATTTTACTGGGATGAGGCCGAGTGAGTTCACCCTTGTTGGGGTCCTTAATGCTTGTAGTGATATTGGTGCTGCTGTAGAAGGAAAACAGGTGCATGGTTATTTAATAAAGTCGGGTTTCGAATATCAATTATATATAATGACAGCTCTGGTTGACATGTATGCTAAATGTGGTGGCATAGCTGATGCTCGGAAGGGATTTGATTATTTGCGAGAACCTGATATCGTTTTATGGAGTTCTATGATTGGAGGGTATGTACAAAACGGGGAAAATGAAGATGCTTTGAGTTTGTATTGTAAAATGCAAATGGAGGGTATCTTGCCCAATGAGCTAACTCTGGCCAGTGTCCTAAAAGCATGTTCGACCCTTGCTGCTTTGGAGCATGGAAAGCAAATCCATGCCTGTACCATTAAGCATGGATTTGGTCTTGATGTGCCAATCGGAAGTGCTCTGTTGACTATGTATGCGAAGTGTGGGAGCCTCGAAGATGGCAATCTAATCTTTAGGAGGATGCCTGCGAGGGATGTTGTGTCATGGAATTCAATGATATCCGGCCTCTCTCAAAATGGATGTGGTAGAGAAGCCCTTGAACTTTTTGAGGAGATGCGATTGGAGGGAACAAAGCCAGACTATGTTACTTTTGTGAACATTCTTGTTGCTTGTAGCCACATGGGTTTGGTAGAGAGAGGTTGGGTCTATTTTAAAATGATGTCTGCTGAGTTTGGTATAGTCCCAAGAGTGGAGCACTATGCTTGCATGGTTGATATCCTAAGCCGTGCTGGGGAGCTTAATGAAGCTAAAGAGTTTATTGAAGCAGCAACTATTGAGCATGACACATGTTTGTGGCGAATTTTATTAAGTGCATGTCGGAATTATCGTCACTATGATCTGGGAGCCTATGCAGGAGAAAAGCTAATGGAGTTGGGCTCACAAGAATCATCTGCGTATGTCTTGTTATCGAGTATCTATACTGCGTTGGGCAGGAAGGAAGATGTAGAACGGGTCAGAAGGTTGATGAACCTTCGAGGGGTGAGTAAGGAGCCTGGGTGCAGCTGGATTGAGCTGAAGAGTCAGGTTCATGTTTTCGTTGTTGGGGACCAGATGCATCCACAAATTAAAGAAATACGTGAAAACATACAAAAATTATACAAATTAATGAAGGATGAAGGATACCAGCCTGCTTCTGATTCATTTTCTGTTGGTTCTCAAAGATGAGGTGATGAAGAAATTATAACAAGGAGCATGCAGTGAGTTAATAAAAAAATTATAGCAGTACTCTTATCTGATTGATATGCCTTCTATGTAGTTAAATCTTTGATGAGTAAATGTGCGCCTTCTGATTTTAGCAACATATAACTCCTAACTTCTATCCAATTTGTTTATTTTCTTGCATTGCAGCTGTTCATATTCTATTTGATCCTTAGAGGCCCAACAATGAAGGTGAGTCTTGTTATAATAACCCTACATTTGCTGTTTGGCCTGTTTCTCTTATCTCTTTGGTATCGATGGGATTTAAGGATGAAGGTTTCCAACCTATTTCTGATTCATTTAAGCAAGTTTCCTGAGTTTGATCATTGGAGGACTCAACAATTAAGGTGTGACATTTGTCATAATAACCTTATATATTCTGTTGCTCCTAAATTTTTGCATCTTATAGAATTTATGTCCAAGTAAAGTAGATATCCATTTCTGAAGTCTTACTTCACTGGATGCCAATATTTCAACTTGCATTCGTATGTCCATTACATGGAAATAAGATAGACCCGACTTTATGTATTTTCCTTTTGTTGCACTAAGTGGCTGATCTCAGGTTTGAACCTGCATTCTTATATTTGTCACTTGTCAGTATGAGTTCTTAGTACCATTGCCAATCTTAAGAATCAGCATATCATATTTCATTCTTCTTATACCCTCCGTTCTTCTTATACTTTCACTCATATGAACTTAATGATCTCAATCACTCAATGAAGTTGTGATTCTTGTACAAAATTCATTAGGGCATGGAACATATTGCTTATTGGTTTGCCTGTATATAGAATTTTACTGGTTCTTAGTACCATTGCCAATCTTAAGTATCAGCTGATCATATTTCATTCTTCTTATACTTTTTACTCGCATGAACTTGATGATCTCAATTACTCAACAAAGTTAGATTCTTATACAAAATGCACTAGGGCATCGAACATATTGCTTATTGGCTTGCCTGTATATAGAATTCCACTTGCATCTGTATGGTATCTTAAGATTTCCCCTCAAAACTCATTTTTCCTGAGTGTTTTGGTTGTATCTTAAGATTGCCTGTTTGTGGAAACCATATGCTTTCTGAAAGTGTTAGTGTTTTTCTACACTAATAATGTGCTCCATTGGCTACTTACTTTAGGTTGAATAGAATTATGCTAACGCAACAAAAACATTTAGCAGGCTTGAATTATTACAGCAATTGTGCAGGTACTTCAGAGCTCTAAGTAAAAGGTTTATGCTCTACATGTAAGTTTGGTTACAGAAAATGTTAATGATTGCTCAAAAAAATCGATCAACATTTATACATATAACTATTGATTTCCCCTGCCACCTCAAGTAATTTTTTCCTTCTTCCTTTTGTGCAGGATTGGCTTTTGGCTATGAAGGTGCTGTCACTACAACAGAATGCAGCTGTTGGGACGCCACCCTTTTCCAACGCCCAGATATTAGTTGGAAAAACCCCTCTTTTAGTGACTCCAATTTGTAGGCGTCGGAAATAAGGGGGGTCAATTCCGTCGCCCACTGGTGGGGGTCGGAAATACATCTTTCCCTCCCTTTTTTTCACCTCTCCGCCTTTCTTTTTTGGGCAGAAACGATAGCGTTTAGGTTGAATTGATTTTTTATGATGCTAAGGGGCGTTGCAAAAATCTAAACGACAGCATTTGGGTTAAATTGGTTATATTATTATTTTTATTATTTAATTTTTTTCCAGACAGCGTTTGGGTTAAATTGGGTTAAACGACAGCGTTTGTCCACTGTCTTGTTGGGGTCGCCAAAGACATTTCCCCAAATTAAACATACTCCAGTAGAGCTCACGTTTTGTTCATCAACGGTCAAGCATTTCATCGTTTGCCAAAGCATTTCAATCGTCGATCAAGCATTTCATCAACGATCATTTGCATTCTGTTCATCAAGCACCTCGTCCTCGATCATTTGCTTTATTTTCATCCAGCACTTCATCATTTGCAATCTATCAGCTGAATTTAGTTTCAAAACGGTGAGTTTCGTCAAGCAGTTCACCGCTCTCTGTTCAATTATAATTGATTTACTTTGAATCTGATCAATTTATAATGATTAATGTGTGTGTTGGTGAATTTATTAGAAGAGTTTGTGAATTTTTTTGCTTCAATTTTGGCCTTCAAGGCTTTTGGATGTAAAATTAATGTTTTGCTCAAATCAGAGTTTGTAAAATCAGAGTTTGTCTTTTGGATGGTTTCTTCGCTGCATCATATTATTGATTTCTACCTGTTCATTGTATTATTGCTGCATCGTTAAGCTACTCACTGGGGTGATTTCTACCTGTTCATCGGGTAAATAAAAATAAAGTAATATATTATTCCCATTCTTATTATTTTCTAACAAATAACTTGTAAATCTAAAGGTATTATTGATTTTAGTAGGTGATTTGAATTCTGGCTTAAATTCAAATCCAATACCAGTAAAGTATGTTGTCATACCAAAATTTGAGGATCTGTTCTTTCTTTTTCCCCAAACAATTGTTGCCTTTCCTACGAACCTGATTTCTTTTTTTCTTTTGTTCTCGTATGAAGTTTTTTACTTTATTCATTGCTGCCAAGTGATATTCATGTTGTCTAAGGGCTTTCTCGTTTACTTGCATTTGCTAAACTGTTTCTTTTGAACTAAAACAACTCATTGTAGAGGGAGAATATGGATTAGTTGGATTTAACTTTGTTGTAGTCAGAAGTTTTTCTATTCAATTCAGCATTCAATTGTTGGGGAAAAAATTAAAATCCAATAGCAGCAAAGTATATTGTCATACCAAAATTTTAGAAAATGATTTTGCATTTGTCGATCTAATTGCATGATATGTTCATCTGTTGGGAAGGCAAAAAAATTCCAGAAAATGATTTTGCATTTGTCGGTCTAATTGCATGATATTTTCATCTAGTCCTTGCATCATGGTAAGCGTATTTAAAACAGTCTTGCTATATTTGGGAGCACCAAGTGGGAATTTAGAATTGGAAGAAATTTATTTCAAACTTCAATTTGGAATTGGAGAAAATTAAGTTCAAACTTAAAACTAAAATGTCCTCCAATTCCAAATTCAAGTCTCCGATTCAGTGCTACTAAATACAATATCAATATAAATATGATGAATTCAAGAAGCTCACAAGTACTATGCAAGAATCAAGTTGATATATCTTTTTTCTTTCCAATTCCTGGGATGCCACTTTTTCTGATGTCTCAAAATTTTGCTTAAGATTAAGGTAAGTTAAGACAATTTGAAGGTAAGTTAAGGAAATTTGTTTGTTGTTTTATGGCTTGATTAATTAATATATTGTTCTATGTGTATTTAAATGGATAAGAGTTGGATGCAAATTCCAACTAGGGTTCATCCACTGTATTTGCAAGGAATAGAAGATTTCATTCAGTTTGCGAGTGGTCATGTGGATGGTTTAAATAGAGCACATTGTCCCTGGCGTAGTTATAAAAATAAGCTAGTAAGGCAACTAAAAGAAGTGGAGGATCATTTTTACAAGTATGGAATGTACAAACAATACACGACTTGGATATATCATGGAAATAGTGTTCAGAACTCAAATAATGATCCAGTCGAGCTTGGTGTTAATGATATAGAAGACCAAAGTGGAAATGCTGACGAGGTGCATGAATACTTGGAAGACATACGGATTGGAGAATACATGAATATTGAACAAGAAGATTTTCAACATAATAGCAGTCTACTTAATATCCCTGAGGGTGAGGGGGAAGGGGGTGCAGATAGGTTTGCGAGATTGTTGTAAGATGCACAATGTGAGGCGTATCCAGGTTGTCAAAAATTCATAAAGTTGTCTTGTATTCTTAGGTTACTCCATCTAAAAGTTATTAATCGATGGACTAACAAGTCACTCACTGTGTTACTTGAGTTTCTTAGAGAGTTGTTGCCAGAAGATGAGATATTGCCAAAATCCCATTACGAGCTTAAAAGAATATTGCGTGATTTGGGACTTGGTTATGAGACGATTCATGCCTGTAAATATGATTGTGTACTCTTTTGGAAGGAATATGAGCATAATGATGAGTGTCTTAAATGTGGTGCACCTCGGTATAAATTCCATGAAGGCAAAAGGAAAAAAGATCCTCGGAAGGTTCTTCGACATTTTCCCTTGAAACCAAGGTTTCAGAGATTGCATATGTCAAGAAAGACTGCAAAAGATATGAGGTGGCATAAGGAAAAGCGTGTCAAGGAGACGAATGTTTTGAAACATCCGGCAGATTCTAGAGCTTGGGAGGAATTTGATAATCAACATGGTTGGTTTGCAAAAGACCCTCGAAACATTCGATTAGGGCAAGGAGCTAATGGATTTAATCCATTTGATAACATGAACAATGCATATAGCATGTGGCCTGTCTTTATTGTAGCATACAATGTGACACCTTGGAAATTGATGAGGGATCCATATGTGTTCATGCTATTGCTTATTCCCGGTCCAAAATCACCTGGAAAGGACATTAACATGTATTTAAGACCGTTGATTGACGAGTTAAAAGAATTGTGGGTGGATGGCATCTCAACTTATGATGCATGTACCAGAAAAAAATTTAAATTGCATACGGCATGTCTATGGACTTTAAGGCTACGTTTGGTGTGCAGGAATGGAATGAAATGCAACTTGGAATGGAATGGAATGGAATGAGAATACTCGTTCCATTGTTTGGTGTGACACGGTGAATCGTTATGGAATTGAATGATTATTACCATTCTATTGTTTGGTTGACCATCATTAAATCTGGAATGGAATGATTTTTTTCAAAAATACCCTTTTCATTGGTTTACATAATTTTTTAATAAAATCAATCTAATTAATATTCTGACGATGAATTATGGAATGATATAAGATGCCATTGAAAAAAATAAAGAAAAACCTTAAAATAAAATAAAATATTATTTTTGACTCCAGATGATTGTTAATTTTTATTTTATGTTATCATTTCTCCATATATAAAAGTTCGAAGAGAGAAAGATGGAGAAATCACACAAACGTTTCATCACAAAGACACTAAAAAAAAAAGAAAAAAAAAAAGAAAAAAGTGATATACTTAGAACATAAAGAGATTAATACCTGCAATTTCATTGAAGGTCCTGCAATTTTTTGTCAATGGCAGCCCTGGGTATATTCAGAAGAGAGGACAGGTGAAAGACCTTTACTAAGTCTAATAAAGAAGCTCGATAAATGTGAAAGATTTTTTTGTCTATGCGAAATTTTTTTACCTTATTGGAATGTGATGAAGGGCTTATTGGGAATATTACAAAAATATTTAATCTTACTATAGAATGGAATGGCCATTCCATAGGTTTAGTAATGGAATGAATTTTCATTCCCTGTAATGAATTTTCATTCAAATGGAATGGAATGTCCATTCCATTCCTGCACACCAAACAATTGAATTGTTGGAATGGGCATTCCATTCCATTCCTGCACACCAAACGCAGCATAAATGAGCTTTGGCGAATTTGTCCGGTTGGTGTACGAAGGGGTATATAGCATGTCCAAGGTGCATCGACGACACATAATCAGTGTGGTTGAAAAATTGTAAAAAGATTAGTTACCATGGTCATCGACGCTGGTTGGATTTGGATCATGATTGGCGGAATCGTTCGAAGCAATTTGGTGGTTATAAGGAGCACAGGTTTCCACCTAAGGAGTTGTCTGGGGATGAGATTCTAGAAAAATTAGAACAATTAGATCATATAAGGGATGTCAATTTCGGGAAGGTACCAAATATTAAAAAGAGGAAACGTACTACAATTGAGCTTAATTGGACAAAAACGAGCGATTTTTTTTAATTACCCTATTAGAGATTGCTCAAGTTGTGACACAACCTTGATATCATGCACATCGAGAAAAATTTCTGTGACAATGTGTTGGGGACATTGATGAATATTGAAGGGAAAACAAAAGATAGTTTGAAAGCTTGTCTAGATTTTACAAGAGATGGGAATAAGAAAAGAATTGCATCTTATCTTTACTCTTGCAAAATATGTGATGCCACCTGAACGTTACACACTGTCAACAGAAGAAAAAAAAAAGTTTTGTGAATGGTTGAAGACGATTAAATTTCCAGATGGATATGCATCTAACATATTTCAGTGTTTTAATGTTGCTGAATACAAAATATACGGGATGAAAAGTCATGACTCGCATGTTCTTCTGCAGCGACTCTTACCAATCGGCATTCGTGGTTGCGTAGATCATGATATTTGTAATGCATTGGCTTAACTTGGCCTTTTCTTTAAAGAGTTGTGTTGTAGGACTTTAAAGGTTGAAGTGTTAGAAGCTCTGGAGAGGGATATTGCTCTTATACTTTGCAAGTTAGAGATGATCTTTCCCCCCTAGCATTTTTTGATATCATGGTTCATCTTGCTGTGCATTTGCCCCGGGAGGCGCTCATAGCTAGTCTTGTACAATATCGATGGATGTACCCTATTGAAAGGTTTTTGTGCACTCTTAAGTCATACATGCGCAACAAAGCACGCCCGGAGGGTTCAATTGCCGAAGCTTACGTGGATAATGAATGCATAACTTTTCGTTCTTTGTATCTCAGTGGAGTTGAGACACGGTTCAACCGTGAGGAATGAAATTATGAGGGAGATCAAACTGTGCAAGGAGCTTCCTTGTATGTATTTAGACTAGTCCTTCGTCCATTAGGTTCCTCAAGTTATGACACATTGGATTTGATGGACATTGATAAAGCTCGTTTGTATGTTTTGAACAACTGCGATGAAATCCAGCCATTATTGAAGTTAGTTAATTTTATTTGAATTTTCGTTTTCAATAATTTTACATCTTCATATATTGTTTATAATCACTTGCATGTAACATTTACAATATATATGGACGTAGAGAATATATGGAACTTTTACCACGACCAGCACAATCTATGGTAGAACGAAGGCATGCACTGAAATTTCCAATTTGGTTTGAACAACGTGTAAGTGTTTATTGCTTTTCTCTATTGTTTCTAATTATATAATTTATTGTATTTGGTAGTAATTATTTGTTAATATATATTGTGTTTATAGATCAAGCAAATGAGACATCTAAAGGACTTGTCAATAAATGATGATACTTTTTCATTGGCATGTGGACCTGAACGACGAGTCAAACGATACACTGGTTGTATTGTAAATGGATCAAGATTTCACACAAAGGATAGGGAGCAAAATCGAAAAACTCAAAATAGTGGTGTATCTGTTAAATGTGAAGGCGTTGAATAGAATGGTGTTTTAATAGATGTAATTGAGTTGAAATACATTCAGGGTAGAAAGGTTTTCATTTTCAAGTGTGATTGGAGGGATGTTACTACAAAGCTGGGTATACACAAAGATCCCCACTTCACTAGTGTTAATGTATCATGTAGATCGTACGAGGATCAGCCATTTGTTCTACCTCAACAAGTCCAACAAGTCTTTTATGTGAAGGACACCAAATTATGGGGTTCGTGGGAGGTGGTTCAGAAAATAACTTGTAGAAGATATTTGATGTTTCAGTGGTTGAAGATGGAAAGGTAGAGGAAGATGAAAGTAACGCTGAGAATGATGCATATCAAGAGTCCGAGACTTGCATTGTTGATGGGGTTGTACAAGATTGTCCAAATATAGATCAATTGTCGTTGAATAGGGATGACATCCCCAGTGATCAGATTGATGTAGAAGTTGTTCACAAGTGTAGGCAAGACACCCATGTGGTTGAAGATGATATTGACAATGAAGATGTAGAATTATTTGATTCCACCACTGATGTGGAAGATACTTTACTACTGATGATGATATTGACGAGAGTGATTGGGAAGAGGGATAGTTTTTCAATATCCACGACTGTTTTTTTTCTGTCTACAATTTTGTCCCAAATGCTTCTCTCTTTCTATAATCTGTCTAAAAAAAAAAAAAATTAGTTAGTCTGTGATTGAATTGCATTCTACAATTTTGTCCCAAATGTTTGGAAGTGGAAATTTCTTTAATGATTTTCTAAAGCCTTTATTCTTGCCCTGTCCACATTGTCCCTTTCTTTATTTTGTTTTTTTTGCTGTTTTACATTTAATTGTGTTGAAGTATTAGCTTTGCTGATGAAAATCAGGTGATAGAATGGTTTGAATTAGATGAAGAGTTGTGGAGCATGGATGAGTTCAGTTCTTTTTTGCATTTAACTGATCAGTATGTGAGGTATGTGTTTGTTAAACTGCAGCATCATTAGAGTACTGTACTGTATTTTCAGCTTTTCGCATGAGAACTTAGTTTACCAAATGTAAATTTCGCGTTCAGAAATGTTTTTAGTTTGTATGATGTACCTAACTTTTGTTAATTATGCAATCTTGGACATGATTTAAAGGCTGCATTTGTTTTTTGCTTTTATAGTGTAACCGTGTGCATTTAGCAACAGCTAAGATGGGTTCGGTTCGGTTCACTTTTGACAAGTATACTCTATATATGTGCCAGATTAATACTTGCTTTTGTAGGAAATCAGTATGTTATGATCTCAACTATCACAATCCAAGTAAATGGCTAGGATTAAATGTGCTGCTAGAAAATATTAATACTGAGGGAGTTCAAAGAGATATGCGGCACTGGCATCCTTAAAATAATTAACAAGATGAATCCCATTGTATCAGAAAGTATAATTCTGGTAAAATTTGTGCTCACAACTAATAGTGGAGCAATTACAATATGCGGCACTGTTTAGTTGCAGTTTATGTATGTTGAGGAGAAATGAATCTATATCATCTTACATGAACCAATGGTGACAATTGTATAATATACTTTACATAAATGATTTGCACGATGTGAAGCTTAAAATGATTGAAAATGTTATTGCAATTATGGCTTCAATCAGTGGTTCATCAAGTATCATTATTTTTTGAAATTAAATATTATTTTACCTGTTCCATCAATTTTCTTTCTAAAAACTGCTTTGCACTTGTTGGTGTTGGCATAGCTAGATTGTTTCAAGAATTTTCAACAAGAAGATATTAGATTTGCTTCCTTTTTATTGACTGTTGTAATGCTAATAACGTGCAGCTTCGACCAGGGTGAAACGACATGGAATTGCAAAAAATGAAAAGAAGTTGCGACTTAAAGATTTTTATGGAGGACCTATTCCTGTTGAAATCAAACCAGAATACATGAAGGTCACCGGGGATAATGCAGGGGTATTTACAGCTGAACTCAGCATTATAGTTCGTGGGAGTGGAAAACTCTTAATTTATGAATCGTGGCCTGATGTTCCAGAAATTGATAAACAAATTATGTATAATGAAATAAAGGTGAAGTGTAAGTGATATAGTTATTTACTTGTGACTTCTTTACTTTCTAAATTGAAGTTGGTTTTCTAAAGTTAGATGTATTATAGGAAGATTTTCAAGTTGATTTCAACGATCCACGCCACAAAGAAGTTGTGGATTTGCAACTTCATACCCGACTCAAGGATTACCAACACGAGGTAAAAAGTTATTGGAATTTGTTTGACCCTGATGAAGCACCTCGAAATCCATATAAAAGTGTTCGGTCTGAAGTTTGGTCAGTATTGTGCAATTGTTTCATGTCTGAAAAGCATAAGGTAATCTCACCTTCCACTTCAGATAAATGATTTTGAAGATTTTGCTGTGATGTTGAGCAATCTGTTAGTTTCAGTAATAGGCTGATTATACTTTCTTTATCAACATGATTAACCATAAAGTTTCCACGATTTGTGTAGGAAATTAGTGAGCAAAATCAACGGAACCGGGCTGCACTACAAGTTCACCATTGTGGCGGAAGCAAGTCCTTCGTGCGGTATATTGAGGAGAAGGTAATAGTTATTGAACCAAATATTCTTTTTAAACATTTGTTTTTATATGTTTCTACAATTGACATATAATAAATCCTTGAACTTTACAGAAAATGTCTCAGAATGGAACTCAACTTCGTTTGGTTGATGTTTATGACGAAACGCATCACAATCCGGAAAAGGGTTGGACATGTGAGAAAGAATTGCATGTAAGAAATGTGTTTTAATTGCAATCTGAAATTTCTTAGTTATTATGCTTTTGCAGGGGGAGCTTAGTCATTTACACAATTTTGATTTTAGAATCAAATCTGATTCATATATTCCATCATCCAAATTTGGTCCTAATTGATTTAGATATGGTGTACCTTAGTTTTTTTTTTTGATAAGTAATAATAAATTAAAAATATAGTGTAACTTAGTTAAAAGAAATAGAGATATGGAATGAGCTCCACTTAGGCCAAGTATAGGACACTCCATTAGTGGCATCAAAAAACTATTTACTGCTTTCTGTGGTAGGTTGCAATCTTTAGTACTGTGATATATAGTATGGTATATGGATATTTTTAGAGGTTTTTCAATGTGTTTTTCAATAATAAATTGTCGTGATTTGTATTTATTTCAATGATATAGTATTACATAACAGGCCATAATTAGAAGGCACATTCACAACCCTTTCAGCACATGCATGACATGCACTAACCATTTATGCTTGCCTACAACATGTACCTTGTGACAAACATGCTATGCTCATGCCTCCACATGCATCTTTGTGTCCTTTGACTTGCTGTGTAGTGTTTGTGGCCGTAATATACTCACATGTATACTAATATTGTCAGATCTTTTTTAGTCGTCTGTAGATAATAAGTGAGCCATAAATGAAAGTATAAGCTAGAAAGCTAGGACACCGGCAAGTAACAAAGGTAGGATTATTCTAATGCTAATTTTGAGTTGTTGATGTCCAAAAACTTGCAATCCAAGTCCAACATGTAATCTTGAACACCACAGAATTGACAAGAATACAGGGGGAAGAGGGAAGAAATAGTACTAATAACTGAAAAAAAAAATGGTAAAAAAATTCAGATTATTGGTAGTTCATTAAACAAACAAGCTATGAATCTAAATCCCAAGAATGATCAATGCTTTATCTGTAAATTCCATGACATTAATGTTGCATTTGGTATGATCCCGAGTTTTGATGGGAGCATTGGCTTGGGGGAATAAAAAAGAAAGAAGTAAAGGGCATTTTTGATTCACAAATTTCTAATAATAAAACAGTAAATGATTTGGATATTTGAAAATATGCTTAACATTCCTTTGTCTCCGTTTACTGTTTGACATGTTATTTTATTCTGAAACTTTTTGTGCTTGTTCCACATTTATTGGAGACAAACTCTGAAGACGTGTTTAGCAGAGTTTTGAACTCCAGAATTGTCTCTCCATGTGGTAAGTTTTGAACTCCAGAATTGGAATATACTGAATATAATTGTTTCATAAAGTATGCCATTTTGGTCTTCAGAAATGCAAAACAAAAAAAATGAAGAAGTTATCAAGTGCACGAAATTATTTTAACACCAGCAAAGAATTTGTATTTGGAATTCAGAAAAATGGATGTTTTCATGTACTACACAGAGGAGGTCATTTCTAAATTCTACATGGACATGACACCTCCAGATGAAATCATGAAACCAAAAAAATCCTTACATTCTTAAGTAGTAGTAATAATTTCTTTTTGGTATTTGGGCAGGTTGTGGAAGCTTTTAGTCCACATATATATAAATATTTAAATCAAAACAGGCAGATTATTACCTGTTTTTTCCTCTATCCCTGCAGATTCTTTAACTGGTTTGAGGTAAGTCATGATGATGATGATATCTGATTCTTCACTTCACTCATAAAACTTCTATGCACATCAAATCTGGAATTTGACAAACCACACAATTGTGATGGTTGGTGAAACCATGGTGGTTTTTCTTTCTATCTGATGGGTTGATGGAGGGTCATTATAGTTTTGGGGTGTGAATTGTGATGGTTGTTGATATTGGTCAGTAGAAATAGCTTTACCAATTCTATATGTGGAGTGGGTAATTCAGATTTGAGATTTTAGGAGGAGGATGATTTTCAAATGTTTGGATTGAATTGAGAGCTGTTTTATTGGAATTGAGGTCTTCGAATTTTGGAGATTGAATATGAGATGTTCTGAACCACTTCAACAGTTAACTGGAATTGAGTGGCGATTGATTATAGTATGAATTTCTCTTCCTCTTTCCTCCTCTTTCACTTTTATGAATTGGTAAAGCTATTTCTATTATATCTGAAAAGAAAAATTGTATTATGAATTGATTTTTGGCGTATAAATGTGAACAACAGGAGGAACCTCTGTGCTATAGAATTGGGGAAATTGTGTAGCTTTTGGTGGATGTTTTATGTGGTTTGGTAAAATGATAGTTTGCACTGAAACTCTAGATTCAGTGAGGAATTCAAGGTCTAATAATTTGAAGTGTCCTTAAAAATGAAAGAAATTGGAAGCATCATGGCTCTTCTTGAGAACTTAAATGTAACAAATTTTCTGATGGAAGTAAGGGATGTGATCTGGAGAATTAGATTGCAGTGTGTATTTTAATTAAAATATTTTTAGGTCCCTGTAAGTAAATTCAGTCTTTTCTCTTTCTTCTTTTCAGTGGGGTTTGCAGTTCAATTGCTATGTCAGTGGTTGTGTTGTTTGTCTGAGTAGCAAATGGAGATGAATAACTGACCATGGATCATTTGACAAACAAAAGGAGGATAGTAAGTTTTTTTATGTATAAGATGATTGCAATTTAGTCAATCACCGTTGTCTTCTTCATTGTTTGATGGTGCTATTCTTCGAATGTTTCTGTTAATCTTTGGTTTGGGATGCGTAGGGTGATAACATTGTAAATGTTTCTGTATTTTTAGTGTTCCCTGAAAACTGTTAATTGAGTTGAAGAGTTGATTCCTGTTATCATTGTATTGATTACTTGCATAGCTACAAATCTAAACTTTCTTAGTTTAATTGCAATCTGAAATTTCCTAGCTATTATGCTTTTGCAGGGGGAACTGGTTGCAACAGTACAGGCTTTAGATCCTACAGATGGAGATAGACTTGAAAAGGAAAAGCAAGCCTTTGTCAAAGTTCTTGGGAAGAAGCCCAAATATATCCGTGGCTTGGGGTATGGAGTGAAACCCCCACCAGCCCGTCCTAATGCGGAGCTAGAGAATGAAAGAAGGCTTTAGGATTTCAGCTGAAAAGAAATATGATGATGCTACTAAAGTAATCAAGGATATGGAGACCAATATGGAGCAAAGATTAGAAGCTAAGATCAGCATGATCCTAAAAGGGCTGCTCTCTCAAAGCAATGTTCCACCACCAAGCTCTCCATAGGAAACAGTTGACTGATGTCTTTTGTACTTGTTTGTAATTTTGTTGAACTTGTGTTCCCTAAGCCTTGTTTTTTCAGGACTAGTGCTTGGCTTATGAGTTGTATAAATTTGCTTCAACTTTAACCATGCTTCAACTTTATTTGTAAACGTGATCTTTAATTTTGCTATTTAAAATATCTTTTGCATATATATTAAAAAATATATAATATATAAAATCTAAAAAATTTGTACTGTATTGTAGGTACTACAAATTTTTTAGGTTTTATATTTTTATAAAATAAATTTTATACCTTTTGTGACCCCAAAGAGGGGTCGTAATAAGTTGCTTTGAGTCACAATAGGCCACATATTTTCAATAGGAATATGGTGTTGGAACTTAGTAGGCTTTGCCCCCGGGGGCTTGGATGGGTTGGTAAGGATTGGAGTTGCCACACCCGATGCCATTGATCGATCCTTGCCGCCTTCCTTATCAGTCTCGCCTAACCTGGTGCTGTAGCTGTGGGGCTGGCTGCTGTATCTCCAGTTTGGTGTTATGGGGGTGGGTCCAAAGGGCCTGCCTAAGGGAGTTCTGGGTTATAAAAAATAAAAAACTTAGTAGGCTTTTGCAACCTCATTATGGGGGTCAGAAATAATAGGCTATTTTCGACGCCCTATGGTGTTGTAAATACAATTATATTAGCAATGCTAATCCGGCATCAGTAATAAGGTTATTTTCAATCTCCAAAAGGGTCGGAAATAAATATGCCTCTTTTTTGGATCAAGATGGGGTCGCTAATATGCTTTTCCGACACTATTTTGAGTTTTTACAATGCCTTTTGGCGTTAGAAATAGCCCCATTTGTTATAGTGTGCCTTCTTCCGTGGATTTTGTGTTCTCTCGTTCAAGTACAAACCGTACAATACTTTTGGTCTTGCTCTAGTTTTTTAAAAGCCCAAAATCTAATATAGTTTTGATGTTTTGGATCTTATTTAATAAACCTCATGTATTAGCAGCTCAAGAAGACCTGGAACGAATAAGATGAGCTCTTCGTTCATTGTTAGGATGTTTTTACCATTGAATATTTTGTTTGACCACTAGTTAATGTTCTGTAACACGCTACAAGAACAATCAGATCTTTTTTCTTTTTCTTATAAAAAAAAATGTGACAATTATGCTAAACTTAGGTGCTTAAGGAGTATAGTTATTTTTCTTCCTTTTAATTTGTCTTGCAATTGATGGAGCAGCAAGCTAACTCAAGATTGACTTAGAATTTTTCATGCAGTTGAGTTTTGTGGTGGCATAGTTTCACTCTGTACCTTCCTATTGCTGTACTTCATTGACCCTCAAGAGTCAAGTCGATGCCCTGTTTGACACAAATCCAGTCAAATGATGCTTTCACACAATGTCTGTTCACACCATGTCCGAGTTCAAAAATCATCAAGATCTACTATCATATGGGTTCTTTTTAATGTCAACAGCAGTATACACTGGGCATATCCATCTCTAGGCATAGGGATGACAATTTGCTCCGCGGGGATGGGTAACCACCCCGCCTCATATATAGTGATTTTGGAAAATTGTTTAGCTTATTTGGGTAGGGATAATTTTTATTAATGAAAATTCGTGCGGGTTCGGGAGGGGAATGGGGGAGGTCACCCCACCCAGCCCCGTTTAGGCAGATAAATTACTAAATTATTCTTATTTTATTAGTATATATAGTTAGCTAGAAAACTTTAAGCCATTCACTTACTTTCTCAATCGTTCTAGTAAGCGGCAAAGCTTTATGAACTAGAAACGTTCGTACCTTTGAATTTTATGTTAAATTATTGATTACCCATTTTTTATGATTTTTTTCAATAGTTATATAATTGTATTTAAGGAAAAAAAATTAAAAAGGAGGAGAAATTTTGAAATTAAACGGGATGAGGCGGGTGCATGGGTAAAAAAGTTAAACGGGGCGGGAATATGGTACAAAGGTTTAACATTTATACGTGTGCACGTATGAAAATACAAGATATGGACCACATGTGTGAGCTCACTAATAAAAACAGATTTTACTTACTACCACCAACAAATTCCATTCAAAGCGTGGGACCATATGTGTGCGCGTACGAAGATACAAGATAAACAACAAAGCGGGGTTTTTATTTTTTATTTTTGCTTTTCGCAAATTACAGTCTGAAACATTTTGGCTTCACAAAAAATGTTCTCATGTTTAATGACATTGGTATGCTTCACGCACGCGGAATTAGTCATACATAAAATTATCAACATATACCTCTTCACGTGATTGGAGCATAATGCGTGTTGGGTGTAATAGTAATTAATAACATATGCAATTGCAAACTAAAATCATGTGTTCGAATAGCATCATTGATATGTGGAGGGCAGACTGTTGTATTAAAAGAATTGAAATTCGAATAGCATAGTTTATTTCAATTTGTTATGTATATATTGTCATGTGTTACCTCAAGTAAATACAGAATTCAAGAATCTTTGTATTTAAAAATTTCAAATTATTAAATAAGATTCATATAGAATTTTAAGGAAATTGTCTAATGGCAAGTTCTTTTCTTGTAGGTTGGAAGTTTGAATATCCGTAGAGCCACTTCTAAAGATTTTTCGGTGCATTTGGGACGAAAAAATTATATGTGTCATGAATTATGGAATACTGTAAAAGACACAATGTAAAATTTGAAAAATGTGAATCCTTATTTGAGTATAAAGTCAATCACTTTGTGGTCTGAACTCCAATCTCTTGCCTTGTACTCTATTACTACTTCCTTCCCCTTTTAATGGTCCATTTTTGATTTTATAACTTTTTAAGAGGACATGCAATTAATGCATTGTCCCCTTTTAAAATTACCAAATTGTCTTTTTTAATTTAAATATATATAGTTACAAAGTTTGAAATTTTTTAAAAATATAAAGGACAATGATGGAAATATAAAGAAAGATGCTTTGACTTTTTAAAGAGGATAACTAATTTGGGACATATAAAAAAAAAAAAATAAACAACTAATAAAGAACAGAGGAAATATTAATTTATTATACATGAAATAAATGATTCCACTTAAACGAGGTGTAGTCCACACTGGGCAGCCACCTTTTTTTCCTCCATTGACAGCCCATTCCCAATCAGGTCCTTTTCGATGGACGTCTAAATAATTTAGTGTTGATCACAGGATGCCCACTATTAATGACTATAACTCGTTACCTAAATGTGTTGACATTTAATGAAGTCTTTTTAACTTAAGGTCAGAAACAGAAATTTGATCCATCCAATTAATTTGTCTGTTAATTAGTCAATCAAGTTGGATGCATAAAAGTATTAAAAAAAAAGAAAAAGAGTTATTGTGAGAATATTTAAGACAAATTTGACGCAGATTTAAACGGATTTAAAGATTCCTTCTTCTTGATTCTTTTTATTTATTTATTAATTTAATTTATTTATATGTTTTTTTATTTTTGATTTTGTGGTTGGTGAGGAAAGATTGCTCTCTCTAGGAAAAAAACAAAAAAAGGCCTGACAATATTAATTATGTGGCACAAATTAGCTTTATCTATTATGCACCAATGCCCATGCAGATATATATATATATGATCGAGATCGATCATATGAGCCTCAGATGCCTTAATCACACTGATAGCTCCCATATCTTTCTCCAAACTTGTAGCTGTCTTCACACTGTGTGAACCAAAAATATTTGGATATGGATTATTAAGTAAATTTTAAAAATTGTATTAGTAAAACAAAAATGAGCACCATGCAAAAAATTAAAATCTTGAGCCCACTCAATTGTAACCATCAAAGCTAGCTGTATTTGAGTCTATTGTTTCCGATTTCCGGAAGTGACAAAATGAGAGTTGGTGGGGTCAACGTCCACCAGGGTTGCCCACAAATATAAAATTGACTGAAATAATATAAATAACAAGGGGTTGTTTCATGTTTGCGTGTTTGTGATAAATGTCATTTGTTTGGCATCTCTCCAAGTCATAAGCAACCCACACAATTTCTATTTTACATTTGAAAATCAATTTGTTTATTATTACTGTATTAAGATTTAAATGGTGACAATGTTAATATTAATGTTCTATTTGTTTCAATATAAAATATATTTTTTTATTCAGTATTTGGCAAAGATTTAAATTTAAGTTGAGATCGAGTTTACCAAACGTGTAAAATAAACTTACCTAAAATTGATGAGTAAATTATTTTTGTTATGTTTTAATATATTTTTTTTTCATAAATATTTTATAACAATTAAACACTAAAAAATAAAAATAAAAATATCTTTTGAAAAATATTTTACATCCAAACAATCAGGGTCTAGTTTAAAAGGTAATAGATTTAAGTCAAAAATTGTTGGTAAATGTCTTCTTAGTTGACATTTTTAATTCAACTTGTACAAGTGGTTGCTTTCAAACTCAATTCAAATTTTATTTTTTTATTTTTTATTTTTGTGTTTGACCGTTCAATTGCTGTTACTATATCAATTAAGATTTGTTTACTGAATTAAACGGTGATAACATTCAGTTGAAATATTAACATGATCAACTCAATTATTGTTGGTGAATGTCTTGTTAGTTGACATTTGATTATACAAGGGAGTTTCTTTAAACTTTGTGTGTGTCAATTGTTCTCTCTTTTCTGGTCAAATGCAACAATTATTGATCATGTCAATTATTGTTGGTGAACATTTTATTAATTGAAATTTGCATGTTCTAGTTTATTATTGCAGGGACGAAGCCAAGGGCATCCCCACCCCAATATTTTTTTATTATTTTTTTATTTTTTAATTTATAAGTAGTAATAATGTATAGATATTAATTTTAATTTTGTATAGAATATTAAATTTGACCCACTCGAATATTTTTTAGAATTCTATTAATTGAAATTATTCATGATTATTAATGGTAATTTTGTATAAGAAAATTAAGATCGACCTTTCAAAATTTTATGAAGTTCTCATTTATAGTTACTTATTCATGTAAATTAAAGATGGTTTGTGAAATAAATTATTTATGACTCTTTTGAATATTTTAGTCTTGCCTTTAAAAATTCAAACTTAATAATAAAAATGTTTATTATTTTGTAAGCATTGCCAAAACGTATTATAGGTATATAAATTATTTGTTATGATTTGAAGAGATAATAAAAAAAAAAATAAAAAAATGACAACTTTATTGATCGACTGTTAATTAATATTTTTCTATTTATTTTTCTCATATTGTTTATAGATTTGTTCTAAAAAAGTGTACAACTAAAATGCACGGGGAAAAAAATTATTGTAATTATTTTATTTATTTATTAAATTTAACTATATATTGCTAATTTACCCCAATTGAAAATTTCTTAGTTCATATGTAGGACGTGTATCAATCTATCTCATGCTGAGGAAGGTTAGCATTTCTCATCACAGAGAACAAACAAGGTCGATCGTAATCGTAAGAGAAGAAACGCTTCTTTGGATGGCAATATGGAAGGAATTTCTTGCTCAGTTTAATTATGTACCATAACTTTAGAGTTATTCAGAAATTAAAATGATTTCATTTGACGGTGAGTCCAAACGCTGCATTAAATTGTCAAAGGACATATTTTTGTAAGTCCTGTAATTCGCTGTTTTGTCAAACAATTCAGGCGATTTAAATTCCCCCTCCCCACTATAGCGGCTATAGGCTATAGCCCTACTATATATGTGTATAATATATATATACATACAGACACATCTACTCTATATATTAGTATATTTATCAGCATTTTCTCCAAGAAGACGACGACCTGGTCCTCGATTCCATCTTCACAGACGCCTTATTGGACCATACCAAACACACTCACCAATACACCTTTCTCAACACCAACAAAGCTTGTATAAATACAAAAATTCGAATCTCACTTTGTGTGGATTTAAACACCAATTGTAAAATTTGTTGTGTCCAGATCTGCAATTGATCATCGCTGTAATCAATTGAAGGTGAAATGGGAAGTTTGGGGGCGATCGTGAAGCATCCGGATGATTTCTATCCGTTGTTGAAGCTGAAAATGGCGGCGAGGCATGCCGAGAAGCAGATCCCTTCGGAGCCTCATTGGGCCTTCTGTTACACCATGCTTCAGAAGGTCTCTCGCAGTTTCGCTCTCGTTATTCAACAACTCGGCACCGACCTTCGCAACGCCGTAAGTGCAGTTCACAATTCGATTCACATTTTGATGATTCTGATGTCATCTTGTTGATTTTCACATGCTTATGCACAATTACACGCGCACACACATATATTCTTCCTTTCTTTTTTGATGAGTTGGCCAGTCTCTTTTTTCTGTTGTAGAAGGAAAATGCATATCATTGGGGCATAGCCTCCGATCGGTAGCCACAAGACTGACTTTTTGAATCCCTGATTTAGTCGTAGAGGGCTCCCCTCCCCCTAAATAGAATGATTTTAACCTCCATTACTGATTTCATTCCCCAGTACACTAATCAATAACAAAATAAAATATGATATGATGGTAGATCTCGATCTTTCTTTGAGAAAGTGGTATTTACCAACCTGTTGACCCCATATGGAGTTGCATTTTTTTGAACCCGCTTCAAGGCCGGATTGCTGCTCTGGACACTCCTGCGTCTCTTTATCTATTTTTTGATTCTCGTTATTCACTTAACTAACTAGCGAGAATAAGAATAGGGAGTCAGCCTCTTTGTTGCTTAGGAAAGGAAAAGACTCTTTGAGGAGAAATCCTCTTTTCGAATCCGGTAGAGCAGCTGCCCTAGTACCGTATTTTATTGAGTTTACAACTGGAGTCGCTTGGCTTGCTCTTCGCCTATTGACGCCAGAAAATTATTTGAGGGGGGCTCACTTAAAAAATTTCAACTACCGTATTTTCATTGAGT
Source organism: Cornus florida (assembly GCF_030987335.1). NCBI lineage: Eukaryota > Viridiplantae > Streptophyta > Magnoliopsida > Cornales > Cornaceae > Cornus > Cornus florida. The sequence goes on along the minus strand of NW_026775572.1, from coordinate 17,036,091 downwards.
ACATTTTTTGAGTAAGCTAGTAGCAAGCAAGCTGTCACTAAATTGGAATATTTGTCTATTCCTACCATTTAAGGTTTTAGCAATTTTTCGGACTTGTATTCTTTTAGATTAGCTCTTTCCTGGTTGCTTACTAGTTCCTTTTTAAAAAAGACTCCTGATTCCCATGTTATTGTTTTCTTACTTTGCAGGTATGCATTTTTTACTTGGTTCTTCGAGCATTGGACACTGTTGGTATATTCCTATTTGTGATCTATTGCTTCATTAACACCCCCCGTCCCCGCCCCCCTCTTGACAAGTATTGTTTGTTCTCTATCATGTGATCTTAACATCAACCTATGAATTTTAAATTCATCAGACTTTGCTCTCTGTCATGTGGATATTTGAATTTGAAATTCATCATACACTAGCTTACAGTTATAGCCTAATACTCAATTGTTAGAAATTGCTCAAGAATAGAGCTATTTCCGATAGCATTTGGTTTAACTGGGATTATAGTTTAGATAGAGCAGAATGATTACATGCTTCATGTAGTCGACTCCAAATAGTTCGAAAAGGCTTTTATTTGGCAATGTTTAATATCCGACTGAATCAGTTTGTTTTGACTTGTCTGTATAAATCATATGCATAATTTTCTGGTCCCTATTGATCACTTATTTCTATAATTGTTAATTGCTGCACTCCATTTAATTTCAACTTTTCAACCCTTATTTTCATTTCATTTCCTGCTATTTTATAGCTGAGTAAATTGGCATGTCTCTTCATGTTCTTGATTTTTTGACAGAGGATGATACGAGCATACCAACAGAAGTTAAAGTCCCTATTCTGATGGCTTTCCATCGTCACATATATGATCCCGACTGGCATTTTTCATGTGAGGGTTCTGTACTGTTTATTTCATGTTTCTTTTTTCTTTTTCCTCTCACACTGGAGATCACCTTTTATAACTTGTTTCTGATCCTCAATGAATTCTTTCTGATTATAAAACTATCAGTTCTCTAATATAAATATATTACTGCCACAGTTATTATTATTATTTATTATTGTGATTATTATGGGGTATTATTGGCTAAGCACTTGAATCGTAGAATCAACTTTTAAGTCTGAAAGAGTGCTTAAATGTAGAACTAGGTCTGGGAGTTTGATGTGTTAGCTATTATACTCTTCAGTAGTCCAGTTCATTGTTTTGACTCTGCAGATTGTGCTCACTTCTCCCATTCTTTACTCAAATCCTTTTATGTTTTAATTTCAGTTCTCGCACCTGTTCGCAATTCAGTGCAAAACTAACGCCTTAATTAGGCTATGTCACAAAAGAAAAAAAAAAAATCATAATTGCATATGTTGGACTTTTTCCACTTAAAGTTGATTTCAATTATAGATCTAAAATAACTTCAAAATTTTTCTTCATTTTCTACTAGTCTGATAACCTAATTCATATGAAGAAGAGTGTAAATATAACATGGCCTATTACCATCTTTTTTTTAATTTATGGTCAGTGATATTTCTTCTACATTCACCATGGGGTAATTTAAATTATAAGGAACTTCAATGTGCTAAAGTATTTTCTTAGCTGTAGATTGGTATCAAAATTGCGACTAAAAGTTACTAGTCTTTATCACTTGAGACTACTGTTGACTTTGAAACTCTCCTGTTACAGTATATGTCCAGTAGAAGTCAAGTGTCTATATCCAGATTCAGCACTTCATATAAGAGAAACAGAATTGTATAAGATAGTACCATCGTATCCCGACACTTTATACACATATTACCAAGAAAAAAAAATAAGCATGCAAATTGAAACAAGTATATTGATGGGTAGTCTAAATTCAAATGAACCGGGTGCCACGGCTTACAGCAGTTGTGCAAAAATTGTAAACAGTGAAGTATGGACTTGGAGATGGGGTATTGACACGACACGACACGACATGGATAAACAGATGTGTCAAACTTTGGAAAAGTAGGACAAGGGCACAAGTGACATGTGTGATGCACGTGCATTTATATATTTAGATATGCATATGTGTGAATTGTGAACATAAATTTGTATACTCTTCTCTTATTTCTGTGCCCATTTCTTTGGTAAATATCTTGTGTTTTTTAACGTATGGTCAGACTTTTTGAAATTTTCTTACATCTATACAAGTATACATCCATGGTTCATCAGTCACATGTTGATGCGCATCCAAGAAGTGTCAGTAATATATTTTGAAATTAATAATTTTATTTTGTTTTTAATTACAAATGCATCGTAGAAGTGTCAGTAATATATTTTGAAATTAATAATTTTATTTTGTTTTTAATTACAAATGCATCGTGGATGCATTTGGACCGTGTTCCAGAGTGTCCAAGAAGTAGGTACATGTATGACACGGACACGGACATGGATCCTCCTTGGAAGTGTTTCTTCTTAAAAAGTAAATAACAAAAGAAATGAAAGTATATAAACTGTTGTTTCCTTGCTGAAAATCCTTATCTCATTAGTTCTATTATCAGAATGTTCATTATGTACTTCTTCTCTGAGCTAGTAGTAAATAGAAACTCTAGAGTCTAGGCCATTTTTTCTCTACATCTTCCATCTGAATAATTATGTACATCTTCTCTTAGCTAGTAGTAAATAGATACTCTAGAGTCTAGACCATTCTTTCTCAAATAATTATGTACATCTTCTCTTAGCTAGTAGTAGTAAATAGATACTCTAGAGTCTAGACCATTTTTTCTCTACATCTTCCATCTGAATAATTATGGACTGGTTGCTAATCTAGTTATTGATGTTGCATTAAGGTGGTACGAAGGACTACAAAGTTCTCATGGACGAGTTCCATCATGTTTCTACTGCTTTTCTGGAGCTCGGAAGAAGGTTATTTCTTATTCAACAATAGATGTTTTTTTTCTTTTCTATACAGTTATAAATTAAAGGCTTCAAATAAAAGTATGAGGTTAGTCATGAAAAAAGTAATTGTCTTGGATATTCATGAAAAGAACATACTCCCTCTGCCCATAATAAGTGTCATCCTTGGGACTCTTAACTTTTTAAGGATACATGCATTTAATGCATTGACCCCCTTTAAAATTACAACACTAACCCTACTAAATTTCAGCATTTACTTTATTGAATTGAAAAGATTTTCAAAACCTAAGTATAATTTGGTGAAGTTGAAATTTGGAACATCATAAAAAGAAAAGTGGAAACTTATTTTAGAACATCTCAAAAAAGAAAGCATGACACTTATCATGGGACAAAGGTAGTAATTATTATTATTTTTTCATATATAGAGGTAGTAATTTTTATTAAAGGGATCTATTGATAAGATAACAGAGTCATTCATTGTCTTTTTACAGACAGATTTCTTGTATGAAATTAAACACACAAAATGAGTGACAAATAATAATCTTTTCCAATTTGAAGAAATTAGAGTACAATCTCTGGGAGGGTGGTTCAAGCCCCAGTGGGTGCATGCGTGTCAGTACATTTACCTATCCAAAAAAAAATTATCATAATAAAAAACAAAAATGGGGTAAATTACCCTCAGAGCCCTGAGGCTTATTCAAATTACTCTCAGATAGAATTTTTTGAAACATCACTCTAACACCCTCTGTCAGAGTTAAAACCGTTAACACCATTAGCTCTCATTATTAAAGCACAAAAATACCCCTCATTTTCAATAATTATAGTGCTTACCTCACAGCTAATGTAAGCGAAGAAAAATAAATATAAATTTTATGTTTCACATACTGCATTCATATACATAGGGTTTATATATAGAAATATATGTGTGTGTATATCAACCACAACACTCATCCTTATCCTGCCTGCACCACCATCAACAGCCACAACCACTGCCATTGCCGCCACAGTCACAACCACCACCATTACCCCTTCTCTTTCTCTCTCTAACACCCAAATAGACCCACTTCTTTGCAAATGGCCATCAGCATTTATTGAACCCACCTCTGCCCCAAGGTTACTGCATCTTCTCCACCACCATCGCCCAACCTCTCTCTCTCACCTGCTCCCAAGTCCATCGCCGGTTCACCACTGCCTTTCTACTCTCTCATCTCCCGCTTTAACTCCCCCGTCCAACTCCCTCTCTCTTTCTCTCTTTGTTCTCTGTTTTATTACTCAAAAGTAGAGGGCTGGGGTTTTCACCAGAGAGGGTTCGCAGTGTTGTTGACTTGTTGGTAGTAAATTTCTCATTCATATACATTTCAGTTCCTTGAATCAGAAGACAAGCGTTTCAGACAAATTACTAAGTTATCTTATATATAAAAATTAATACACACACGTACACACATAGACAAATATATAGATTTGGTTTTATCTTCAAAGCAAGTATAATAGGAATTGTTGTACCAGTGAGAGAGAACTGAGTAAGATAATGGTGGTGGAGGCGGTGGTTGATGATACAAGTATATATGTAATAGAGTAAAATAATGAAACAAATTATTAAATTTATTTGTTATAAATTATGGGGTCAAATTTATCACTACACAAGCAGTAAGTAGGGATAATAAGGTAAATTCGTTGAAGGGTATTTTTGGTATTTAAACAAATTGTTTAACGGAATTAATGGTGCACTAACAGAGGTGGGGTTGACTGTGATTTCATCAAACCTCAAGGGAGGTTGATTTCATTATTTTAAGACTTCCATCCAATGGTAATTATTTCAAACCTCAGGGGAGGTTAGAGAAATTTACTCACGAAAAAAAAAAAGACGAAACATTAACCAAAGGGCTTGAAATCTCCACCAACTTGACAGGGAAAGATTGTCAAGAATTCTTTGACTTAGGTGTCTAGGCTTTTGAGCGTAGAAGAAACCGATGAAGCTTTATCATGTACTGCTGCCTGGAGATTGAATGTCCGAGTGAAAGTTCTTTGGGGCTTTAGGTTTTAATTCCATCATTTTTCTCTTTTCATTTCAACTTGGATGGTACGTGGCAATGTCTTATTTGGCTTCGGGATTACACATAAAAATACCTCTAAGACACAACAATTCTGATAACATGTGGAAATTTGTTATTAGCTTAAGAAATTTCCCTCTTTCAGTAGGAGAGTTTGAAATGATTACTTTGCCATGCATGGATCTTTTTATTGTCTACTGTACAGTACAAATAAAGTACTTGTCCTGTCTGATACTTAAACGCCAGCAGAATGTTCCTTGTAAAGTGATGACAGATTCCATGCATATGTCAAGAGAACATGTAATTGTTAGAGAGAGAATCATTTTAATCGGTTAACGCATCAATTTATTTTCCGAGGTTTAGTTATTATTTTCAAGCTCTATATGGTTTGAATTTAGTTTAAATTAATAGGTTAATATGGCCATGCCCTTGTATTGTTATTTTTTGAGGTTGACAATAATAGAAGCTGCACATCAACTCTTGGTGAGTCACTGTGTGATGTTTCCATACTTTGAACTGATTGTAGAACCTAATACTGCCACGCCCAAGGACAAGTCAATCTATTATTGGTAATTCGACATGATTGTAGAGTAATCTGCTCCCTTGCTGACTTTCATCATAAATACAGCTCAGTTCATTCCTTAAATTGTTCACATGGTATTTCACACCTTTTTCCATAGTAGGTATTCTATACTCTTTTTTTCATAAATGCTTAGGCATGCTGATAACTTAAACAGTTGCGCTTTTGTGGTAATTTAAGCTTTTTAAGGTTTTTCTCCCAAGTAGTTTAAGCTTTCTAAGTAACGAATATTTTTAGATAGGAGTTGAGTTAATATAAAGGGTGAGGCACTCTATAGATTCTGTAATTGATCTGATGGATTTAGAAAAGCTACTCATGGGAGTTTATTTTTGACCCTAGTGATATACGCCCTTCTATGGATCTATATTTTTATCTAAAATTCTAAATTTGATAATTATTTGCTTGCTGGCTTTTCTCAGTTCCTCATGAAACATTTAGGATGCACTGGATTTTTTTATGAATTAAAGCTTTGCTGCATACATTTGCTCAAGTTACATGTATATTTGCAATTATAAGTTTTTTGGTATGTGTTTGTGCAAACTATTACATGTATATTTGCAATTATAAGTTTTTTGGTATGTGTCTGTGCAAACTATTACATGTATATTTGCAATTATAAGTTTTTTGGTATGTGTCTGTGCAAACTAACTTACAAAACTTAATATTTTGCAGTTATCAGGAGGCAATTGAGGATATTACCATGAGAATGGGTGCAGGAATGGCTAAATTTATATGCAAGGAGGTTTGTCACGAATTTCATGCAAGAGATACAAATCTGATATTTTTCTTCTTCTTGTTGTTGTTGTTATGCTCTATACATAATCATCAAATGCGTGATATTTACATTTAAGTTGGCTTTATTGGATGGTGAAAATTTCAAAATCTCATTGTGTCATGAGCTTTTCTCATTTTTTTGTACACGTCCCAAAATAAGAAAATGGGTTCATAAAAGATGTCATACTGATTCCCTTTTTGTGGGGTATTGTTTAACTGGGATTATACTGCTCATAATAAAGAAATTTTGAAATTATTATTTTTCAAAGGCCATTTGGCGAGCTCAAAACCTTTCCCTCGGCGTAACGTTGGCTCCGACTCTTTTACCCCGAATTAGGGCTCTTTTGCATGCCCAACTTCTCAAACGGATCTCTCAAAAAGAGAGCCCCATAAGGGGGTCCTGACTGGTCCAGGCCACGAAATCAACAGCCGGGGCTCTCTTCGCTAGAATTATGATTTTAGAGAACTGGGCCCGTTTGCGGAAGAGGTCATCTGCAAATATAGCTGGCGCTTTGATCCTGAGAAATTGGAGAAAAAGCATTCATCTCTTTCCTGGCTTTCACCGAGCTTTCGAAAGAGGATAGCCCCGTTCTCAGGCGAAACGCGATATTGAACGCAATCTTCACAATTTCGAAGCCCGATAATGAATAAGAGGCTTCTATCAATATCGTGTCGCCCAAGGACCTTGCCATATTTGTTAATATTGTAGAGTTTGCTTCATTAATTCTTTATAGTTATATTTGTTTGGTATATCATTTAAAATTTTCTCTTTCTAGATTTTGCTAGTGGTATTGATGTTATTATTATTTGACAAAGCAACTGTGTATTTTAATAGTGTTTTGTTATGTAGCCAATCATTATGTGTATTCCACAAGTAAATGATATAACATATTATCTAGGAATATCTACAACAGTTTAATGGACAATATTGGAAATGACAGAATTTTGTGATCATGCACTTGGGTGACCTCTGGGGTAAATTTTGTGATCATGCACTTGGGTGACCTCTGGGGTATTTGACTCCTTGTTCATGCAGTTGTCTCCATATGCATCAGCAATGGACGTAAATTGGGAATGATTATGAAAGTGAATTTTTTTTTTTTCCCTGGTTGTCAATTATTTAGGAGCTTGGAGAGTTGGAGGGCCTCTGGAGTTAAATTCAAATTGTAGGTTCTTTAAAAAAATTTGTGCCACTGACAGCCCATTCCTTGTATTGCAGGTAGAGACAACTGATGACTATGATGAATATTGTCACTATGTGGCAGGACTTGTTGGGTTAGGATTGTCGAAGCTTTTTCATGCGTCCGGAACTGAAGATTTGGCTTCAGATTATCTCTCCAATTCAATGGGTTTATTTCTTCAGGTAGTGCTCTTGACATGAATTGCAACTGGCTTGGTCCATCTTAAGTCTTCTTTCATGGTTGAGAGTCTGGTTTTTCTCATCATATCTTTTTTATGTAATGACAGAAAACAAATATTATTCGAGATTATCTGGAGGATATAAATGAGATACCGAAGTCACGTATGTTTTGGCCTCGCCAGATTTGGAGTAAATATGTTAACAAACTCGAGGTTCATCTCTTTCATGTGCTTAATCTTAAAATTTAATCTTATATACTCATCTTTCCCATTCATCGTGCTCTTTTCCTGATATACTACCAGTTATGGTATAACCGCAGCAAAGTTGCATTTATGACATTCATACTTGTGCTCATTCTTTTTTATTAACATCCTTTGGTAATGTGTGTTTCAGGACTTAAAATATGAGGAGAACTCGATCAAGGCAGTGCAATGTCTCAATGACATGGTCACAAATGCTTTGTTGCATGCGGAGGATGCCCTAACGTACATGTCTGCTTTGCGAGATCCTGCTATCTTCAAATTTTGTGCCATTCCACAGGTATATACTTTTGAAGTGGCTTGGGCTTTACTGATTTTTAGCCTGTCTATCATGCTGTACTTTTTATCTTTCAACCTTTGATAAGACCGACCTTCCATGAATTGTGCACACTGCCAACAAATTGGCCCCACATTTTTCTACCTGTTTGGTAATTTTTTATTTTTTGTGTGTATTGATCAATTAATTAAGAGGGTCAATACGTGAGTCAGTACATGCTCATGGAAAGTATTCTAATTATGGTCATCAATCAAGAAATGTACTGGTCGTGGAGATACATTTTAACAGCCAATCTAGCTGTAGCAATATTGATGATGTTGGTTGCAACACAAGTATATAAGAATTAGGTTTGGAGAGTGAATGAGTTCTACTTCAGTTTACATAATAATGTCATGTCATTGCATAGCATAATGCATAATATTGTTAATGCCATTGCATTGCATCAATTAATCTTACTCTTTTAGAGTATTGGGTGACCGTGCAAGATGACAAGCAACAACAAAAATCTACTAGATGTGATGCCATTTTATTGCAATCTATATAATTCTGTTATGCAATTGATCTTGCTCTTGTCAATTATTGGGTGACTGCACTAGATGACATCTAACAATGAAATCCTAGAGCAGTTTTTCACGCCATTGGTGTGTGTGTATATATTTTGTGGAATTAGCTATAACTTCTTGGGTGTTAAAGTTTAAGATAGCTGTCTCTCTCTGTCTCTCTCTCAAATTTTGGTAGTGTGTTAAATAGTATTCTGTTTTCATTTTTTTGTTTTGTTTCGTCTGTTTTTTTTTTTTTTGGTTTTTGTGGCACAAGAAACAGTAATGCATATTTCTTTCTGTGTAAATTCTGGCAAGTGTAATTTAGTTGCGGCTATAAATTGGAATTTTCATGCCAATTTTCTTTGCATTAGTCTGCGACAAAACCATTTTGTATCATATCTGAACTCTAATATGCAAATGGATTAGTATTTAGTCCATAAAACCCAAGTCTTTTGCCTGATCATGCATTTGAAATACATGACATGTCTTTGTGTGAACATGCACTGATTTGTTATGTTCTATTTTTACTAGATCATGGCAATTGGAACCTTAGCTCTATGCTACAACAACGTTGAAGTCTTCAGGGGTGTAGTAAAAATGAGACGTGGTAAGATAACAATCCATGGGCGCTGCATTCTTTGCTACATCATGTCAGAAATTTTTTAATCATTCTATTGTAACACATTTTAGCTTCTTGTTATAATGATTGTCTTACCTTTTTGTTTTATTTTATTTTGAATTTGATCATTGGAATTTTGGATGATAATACGGTTAAAATTTATTTCTGAAAAAGAATTGAGTAATATGACAATGCTGACTCAACCTCCAGTATCCTGCTAGACCAAATATTAGAATTAGCATCCTCAGTAACAATTATTTATAGTTGCTTCAACTTGCCTTATAACGTAGCAACATTCAACCTTTATTAATCATCATGCCCAAGCAACATGGTTCTAGATTGTTGTGATAATGATCTCTGCCATAGTCTCATGAATGGGCACTTCAGATGGGGAGGAACTTCTCTGCCACGCACAAAAAAAAAAAAAACAATTATTTATAGTTGCTTCTCTCCCACCCACCCACCCCCCCCCCCCCCCCCCCCCCCCCGGGCCGCGGCCACACACAAAAAAAAAACCCAAATAATATGAAAGATTTTGTTTTATATATATATATTCGGTAAGTAGATTTTGATATATTTGGTGCTACTGTTTTTTATAATTTTTATCATGGTTGTTTTTTTAAGAAACAGAGGATTGCTTGTGGTTTTATTCTTTTTTACTTCTGAACAAAGTTCTATTTATCTTTTCCATCTTTTTATTCATATCATGGCTTCCTTTACAGGTCTTACTGCTAAAGTTATTGACCGCACAAAAACAATGTCTGATGTCTATGGTGCTTTCTTCGACTTTTCTTGTATGCTGAAATCCAAGGTATTGCCATCCATTTACCAAAAACAGGCAAGAATTTTTGGCAAGGAGAAAATAACATATATATATATATATATATATGATGTCCTTGTTGGTTTAATATGGAAGAGGTCTGCATGATTAGATACTGAATGGATCCCTAAGACTTAATATCATGGAGGAGACTAACAAACTTGTCTCCAGGCCATTATAAAGTATTTTGCACTAGTAAATGCCCTTTTTTAATGCACTAGTAAATGCCCTTTTTTAATGGTTGCCAATTTGTGTGTGCTTGTGTGCAGTGGGGGCAGAAAGATAGGAACCCTATCTCAAACCACAAAGCCTTTATAGGATATTTTTTAAGCTAGATTAAGATCTAAAGCGTCTTTTCACGAACTACTGTTGATCAAAGGCATCCAGCAAATTGGACAAGCAAAACCATCTCAAAAGTAGAAACATACTTTTTTAAGAAAACTACCAAATCAAACTTGTTGGGCAAGACTTTTCTTTTGTAACACCCTGGGATTCAATGTCCAAAACTATCACATCTGAAGGAAGGAAAAAAGGGATAATCTGAACTTGTGCACGTAGTTTTGCAACTGATGGAGTTTGCTGTTTTCTCTGCTTGGTCGCATTTCATAACTTGGTTACTGCTTTTCTAGAATGTAGATTTCTCAAGTTAGCAACTTCTGAACATTTTTTTCTTTCTTTTCTCACCTTTCTCTGTAGTTAAATTTCCTTTAGTTTTGTGGAGATTTCTGACATTATACTCACTGAAAATCCGTTACATTGATTACTGTAGGTCGACAAGAATGATCCTAATGCTACCAAAACGTTGAGCAGGCTAGACACAATTCTAAAGACTTGCAGGGACTCTGGAACCTTAAACAAAAGGTTTGCTAAGTTCTTAGTTGTCCTCACCTCAACGAACTTGTTTTCTCAGTGTCTAACCAATTTTTGTGTTCCACCAGGAAATCTTACATCGTCAAGAGTGAGCCAAACTACAATTCAGCTATGGTGAGCTTTAATGCCGATTTTGCTTCCTGATATTCAACCAAAGGATGTCTACTGATTATACTCTTTATCTCAATGCAGGTTGTTGTATTATTCATTATACTGGGTATCCTATTCGCGTATCTATCCGCAAACCGATCAATGAATATTTGTAAGTTATCTTACAGGACAAATAATTGCTGCCACAGGAAGAGAGAAAAATGAAATAAAAAGAAAATAAAATGGAAGATTTCCTGGGAACTGATTTTTCTTCTTGCTCTTTTGCAGGATTGGCTTATGTGAGGGTGAAATCATGGGTAGCTGCACAAGCGCATGCCTAGCTTCCTGGATCATTTGTGGTGCTTATATACAAATACTACTACTGTAACGGCGATGTTTGGCATCACCTACGTAGTTGTCTAATACAGTTTCTGTAACTTCCATGTACAAACCACTTCTGATTGAAAGTTCACTACTCAATAACAAATTGAGCATGCTATTGTATTGTTTTTCTGACTTTCTGGAATATTTTTGTGGTTTTTGGTAAAGCAATATATATATATATTGTTGATATTCTGTTTCTCTATGTTGAATTTAGATTGCATGTACTTCCGAGGGTCATTCCGTAACAGGGTTTTTACCGATTTCCAGGTCGTAGATGTTTGTTTGTCATTGATTTCTGTGATGTTTTCTTGAATTATTTTCAATCCAATGGATTTAGTTATGGGGATGAGTAGCTTTTGGTAACAGTGTGCTTCTGTAATTAATAGACCATATAATTCCTTAATTTTTGTTCTGTAATTAAAGGAGTTTAATCAATCTCGTTGATGCCAGGGATTTATTATCAAGTTTACTGTAACAACTTATACATTTTGTACATCAAATTTGCCCATCAAACACACACGCACAAATTGTACTTTATGGGAGGAAGACTAGCGGTCTATTGGTATTTGCCGATCATTATTTTTATAAATCTGAAAACGTAGTTTTGTATAAGAAAATTCGAAAGAAAAGAAAATTTAAAAATTTCGAATTGATCCTGAAACTTATGTGCTAACGAGATTTAAAATTGATAATCATTACATAATTCAGGATTGGTTAGTGAATGTAACTATCATGCAGAATCGCACTATGGATTGGATATTATAATGTACTTTTCAGAGACTTTTTAATAGATATTAATAATGGTCATAGTGTTCATTAATTTGGTGGGTTTTGGGGCACTTGTGATTGCCTTCTAGGGTTATATAATTGTTTGGGTGACCACTATGTCTTTTCTAAGCTCACTTGCAACTCATCTATCTACTCATCAATACTGCATTCAAAGAGCACCCGTCCACGAATGCGCTCAGACTTTGTCCCTGTCCACCTAACAAACACCAATGGAATATCTCACAAAAGATTATACTTTTTATTTGTATTTAATTTTCATAGTAATGGAAAATCTTACGAAATATTATACTTTTAATTTGTGATGAAATTGCATAACAATAATGGAAAATCTCACAGCTGTGAGAATCAAAATTAGTGAAATATTTGCAGTGGACAAGTGGGAAAGTTATTTTGCTTTGGCCACTAAAACAGAAACTGATATATATATATATATTCCACTATTGATCAAAACCCACATATTCATAGAATTTTTCAAAGCCCTTTGAGTTGACAAGTTGAACAGTAAACTAATTTTGGGAACCATGAATTGGTGCACCAAAACAGACGTGGAAACACAGGGATGGTAAAGTATGGACTTAGTGGCCTTGCCGAAAGGCCAATTACTTTCTAGAATTCTAGGTGGTGGTGGTACATTACAAATACAACAAACACCTATGTTTGTTTATCTCTATACATTTATACTATGTATATATTTTTATCTATCTTGTATATCCATTGATTATTTAAGTTTTACTCACAAGTAAGATATACTTGATCTTTTCCTTTGACATGTTAAAAAAAGACATACTTGATCTAAAAGACATTCAACATATGATCATTATAATAGTTTCTTGATCTAATAATGTGATATTGTGTTTCGAATTTGGTGTCAGGTTGCAACTATAACCTGATGACCCGTTGGATGAGGAAAATTTTTTGACTGACTTTTTGCTTATGAATCGTGGACCCTAATTAATCTCTTGTAACCCAATATATAAGGGCACTTAGGGTTTGGAGGAAGTGAAGATAGAGACTCTGAAACAGAGCGAGGGGCTGAAAATTTGTAATCTTTGATTTGATACATAGTGAAAACTTTTGCCGGATCCCAACTATGAACGTAAGTTGTTGCCGAACCACGTATAAATCTTTATGTTCTTTGTGTGTCGTGTTTACTTTTCTGCTGTAGTTCTTGATTCAACTTGAATTCGTTGTATTTGTCATAACAAATAATTTTTATTTTTCACCTAATTTTCAGAAGAAAAAATCTTTTTCACCAAAGTCGCTTGTTCAAATCATTTCAAGAAATTTGTTTATCAAATTTAAAAATTTCAATGATCACAAACTAGTGCCTTTTCCGTCTTGGTTTGGTCGGCGTTTCCCCTCTAATTATCAAAGCCTTTTTGGGCACATTTGGACGACGAATTTCATCAAGTTTGTGACAGCGATGTTTATGCTTCATCGGATTTGGAGTTTACCGGCCTCTGTTATGTTTTTTCATAACCATGGTGCTTTTGCTATTGGTAGCAATTGGAATCACTCCTTCATGGTATTACATGATCTACAATGGCTTTCTTCTGGCCATGAGTTTACTCGTTAAGTCCCTTTGTTGGACATATACCACCTGTTACAGTATTGGTCGTCGAAAATGGAATATCGGCCTCACAGTATCCCTCGGTTGTGGCATTCCCGGTGATGGTGGCGTCACATGACGTTACGATGACATTGATCCTTGGGCATATAGAGCAAGTTGGGTGTGCAGAGGTGGGACCGGGGGAACTTTCTGGTTCTTGTGATAGGGCCCATCTCACATGGGTTTGTTTAGCTGGGCCTTAGATCAAAGCCCTGTTAATGATTATGTTCCTTACTTGGGTTACATGTTTGGCCACTTTGTTGTTGCTCCTATTTGCTTCAGCCCAATAGCTAGTCTTATGCATCATTTTAATATGAATCCGTTTAGAATCTTCATCCTTAGGCTGAACCAATATAGGATTTTTTGTAATGTGGAGCGTTTACTCAAGATGTTTGTATTTTTGGATAAAAAAAATGTGGTCTGATCCACCGTCTTGTCTTAACAAGGGCTTGCTCATGTATTATTTTTATGTTAAACAGTGCTATAACATACAAAGAGACAGTCAAACAACCACAAGGACACAAATTTCATGACCTATGTAATGAATGAAAAAATTGTTGCATGTCCATAATTTCATCACACATGGATTTATTTTAGTACAACTCAGTCCAACGGTCTCTCGTCCGTGCAATATCATAAAATAATAATATAATTAATTATTACATAAACAAGATGGAGTCGCTGATGAAATGTAAATTTGTTTTTATTTACATACGTGTAGTAAATTAATAATAAAATCATCATACTTTGTTACATAAGACACGTGAGGAGATTGAATAGTAAAATACACATACTATTGAGCACGTGACTGTTCTGATACGTCAATCCGACACCTCGGAACGAAATCACCTCCCTCACTAAAAATTGCCGTCCCATTTTCGAAAATTCAAGTCAACGGCCGTGGTCAACGACTAACTCTCTCTTTTATATATAAAATCATAGATATATGTATAATGTGTGAATGTATATATATATTTCTCTCTCTAACCTGACATGACACCACACCATTGTACAAAGACAAAGGATCTATTGACCAACAGTAGAGAGCACTGCTAGCTCTCTCTCTCTCACACACACACACACAATTTATTGTGATCACAACACAAACACCATCGCTATCGTCAACTACACTATATTTACACTTTCCCTCATCTTTAATTTTCAACTCTCTCTCTCTCTCATGGATCTTTCATGGGCGTATGGCATTGTCCTTCTTCTTCTTCTTCTTCAGGAATGTTGCTCTGTTCTCGCTATTGTTTCAAGCAAAGTGAGTTCTATTTTTTTCTTATTTTTTTATTTTTTATTTGTATCGGTAATAGAGTTCTAATCTCTCTTGCCAAAAAGGGTTTTATAAGTAAATTATGAATATTCACCTCGTGTAATTATTTGCTTAATTACAGGTTCACATAGTGTATATGGGAAATAGACACCATGGTGAGCCCCAGCTTGTTGAGGATTCTCACCATCAGATTCTTTCAGAAATTTTTGGAAGGTTTCATTCTTTTTAATTTTCTGTACATATATATACACACACATATGAACATATAAATTTATGTTACATGTACATATTTGGTTATTTTCAGTACTTAGGATCAATTATACAAAAAGATGTAATTAGTACAATTAAAATAGATTGGACATAGCGGAGACTATGCGAGTGAGATTGAGATATTATGTGATAAACGAATAGGAGAAAGTATATATAGAATAGCCATAAGAACCTTTTTTTTTTTTTTTTTTTTAGGGAAGTTAAAAATAATTGCGCACACACCCTACCTTCACTTCGAACCCCCAACCTTTCCTTTGAGGAGAAGGGATGATACCGCTGGGCCAATTGGTCATTTGGTAGCCATAAGACTTGATAAGATAGAAACATGAACAAGGCATATATGTGGGATGTTAGGAGTAATTAGGAAAAAAAATATCAATAATCATAGCATTATGGAGAAATTAGGTGTGGTGCCTATTAGCGAGGAAAATAAGAGAGAATAGACTTAGGTGGTATGGACATATTCAACACCGACGTAAAGTAAGGAGATGAAGATTGACTTATACAGAAGGCAAGAGACAGAGGGAGACCAAAACTAATATGGAATAAAGTGATGAGAAATGAATTTTAAAAAATTGAATACAGTAGGAGATACGGCTTACACATTAGAAAAGATTGAAGAAAGAGAATCCATGTGGTGACTGACTCATTTGCCACTTATAAGAGAGAAATTCAAGAATGATGACAACGGCATGAACATATTTGGGGTAAAAAAGAATAAAGATGAAAGTTTGAAGTTCAGTAATTTTATGATGCTTTTAGCTTTTGAAAGAAATTGGACAACTTGTCTCGGCTAGGCTAAATAATTGTATCTGATTTGTTCGAGTTTTTGGTGTACTAAACAATCCAAAACCTGAATTTTAAACTTTCTCAGCAACCAACATAAACAATTAATCTCCTTGATTATAGTGAGAGATATTAAAATAACAGCTTTTGGTTTCTGCTTATGCAGCAAAGAAGCTGCCATGGAATCAATTCTGTACAGCTACAAGCATGGGTTTTCAGGATTTGCTGCATTACTAACTCCTTCTCAAGCTAAACTGATTGCAGGTGTCATAATGTTAAACAACTCTAATCTCTGTTTAGTTAGTGTGTCCTGCTAATCTTGGGAATGATTGATTGCTATTGATACTCCCAGATTTCCCTGGAGTTGTTCGTGTAGTTCCTCACCGGATTCTCAATCTGCACACAACGAGAAGTTGGGACTTTCTTCAAATGTATCCTAATGCGGATAATGGAATCCTCTCAAAGGGTCAATCCGGTGCTGGGTGTATAATTGGCGTCATGGACACTGGTTGGTTGGTGTCGAAATGATATGCATATGCACGCTTATTGATTTCGGATGTTTGGCTCAAATTGTTGGTGTTTGATTTTGTTGTGCAGGAATATGGCCTGAATCCGAAAGCTTTAACGAAGTGAATATGCGACCAAAACCACCACGTCGGTGGAAAGGGATATGCCAGGAAGGAGAACAATTCAACAGTTCTTCTTGTAACAAGTTAGAACCCTAACTATAATCCTATTACTTCCATATCTCTTTTGAATGAACTGAATATGCATACTGCAAACCAAAAGAGTTCTTCATAATGCAGTCATTTCATGTCATATTCTCAAATTCATCGTCGAATCAAGAAAGCTAAAATCGTTTAAAATGTCTTATGAGAACATCTGATAAGTCAACACTAAATGCTAGGATGCATTGGACAGGAAAATTATTGGTGCACGTTGGTACGCCAAAGGATATGAAGCTGAATTTGGGAAGATAGATACAAGTGATGGGTTTGAATTCTTGTCTCCCCGGGATGCATCGGGTCATGGTACCCACACCTCATCTACCGCAGCTGGCGCTTTAATTAACAACGCGAACTTTATGGGACTAGCTCGAGGATTGGCAAGAGGTGGTGCTCCGTCAGCTTGGTTATCTGTGTACAAAGTCTGTTGGGCAACCGGTGGCTGCAGCTCAGCCGACCTCCTTGCTGCATTTGATCATGCAATTCTAGATCGTGTGGATGTGCTTTCGCTGTCTCTAGGTTCAACACCTCCACTTTCTACCTACGTCGACGATGTTTTGTCCATTGGTTCATTCCATGCTGTAGCTAGTGGCATTGTTGTAGTCTGCTCTGCTGGGAATTCTGGTCCTTACCCTGCAACAGTGTTCAATACTGCTCCTTGGGTGATTACCGTAGCAGCAAGCACAATCGACAGAGCTTTCCCTACTAAGATTACTTTGGGGAACAATCAAACAGTTGTGGTATGTTTATTTTCTTTCATCTGTGAATGCCGAATACAAGTTCATGTCAATTATGACACTCTCCATAAGTGGTTAAGAATTAGGCAAAGAACTCAAATTCAATGTGTTGGAGAGGAGACAGGAATGAATCTATCCGAGAACAGGGTTTTTGAGTCACTATCTGTTTAATAATGACATTGTGTATATGTTTTCTGCTCTTACACAGGGTCAAGCTTTCTACAAGGGGAAGAATGTTAACACGTTCTATCCAATTGTGTATGGAGAAGACATTGCATTAAGCGGTGCAGAGGAAGATAGTGCAAGGTAAAAATGCCTTTTCCAATGACTTTTGTTGACGCTCTATGATTCTTCTCTTTTGATGCATTTTTCGCTATGGTATGATTTTTTAACAGTTGTGACACGGGATCTCTCAATGCCACTTTAGCGCAAGGAAAGGTGGTTCTTTGTTTTCAATCTGTGACACAAAGGTCTGCCGCCACTGCTGCAGACACTGTAGTAGACGTTCAAGGTGTAGGAGTCATCTTTGCCCAGATTCCAACTAAGGATGTCGAGTTAATCTTGGATGTCCCTTGTGTCCAAGTGGACTTTACAATAGGAACTTATCTGCTGACATACTTGGCAACAAGCAGGTATCTCCATGAACTTACTGCAACTAAATCTATAGTTACCTGCCAATGTATGAGAATCGTTAGGATTATATAGGATCGGTTTATAATCGAATACACAGCGTCTCCTAATTCCTTGACCCCGAAAAGGGACATCTATAGCTACTTAAACAGTCTATCGGCTTGTTAACAGTTCCAAACTCAATGCATTGTCCTGTGTCTTAATAAAAATTTTACACTACAGCAATCCTGTTGTGAAGTTTAGCTACACGAAGACAACCCTAGGGCATCAAACTTCGCCAGAAGTAGCACTATTCTCTTCTCGAGGACCAAGTTCCCTCTCTCCCGCCGTCTTGAAGGTGCTAATCTTTCTAAGAAAACTAATCATCGTTCTTAATGACGACATTTTAACATAATTTGAATATGTTCTGCAGCCAGATGTTGCTGCGCCGGGAGTTAACATCTTGTCCTCCTGGTCCCCTGCATCTTCCTCCCAGGATCCCAATACCCCTCAAAATCAACACCTTCTGCGTAACTTCAAAATTGTATCAGGAACCTCCATGGCCTGCCCTCATATTTCCGGTATCGTGGCTCTTCTCAAAGTTATCCACCCCGCATGGAGCCCTGCTGCAATTAAGTCTGCCTTAATCACAACAGGTAAAGAAAAAAGAACTCAGATGGGCGTTTTAGCTTATTTGCAAAACTTGTTTACGCAACTAACTCGCTCTCTCTCTCTCTCTCTTGCAAACAGCCTCTGTCAAGGATGATTATGGTCAAAATGCTGTGGCAGAGGGAGCTCCACACAAGCAGGCTGACCCATTCGACTATGGAGGCGGTCATGTTGATCCTAACAAAGCAATGGATCCTGGTCTCATATTTGACATGAAACCCGCAGATTATGTTCAATTCCTTTGCTCCATGGGTTATAATGACACTTCCATCACCAACACGACTCAAGTTCAAAGCCCATGCCAAAAAAAAGCAAACTTCCTTTTAAACCTCAATCTCCCTTCTATCTCCATTCCCGAGCTGAAGAATAGAATGACTGTGTCAAGAACAGTTACAAACGTTGGTCCAACAGAAACCGTCTACTATGCTCGAGTTGAAGCTCCCCCTGGCATAAATGTGGTCGTGAAGCCGTCGATTTTGTTTTTCAATTTTACAAGAAAGAAGCTAAAGTTCAAGGTAACCTTTTGTACCCAGCAAAGAGTTCAAGGAAGATATGCATTTGGAAATCTGTTCTGGGGGGATGGTTTTCACGTAGTAAGGATGCCATTGATAGTTCGAGCTGTCATTCAAGATTTTTATGCAGACACGTGATTGCAGCTGTCATTTTTACAATTTTTTAAAAAATATTTCTCAAATAATTTTCCTTATATATCACAATCTCGCTTGGAAGACGGAATATGAAATCGGGGAGAGGAAGAAACTTTTGGAGTGTTTAGACAAAGCACAAACTTAGTAGGCTTAACGCACATGTAGAGGAAAGAGCAGATTCTTTTTATTTTAAACCAATTGAATATTTCACACTATTTCAAGCTTGCCTGAGATTCGTTGCCATGTTATCAATCAGGAAGGGTTTTTCCTGACTTTTTCTTTTTGTTTCTATAAATTATTAATTTTCTACCAAAGCTATAGTTTCTCCAATGCAGCAGTTTTGCTTCTTTCAATTATTATATATCTTCAATTAATCTACATGCATCAAGTTCGAAAATACATACATACATACATACATACATACATATATATATATATATATATATATATATATATACGCGCACACATATTTATATATATTTGTGTATATACTCATAATTTGCCACGACAAGTGCATGTTTTAAAATTGCAGGAGTGGCTTCAGTATTCATCCGTACAGGATATTCTCAAATTTATGATCATGGTATTTGAGAATGTTGGGATAGTTAAGACTGGATACATATCTAATCCGTGATATTATCTATGAAAGAAGCAGAAGTTTCATAAACAAGATTGGACAGGAAGATTTTCTTCACTAGCTTTTGTCTGCTAGGAGATATAAAGAGGATGGCTTGGACAAAACAGGTCAAGTCCCAACTAATTGACACTGTATTTGCAAATGAGAAACTGTGATATTGACTGATATTGCCAATAACACAATAGAAGGGCACAACAGAACAGATGCTTGAGAATACCTTGGTGTAAGAAGGAAAATGCTTTTAAGGCTGACTGCTTTAACCTAAATGCTTAGCCGAAGATTGTTGATTGGTTGGATATACAAAATATAAGGAAGTGGGACCCATACTACTTTATATCTCCGCCAATAAAATAGTGTTCTGGCAAGGATATTGAAAACCTCGGCCAGAGTAGCACTACTCGTAAGAAAGCCATTCTGCTAGGCTTCCTTGCGGACGGGTAAGCAGTTTTCGAGGATTTGCCACCCAAAAAAGTTTGCAGTGAATAATGGTTGAGAATTCAGATTGACTTTTGGTTTTGTTATTATTAATTACTGTATTATGGTTATGGAACTCATGATTGAGTGAAATATTTTTTTGACTAGTTACAGAAAAGAGGGTTGAAATAAAAGGACGTTTATCACACAAGTGGATGTAATGGCACCTGAAATTCCTTCCACAATTATAATGACACATTAACAACTACACCTCCACTACTACTACTACAACTACTTTCAAGTCTACGCAACATATTAATACTAGCAGCACCATTGATTGAAGGACTTCACCATGTGATAAATAGCTAGGGCACTTTGCACAATATTTTCAAATAAAGTTTGGTAACACATACAAGAAATATAGCTACAGCACTTGCACAATATTCCCAAAGAAAGCACATATCCACTAACCATCCATATTTTTAGCATCTTCAAAGTAGTGGTAGTTTTGGAAGTACACAATCTAAAAAAAGGTGCCTTCCGGCGAAGGAGTAATGACAACAGTTTCCAGCCAGATGGGATTTGCATCTTTTTGAACAATAACTGTTTGACAACCTATTAAAATTTTCAGTTTTTCAACCAATTGCAATTCGCCACTTCTGTCTAATGACTATCTAACAAACACACTAAAATTGGTGATTTTTTAGGGCAAACAACGCCCTTGTAAAGAATGTCAAATTATATTCCTTTTCAAGTGTTCCTACCTAATGTAACCCTATAATAGGATTCGGACTACAGCAAGACCAACTGCAGAGATGGACACGAGGGTACCTATGCAATATTTGATCACATCATACTTTGCCGCTTCCAAATGGGCCCTTAATGCATGAATTTCCTGTAGACAATATTACATAAATCAAAATCTATTGCCTCAGGTCAAAATACTATGGAAATTTATTTCTCAAATGCATCAAAAAGCTTACTCGGTCAAGTTTGTTAGTAAGGCTTGAGGTTTCTGCATTCTGATTGGCAAGCTCATCACGTATGCGCCTGTAATTTAGTTGTAATTATGAATAAAGAGGAGGTAGGAATAAAAGAAAACCAATTGAAACTTGTGGGAAGTACCATGGTGGGGGTACAATTAACTGGAACTGTATTTTCTTACCCTCTCTCGAGATTTAAATCCAAACGCTGGCCTGCAGTGACCTTGTCAATCTCATACCTGTTTTAGAAAATGCAATGACAATATTATTCATCAAAGATATAGATTCATGTAGAATGCCAAAACAACTGTTTTACAATTCAAAGACACACCTAAGTTCACTGCGCATTTTATCTATATCACTACGAAGCTTTTCAGTCTCACGTTGCAACAAAGAGAAATGATGCTCCTGCAGCAAAAGAATATTAAAGATATTTTTGGCATTGTTATTTACTTCTAGTAGCAAGTAATAAATTACTTATATCCGTACCGGCAACCCAGAATAATGGTTTTATATATAACCATTAGCACTATAATGTACATGCATGGAAAGCCAAGCATGCATCATGGAAACTACTTCAGCAAGACAGCACTTGGAGAGATAACAATGTTCTTGTTCCTATACTGGAACATCAGAACATGGCATCAAAGCTTGATTTCAGAATCAATTTCAACCAGTGATGGGATAAACCCAGAAATTTCAATAAACAATGCAAAACTATCACCAAAGAGCACCGGGGATTACAAAATATTAGAGGACAATTTAACAATGCCCTTCAAACCAAATTTAAATCGCAAAACTCGGAAATCAAATGATATAAAGGACTTCTGGGTCCAACTGGTTCATAAAAGTGGGTAAACAACTGGGGCCCTGCAGTAGAACTGAATTCTAAAGTTTATTCCAACAGTTGACACTACAACAAAATCTGCCACTAAATCAATGCAATTTATTCTAGTCAGTAGCCGGATAATAAAGGAGATGTTTGGTTGGGGGGTGGGGGGCTTGGCTGCATATGTCCTAAATTCTACACTGCCTTTTTAAACACTTTGTACAATTAATGGCAAATCTTGGGCCTGTTTTCAGTCTTTCCCTATTCTCTCCCAACATCTTGCATAGGATAAACATATGCTGGATAGTGTCCTTTAAAAATGGCTACACTACAAACATATCCATCCTCCATCTCTCTGCATCTTCCATCGTTCGTCTCTACCACACACTTCCTCCCTCCACTGTAAACAGTGAATGGAAATTATGGAATGCTTCTGCTATAGCTACATTTTGTTCAACCAAAAAAAAAGATTATACATATAAGTTACGGATGGACTAAGCTTTTGCCTCTGGAGAACTGTGTACTTCATAACAAAAGCACGGGCCATTAAACAATGCCCTTGGGTTTCAATTTGCATCAAGTTCCTCCAGAATTTCAATCAGCACTGACATTTAGTTGTCAGTATTGGAAGACTCAAAGATTAGTTTCTTTTCTCCTCCCCCATTACCACATCTGGCATCAATTAGAAATTACTCTCTCAATTTATACTAAGGTCTGGGGTTTTCATGCTTCTTTTAAAATTTTCTAAAATCAGTAAACTCACTCAAACACACAAATAAAAAGTACTACCTGATTTCCAATTCAATATTCCCTTTTCCTCATTTTTTTTGAAGTATTGAGGGCTTAAAGATTAATAGACACACTCTTGAAACATGTTAACTTTAGTAATCCTCCATCTAATAAAGGTAAAAGGACGAGTCATCAACTTAAAAGGACCCTCCCTGCAGTAAAGCCCCCAAGCGTTAATGAATGTTAATAGATAAATAAACTTCATAATCCCATAATAAATATGGAAAATCCATACATAGTTTATTCCAGTTTGGTCTGCTTTATGCATTTCAATGTCTATGCCACAGTTTCAGCCGATCAATGACATTTCTTATAATTTTATATCTAATGGAATGATAAAAAGCTACTATTACATAATGGTGGTCCTAGCATCCATGAATTTGGTCACAAATAAGGACAAATTTTGGCTTTTATTTGCACGAAGTAGATGCCTCAGCTCAAATTCGCATTCTCACACTAGTCAAATGAACTTTCCCGATGCATCAAAGGATGGCCCCTAAAAAAAAGAAAAAATCTTCTATAAATAATCAGACTTTCCTGTTTAATCTAATCTCAGCGGCACTTTTTGTTCATTAAATAGGAAATTTACACTTCAAAACCTTTAGAATTAATAGTAACCGCATAGAATGGTGATTGACTGGATTAATTCGGTCATAGTAATCACTAATACCAGAGCCTATTTGTTTATAAACTTATTCTAATTTTTATTATATGACAGTGATTGACCATTTCATAACCCAGTAATAAAAAAGAGACCAAGTGAATGAACATCTATGTGCCAAATGCTAGAACGCTCTTCACAATTTATTTTCTAGGTTCTGGACAAACACCCAAAGAATCAGGAGAAAACCCCATAGGTAAGGATGTCAATGGGACAATCAGGGTGGATCACCTCTATCCCAAACCCGCTCCAAAAAGGAAAATCAATTAAGAAACCCGTTTTGCCCCGCCCTGCATCAGGATGGATGGGGTGAGGTTGATGGGATCGCACCGCTATGTGTACATTTTTATTTAAAAAAATAAAATAAAACTCCAATCTTGATTAAATTTATGATAAATTATAAAAAGATTCAAGATTATGGGAATATCAATGATATACCCCGTGATAATCAATATTAATCATATTACAAATACTTAACAAGCATAATCACAAATTTCCTTCATTTTGTGCTTAAAATTTTAAATTATCACCAAAAAAAAAAAAAAAAATGGAAAGAAAAAGGCTGTATAATAATAACATGTATATTTATATATTTTTATTATTAATTGGGGCTGGTTCAGGTTTTGACTATATCCCCAAACAGCCCCTAACCCAATTAGATGCACAAAAACCAATTCCACTATGGCCAGGACAGGTCTCCACCCGGGCAGGTTAATTTGACATCCTTGCCCCTAGGTTTACATTTTTAAGATTTCTCAAATCTTTAGCAAAAGATCCTGCATATCTAAACAAACAAAGCCTTTTCCTCATTCCAGTTCTACTATAACTGAATCAGTATTCACGATCTGTGTATAAATTAGACCATATCAGAAAAGAATCTGACCTTTTAGAAATGAACTGTTAGTCTAATAAAACCAAAGCAGACAGATAATTCATTTACACACCTTCCACTTGCAGTAAGCTAATTGTGATTATAAATTTTCAGGGACAAAAAGGACAACAACCAATAAGCTGTGAAGAGGAAGAAAATAATAAAAATAGGACCATACAAAATTCCTTTGAAGATAGTACAAGAAACAAGCTCAAACCTCTACACTACATCTACCAGATCATAAGCAAGATGTGTGGGTCAACAACAGAATCTGAAACGTGGGACAAACAAACCATCAAAACTCAAAAGGACATCACACACATGGATTCATCATCATCATCATCCTTGCCTTTATCCATAAGAAAAGGGTCTGCCACATCATGTAAACATATTGAAAAAATAAATGAACAGGAGGAAAAAATTTCTCCAAGGCTTCAATAATATCGGAAGGATATCGCAAAAAGCATACTTCAAGTACGGAAGTTCTACACCTGAAGTCGAGGTAATTTAAAATTTTAACCGACTGGAAATCCTCCTCCACATAACCTGTGCTAGTTACCAGAATGCAGGCCACAGTACATAAAATCAGCCAAAGTATGCCTTGCATGAGATAGAATGCCCACACAAGTGGGGCATTAAAAAATCCAAGCAGCAAACAAGCAACTCGGCCCCTACTCGTGTATCTCAGCTTGTTCATGAAGAAATAGGCAAGCCAAAGTGGAGCCTTATTATAAGCTTGACCAAAAGACAAAGCCAACTAAAGCAAAGTTGTGTTCAGCTCAGAAAGCTTGAATGACAATCATGCAAATTTTCCAATAATATCAAGGGTCAATAAATTCTTAATTCTCTGAATCCCTCAAATTGGTAAAAAGTATAAGTTCTTCACTGGCAGGTTATACTTTGTGCTAAAATACCACAACTATATTGTAGTTTGATCCTAGTGCGGTCCAATATAACTTTCAAGGTATGAATGGTGCGCTTGGAGGTGAGGCTATCACTGCTTGAAAGGACAATTGCCCTTCAATGCTCTGACTGAAGGGAAAGATCTAAAAGTTAAGAAACTAGAGTCTTTTTAAGTTGACCACCAATTGCCAACCAGACACCTCATAGTAAACAAATCTCATTTTCACTCTTCACATTGAGCTGAGCCAATCCTATCATCACGCATGAGCTACTTTATTATATTGCGAGTTGAGCCTGGACATAGGATGCCAAGTTCAAAACGAATTCAGGCCAAACTCAAGCTAGAACTCCATTTTAACTGCTTGGCAAACAATCATACAGTCTCAGCTTGTTTTCACCCCACACAAAAGCAACGGTGCCAAAGTCAAACAGAATACATAAGAGGCACAATTGTAAAGGAACAAGACACTCTCGACTTTTAAAGATTATTAGAAAACATCATTAAAAGGGCAAACCCAGTGCATGAGGCTTCCACCATTGCAGAGTCTGGGGAGGATTACATATATGAAAAGAGAGTTGTTGACTGGTTCAATGGTAAAACAGCTAAGCATTAGTGCCACTGGCCCAAGTTCGAGCCTCAGATCAGTCACTTTACAAAATATCAAATGTTAGATCTGTCTCAAGTCTTTCCTCCCCAAGATCCTGCTCCAAACAGGGTAATGTCCCTTTATAACATATATGAATAAAAATTAAACAAATTTTTTTTAAAAAAAAAAAAAAAACAAAACAAAAACAGAAAAACAAACAAAATTCCTCACCTGAAGTCTTTCTTAATGTAACACAAAGCTACATAATCAACTTGAGAAACAATGCCATAATGGTCGAAATGGACTCCGGAGAGTATGATGAACACCGCATGCGGAATTTGATGCATATGATGATGGATTTCTTTGTGTCTGTCTCAAAAGACACAGGTTGTACTTGATGCGAACTTTGAGATGAAAAACCAGGAAAGATAATCCGCGAGAAGAATTCAAGACTTCAAGTTCAGTGTCAGCTAGCTCTTAAGGTGTGCAGAAAAGTCAATGATTGACGATAGCTTGGTGTGCTGTTTAGGAATTGGTGATTATGTGATGTCATGGATTGATTTGAGAGTGGTGGAGGTTTGTAATAAGCTCCAAATGGACATCAGTGACACATGGTGGACATATGATAGGTTAATGATACACTAATGCTCAGGTTAACAATTGCCAACTACTTCTTCTCTCTCTCTCTCTCCCTCTCGCAAGTGTTGGCAACTAGGAAGTTCAAATACGACACGATACGCGTACGGCGATACGGCAAATCTCAAAAGAAAATGATACAAGTATGGCAGGATATGACAATAAAAAAATAATAAATTATATATATATATATATATATATATATATATGTATTTTTAAATCAATTTTTTAAGGATACAAGTACTGCGGGATATTGCGATGCACTGGACCGTGGTTCAGTGCTCAGCGCGGACAACAGCTCATGGCAACACTATCATAAAGAAACATGAGGGAAGCATATCTGATCAAGGTGGAGGTGGTCCAAGTTGTTGTTCTGTCAGGTTATGGTTGGGACGCTACGCCACTCTAGTGTGTAAATAGCATGTGGTGGAAGTAGGAACATGGAAATCTTATTTGCAAAAGTAATGATGGTGCGAAAAAAGATGATAACTGCCCATTGTGATGTATAGCATCAGTCTCCAAGCTATCTTTGTGTCCCCTATAGAATTTTTTATTTTTTTTATAAGGTAAGTTACACTTTGCCCATGCCGGGGCTCGAAGCCCTCCCCTCCTCTTTGAGGATGCGAGGCTATACCATTGGGCCAAAGGCCCTTTGGTGTGTCCCCTACAGAAATTGAATTTGGAATTTCGGACGGCCTCTAAAGCAGTCATAACTTTCTCAAAGAGATTTGTATTAATAGTCAGTTTAGGCAAAAGGCACAAGACAAAACATTGCAAAGACCTTGAGAAAACAAGAGCAAAGAGAAGACATTGACAAATAATTTTCCTTTTAAATTTCAATTGGTTAGACCAAAAAATTAAATAAAAAAAGTATCTGCATCACATTGCAACTGATTGCATAATCAAGAAATAAAATGCATAAACGGATTCATACCTGAGAACTTTGTACTTCAGACTTAAACTTTGATAGATTGGATTCTTGAAGCATCTCTGTCTACAAAGATACAAAAATAAATTATAAAAACACTATCATAGCTCATATCCATAGTAATGCAACCCATTTCTAACTATTAGTATCATGCCATGAATGAACTCTTACTTTCTGCATTTCTGCTTTTGAAACAAACGAGTGAGCCACATTTTCCAAGCTGTCATTCAAAACTTCAGTAATAGCAGCTGTTATTGCCTCAGCCTGTTTCGAAGGCACACCTTCTGCCTCTAAACTTCTCACCTGCCCAATTGTCATAATAACAACCCTCAAGTATATCTTTAAGGGAAACACAAAGACTGAATCCTCAACATTACATTGTTTTAATACTGTAACCACTACTTTACACACTAACATGTGTGTGTGTGTGTACACATATATAGACACACATAGCTCCTACAAGAATTTAGGGCTATTCCTCCTAATTGTCAAGAAAATGTACCAGTAACAACAATATACACACAACTCCTACAAGAAATTAGGGCTATTCCTCCAAATTGTCAAGAAAATGTACTAGAAAACAACAATAGACACACACACAACTCCTAATTAGAAATTAAGACTATTACCCCCAATTTCCAAGAAAATGTACCAAAAACAACAATACACACACACACAACTCCTAAAAAGAAATTAAAACTATTACTCCTAATTGTCAAGAAAATGTACCAAAAACAACAATTTAAAATTATTGATTTCGAAAATTATTATCCAGAAAATGCACAATAAGAACAAAACTACACGTTTGCCAATGTAATCGAGATAATTACCAGAGCTAATGTATCGACAAGAAATGCGCGCTTTCCATTAGAATTCACAAGTTGAGAGATCTGCCTACAATCGATTCTGCTTATGCGTGAATTTGAAGACAAAGAACCGCCAAGATTCCTTGAAGAGCCATCCAAGTGAAGCCTCTCCGCAACAGCAGACACCTTTGAGCCATCAAACCCTCGCAGTTTTGCCAAGCAAAAGCCATTGTTAATACCTAATCGAATCGCACGCTTATACACGGCCATGAACTTGTTCGATGTAACGAATCTCAAAATTTCTACACTATCTTCAGATATTCCCAAGCAAGATGATGTTACAATTTACAAAAACAGAAGAGACAAGAGTTGGTTCATTGTGTCAGTCTTTGATAATATTCTACTAATTGATTATTGAATGTTAGATGATAAATGGAACGTGTTAGATTATCGATGATAAGAGTTTCTCTCTCTAGAACCATAGAGATAGATAGAGAGAGAGAGAGAGAGAGAGGAGAGAGGCGGCGAAAAGCACGCGGTTGCTTGATGGTTAAGAAGAGAAGAGAAAAGAGAGAGAGAGGAGAAGAGAGGAGAGGGTTAGTTGATTTTGCAAACAAACGAAAAATATGGCGCAAGAAATAGAAATAGAAAGAGAAAGAGCCCTTTGCTTGTTCCGTTTTCGCCCTCTCTGTCGTTCCGCCTTTCTTACAAGCTTAAATTATACGACATCTTTTCCTTTTGCTTTTTCTTTATTTATTTATTTATTTTTTTTTCTTTGCCACGGAACAATACCTAAAAAAATTCTTCTAAAGTGACACAATTTTTAAATTTAATGATTATATATCATATGTGTGAATTGTGAACCAACCTAATGCATTATACTCACAATCTTTGAACTTATCCGAATAAAGCTTATTGGAGGTATTATTTATCAATAGACCCGTAGATTTTCTATCTTGCACATATTAGTTAATTATAAAAAATTTCTCTAGAGTGGTCCGAGAATATTCAAACTCTCGATTTTCAAGAGGGGAGAATCTTTGTATTGGACTATCTCCTAAGGATTAGAGATGAGAGTCTTTGTCATTTGACTTTCTTCTTGGGATTAATTGCATTTTATTTTTTAATTTTTTACGCACACTAGTGCAATTTTTTGCTCATTCGGATTCGAACCCCTCCCTTCCTTTTTTTTTTTTGTTCATAATTGGTACTCATACACATATGTCTCTGAAACTTGAAACCCTATCCTCCCTTTAAGAAGTAAGAGGTTAATACCGCTAGGCTAATGGATTCGAACCCTCTTTTTAAGTATGGGAAAAGTTAAACAACTGAACTACATACCCTTTGAAATTACACATTATTTGAAGCATGCAAATAATGAATAGTAAATGGTAAATTTACAAAGATTAGGATAATTTCCATAAAGAAAACCAAAGAGCAAAAAAAAGACACGAGAGAAGAAAATAAAGGAAGAAGAATATATAGCAATAGGTGACATCATAGCAGGCTGGTTGGATGCAATGAAAATGCAACAAAGAGATTATGAAACAATCTTCATGCATTGGATACTTTGTTGTTAACCCCCTCGTGTTGAAATGGGGTATAGGCCAAGGAGGTACACTGCTGCAATTGCACCATCTCTTCTCTTGCAATGGACAACTTTTTACAGAAAAAGAAGGAAAACCCTTTCTTTGAACCATCTAGACCAGTCACTTTCTTTGCTCCATGCTCTTTATATCTTTCCTTACATTGAATTATTTAAATTTTTTTTAACTCATTCCATCAACAAACTAATCCAAAGGCTTAAGACATCAATAAGACCATAACCAACTGTTCTTAAACTGCAGAATTTTTGTCAGACATAAAAGGCATCAATCTCTATACAGGAACTGACTCAATGACTGAGAGAACAATGTGCAATATTGCAAATCCATTCATCAACCATATTGGAGAAATGAACAAAATGTGATATAAATTAAACCATCAAAGGCATGCATATATATGTTATCACCTGAGAAGGAAAACCCTTCCTCTAGTTGCAACAACACAATAATTAGTTATATACAAGGAGATGAGAATAAAAAACAACAGCATAACTAGGACTCAACAAGAGGACAATGCTAGTTCCCCCATCCAAGCTTTCTTTTTTTAATATAAATTGTAAATGGGGAACAGCTCTGCTACTTGGGTCTCCTTCGGTAAGGATACAGAATGTTGTCCAGGCTGTTTTTTATGCGATTGCCCACTTTAGACGCATTCTTAGCCACGCCAAATGCAACCACGCCTGCATTCCTTCCAAACCTGCGTAATTTAAAGTTTCGGGCTTTGGATCATCAAGGATAGACATCCCCAAGAAGAATTTTAGAACTAATTTGGAAAGAAAGGCATGTAATTTAAAGTTTTATTGAACTGTTGACTTACCTGCTCACAAACTCATCCCAAGGAGAATGTGCCGGTGCGTAGGTTCGAGGTTGTGGGACAGTCTCACCATCTTTATACAGAGACCATGAGTCAGTATCATGACACATACAGAGAGCAAATGTCAAGAATTCCTGATTGCATGCTATAATCATTCTAATGCACTAAACCTTGGATGAATATGGACTCAAGAAATCACTTTGCAATACTCTCCTGCACCACTATCATTGTTTCAAGCATTTTAAAAGCGCCTATCTAATAATCTTCGTGTAATGTAACATAAGGTCATTCGTTATAATAAAAATGGCAGTTTCAATTTCTTTATTATCAAGTCGAAAAATCAAATCTGTAAATCATTTTCCAACAATATGTGGCTTCATTATAATAACAAAACTCATCTACTGAAAATATATATCTAACCATCTAGAAAAACTTCACAAAGGAAAAGGGGAAAAAAAAAAAAAAAGAAAAAGATAAAAGAAATAGGCAGGATGAGACATTAAAAACGCAATAAATGACTATTAAATACCTTCCCTCTTGTGAACACGGGAAGGAACTTCAGCATTTGCGGGTCTTGTCCCCATCAAAAACTGTAACAGATAGCTATTCGTGTCAGATTTTGACAAATAAGGCATACAGCACTAAGCAATTCATCAAAAAGTAAATTACTAGTGAAGCAAGCACACAGCAAGAAAAACATTTTAAGGAAAGCCAGATCAAAACTAAGCTAGGAGTCTGCTACTTGAACGATGGCTATGGTGAGGTCAACGTGTGTTATCTCTTTGATTGATGTCTAATAGTCACAACCTCTAAAAATTCACATATGTGATTCCTTTTTTGGTGGTTGACAATGGATAGTAATTGGATCCCTAACTCCGCCCCTCTTTTAGATTCCATGCCAACACTTTACCATTGTGCTACGCCGGCTTTGGCAAGTCAAACACCGTACTTTGAACTCCCATAAACTTTCTTACAATACCAAGATTTAATATTGAAATTGAACAAGGGACAGTAATTGTTGAGTTGCACTAGATCCACTGTTAGAGATGTAATCAAATAACTGAACAAGATAAATTCAACTAGTTTTCATAGGCAAAAGTTATTATGAACTAGGTTTTAAATATTGGGAAGAATGGAAAACAAGGGAAAAAATAAGTTAACGATATACCTCAATACCAACACAGAATGGTAATTCAGCTTGTTTCTCTTGTGGATCAGTTGAAGTATCTTTTTTCTCCAGGTGCACTGAGTAACCGACGCATGAATACTTGAACTCCATAAGACCACGATTCTCTTTAGAAGCTTTCAACTCAGAGTCTCTCACTACATAACTTGGTACTGAAATATAACTTAAAAGTGAGTACATATCTTCTGATAGATTTAACTAGCACAAAGGTAAAGGAAACAAGAAAGACACTAGGAAGTAGCAACATGGTTCATTTACAAATGAGCCACCAACAAATTAATAAACTTCAATCAGCTTTTAACAGAAGAATTCAAATTATACAATTCGAAGGACCAAGCACTGCAGATATCATAACTGTTTTTAAGACTAGCAATTAAACTTCCATTAACTAGGCCAATTCAAGTTGCAAGAAATGTCATAACTGTTTTATCAACAACTGAATAGTCTAAACCAATACTGGTCTGCTATGCAGAGCAAGCCGCAACTGTTCCATAAATATACAATGACACCGATGAAAGTCAGTCTAGTATATCGTTCAAAGTCGTTTTATCAGTCACTAACTCAAGGTCCTCGGGGATGACTCAAACACAGACACAGATCAGTATCAGGCTGTAGTTTGCTACATATAAAACTTGACAAATATTAAAAAATATGAAAACGCAGAAAACATAAGAACAAAATAGACCCATCAATTAAATAAAATGCAATATATATGACATAATATTATCTAGATGATCAACACAAACATTACTAAATTATCCTACTACCATAATACATAATAGTTGAATAATGAATATCCAATAAAATCCAAAATACATATCAATTCTCAGTGCAGAATAAACTGAAGAAATAATATCAATTATCATCCCTATTGTACCTGAATAAATACATTGTCTTCCTCACACTGTCCTCATCATTCCCATAACCTTAACCCCACTCTCAGCTTCACTTCCCTCGTAATAATTCTAATCATTTTCAGTTGAGTATCATCATTGTTTTCTTTCTTTGTCATGCTCTTCATGCTCATGACATATTAAGTAGTTAAACACATATTATATTTATGAATGTAATAATCGATTTATATAATTTATTGATTTCCCAAAATAAAAGCAAAATCAAGAGAAGTAAAAGGGCATTACTGAAAGTATGTCCTGCCTATGCTGAGTATTGTGACGAAAAAATTGAAGATAGACATTATTTGCAAAAAATGACTCAGACTTTTACTATTGCACCATGCTCCCCATAAATGTGAGAAATTGATTGCTAATTTTCCCTAATTAAAGCATATTAGAAATCTACAGACATTTATGAAATTTAACTATTTTGTTCACTTATAAAAAATAAAAACTACAAGGACACTGTAACACAAACATAAAACATCTAGATCAATAATAAATTTAGTGTAGGTAGCAATATCAACTAATTTAAAATCACTGTAGGCCACTAAACTAGAACACATAAAGGTTATGAATCTCTCCCCTCCCAACACCAAGTTAACAGGGTAAATGTTTTACCAAGATAGAGTAACATGTCATGTGTACCATTTGCATCAGTTGACTCCACTAAGATGTAGCACAAGTGATCTTATGAGATACACCAAATTTATTGTTTAGACACCCAAACACCTTTTTTTCTTTCTTCCTCTATTCTTTCTTTCTTCTCTATTCAACACAAGTAAGAAAAAACGAAGGGTTCCATTGTCATTCCCTCATCAACAATTTTGATTGAGAGCTTGATCAACCTTTTCTTGGGTTGGGTTTCTAATATTCTCTTCCATCATGCCTATATGCATGTTTCGGTTTCAATACTTTCCAAAATTGTGCTTTAATGATGTTAGAAGCTGAATCATGTTAAATCTAGGTGAAACCATGTTAGATCTAAGTTAGACAAAGATGAACTCTCGTACATCTAGATTGAATTTTTGTTGGAGGCACGCGATACTCTCGCAAGTGGTTGCTGGCTTCTCAAAAGCCGCAACATATTCCTCCATCCCGACTCAAATGATTTGCCCCCTTCAAGTGATCTTGCTCTTGAATAGTAGCCTATCACATTCTATGTTGATTTCCTAAGTTCCATCTCTTCTGGTGTCTGTATTGTTTGGAGCAACATTTACGCTAGTTACATGAGTATGGAGCCTTCTGCCTTCCCAAATTGTATTTTCTGTTCTACATGGCCTTTAGTTATGTCATCAGTGGTATTAGACTCTGAGATCGCTGTAACTCCTATAGTAACCCTCACTTCCTCCTCTTTTTTCTTCTTAGTTGGTGGATTTGAGGTTATGTTGATCTTTGTATAGCCCTAGGGTATGCCCCTTGGATTTTGTAATCCTTCTTGGATGTTTATAATACTGACTTACTTACCTATATATATTTTAGTAAATAGCAAGCTAGTGCAGTAGTATGTGTTGATCATTTAGGCAACACTATATACTTTAAATGTTTCACACATTCATTTTTTTTAGTCTCATTATTTCTATTTTTTTGTTACTTCTTAAAACTTTTTGGTCTTATAAATCTTTATAGATTGTGCAATACCATCTTTAAAGATAGTGCATCTTTTTATGTAAGGGTGTTATTTAAAAAAATCGTGATACTATATGGGGTTATCTGCATACATCTGACCCTCCCCAGACTCGGTAATGCCAAGAGCTTCGTGCGTTGGGCTATCCTTGTTTTTTTCTCTTTTTTTTTTTTCAGGGGTTACTACACTTAACTCTTTTTTTTTTTTCCTAGGTGGAACTCACACACACAGCCTCCACTGAGATTCAAACCCTGACCTCCCTTTTTTAAATAGCAAGTAAAGGTTCCAACTTAGATAAGAACATTTCTTCAATGCTTATTATAAGAATTTAAGATATAATCATCTGGGTGTTTCATTTCTTTTCTTATCATAGTTTTTTTTTTTTAAAAAAAAAAATCAGAAGGTATTAAAAAATACATTTATAGGTACAACCTAAGAATAATCAATGAAACCAGCACCACAATAAATGGCTAAAACACTAGTCCATAATAGAAAATTCTTATATCAAATAAATCACGTCGCATGCTTTAAATTATGTCTGTGTATCAATCAGGCTTAGGTCCACGATTCTTTGATACTGAGATCTCAACTCTAGATTGAAAGATGGCACAAAGACAAGCATTAAAAATAAAAATAAAAAAAAGGTTACAAATATATATATGCGTGTGCATATATAGAGTTACTGCTTTGAAAGATGACATAAAGACAGGCATTAGAACATAAAAAAAATTTTGAAACATATGTGTCCGTGTGTGTGTCTATATATATATATATATATATATATATATATAGAGAGAGAGAGAGAGAGGAAACCTTGTCGAAGGGTTCGAGTGAGGCCAACGCATGTGGGATTTTGAGATTTGGATTGGCGGATAGATGAGTAGTATAGACATCCTTTGCATGACTTGCCCTTCGACCGTGTTCCGGTGCTGGTCTGATTCAAGTTTCGATTTCTATTTTGATTTTGATTTTGATTTGGGATTCCATCTTCTTCTTTATTCACCTTCATCTCTCTCTCTCTCTCTCTCTCTCTCTCTCTCTCACCCTCTCTCTTCGTCTCTCTCTCTCTAAAAATATAATATGCATGTGTTATTTAATTGGCGGTTCATATATATGTAGTATATTGAAGGGGAGACACGATAGAATCTGGGGACCCATTTTTCAATCCTTTTCATAAAGGTTATATATTTATTTATTTTACACATTTTTTTTTTTTTATTAGCAATAAATTCACTCGTTTAGAAAAATTATATGATTAAAAAATATATGTTATCAAAATTACAAATTAAATCACGAAACCCGACCTCTGACATTACAATTTGTTGCAGGAAATTTCTTAACCAATGGACCAGTCCCGTGTTAATTCTTTTTCAAATTTTAGTGTTTGACGGTAATTTTTAAAAAGAAAACATACAGTGACAATGTAAAAATATATCTAATCAAAGCATTCCAGAATTCAACAAAAATGTTATCACAAGAAATGCTCTCATACTTTCGGTCTTCCATGAAGATCACGTGCTACAATTTTTAGTTGAGTTGGACTTGAAGACAGATACTACTACAATAAACCCAAATGGGTCCACAAGATGAAACTAAAATTTGTAATTCAAGAATGATCCAATCTCCTCCATCAGGAACCACTTCCATTCATAATTTTATATATCGACTGCTGCTTGGGTTTTAGCCCAGCCCATCCAAAACACGTCGGAGGAGTGCAAGGAGACGGCATTCAACTATAGTAGCAACATTGCCCACATACAAAAATAAAGGTGTGCTGCCTTCAAACTGCACAAACTTTACAACTATAAACCAACATAGCCTCTTGAGAAAAAGAAAAATAATAATAATAATAATAATAATAACTATAATAATACTAACAGAACTGCCTAATAGGACAATTACTGTACAAAACCATTTTATGTTAACTGCTACATTTGACGGGTTTAAGTGTGCAGATAATCGCAAGAAGCACCCTTCTTACAATGCCCATTGTCGTAGAATATGCACTTTCTTTGACCTTTGGGGAGAGGCCTGGGAGAAACTCCTGGACCCCCTCTGCCAAATGAAGACTGCCTGTTCCAAGTCCTGCCACCGCCAAAACCAGGAACTCCACCACCCTGAGAGCCCCTATCCCTTTGACCTGAGTATCTATCTCCATTGCGTTCCCACGTACCCTGATTCCCAGCTGCTGCACCCCAACTTGGATTTGCATTTCCAGATTGCTCCTGCACATTAACTCCTGAATTCCCAGTTGACGCAACCCAACCAGGATTTCCGTTCCCAGGCAGTAGCCCTTGAACAATAGCTCCTGGATTCCCAGTTGATGTGACCCAATTTAGATTTGCATTTCCAGGTGCTGTCCCTTGAGCAATAGCTCCATTCTTCATGTTAATGTTTCCTGGTGCTGGTTCTCCCCAGCCCATGTTTGCATTTCCGGGCACTGGCCCCCAACCAGTACTTGGATTATCAGGCCTAGGACCTGGGGCAAAAGTGTTACTTTCGGTAAAGC
This sequence comes from Cornus florida, assembly GCF_030987335.1. Taxonomy (NCBI): domain Eukaryota; kingdom Viridiplantae; phylum Streptophyta; class Magnoliopsida; order Cornales; family Cornaceae; genus Cornus; species Cornus florida. The sequence goes on along the minus strand of NW_026775572.1, from coordinate 16,998,822 downwards.
CAGTGCCCCACGATACACTGGGTGGAGCAGGAGGCTGGATGCTAGTTTGACTGCCCAGAATTGGAGGTCTCCAAGGATCAGTTGGAGGTAAAGCTGATAAGCCTGTAGTCTGAAAGTTTCCACCAGGATTCTGAACAATAGATGGAACACCACCCCATTGACTATAACCTACTGGCTGCCCGGGTGCAGGAATTGAGGAATTTTGTTCTAACATCTGAGCTGGAGTACTACCCCAGGCTTGAGATTCACTCCCTGAACCCGATCCCCATCCATGAGCATGTGATCCATCTGTTCCAGTGGATTGAAAAGTTAGTTGAGCATTTTTAGAGCTTACAAGGATACCCTGATTGGCATTCGTTGCTGGACTAAAACCAGTATGAGATCTCAAGTACTCGTTTTCAGAACCCCTTCCCCACAGCCCGCCAGAATCCAAAACTGAAGTAGGAGCCAAAACACCAATGGGTTCCACCGCTGGATGTTCTTTGCTTCCATTTGTGTTTATTGTAGAAGAATGTGTCAATAGACCATTATCAGGATTGCTTTCTTTTGGAGTTGGTGATGGAAGGTTTAAGGAATCATTTCTGCTACGAGGACTCCACTGGTCTGTAGAAAATTTAGAGACCTCAACCGAAGGAATGGTCCAGCCACTAGAAGAACTAGGCTCCATTTTCTGTAAGGATGTTCCAGAAGACTTCCCAGCATATGTTGATGAGAGGTTTGGACTAAGCACTGTTTGAGCCTTCATAAAACCATTGTCTACTGGAAGCAACTCTTTCTGAAACCTTCCAGCCAACGTATCAGTCAAAAGGATAGAATTATCTGGATTTTCAGTAGCTCTCCAAATTCTAAGATCGGCAGGGAAGTATCCAGTGTTACTCCATTTACGTAGCTGCACCACAGAAAATGGTCCCTGAACTCTTCCGGATGGATCCTGGTAGCACCACAATTTATCTGCTTCACTGATTTTTGGAACAGTTTCTGCCAAACTAGCAGAAAGAGATCCCGGTGAAGTATCTGACATGGCATCATATCTTACTACTGAATGGCTATTCCATCCAACAGTTTCAGAATTATTAGCTGAATTCAACTTCTCCAAATTGTTTGATTGCTGTGTGTCTCTGTCTCTAACTTGCTTCCATGAATTTTCATCAATTATATTGCCAACAAGAGTGGTCCCTTCACCTCTGTCCAAGTAATTTTTATTAGATATGGTTCTGTTTAATTCCCAATTCTGGTTAGAATTTTTCCTTGTACCACTCCAGGAATCCTGCGAAGAAAAACTTCCACTTCGTGGAGAAATTGGCTCCCTTCGTTTACTGTTAAAGCTAGAACCTCTTGGTCTTGCAAAAACTCCTGCATGAGTAAGGAGCAATGCTAAATCTTAGTAAACAAATTTAAACTTAATGAAGATTATGTTGAAAATAACTAGAGCAAGAATTGAACCTTGTCTGTTATCCTCCGACACTTCTTTTTCTTCTTCAGACTCATGACTTGGATCCATATTTGGATCTGCATGTATCTCTGGAATTTCCTCTAGTCTACGTCGACGCTCTTTAGGTGTCTTCAGAAGCTGCAGTTTCTCCACACATTCTCTAAGCGTGAAAGTAGGTCAAGGATAACCTTGCAACAATTTCTGGAAACACTGCCATTTCCATTTTACGCAGTGATGTGCATACATATATGTTTTTTGCTAAGCATGACATTACAATGTCTATACATATAAATACATTTTTTATAAGAAATAAACAACGATAACTAAGAATATTATTTTAAAAAGTACTATAACCACTAAACTCCAACCCAACAAAGCCTAAACACAAGTATTTGGGGTCAGATACATATTGATATCAATTCCTTTACCCTCTCCGTCAATTGGTCTCAGAAAATTTTATGGAGGAACTTACATTACAGCCTTCTTTTGAAATACATGTTAGAACTCATTTGATAGAACATCATCAAAATTGACCAGATACACAAAGTCCTTGCCCATTTCAAAGCCATAGCCTACACATACTTAACTTTAAACCAAGATTTTCAAGGATAGCCATTGAATTTAAATTCATTAAACCAAGAGAAGGAAAACCTTACAAAAAAAATGAAAAGGATAAAAAAAAGTGAGAGAGGATAAAATGAGAGTTTTTGCATATAATATTGTTGCAGCAAGAAAATGGGCATAATAAGACACAAATGCACACCCCTAACCAACCATTTACACATGCAATTCACCGGTGCAACTTATTCATCAGGTTATCACAACACCCATAACCAACCAATTACGCACGTAATTATTGTTGTTCGATTATTCATTCAAAAGCAAGAAACTAATTGAATCTCATGAAGGCACAGATGAACAGTGTATAAATAATCCAGAACATGTGCTGAAAAATAGGCAAATTGCACATAAAATGTTAAGAGGACTTCATGAACTTGAACAACAAAGGATATTCCTTCCTACGCCCTTTCTCACTTGCTCGATCACGAAGATGACTAATCCGGACTATTTCTGTTTCCATCCACTGCAATATAACAAAAAACATTATGCATGAAGGCTAATTTGAAAAAATTACAAAACACCCTAACCAACCATGAAAACCGTGAAGGCGCCTAATTTGACAAAAATCCCAGACACATGGATGTGACAATTACAGTTTTTGCAATGAGGAGATATCTTTATATTACACTAAAGAACTAGTATATTTGAATTTTAAAATTCTAATAAATTCATCGCATAATGATTCGAAATTATCTTCTATGACTTCTAATGAAGAGATGTAGTAATTCTTATACCAATAACCAATTTAATTATTGATATTATGTCTTCAATTTTGACTTATCAAAAAAAAATATATTATATCTTCAATTTTGCCAATTACTAATTTTTATAACATTCAATTTATATAATTTCATTTCATTAGTTAATTATTGAATCTGCTCGTCTTATATTTTAATACCCAGAAAGTGGGAATGCAATTACCCCTTTTGGATAACCATTAGCATCCCAAAATAGGAATCAGACATAATGGGAATTAGATTCCCATTCCATTCTTGCCAACCAGGGAAAAAAACATATTTATATGATAATACACGAACAATGATTGAAAGATTGCGCACACAAAACTTACGTCATTGACTCTCGCTGCTTGGACTTCCATAGCCTTTTCCAGAATGTCACCCTACAAGTAACCACATGTCTTCTTAAAATTATGAGTGTGTCATTTACTTGATCCAAAAAAACAAGTGAGGTATTAAAATGTCAGTTACCACAGTCAGCCTATTGATAAGTCCACATTTTATACTCTGGCGTAAACGCTTGCATTCATCCTAACACATCACAATGAAATATATGTCAGACATTTTAGATGAAAATAAAACATATAAAGGAGCAAAGTGTACACCGCAATTATCTTCCATGTCAAAATAAATCATACAGGTTACTATCTGAGCACTCCTCATAAAGAGGATGACTCCAAAAATAAGCCAATGCACATCATAAGACATACCCTTTTCACCCTGTTTGATGCATGCCTTATAACAAAAGAAATGAACTTTTCAATGCCTTATTTTAAGAGGTTGTTACATGCTCAGAAATCTTCAAACTTTTGTAGTTTTGTTTATGAGCCAAACAGAGTAATTAATTTTACTTGCACCAAAAAATAGACAAAAAGATAAGATTTGTTTTTTTTTCCTTTTTCAGATAGCAATATGAAATTTTGAAATATAAAAAATTATTTTCTATACAATAAGTTACATTCATTCACCTCAGTGAACTCCTGATTCGAAATTGTATCAATTGATATGACCTCCGTTTTGTTTAGATTCAATATTTCTAGCGCAGTATCAGTTGTCCTTTTGCCAAGTTTATATGGCTCGGTTGCTTTGCTTGTACCTGTATACAAAATTATTTTAAAAAAATAAAAAAGAGAGAAAAAAAAGTGAAAAAAATATTAGATATAAATCTTGAATGAAAAAAAGAAAGTATGGAAGAGGTAAAGTTAACTATCAAAGATGTCTAAAAGAGAGAGTTATATACCTACAACTTGGACTAGCCTATATATGTCATGCTGTTGATTACTGCCAGAAATCCTGATTCTTACAAAAGTACCAGCAACCTTGTCATGGAAATTCTCAATATCTTCAAGTAGATCCTCCATCAACTTCCGTCGTAAGTAAATTAAGTTAATATTGTGGGTATCAATTGCAGCATAATCATCAACATTGGACTGAGGTCCTCTATCCTTCTTACGGGTTTTACGTCTCCTATCCTTACCTCCCTTTATTGGGATGTCAGTGTTTCCATCAGCCTCCAATTGGTTCACTTCAGTATTGACAACAGTCCCTTGGATATCCTCTCTCTGAGAATGCTCTTTTATAAGAAAGTGAGATTCAAGAAGTTTTAACATTTCAAAATGCCCCACACGAGCTTTTCGGAACAGATTTTCAAGCCTGGAGTCGCAAATAATTTGACTTTTCCTACGAGGATCACGAAGTTCGTTTCTTTTTATATAATCAAGCAGAAGAGCCTGTACATCAAACTGCGATAATATAGATTTGTCACCATTTTTCATGTGCATTACAAACTCCAGAAGCTCTTTTGTTGCCCACTCAATGTTGCCAGAGGTAGAAGCCCCTTCAGCAGGAAAAGCTATTGCAGCACTTGGCACATCAGCTTCTTTGGCAAGGGACTTTGACCGTTTCTTGGCCTGTCTTCTTTTAGATTTAGTTGCTTCTACGTCCTCAGAACTGTCTGAACCAGAATTTCTATCATTGTTAGCATCATACAGTTCCTCAGGTGATTCTTGTTTACTTAACAAAACATCAGAGCCTTTCCATGGATTTTTAGCCTGGGCAAGTTCATTTGAGGAAAGAGATAGTTTTGCTTTTAACTCTACCCAGTAATCCTTGAAGAGATATTCCCAGCTACTCTTGTCATCAAAATATACTTGTACCTGTACAAGTACAAAAGGATCATAAAAGAAGCAAACTAGAATGATGCCACGGGAACTCCGGAAATAGACAACCAAAGATTAAGGACCTTTTTTAACAAACACAAACTGGAAACAGCTTGGTTTTCATGTTAAAAATAAAATAAAAAATAAAAAACAGTCAATCAGCAATTGTAGACATAAAATCAAGGGTACACACTCACCTCCCCTGAGGTTTTGTCAAATTACACATGGGTGGAGCATTTGGCCATTATTACACAGACCTCCCTTGTGACCATTAACAATGGGACACACATTAAGTAATACAACAGATTGTCTTTTATACCCTTATATGATTTAATAATACTTTAATAATAAAAAAAATCATGTCAAGCAAAAGACTATACTACCCACTTTTTAAATACTATATTAACTATTTATTCTCCCTCCTCTCTCTTCGTCCTCTCTCTCAATATGTTTCTCTCTCCTCTGCAACTCCTCCCACCACCGTCTTCTTCTCCAACCGTTGCCATCTCCACCAATCACCACCACCACAATACCACCTCCACCCATCTCTTCCTTATAACACTGTCAACACGATTTGTGGGGTACTCTTATTCATTCCAGTCAACTCTCTAATGCATCTCTATTTCTACAAACGTATGTATATCTATGTATAATTGTATATGTGGTTCAACTTATTCTTTCGGTTTCTGTATTTCAGTCATGTGGCTCTGCTTGCTGGTGGGGATGTGTTGGCTGTACTTTTGTTCGTTGCAATATGAAGGTTCAGTCATGGTGGTGGTCCCTCACGCACCATAGAGCATTATGTCAGATGACAGACGGAGGGTGGTGGTTCCCTTCGGATGCTACATATCCACTAATCTAGAAATCCTTCAAACATGATGGTCGGCCATGGGTTTGAATCTGTGTCTCTTTTTTTCCAACAATGCACTAATCTGGGTCCATTCAATTTCAGTGTCTTCAAATAGTACATATATATATATATATAAAAATTAGATGTATATGTATGGATCTAAATCTTCTAGGTATCTACCTTTTACCTTAGTAGAGATCTACAAGATCTCTCATCACTGTAAATGTTATATAGAGAGTGATATATAGTTCTATACATATATAATTGAAGGTTGCTCTATAAATTCTTTCCATACCCATACACAATCAACAAAACAAAAGTTCTGTAATTTCTAAGATTGTCCACACCAATTTGTTATTGGCAATATACATGTGTGTGTGTGTGTGTGTGTGTGTGTGTGTGTGTGTTAATTGATAGACAAACAGAAATGGACTGATTTGGACTCCAAATTTGGTCGTACAGTGAGTTTAAGAGAGAGAGACATAGATACAGAGAAGTACTAAACTTTAGGGCATTTTGGTATTGGTCAATGTCCTTCACAAATAAGAGCATCTCGGTCAATGTATCAATGTCGCTTTTGTCAGTTTTGGTCAAAGTTCAAGACCTCAGGGGAATACGAGTAATAAGTGCCAAACGCTCCATCCGTGTGTAATTTGACAAAACCTCAAGGGAGGTCAGTGTAAATTTACCCTACAATCAATATCAGGTACATGGGACCAACCTGTTCAAGAACTGATAAGGGAAACATTTAAATTATGAGTCAGCCAAGGTCAAATGCAGGATGATAGAGAGAAGAATGGCAATTATAGCCAAGGTCAAATTCTTTCCTACTTTTTTCATCTAAAACCCCCAATAATCCCCGTCAATTATTGAAAAAAGTAAAAACCATGCTACTTCTAGATTATTAAGTGCATGAAACTCCAAATTCCTTTTTACATTACACACACAAAAAAGGTAGCAAATCCTTTGGAGTTCCTAAATAATCTTATTTATAAGTTTGCAATTACAAAATTTAAAATTGTAAAAAACTGGTTTTTATCATGAAGATTCTTGGAAATCTTATATTCTCCCCATAAAGAATTTTACTTACCACGGAATTTGGTATTAATAAATTTTGTTTTAAAAGAATACAGCAAAAATAATGGATTTGTCTGAATACAAAAATTAATTAAAAATACTTCTTGTTTGAATTACAACTTATTTGATTAGTCAGTGTGGCTGCAGTTGGATGGGACAAATTTTACAATTTTTATTGACCAAAAATAAATAATTAAGTTGTTTATCGTTTGATCATAAGACACATATGCATTGCTGACTGAAATCTGTTTAGATAACAAAATGGTACAGTTAACCCCAATTTTTTTCACAAAAGTTTCTTAAAATCAGTATGAAATCTTATTGAGTCTATAGCTTTAAAGCCCAGCATTTTTATACAAATACTTTGTACTACTAAATTTTCAAGGATTTGCTGAGGCACAAACCTCCATTACTAGTTCCATTTAGAATGGCAAGCTGTTCATGAGAGCAATCACTTTGTTTATATAATGCCAAAGGTTAGATTTGTATCCATTCCACACCTCCTAGCACCTTCAATTAATGGGATAACGTCAGATAATGACCCTTAAAACCCTAAATTTAAAAATCTTCATCACCTTAGAGAGACATAGATAGAGAGAGAGAGAGAGAGAGAGAGAGAGAACATTGATATTAGTAAACCAAACGAAAAACATGTGTTACCCTTACACAGATGGCCAAAAATGGGAATGGTGCATTAGGTTGCTAATTGCCAGCTTAAAACTTTTGTTAAGTATATGAAAATGATTACTAACGTGTTCTCCTTAAATGATGCGTTACATCAACTCTTTTAGATACTTCCTAAACAGAGACAAAGGGTAGCACAGAAAAGTAGACAAAAGTTACCACGTTATTCTGACCAAACACATGTAAAGAAGCTAGTTCAAGAAAATGAACTTACGTACGCGACGCGACTTGAATATAAGAAGGTTGACAAGTAGAGGGTGGAAACAATAAACACTATAATTAGAGTAAGGCTTAATACAACATACATGAAATTAAGCAAGAATAAGAAAGTTAAGGAAATTGAAAATGCGGGACATAAACTTTATTACAACACAAAAGATATACATACAAATGAAGTAAAAATAATAGCTAACAGGAAGACAAATATAACAAGTTCCAACTGCACTAGGAAAGAAGATAGGATAATATTGGTAGAACTTATATCAATAAAATATAACTAGCTCTTATATACCATAAGCTGGACAAAATGAACACATTAAAGCACAATTTTGGTTACATGATAATTGATTTATTCAAAATATATCCATAGAAGGGAGAGAATTAAATAGAAGAAAGTCTAGTCATGTAAGAAAATACTGTAAGACTATGAAACGTGCATCATGGACAAAGATTTGGATGTAAAAAATAAAATACATACATACATATATATATATATATATATATATATATATATATATAATTAAAATTAAAAAATAATAATAATCTCTAGAAGGCCATCCTAGATTTTACATTGGGATAAAATCTTACCATAGCAAATATCAATTCTAAATGAAGATGAGTATTTAAAAACCTTTAAAAATAAATTAAATAAAATTAGATTGACTAGCATGCAAAGACCGTAAGGTTATCTCAAAGACAATTTAACATCGCAAAATAGTATACGGTTTAATCATATATTTTGAAGAAATTCAAGAAAAATAAGAGATTAAAAACCCAAAAACCAGGTAGTTAAATTTAAAAAGGACGAAAGTAGAATTATATAAGAATAAGATGCTAATATAAGCAAAACGAAATTTAAAGGGTACATTACCTTGACCTCCCTGAGGTTTGGCTTTTGTACTCACACATTAAAGTATTAAACTTTGGCCAAAATTGTAATAAACCTCCCTTGAGGTTTGGCAAAAATACAGTTAGTCCCCTTGTTGTTAAATGCCCATTAGTGCTGTCACAAATTTTTATGTTAAATGCCAAAATTATAATTGGAATGAAATTGCACAACTGCTCCTCTAATCCCTTTTAATTATAGATTTGCCACATATTTTACTATATATTAACTACACCTTTAAATATAATTTGATATTTTATATATATAATATATAATTACTAAATTTACCCAAGCATTAAAATTAGTAAATTATATAAATAAATAAAACTTTTTAAACTGCATTTTTATATTTTTAAAAATTAGCTGACATCAAATATCCCTACACTCTCCTCTTCACACACAATCCTACCCCCCCCCCCCCCCCTCTCCCGCGGGTCCACTATCTAAAATTAATAGTTGCCTTATTTAGGTATGAAGCTTTACAGCAATATCTCCAATGAAATTTTGGGTGACTGCAACTATAATTGAATGGAAGAGAAGAAAGTCAATTGATTGAGAATCCCAGAAGTTGTGGTGTGACATACAAATTAAAACCGTGCAGTCCATAACTCCATATATCTATGTTAACCTTATATATATATATATTTATATGAGTAACTAATTGAGTTTTATATATGTGAGTTATGTGGATCTTGTTCCAGCGGCCCCATCAATGTTGTGGACATCATATGTTTGGTTACATGTATATATCATGGCCTGAACATTCAGACGCTAACAAGGGGGTCGTACCTGGTGTAACCTAACAGAATTTGGTTATTGCAGTTAGTGAAATTTTATCAATCCTGCACACCATAAGATGTGTTGACTCAGCTAAATCCCCAGGGACTCGGCTGATTCTCCAGGGACTCCAGCGAGATTTATCCGATTCCTTGGGGAATCGGCTCATGTGGTTTTGATTCCCACCGATATATTGGTGATACTCAGACTCGGACGCGTCCGCTAAGACTCGGCTGAGACCGAGAACTATGGTATATATATATAACCAAAGAATGATCTGGTGAACACGTACACACACATGTATATATATATGTATGTATGTATACTTTGGCTATATAAATTTAGAATGATCTAATGAATGGTCTTATATGCTTGATTATATATATATATATACACACACACATACATATATAGTATATCTTTGTATACAACAATAAGTTCACTAGCCGAAGGGTGATTGCGAGAGAGAGTGGTTGTTGTGGAGGAGATTGGAGGGACGGTCACATCACATGGAGATAAAGAGAAGATCTTAAGGTCATATTGGTCATTTAAGCACAAAGATTGATTAGGTTAAGCACAAAAAACAAAAACAAAAACCAACCAAAGGAGATGAGGTTCGGTTCTTAGTTCACCACCCATACCAAACAAACACGTCAGAGTAGCCATACCCAAAAACCACAAAAAAAAATAAATAAATAAAGATTCCTATATATGCTTTAGAGTTCCTATAGAGCATCTGAAATAGAAGTACACAAGGAGAACGAAATATAGAACCCAAAAGCCAACAGAAAACATATTAGTTTTAATTTTAAACCAATGGAAATTAGCCGAGATGGTATGATCTCTCCTTCCCAAAGGGGGAGGTTGAGAGTTCAAGCCCTGTTAGGGGCAATATAGTGTGTGTGTACTTGTTTGCTTGAACTTTTGAATAGTAAAAAAAAAATAAAGCAACAACCACCCCACCGTAACAACAATGTCATGACTGCAATTTGATAGTCCAAGAAAATTCAACAATAAATGAATTGAAGTACCCAAGAACACCACCTTATCCAAGCTCATGGTTGCATCATCATACAACAACATTAAAATAAAAGTGACCCAGTTAAAGCCTTCTAGCTATGTTTCAATTCAACTATTATAGGGTTTGAGAAAAGAATTATAAGTGTTAATGTATCAACAACTTAGCTTGCAAAATATAATAGCGAATAATGTCATACATTTGACTATGGAAACTGAATCCTTCCCTCCCATCCTTGCCAACAAGAATGATCACGCCACCCAAAAATAAAATAAAATAAAAGCAGAGAAAAGAAGAAAATGAGATCGAAACATGTTCATCTTTTTTTCTTTCTCTTTTTTCTTTTTTGTCCCTTTGGTTAGGTAAGAGCAATGCACATACCTCCTTGTTTCCCGGCTCATTATTTTCGATTAACATCACGGTTTTCAAGCAACTCTCACAAAAGCCTTTCTTTCCTCTAACGCAATAGATAACAGCATCTTTGATGCACCCTTTGCACAAGGAAAATGTACAAGTATAACACATATAGTAGGCATTCTTCTCACAGTTGCTACAAAGATGCCAACCTGAAATGCAGGAAAATAGTAACACTTAAAACGAACAATCCAAGACAAAATTCCTTTAAAATTAGGAATAACTCTTGCAAAATAGAACAGATATACTGCACAAATGAAGTAACAAAAAGATATGTTTACAATATTGTCCCATATGAGGTCACCACAACACACAAGTTTCACAACAATAAGGGGCTTACAATGAGAAATAAATTCATAAAAATTTCTCTAACTCAGAAGTTTCTGGTTAGGCTTGAAGATCTAGAACTCTACCAACAGTTAAATTTGGATACTGAATGTTAGATGCTAAGGAAGTAACCCATCTAATGCCTCCAATTAGCCAAGAAGAGGGAAGTTGTAAAGCAAAGAGATGTTGCAAACGGATCGAATTGAACTCAGTAGAAACAGTATTAAACAACAGACTCTAATTGTCCCCATTCACTATTATAAGTACTGGGTGTGAATCCAGTTTTGCAGCACATGCTATTATATTCTTCCTCACTATCTCAATCCATATACTAAAATCAACCCAATAAAGTGTTTTTCCCAACTATTTGGGGTATTTCGGTCCATATAACTACCCATATAAAATCAAATTCTTCAATCCTTCCTTTTTTCCCTTTTTTATCGATAAGTTTGTTGCTTTTTTTTTTTGGGGGGGGGGGGGGGGGATTTAGAAAAGTTTTTTCAGATATTAGAAACCTGGAATATTATTTCTAAAATATTATAACTATGTCATCAGACATATCTAGAAATTGATGATATAGAGATGTTGGTGCTAGATTGTTTAGTCCATTTTTAGGCAAACATTATGAAAAGCCTGCACCACTTAGAAAATAATCTCCACAAGAAGTGGCCAGAGCAACCACTACAGAAAATAACAACAATTATAGATAGCGTCACAACTTAAGTAGTAACAAGGAAAGTAGAAAAGTAGTAACAAGGAAAGAGTTATTTGGTAGGTTCGATGGTCCCAATAAAATCAATAACTCACCTAGAATTATAAGAACTTCATTTCACATCATACAAAATTTCCACTTTCATTTTTATTTTCGGTTCAGCTCAGCACAAGTTAAAAGCAAACCTAGGCTCCAAAAAAGCCCTGGGCTCATCAAGGCTCAGCAAGAAAACCTCATCCTACTACAAGTTAGGCACCTTCAATCATGCTCATCCTTTCAGCAAGGTTCCAGGCTCAAAAAAAAAAAAAGAAGGGTGCCTCTTGTTTTTTTAATCATTCATTCACATCGTTCTCATTGTATTTTTAAATGAACATGAATTTACTAATCTACATCAAAATCGTTGTTTAAACGTAATGTGTGCTTGACGGAATTCATGCACTTATGTGACTACTTCATTAAATGCATCCCGTGCTTTATTTTTTATTTTGACTATAATATAATACATGTTCAAAATTATATAATTACATGAAATTTGTTCTTTATTGTTGCACAATTATAATGGTATTTGATTTAGTTAATGCATATGCATATCATAAGTTTATGTGACCACTTATGTTTAATATTCATTTCTAGAGACCTCGGCACCTTAGTTCGCATTGGGCCATTTATAACTATATCTCAGCTCATCCTTTAGAAATTTCATAAAATTAAAGCTAGTAAAACAATAACTAGTAAAAACATGAATTATACACATATAATACCCATACGTGCATATAACTAAATACTTCCATTTGCCCTGCAGAATTTAAATGTAACAAATACTACGCGTACTTTTGAGTTGAATCATATTATATGCATATTAAATGTTTTACGTATCATACAGTGTGAGAAAACTTCACTACATAAATATTGTAAAAAGATTTTGACCATCTTTAATCATTTTATTATAACAAATAGTGAATTTTAAAAATAGTGTGCCACAATAACATATCTTTCCTAATTATTTCATTATTCAAGACTCCAGTCAACAAGAAATTTAATTTTTTTTTTTTTTTTTTTTTTTTTTGATAGTACAAATTTAATATTTTATATCTTGTAAGCCAAAACTAGTATAGTCTAATATTACATATCTAGGATTTTTTTTATTAAACTTTGAAACGAATTAATTCGACTATATAATTATACCAACTTAGCTAAAGCTTTATAGCAATACTTAGAGATATAGAATACGACATTTATACTTTTGGTTAGTCCAAAATAGGATATCTGAACAAAAAATATCCAACTCTTATATCTTTTAATATACTTATTATAAGCATGAATTTCATTAGTCTTATAATTTGTTGAATATTGAGATATGATAGAAAATATATTATACACAACAAATAATACATAAATGCTACCATATTTTGTATCCTGATATTTTATTGGCATCCATATTATTCATGTGTCTAGGAAGCACAATCACTCCTCTGGGGGTGTTGTGGTCGTGTCAGGCAAGGACACGCGTGAGACATGAATTTGACATGACTAGAAGTGTCATGAATTTGAATATTTATTTTCCTGATTGGACATAGTTAGAGCACCGCCAGGACTTGTCTAGAAATAGAGTATTTATGAATGCATTGCATATCATTCTAGGGGTACAAGTGTACAGCTACTCCTTTTACAACATTGATCAAATAAAGGGCCAAACAAGGTAAAAAATTTCAAAGTCTCATCTACAAATGGAGTATTTATGGGTCGTCACCATCATCATCATCATCATCATTCTTGCCTTAATCCCATATGAATGGGGTCGGCCACATGAATTTTCCCCCTCCAATCTTTTCAATTACATGTCATTTCACCTACTATCTTTAACTTTTTTAATCATTTTTAATAACCACATTCCATGTTATTTTTGGTCGCCCTCTCCGTCGCTTGCCTTCTATTAAAACTAGTCTTCCTCATTTGACAGGCACGTCTCTTGGAAATTTGGAAGTCACTTAAAGGTCAATAATCAAGCATTTCAAGGATGACAATACTCCTAATGAAGCACAAGCAACTATTTTAAACTGCTTCCCAATCTTAAATTTGTGCACTGGGCAGGTTCTCCAAATAAAGTCCCTATTCCTCAAAACCACTTCACTCCTACAGGTTTTGTTCTCATGTACTTCAAACCTTTTACGGAAATAAATAAAAAAATAGAGAAATGTAGCAATTTCAATACATATCAAGAATGCATAATTAAAACCACAAGGATTTTAGTGCTTGTGAAGCCTTGAATACTTGTTAGTTGCCAAGAACTACTCACTTCCAATCCATTTGTGAAAAAAGATACCCAGTGCATCAATCTTTGAGAATGCAAAACAACCAACCCAATTATTATTGTTAACAACCATATACTCCAAAAGCTTAAGTAGTTAGAGAAGGTGTAACTTAAATATTTAAATCCTTCAACACGCCCCTCACGTGTGGCCATCTTTTGGTCTAACACGTGTTTCAATTGTTAACAACCAACTACTCCAAAAGCTTAAGCTGATAGAGTGAGTGTAACTTAATTATTTAAATCCATCAACAACTATTTAAAAGAAAGAGCAGCAAATACAGAAACACGATCAGCATATACACATTGGTTGGCAAAAAACCAAACATAGAGATAGCAAAACGGCATGTTCATGTGTGTTGAAGAATGGAAGAGATTAATGAAAAAAATAACGATAAAATAACTTATATCTGTATGTATATTTTGTATAAAGCACAATGTGATATGGGAGAGAAAATTTTACCACAATTCCAATGTCCCTTGGTTCGAAAGAATGCTTCATCCCGATTAACACATGAAGGATGATACGCCTTATTACATCCCCTAAAACCCCCAATAACAAACTCAATTAGAAACAAACCCAATACATAAATGAAACATAAAACAATTTACAAACCCTAGAAAACTAAGTTCCAGGATTTTCTAACTCACCGGCGATCACATAGAACGAGCTCTCCACCATCGAAGCAAATAAAGCAAACGTCCTCCTCACTGGTCCTCCGCACTGGAGCTTTAACCGGAACCCCAGAATTCCTCCCTCTCTTCCGTTTCCCTCCACCTCCACCTCCACCGCTTCCTTTATCCTCCTCCGGCATCTCTGTCACGTCCATTTCTGTCTCCATTTCAGTTTCCACCATTGGAGTCTCATCCTCCTCCACCATCTCGTCCTCGCCTTTGATTATAGTCAATGACTCAGCACCTACAAGCTCTGCATCATCCAACTGCGAAACAAACTTCCCTTCACTGCCTTCTTCCACCTCCAACTCCGTCTCAATTTTGGTTCCAGAATCCTCCTCCGCCGCCGCCGCTGCTTCATCATCCTCGTCGTCCTTGGAGGTAACCGGTGACTCTGCAACAACAAGTTGTGCATCTTTTGCAGCCGTTTTCTCTGCCTCAGTCTCCATTTCAGTCTCTGCCATCGAATTTTCTTCCTCCGCCACCGCTTCACCATTTTTGACGACCGGTGACGCAGAAACAGCCTTGTCTCCGTCGTATTTTACCTCCTCCGTCTCCAATTCATTGTCCGCCACCTCCGGAATCCCCTTCTCCGCCATCGGCTCCTCGTTCTCGTTGGCTGTTCCAAGAATCACTGACTCTGCAGCAACGAACTGGGAGTCGCTCAACTTGGGAAGAGACTGGGGAGTAAACTCGCATTCTTTGGTGTTCGTCAACTCTTCAGTTTCTAGTGGCTTATCATCAATTCTTGAATCTTCGACTTCCTGAAGTGAAGATTGATATAACTTTGAAGTCTCTTCGTCGTTTTCCATGAAAATGATTCAAGCCCTAACCCTAGGTTTTGTGCCTATACACGAAATTTATAGGGGTGTCTGTAATTTTTATGAGACTAACGATTCTTCTGGAAGTGAAGATTTATACAAGTTTGAAGTCTCTTCGTCGTTTTCCATGAAAAATATTCAAACCCTAACCCTAGGTTTCGTGTGCATACATGTAAATTGTGGGGGTGTGATTTTTATGAGATTAACGATTGCTGCAAGTGACTCGTAATCGTTGAATGATACGAGTGTGTTTGTTGTGTGTACGGACTATGCTGGTTGCAGAGACGAGCAAGAGAGAGAAATATATAAATAAATTAAGAGAGTCGTTTCTCGGTGTATGGTTTCTTGAATCAAGGCCCTATTTAGTTTGGGGTACGAAACTGTCCAAGTCTTTAGCTGCAATATCGAATATGCCCCTGGGCCAGCCGACTTAGTGGGCTTAGTGGGTGGAGTGGTGGACTGTCAAGGAATATAATCTTTTATCTTCTGTTTTTTTCTCCTCCTAATTTTACAAGAAATATTGTTGGTTTGATTGCTAATACTGCCTAGCCTTGACCATATTATGAAAAGGTACGATCAAGACCAAATATGCAGAGGATCGGTGTATTTCACCTTTTCAAATAACCATAATGCAACTGACTGGTGAAAATAATATGATATTTAACTGAAAGAGCAGACCATCATTTTAGTTACAGTGACAAGATGTTGTCGACACCCCTTTCAGGTATTTAATTAAGCATTTTAGAGATGACTTAAAAATAATTTCATACCCTTCTCATGTATTTAGTTAGGACACAAGAGGGCAATAAGAAAATTTTGTGAGGGACAGACTTTTAATTTGTGAGGATAAACTTATATAATGGGTCGACTTTTATAATTTCAATTGAGTTTTTTCATAAATTTTAAAAAATGCAAAAAAAAAAAAAAAAAAAAAAAAAAAAAAAAAAAAAATCAGTGAGGCCGAATTGTAATTTTAGTGGGGGAATTTTCATAAATTCTTTTTAAAAAAAAACTATAGTGGGGGCAAATTGTAAATTTAGTGGGGAAATCTTCATAAATTCTAAAAAAATTAAGAGTCCGTTTGGCATGCGCTTTGTTTTAGGTGTTTTGTTTTTGGCTAAAACAGAAACTTTTGCGTTTTTGGAAAAAAAATCAGAAACATGTTTGGGAACTATATTTTGCTGTGGAAATGTCAAAAACAGAAACATGCACAGTTATGGTTTTGGGTTATGAACAGTTATCAAAATATATAAATAATAATAATAATAACGTCTTTTTGGTGTTTTAGTTTTGGGCCACTGTTTACAAAATGTTTTAGCACTTTGTAAAATAAAACAAGGCCGCACCAAACATATTTTTGTTGCCAAAATCGACACTATAGCAACTCAAAAACAAAAACAACAAAAACAAAACGCATACCAAACGGGGCCTAAGGTATAAAGTGAAAATATAAAAAAATTCAGTGGGGGCCCCATTGGTCCCACGTTGGGTCCGTGCCGGTAATTGTTCCTACCAATTTATAAAAACTGACGCCCTATGTGATACCCCCAGATTTACGAATGCGGGTTGGCCAGGCCCATGCCCGAATACCTGGGGATATCAAAAACAAATCGGCAATAAACGAACACAGAGTACAAAAGAATAAAGAAGAATAAATAAAATGCTGACAAGAAACTAAAATGATAATCTAATAATAAACCTCATAATATATTTTCATTAATTAATAAATTCTTCTGATACAACTGATTCTCCAAAATACAACTCGGGAATCCATACTGTGTGGACCCCTAGAAAATCCAAACTAAACAAATAACAGTAATAATTGTTTAAATTAGGAAACTGAATCATAAAGGAACTCCTATGCAGCATCGGAAGAATGAAGTAGACTGATCCCCGCTCAGCATGAACAACCTCTACTCCTGACGAACACCTGAAAAATAATGGCGGGTCAGGCCTGACCCCACAAACAAGTTCTACTCTACTACAGTCCAAGCAGAGATCTGATACACGTATACATCCTAGTCAATCCAACAGTAACTAGTAGTCTATATATATATATATATACACACACACACTAAAAGAACCTCATTAGACTATAGGGTTGTCTCAACCTGAATAGTAGGCAACATGCAAAACGCACATATAGTGGGCATGAGTACCTAGACCTACCAGGGTATACAACTACACTATATCTAGCTACACATCCCTGGCGATTTACGCACCCTAACCACTGATCCTGAGACTCAAGCTCATATCATGGCACCATACTTATATATATATATATAATCTAATAACCATCATATTCAGTATAAATTAATCCTCCATGAGTCATTCAACTTGTTCAGTTGACCTAACTTGAATATAAGTAGGACTTAACATTTTAGTTAATTCATTCCCTTATATAATAAATTAATCCTCCATAAGTCATTAAACTTGTTCAGCTGACCTGACTTGAATATAAGTAGGACTTAACATTTTAGTTAATCCATTCCTTTATATAAAATAGGTAGGACTTAACTGATAAGTTAATCAATCCCTAGAATGCCACCGTTCCATACCGGTGCATTAAATCACACAATCCAACAATTGATGTAACGATTAAGGAAATACATCTACAATCCAGAAATAACTATGATAATATGATATCAAGTTATCACAAAATAGGAATGACTTATTATTTATTTAAGCTTCTTAAATCATATGTCTTACATAAACTGAATCTTATACATATGATGATATTTTATTATACCGTCAAATAAGCATTCTCCATATCCAATTCATCCTACACATTTAATCTCAATTGTTAAAACATATTAAAAGATTAAATTCATTCGTTTGTTTAAAACATTCAAATAGCAAGCATCATTATGATTAAGTCTATTTAAATTTATTTAAACCCAAACCTAGTTCTTATTTAATGTTCAGGAATCCTAGGCATGTTTCTATGTTCCATCATTCCACAGATATGAAAAATACATAATTTAAACATGTAAAAATTCACACCGAAAATCAAATCAAAATCACGCATTTATCAATTCATAACACAAGAACAGATATGAACCAAATTCATAAAACCTATGTTCTAATCCAATTAAACATGCATAATTATTTAATTTTATATGTTTAATAAATCCTGAAATTTCTTAGGCATGTATAGAAACACGAATCAAAGGGAAAGAGATAGAAGAAGAACTTGCCTTAAACTTTCGAATCGAAAGTTACACTTCTTCTTCCTTGATTTTCTATCTATATGGTTTTTCTCCTCCTTCGTTCCTTAATTTTCCTCCTTTCCTCTCTAACTCTCTCTCACTAGAATATATCACGTGAATATTTCTAACCCCCTTTTACAACCCATAGCTATATATTTATAGGCTAAATAAAATAACCCTAACCCTTTTCCCAATCCAAGTCAACTTTAAAAAAATATATATTAAAATATTAAAAAGGTAAGTAAAATATGTTGCGTATATAATTTATATATATCTTTATTAAATAAATAAATTATACACATTCCATTATTTATTAATGGATCATCCAATAATACTTAAGTTACCATAATATTATAAAGTAACTTAAAACATAACACGTATCAAATCTATGTACATTTTTATTATTTAAATATAAAATATATACATCAGATTAAATATTACTACCCAAGTTACCATAAAAGTAATTAATAAATTATTTTCCCTTTTATATATGTATATATAATATATATCTATATATATACATACACAACTATCCATGGGTAATAATAAATACCTATCCAAGTAGTCCATGGGACCTAATTGGTTGGCCCATTGCTACTAACTATAACCATAAAATAAAAATAAAAGAAAATAATAAAATAAAAGAAAACATTCAATTTACAATTAATCAAAATACCATTTAAGCACATAATCTAATTAAATAATTAACACATAGACAAATACAAATAAATTAATCAAAACACCATTTAAGCACATAATCTAATTAAACAATTAACACATAGACACATAATCAAATACTCAAGTAACACTTAATTCAATTAAACCCATAAACAATTAGTCAAATAATCAATTAAATAATTAAAAATACAATTAAAATAAATAATAAATACCGAGACTATCCTTTTAAAATTAGGGGTATTACACCCTATGGACATAACGGTGCTGGCAGGGATCCTAGAGGTAAGTCATTGAAATATCGCTTTCAAACCGCACTCATAACTTGAATGGTGCGTGTGTTATAGGGCCAATAGATATGATCTAAGAGAAAAAAAAAAAAAAAAAAAAAAATTACAAAAGCTTACACAAATTTTACATTTTGATTAATTGGACATACCAATAACTGGTGCACCTTAGATCCACTTGACTCCATTGTTGAATCTCAATTTCTACTTGGAGGCTTTCACATTAAAAATCTAAGTGCAAAAAACCCCTTGTAATATAGGTTTTGTGCACAAATAGTCCTTCATTTTTTTAAATGTGCATTTCAATCCCTAAAATTCAAAAAAAGTGCAAATACGCCATTTGACCACTTTTTGACAAGAAGTAAATATAAAAACTCCATTTTGAACTTTTTATTCCTATTTTACCCCTAACGAAATGTGCATAAAAGCCCCCTATCCCATTTTCTATTCCCCCTCCCTCTCTCCCCTTTACATAAAACCCTAACAAATGTATAACCAAAATCACCACAGCCACCGAAGACGCCAAAAATAACCCTCTTAAGTTTGTCTTCTTCCTCTTCACCCTCCCCCTATCTCTCTCTCAAATTCTCACCTTTCTCTCTCTAAAACCAAACCCAGCAGAGCTGCAATGGACTCCACCACCAAAACCACCCAAACTCATCACCAATTATCTCTCTAAAACCAAACCAGTCACAATCAATAACAGAAGCAATAATGGACTCCAAAAAGATGGGTATAAGCAATAAAATTACGAACCCTAGAGTACATATGTAACCATTAAAAATTGGGTTTTAAATCAATTGTGAGTATAATATATATAGTTAGGGTACCTGATTTAGTATAAAGCTCTTGCCTTGGCGAGCGCGTCCGCAGACAAAAACGACGCCCACAGGTTGTTTAACGAGTTGAAGCGTCGCGACGGCTTCAGGATCCATCCAGAACTTGCCCTTCTCGTCACAGTACACCTGGTGAATCGGCCCCGCCGGTCCAAGGGCTGCGCCGAAAGCCAGCGAAGAAGGCGCCGACTTCGGTGCAGGTTGGGGAGAATCACCAGAGCCTCTACTAAAAAACTTCCTCATGGACTTTCTTGATCAGGTTGTTTAACAAGTTGAAGCGTCGCGACGGCTTCAGGATCCATCCAGAACTTGCCCTTTTCGCCACAGTACACCAGGCGAATCGGCCTCGCCGGTCCAAGGGCTGCGCCGAAAGCCAGCGAAGAAGGTGCCGGCTTCGGTGCAGGTTGGGGAGAATCACCAGAGCCTCTACTAAAAAACTTCCTCATGGACTTTCTTGATCAGGTTGTTTAACGAGTTGAAGCGTCGCGACGGCTTCAGGATCCATCCAGAACTTGCCCTTCTCGTCACAGTACACCAGGCGAATCAGCCTCGCCGGTCCAAGGGCTACGCCGAAAGCCAGTGAAGAAGGCACCGGCTTCGGTGCAGGTTGGGGAGAATCACCAGAGCCTCTACTAAAAAACTTCCTTATGGACTTTCTTGATATGTGTTAAGGAAGTGTGTGTTGTGTTGTGTTGTGTTGTGTTGTAGAGAGAGAAATTGAAACAGGGGGGGGGGGGAAATATGCGAAAAGTTGGATCTTCGACTCTTCCACGCAGGCGGTGGAAGCCGAGAATGCGTAGGCTATGTAAGAGAGATGCAATTACAATTCTGTCCACGTTAGAAAGGGGAAGCAATGAAGAAGAAGAAAAAAAGAGAAAGAAAGAAGAGGGATTTAAGGTGTGAAATACATTAATTGAATAGAAAATTCAAGAAGTTTTCAGAATATTTTGGCTGGAAAAAATGAACTAACCAGCAAAAAACACTTGGCCGGAAACAATGAAACGACGGATTGGCGATTTGCAATGACGACGATCTTGGTGATATGTGGCAGCAACAATCATGGGCGCGCCGAACTAGAAAGGATTTCGCTGTTGCTTGGGGGCTCGCAGAACTGTGTAAGCTTCACCGGTGGGTCTGTGCAAGCATGGATTATTGCCACGAAAAGAGGTGGATATTGATTATAGTAAAATGACTCAATTGGCCCTTAAATTAAAAGTGTATTTTTTAGTATTTGTCAAAAAAATGTTAGCTTTGTGGGTGAGTTTGAAAATTGTCTAAAATTACAATTTTACATTACCTGTTTTTTTTTTAATATTATTTCATTTTATTGACGGGAGGGTATGATAATCTTTTTATGCGAACATGGAATATTTGTACCAAATTAATAGGATAAATGAGATTTATACCACAAGGAATCTATCTTTTTGCACTGTATCAATGGTAAAAGGGGTTTTTTTTGGCAGTTCACCCTTAAACCTCACTTAACAATGGAAGGTGATGCACCAGAGTTAAAGCGAGGATTTTACATGCAAGATTGGCCTGTTTGACAAATTTGAGGTGCCCTCGTGATCAATGCGATCAATACTTCTTTCAAAATAAATATACAGGATTTCATATATCCCAAAAGTTAAATACTTCGAAACAATGAGAATCCTGACCTATCAGGTGCGGGGAAAAATCGTCTCCAGACACCCTCTCACTGGAGGATGTCCATTGCTGATGTGGCATGGGTGACATGGCAGGTATGTGGATAAAGTATTTATCTGTATACATACAATCTTAAATAAGAAAACCAACATTACCATCTCTCTCTCGCATTTCCACACAAACCCATCTCCATGTCTAGATCCATACCAAACCCTCACCCATCTAGCCTCCACTTCCTTAAGCAGAGCCCGCCACCTCAAAAACCCCCCAATTGTTGCTCTCTCTACCACCCCTTACAGCTATGGAGGCTACTCCATTTCAAACCATCCCTTTTCTGATGGACACTGGCAGTGATTTCAATTGGTTGCCAAGGTTGCGAACCCAGTTCCAGAAATTGTACAGAGATCTGCCCGCCCTACTTGATTCTCTACGGTTCGGGCACCACCGGCGGTATCACGCTCGTCGAAACCCTAGATTTGCCGAGGAAGAAAGGTGTTCGATTTCGTCGTCGGCTGTTCTCTCTTCTCTTCCCGTCAACCCGCCGGAATTTCCGAGTTCAGCCGTGGCTCTGCATCGCTGCCGAGTCAACTCGGTCTCAAAAAGTTCTCTTATTGCCTTCTCTCGCATCATTTGTCGAACTATGAATGATCAAGTCTCAGATCTGATCAATAAGGAATGAAATTCGAGATTCTCTTGGAGATTTTAGAAAATGAGAGTGTTTAATTACTCAGAAGATAAACTTTAGTAATATGTGTTTATAGATAGAAAGAGAGAAAAAGCAGAAGCTCAAATCCGCCATTAACAAAGCTTAATTTGAGAAATTATACATATAAATATATACTCATATATATATATATATATAGACACTTACGATTTTTTTTATAGAAAGAGAGAGAGGTTTTGAGCATCTTCGAATCTGAAAAATAGCTAAGAAAAAGCTCAAATCCGCCATTAATGAAGCTTGGTTTGAGTAATTATACATACATACAGATATATATATATATATAGACAAAAGATTTTGAACATCTTCAAATCTGAAGAATTGTCAAAAAATACGAAAAGAAGTAATCGAAAAGGTTTTGATAGAGAGAGAAGAAAATAAAAAGGGAAAAATAGAAAGAACACTCTCTTTCTGAAAGAGAAAATGATCTGAAGCTAAAACAGATCTGAAAGTTCACAGAAACAAAGCAAAAGACAAGAACTTGCAAAACCGCTTTCAGAGATCGGAATCCGTGCTATTTCAACACCGGAGTGATGGTGATCGATGTAGAGAAATGGAAGGAAGGTAGGTACACTGATAAGCTCGAGAATTGGATGAGGATTCAGAAGAGATACAGAATATATGAACAGTGGTGTTGCCGGCCGTTGCGGTGGTGGTGGAGGAGGACCGGTGGTGAGGATGGTTTTGGTATACTGTATTTGTATATGGTAAGTATGTATATTGTCGGTAGTATTCGTACCTGATAAAAAAAAGTAAGGTTTAAAAGTTACTGCTGACTTGGCGCTTCGTCATCACTGACATGGCAAAGTAAATTGAAATGACTTCATCCTAACCATTGGATCTGCCATGGACACCCTCCACTGAGAGGTGCCATGGAGAGGATTACTGCCCATCAGGTACACATATATATATATATATATATATGGTCTTCCTTTTTAAGTGGGGTACAACTATATCAAATCTACATATGGAGGTTCCTCGCGAAATATTGTTCCCCAAGAATTACGAATAATCAATTTTGTCCTAGTACTAGCACATTCATACCATATCAAATTTCAAATATTGAATGATCTTAATTTATTTATTTTATCACGAATGATCTTAATTTAATTCAACAATAATATAACTTAAAAGAAGTTTCAAAGTAACAATTAAACACTCAAAAAAGTCTCAAACTTCAATTGTTCTAGCTAAAAACGTAAACTTTCATCCAAGGAACTGCATGGAAAGCTAACAATACCAATCACTCAATATATAATAAAAACCAACAGATCCATCCTTCAGTACCTCCTGGGAAAGCGATCCATAAACCTACCTGAGGGGCACTCAAATTGCAGGTGTCCTCTTCCCCCACAGTTGTGACAGATCAGCAAGGGGGCCATAAAATCCCGGCTCATATAGCCTGGCTGCATACAATCCCGGCTCATATGACCTGGCTGCTGGCAGTTTCGACATATAATCTCTCGATAACCACCACCACTGCGAATCCCAAAACCCCTCTCTTCTACAACATTCGTCTTCGGGCAATCTCTAATCACATGCCCCGAAATATTACACGAGTTGCAGACGGGATCATTTTGACAATCTCGTGCCAGGTGACCTGTCCTCCTACAGTTCTTGCATGCCTTGTCATTTGTACAGTCAGCTGCCATATGACCTTGCTTGAAGCAGTTATTGCACAACCTCAGGTCACCAGGTGACAGTGGAGGAGCCGTGCATTCTCTAGCACGGTGTCCTGCCTTACCACAAGTGTGGCAAATGCCCTCGTTTGGACAGTTTCCAGCCATGTGACCAGGTTCTCGACAGTTCCAACAAAGAGATTTCGTGGTGCATTCTGCCGCAATGTGCCTGGTTTATATTTTTTAAAGCATGGTAGAGACAAAAATTTAAGTAATAATATGAATAAATAAATAAATAAAATTTAAAAATAATAATAATAATGGTAACTTAACCTATTACAAAGACCTATCTTATTGTTTCAAGCTTCCCCAGTCTACTTATTGTCATCAAGATTGCTTGTCGGTAACATCACAATAAAAAAAAGTTCAAAAAATTTGCCCATTTCACTCTCATTGAAGTGGAACCGAATCCAGATGAACATGCACTCTATGTCGATTAGAGTGGTAAACTAATTATTATTTTTGGTTTTTGAAGATCTTGGGTCACTGTAACTGCCTAAGACCTCAATAGAAATTTAGTGGAATTTACCCATTGAATCATTAGAATTTTAAAGTAATATGTAAGGATGATTTAGTAAATGATATAAAGTAATATGTAAGGATGATTTAGTAAATGATATAAATAATTTGGTTGCAACAGGTTGCATTCTCACAGTAGAAATAGCATTACAATATCAGTTGGAGAAATTGGGGGAGAACAACTCTAAAAAACTGTCCAATAATGTTCTTCCCTTAAAAAAAATGAAACAATTCAAGAAAGGCCACATTTTCCTTCACTTCAAAATATTCCATAAGCAAATTCAAGCAATTGAATGACAGTGCACATTTGTTCCAAAACAGTGACAGTTAAGTGGCATTCTAGACATTAATGAAATGGCCTAAATGAGTAGGAGCAGTTGGATTATGCCCCTATATGGGCATCAGAAAACCGGAAAGATCTTGTGCAATCATAGAAAATAGGAAATTTTAATAACCACTTCCTAGAAAGGAAAAGCAGTGCAAACTTCACCAATGAAAGCTAAGGGAATCATTTGGTGGGTAAATTTGTTTAATTAAATGACTTGCACATGCCTAGAAATGAAGTATCGTGCCTAGAATTTGCAAAAACCAGAGGATGCAAGTATTCAATTTGCAAAAGTGCATGACAACGATCCATACCCGGGAAGCCCACAATTGTGACAGATTGCCACATTAGGGCATTCTCTAGCATAATGACCCGGCCGTTTGCAGTTCTTGCAAAGATTGCTCTGGCTGAAAGAAAACAGATCAAAATTATGTCTCGGCAGAAAAAATAACACAGTAAAATCTTTTCCATCCAAAACACAAGCTTTGGAAAACCAGTTGCTTGATTCCTCGAGATGCTTCAGGTGAAACACAGCATAACAGCAGCAAAACAATAAAAGAAATATTGGCAAAAAGAAAGGATGCCAAAATATCAGTAAAACAATCCTGTAACAACTACCCCAAACCCACCACAAATAAAAAAGATAAAAAGAAATACCACCAAGGGGAAGGGACGGAGAGGTGCTAAGTTCTTGCAAGAAAACAAAGAAACGAATACATAAAAACTGTCAATCAACAACATTGAGAATGTAAAGATATTCACTCATATTCCATTGAGCATGAAACATTTATATGGATATTCCCCAACTATCAAGCACACATAATACAGTAATACACGTGTTAGCACTATACTTTCTTCTCTCCTTTAAAAAAAAAAAAAATAAAATAAGATAAAAAGGGAAAAAAAAATTCTGTGGCCCAGATAAAGTTACAGACTACATAACATGTCAACCAGATCATGTACCAAATTCACACTTGCCTAATAAAAATTTCAAATAACCTTTCAATGCAACACTTTTAACAGTAATGCAAGTTTTACTCTGCTATCTACTTAAAATATAGGAAACAATTATAACAACGAACTAATACTATGCGAATAACAATAAGCAATTTAGGAGAGTTCAACTTCAAAGACTCCCAGACACATTCATACTGAGAGATATTAACTGTAGCTTAACAATCATTCAATCACTAACAGAACTCACAAATTAGAGATCCTTGCTTCACAACCAGCATGGCGTTGTACAAATGCTAAAAATGAAAAAGGAAACAACAAATAAATGATTAAAAACCAAACAACCTGAAACCCTGACGTGACTCCCTCTTGTAAGGTGCAACACGATGGGAATAACGTTCAGTACGGACTTTGCGATCCAGCGGGCTCCTGCTCCTGCTCCTGCTGTCTAAGCTCATATTCAAAACTATCCCTATCAACACCAACCACCACTGATCAGGAACACCACCACCTCCACCACCACAGCCGCTGCCTCCTCCCTGTCCACATTACAACCACACACCGAAGACTATATCCATGAGTCCAATTCAAATCCCTACTTTCCCCTTCATGACATAAAACACCAAACCCAACAATACAAAACATATATATTTCAAGAGAGTGCGGGTCTATGAAGACCCCAGTTCTTCAATTCCATCCTTGGTAAGAAATTCTATAAAATCTATTATTCAAAGTTAGTCCTAAAAACCTAATACTTTGAAAATATGGTATACCCAAACTCCTAACTTCACAGCATACCATCCAACGTATGGAAAGACTTTCAGTTACAACATTTTGAGATTTAGAAGTTCTGAGAAAGAATCCATAAAAAAACCGGCACCATCAGTTTCATTTAAAAAATAAAAAATAAAATAAATAAATGGAAGAAATTAAGTAACAAAATAGAAATTATAACCCAATCAACACATAATAAGAACTTTCTTATTATCATGACAAGATTAATTTTTTAACAATAGATCTCTTCAGACACACAGTTAATTGAAGATAGCGGTATAGCACAGCAGGAAAGATAGCAAAACTTGCAAATAAAATGGTTCCTCTGGTAAGTGATTGCATTCACAACCCCCACACAACGCAATCAACAAGACTTGATCCAAGCTACTTGGTTCACCTACATTATCCCTCATTGCCATCCACAAATCTAAAACAAAATACACATCCAACTGCAGCATAGACCATTGCAGAGCTATTCTTTTCTAGAAACCTGCGTGCTCTCTGAATAATTCAAAATTTTAATCACGACATGAGGAAATGAATAAAAAATTGATCCAATGATCTAAGCTACACCTACATGATCCCTCATTGACATCCACAAATCTAAAACAAAATACACATCCAAGTGCAGCATAGACCATTGCAGAGCTATTCTTTTCTAGAAAGTAGAAACCTGTGTGCTCTCTGAATAATTCAAAATTTTAATCAAGAAATAAGGAAATGAATAAAAAATTGATCCACTTGAATTTGGAATTAAAAACCAACTTAAATCAAAACCATAAGTAATTCTTGTTTACTCTTCAAATTATAGATTGATCATCCATATTCAAATTGAAGCCCAAAAAGACTTGTTAGGACCAGATCTAAACTTTGAAAGCATAAGTTGTCAAGAAATCTAATTCTCTTCCGAAACTGTCTCTTCCAAAACTGCCCATGGGGCATTCCATCTATTGAAAAGAACAAATGTAAGTTCAAACTTCTACAAAATTTCTATCCTCCACCGACCCCCAACGAGCATTGTTCACGCTCACAGTCTCGGTCACTCTTTCGGATGGCACTAAGACAACAAACTTGTGGCGTCGCATGTCAATGGTGCTCCTACCAGTTTTTTCTCTAGCTCGAGGGGTTTGAGACAAGGGGATCCGCTTTCTCCTTTCTTGTTCCTGTTTGTGATGGAGGCCCTAAGCAGATTGATGAGCAAGGCTACTAAGTTGGGGTCTTTGAGAGGCTCTCAGGTGGGCAGGGATGTTGCTCCCCAGTTGGAGGTCTCTCATTTGATGTTTGCCGATGATACTTTGGTTCTTTGTAATGCGAATGTATCCCAGCTTCGTTATCTGAGGTGTGTCCTGATCTGGTTCCAAGTTGTTTCTGCCCTTAAGGTGAATGTGGGTAAAAGCATTTTGGTGCCGGTGGGAGAGGTTCCTGAGATTGAGTTTTTTGCTGATATTCTTGGTTGTCGTACTGGCTCTTTTCCCATTTCTTACTTAGGGATGCCTTTGGGGGCCCCATCAAGATGTGTTGGGGTTTGGGATCCTGTGGTGGATAGATTTGAGAAGAGGTTGGCGGGTTGGAAGAAGCAGTATCTCTCCAAGGGAGGTCGGGTCACTCTGATTACGAGCACGCTTTCTTGCCTTCCTACTTATTTTATCTCTGTGTTTCAGATTCCCTCTTCAGCTGCAGAAAGGATTGAGAGATTGTAACGTAATTTTCTGTGGGGGGTAGAGGCGAAGAGTTTAAGTTTCATCTGGTTTGTTGGGATCAGGTGTGTAGGCCAATTCGTTTTGGTGGTTTGGGTCTTAGAAGACTGGTGCCTTTCAATAAGGCTCTTCTTGGTAAATAGTTGTGGAGATTTGGGGTGGAGAGGCATTGGCTTTGGAGGAGGGTCGTTGCTTGTCGTTTTGGGGAGTCTAGAGGAGGGTGGTGTTCTATGGAGGTGCGTGGCCCTCAGGGTGTGGGAGTTTGGAAAGTCATTCGGAAGGGATGGGATGAGTTTTCCAAACACGTTCGTTTTCGCATCAGGGATGGTAGGAGGATTAGTTTTTGGGAGGATATGTGGTGTGGGGATTCTCCTCTCGCCATCTCTTTTCCTCATCTTTTTAGGATTGCTACGGATAGGCACGCCATGGTGGAAAACTGTTATCATCTTCATAGTGGGACTCTTGTTTGGGATTTTCGATTCAGGCAGTTGTTTCAGGATTGGGAGATTGAGGAGGCCATTCGTTTTTTGGAGTTGTTGTATCGCCAGAGGATTGTGGATGGGGTTTCTGATTGTTGGTCCTGGGTTGCAACCTCTCATGGGCGCTTTGAGGTTAGATCATTTTTCAGATGCCTCACGGATGTTACTAAAGAGCTCGCTTCCCTTGGAAGGCTGTTTGGCACTCTAAGGCTCCTCTCAAGGTGGGTTTTTTTGCTTGGACTACTGTTTTGGGAAGGATCTTAACCCAGGATAATTTGAGAAGGCGAAATCAGGTGGTGGTCAATCGTTGCTATTTGTGTCTTCGGGATGAGGAAACTGTGGATCACCTTCTCCTCCATTGCACCATGGTTAGAGATTGCTAGAATTTGATGTTTGGCTTGTTTAGGATTCTTTGGGTTATGCCTGGATCCGTTAGAGGGTTGATTGAGGCTTAGAGAGGTTGCCATGTGGGGCCTCACATTCTGGATGCTTGGAGGGCTACGCCTCTTTGTGTGTGGTGGTGTATTTAGCTCGAGAGGAATAGAAGATATTTTGATGGGAAAGAGTTGTCGATTTCTACTCTTAAATTCTCTATTATTTCTACCCTTTTTTGTTGGGTTTCTGGGAGATGTCCTAGATCTTTAGAGGAAATTGTCGATTTTTTGGCCTCTTTGAAGGCTTAAAGGTCCTTGGTGGCCTTGTGTATATCTCCAGGGCTTCGCTCCCCTTTTGAGCGCTTTTATAAAATTTTCTTACTTATCAAAAAAAAACAATACACAAAATACACTACAGATGATGCTCACAAGAATATACAAAATCATTAAAAGTTTCTGAAATAATAAAAACAAATGATTCAAATAATAAACAAAAAACAGCATCGACCACATTCAATGTTGTCAAAACAATTGCTTCAGGCATATTATTCCACGATTCTACAACAATATGATATAGCAGTAGATCAATAGATATCAATTATATATATAATCAATACAAATTAATCATTATCATCATCGTTGTAATAATTGATTCATAATCTCCAGCACATCTTTTGTTTAGTTTAAAAACAAATACTCCGTTTAACCAAAATTTCCCAAACACTTGATCCATGAAACCTATGATGTGCTTAGAAGAAGATGGTATGTTTGGAGAAGAGTTATGTTCATTCTGATGCTCAAATTGGCAGACGGCCAAATATAAGCGAGACGACTCCAAGTTGTCTTGAAATATGACACACGTATCATTGATATAACAATGCTAAATTGCTATTCGCATATCTGTTGTCATGATATCCAATCGAGGCCCTTCAATGCAGTCTTGACTTAGCCAGGTTAAACTGGTACCGGTTGATCTTTGAACCTTGATAGTCTCTAGTAAGGAGCGTGTGTGCATGGCACATGCCACAAACCATAACCAAATTATTTTCCCTTATGGTATCAGAGACGTGTATACTGGTAGTAAACACGATAAACCAAGGGATGCATCTTCCTCATCATATCCGTATTCATGCATCCATCCACTACAACCATAAGCAATGTTGCTTCCAAAAAATCCCTAACAAGTAATTGTCATTTCAAGCAAATCCACCAATTGTTGGAACATACAGGAAGCTAAAACACAAATGACAGTTAATATAGATTTAACTCCATCTCCCAAGATTACCTACCACTCATCATGGTAAGGGAGAAACTATAAGCTAATAGCAAGTATCATATTTTGGGCATAAGCCATACAAATTTTGACATGTCCAGATATGACAATAAGTACCAAGCACTGAAATTCGGTAATTAATTCCGCCAATTTTATTAATCCACCATACATATGTTGACTTACTTTCTTATATACAGTTTTAAGTGCTTAACCTAAAAAGGCCAGTATCTTGATGGCTACTTCTGGGGTAACCTAGGCCAATCAATCAACTGTATTTTGAGAAATCATGAATGACAAAAAATCCAGACCCTTTCTAACCTTTTGGTCTTGATGTAAATAAAAAGCACGGTGTGGAACTAAGCACAAATGCGTACGCTTCCAATGTTGTTGGAAGAAACCAAAAGTAGCAATCCCTAGAGAAGTGGAAGGAAACAATGTCAACTCCATCAAGTTGATCCGGATTGTTATGGAAGTTCTTGAAGCCTTCCCAATCTTAATAACCAAACCCAGTAAAGCATTTAGATAGCAACCAAAAGTTTTGCTGCTACAGCCATTATTAGCCACCTTATAACTGGTTACACCCCCCTATTTCAGAGGACTCCAATGCATGTGCACACTTCACCCACATTGACTTATAAGGCTAAACTGAGCATATTTACTTGATTCAAGTACGTAAACATAAAATCCAATTCACTGGCAAAAAGAAACGTTTGATGTGGAAGGACTCTTGTAGTTAGATGTGCTAGTAGGCCTTCATTCCTTCAAAATTTTCTCATAAACCATTTCCTCCATGATGACTAGAGCAACTAGCATTCTGAAATACCCAACTACAAATGCTTGAAGTTTACTGCCTCTTAGATGCACCACAGACCCAAAACCTTCGCTAATTTATACACATTCTATAATATCATTAAAACTAGAATATGCAGAATCAGTTTAAAGACCAACCTTCTTAGGAATCAAATGGTTGGAAGCTGTTCAGATACGTACCAAAATAACCAAATGGATGTCAACAAATTCTGCCTTTTTGGACGGAATTTGAAACAGGTAAAAAATGGTATATGAAATTCATGGATTCCAAATCCCATTTCCAATTTCGTGATTCCAAACAACACATTAACGTTGTGTTTGGAACCATGGAATTTGATGGGATTTGGATTTGGAAACAAGATGCTTGAGAATTTGTACTGTTTGGAATCATGGAATTGAAAATTAGACTTGGAATCCATAAGATTTCAAATACCAATTTTTACTTATATCCAATCCCATCCAAAAAGGCAGGATTTGACGGGATTTGAAACACACATGACATTTATTTATAATATTCCTTATTTAACCCTATTAAATATCTCCACTGTCTCCCTATCTCTGATGTCTTCCTACTCTATCGTCTCTATAAATCTTATTTAACAAGCGTCTTCCTACTCTCTCGTCTCTGTATATCCCCTATATAACATCATTCCTCCAATCTAAATATATATATACGTATATGTATATTCCTTTGAGTCTGTGAATATTCTACTTTTAATTCATTTTTTTTTATCATCCTCCAACCATTAGAGTCCTAAAGCATAATATCCAGGTTAGTTAGTGAAATATCCAACCATGAGTCCAGAGCATATTCAGGTTGGTCAGTAAATGGTTTGTCTTGGTTAGGTACTCCTAAGCATATCCAGGTTGGTCAGTAAACTATGATTTTCTATATAATTATATTTTAAAACCAATATTCTATTTATTTTTAATAAAGGCAAAGATGGTATAATTTTATTTTCATTCCAAATTCCTTTTTACATCCAAACTAAAAAAAGGAATTCCTTTCCCTCCTAATCC
Source organism: Cornus florida (assembly GCF_030987335.1). Classification (NCBI taxonomy): domain Eukaryota; kingdom Viridiplantae; phylum Streptophyta; class Magnoliopsida; order Cornales; family Cornaceae; genus Cornus; species Cornus florida. Next base: position 16,965,826 of record NW_026775572.1, on the reverse strand, counting down.
AATTTGTTCCAAACATGCCTAAAGGAATGGGATTTGATGGAATTTCAAAGGAAAGTTTGAAAGCTAAACAAGTCCCGGAAATTTGAGAGGATTTTATGGAATTTGGGAAATAACTTCCTTATCTTAAAAGACAATTTTTTAACTTACCAATCTTGCTCCTTTACAAACCTCTTCTTCTTTAGGGCTAAAATGGTACAGAAATTTATTTCCTTTTCAATTCATTTCATTCAAATTTCATTTTATTCCAAACACACAAAGAAATTCCTTTTTAATTTCAATCCAATTCCTTTTCCATTTCCAATTCCAAATTCCAAAAAAATTGGTTCCAAACAAAGCACGTAATAACTTTCTTGCATTTATTGAATCATCTTGGTCCTTTGGAATTTTGGATTATAGTAGGAAAGAAACTCCTCTGCTTCATGGTACCAACAGTGCCTCCTACAACTATTTGATCCAGGTTTAGAAGATTCAATAGACATACTTTTGACTAGTTTTTTTATAAAAAATAAATAAATAAATTTCCAATTCTGTTACTACATTCTGGTCTTGATAACCCCAAAACTTTTCACTTATTTTATTCAGTTTTTCTAGTCTAGGTATGCAAGCAACCAGTCTTGCTTGTACATTATGCCTAGAACATGTAGTGTGGTGTCTTTGCATCCTGCACGAAATATGAAACTTAGTTGTCTAAAATAATTTATTTCCAGATATTTTTACGTGTACTATTCATTAAAACCCAGCCAATGTTATTTATGAAAATTTATATTTCCTAGTACGACTTTTAGAAGTACAATACAATAATGCATGCTTAAGAGCTGCGCATGCCACATGACCCCATAAAATAAGTACACACGAAAAGTCACAACACTACTGTGTCTATACAAATTTAGAGCCACAAAATATAAGTACGGAATAATCACCACGAACCAAAATATATACATGTATGGACCAAAAATGCGAGAAAAGCTAAACCCCACCATCAATAAACTTCGATATCAATTCCTCACGAAAAACTCAAAAAAATTAAAATAAAATAAATCATAAATGACCGAGAAGAGAAACCCTAATTACGAGTAAAATTAATCGCCAGAAGAATACTAATAAGTAATAACTTAACATATTCATAAACTTGCATGAACTTTTAAATGGATATGAAACAACCCTAATAAATCCGAAGCAAAGTGAGAGATTATTCCATAGATATAGTTAGAGGAAGAAACCTGCCGGACGGCGCAATAACGGTCGTCCTCGGGCTTGTGTTGATGCTTTTGAAAAGAAACTATAGTACGAACGGATCTGTCAGGGATAGGGTTAGAGAGAGATTATATAGAGAGACAGATAGAGGAAAACCGCTGAATCCTTTATCTGGAACCGCCCCGGTCCACCTGCTTTTTTCCTCAAAATAAATTAGGATAACAATACTGTATTAATTATAGCCTTATTTTATTAATTTCAGTAGTTTCGCCACAAAAGTCTTTTTATAGAAAAAATGTGATTTTTTATAATTTACTACTAATATTTTGTATACTTTTTCTACTAAATATATATAATTAGATATTATATAAATTTAAATTATAAATTTAAAAAATTTTGAGTAAGTTATATTGACCTTATTTGAAATTTGGACAAATTACACATTAACTTTTATTACTTAAACCTTCTTTGTAACCACACCCCTGTCGTTAATAAATATTAAAAAAAATTTATTAAGTTATCATATTCTTGTGTTAAAAGATCTCAATAATCTTATATGAAATGACAAAAAATACCATAAAATATTTTTAAAATGTAAAATAACAATTTTCATATCAATTTCATATTATTAAATTTTATAAAAATTAATTTTCTATTTTTGTAAAATCCTACATTCCCCTATTAAAAAAAAACCCTTCATTAGATAATATAGAACAGAATCAAGTAAAGTTATAAATCTAGCCATGATTAGGACGTAAATTTCCTCCTTTTTACTGATAAATATAATCAAAGTTAACTTACAAGTCTACAACTGATGAACAAAGTTTTCCTGTATATTCGGTTCATTCTATATCCTTATTATTGAATGCAATGAACAATTTTGTATTTATTTATTTATTTGTTTTTTTAACAAAATCATTTTTCTGATTTTATTGCCAAAACAGATAGATTATTTATCATCAGATGAAATTTAAGAATTTAAAAGTTATAGAAGAAGAAGAAAAAAATCCAAACTCAAAGCTTGCAACACAAAAAAAATAAAATTACCATCACCATTAATATTGAAGGAAGCTAAATACGGAGATTATGAAAATGCAGGAAACTGAAAACATTAAAGATTAGAGAGGGAGAAAAAATATATATATAGTTCCATATATATCTAAAAAGGTAGTTGTGGTATTTGAAAAAAATAATTATATAAAATTGGAGTGTAGAGTGCCAATATTACCTCCCAAAATTAATTATAAATGAACGACAATAACATTTCATACATAATTTTATTGTTGATGTCTCTCTAGGTTTTTCTAAATTTACCATTTACATAACAAACAAAAATAAATAAATAATTTGAATAATATAAAAAATAAAAAGAAGAAGAAAGAGAGGAATACATGCTTCACTTTCGCAATTCATGCACCTTAACTATATGTTTATTGACCACTACAATGAGAAAACATATTTGGTAAAAATTTTAAGGGTAAAATACAACACCAACTCTATATACAAGTTGACCTATTTTTGTAAATAACATCCCTTTCTTATAAATTGGATCCAAACAGACCCTTAAAAATTGTAAAAAGTGAAAATTGCCTTTTAATATTTTATTAATTTAAGTTATAAAATATCAAAATCCTTAAATGACATATTTACCCTTATACACTCATTACACATATATATATATATATATATATATATATATATGCATATGTATATATCTATATGTATATGTATTACTGTAGACCCCAAACCACCATACACCCAAACTCCAAACATCCACCTTCACACCTTCCAACCACCACCACCGCCTGACTTGGATCACCCACCACCACTACCACCTTCCTAATGCGCCCAAAACAAGCCACTACCACTTCTGCTTTCTTATTACGCCCAAAACGAACCCACCAATTGACCCACGCTACCACAACTCCCATATAAGAGGTGAATCGGATTACTATGCTCCACCACCACCGCCACGATGGCAACCGAAGTCAGAGGAATATAACTACTCCAAGAATGAACCGAGCACACAACGGCAATCATTTTCCTCGTCTATATTGTCTTCCCTACACCCACTGCACGCGCCACCGCGGAGCTCTTTACAATAACGCCGGAGAATGTGAAGTAGTGAGGGGTAGGGATCGATCCGTAGAGCTATTTGCAATTGGCGATTCTAATAACACAACCAGATGAATCAGAAGCGACCACCACCACCGTCGATCAGAAGTGGCCACCACCACCACAATCGAGCAGAAGCGACGTTGATGCCGAGGCAAAATCCAAGGGTTTAAAAATAGTCCCTCGCTTCCGAGACATAGAAATCAAAACGACGCTGTTAGCAGATCCGTTATGACCTCGCGCCAGTTAATACCTGTAGACACTAAAATTTTAGTGGGCTTTGGTTTTGACAAATGGACCCATTAAATATGGGCCTAATGTTTAATTAAGTTATTTAATTGGCCCAAACTTGGTCCACTTAAATTATTTAATTAGCCCAGCCCAGATGGTTAAATAAACAGATAATTATTCATAATAAAATATATTTGGAATAATTATTTTTAAGGATAATTATCATAATATAACCGGCCCGGTCCAGTTATAATTTTATCTTTCCTTATCAGGAGATGACACGTGTCATCATCCTATCAACCCTAGAAGTCTATAAATAAAGGCCTGGAGGAAGAAGGAAGGGACATAAATTCGGAGTCAAATAATCTAGAGACTCAGAAATTTAGAGTCGAAATCCAGAGACTCAGAAATCCAGAAGGTCCAATAATTGAGGAAATTAGAAATCCAGAGGCCCAGAAATCCCGAGAGCAAACTTGAAAGCGAAGAACACCAAACACATTAAAAGTCGTACCGTTCTTCACCAAATTCAACAAATCCTCTTTGAAGATGAAGAACAACAAGCACATCAAATCGTGCCCTTCTTCATCTAAATTCCATGGTGATCAACAACAAGCACAGCCAAAGACATGCTGTTCTTCATCCAAATTTCACGGTGATTCAAAATCAAGCTCGTACAACCCTTTGATCCAACCAACCAAAAAGGAGATCGAATCAAAGGACTTTATTCTTTGGAATATTATTACAGATGATTGTACTCCATCTTTATAAATTAATAAAATATTCTATTTGCTCCCAATTTTGTTTTTATTGCAGACTACAAAATTTATGTGTACAAATTTCTGGCACGCCCAGTGGGACATCATCTGCCTCTCATCTCTTTCCCCTACATCAAATCATCAACAAATTCATCGTTAGATTCTATGACTTCCAATAAGATTCAGATGAAGAGCAAGAATACTACCAAAGACATAGTGGTCATGACGGCTAACATCAATACCATCACAAAAGGTGGAAAAAAGTTGCAACTTCGTCAAGTGGTACAAACACCTTTGCAAGTTTAATGATGTGGAGCATGGTCAAATCATCCGTTCTTGCCAAAAGACATCACAATGCGATGAGAGTCAATTTTGCCAAATCTGCCAAAGTAACAACTCAAACTCATATCGCCTTCACCTCACTGGGGGCAAAGAGAAAGGTTCCTACAACCTCAAAGGTTGCTCTAGTCACAAGTTTAAGTTCAAGGCTGGTCCACCCAAGGCCAAAGATTTTTTCTGACTCCGTCACTATGCCAGTCATGATGACGAGTACTACCTTGTACGAAGAGCAATTAATGACTATGGCCCGTGCAATTGAAAGATTACAACACTCTCTCAAGGAGTAAGATCTGAAAATTGTCTCGCTGACAGAAAAGTTAAAATTACGTGATGACAATGTTGAGTTAAGCAAAGGCCGAATTCCTCATTCTAATTCCATGCCAGAGAACACTTCAATTGATAATCAAAATGAAGTGTACGCCAATCCAACAATTGATGCTGCCTCTGTCACCTTACTTTCTGTCCAACAACTTCAAGACATGATAGTGAATTGCATAAGAGAACAATACAATGGCGTCCCTCGAAGTGCTCACATGTACTTAAAGCCTTGCACAGAAAGAATTGACATCTTAAAAATGTCGATTGGGTATCAACCTTCAAAGCTTCAACAGTTTGATGGAAAAGGCAATCCCAAACAATATGTTGCACACTTTGTAGAGACTTGCGGCAATGTTGGTACAAACGGAGATCTCATTGTCAAGCAATTCGTTCGTTCCCTCAAAGGGAATGCATTTGATTGGTACACAGACCTCAAAGTTTGAGGTATTGACAGTTGGGAACAGATGGAACGAGAATTTCTCAACCGTTTCTACAACACTCGTCGTACTGTTAGTATGCTGAAGCTTACAAATACAAAACAAATAAAGAGTGAACCCGTGGTTAACTACATCAACCATTGGCGAGCTCTAAGTCTTGACTGCAAGGATTGTTTGTCTGAAATTTCTACAGTTGAAGTATGTATGCAAGGCATGCGCTGGGAGCTTCTTTATATCCTATAAGGGATTAAGCCGCACACATTTGAAGAGCTTGCTACTCGAGCCCACAACATAGAGCTTAGCATGGAAAATCATGGTGCTAGAGAAGATGTTCCTGATATATCTGACAACCTTCAAGAAGATGAGAGAAGTGAGTCCGAAGAAGAAGACATCCTAACTCGGATGACGAAACAGTTTCATCTTTCATTACAAATATCATCTTGAAAGACTTGCATCAAGAAACGCACCATGTTACAACAATGACTTCAACCGAAAGTGCAAAATCACAGGGGGCATTAAGTCAAGGAAACCAAGAAGAAAATCCTCTAAGTGACGACGAGATAGTCCGTGCCTTCCAGTATAAGCGTGGATTGTCGTCTGATTCTTGCAAAGTTGAAGAAAATTATTAAAGTTAAAGTGCTCCCAGATACGAGCCTAAACTGTCGATGACACTCCTTGACACGAGTTTAAACTGTCTACCTAAATCAAGAACTCCTTGATACGAGTTTAAACTGTCTCTCAAACAAAAAATGACACTCCTTGACACGAGTTTAAACTGTCTACCTGAAGGAAAACAAAAATCAATAACTCTTTGATACGAGTTTAAACTGTCTCCCAAACAAAAAATGGCACTCCTTGACACGAGTTTAAACTGTTTACTTGAAGAAAAAAAAAATTAGGCACTCCTTGACACGAGCTTAAATTGTCTACCTGGAAAAAAAATCAAAAACTCTTTGATACGAGTATAAACTGTTTGAAAAAATAAAAATTTTTGACACAAGTATAAACTTTTTCAGAAAAACTCATGTCTCTATTGAATTACGTGATGACTTAATCTCTCTTTTGAGGATAAGTAGGCAGCTTAGAATTTTATTTTAAGTTTAGTACGACGCTGAAAAAAAAAAAAAAAAAAAAAAAAAAAAAAAAACAGGAAAGAAAAAAAACGAAGAAAAAAAAATTGTGTGTAAAAAAAGAGAGAAAAAGAAAGAAAAAAAAAAAAAGGAGAAGAAAAAAAAAAAAAAAAAAAAGAGAGAGAGAGAGAAGAAAAAAAAAAAGAGAAAAAAAAAATACAAAAAGAGAGAAAAATTACGTGAAAAAAAAAAAGAGAGAAAAAGGAAAGGAAAAAAAAAAAAAAGGAGAGGAAAAAAACATCATACCGATTATTCAAGCAGAGATCATAATCTAACAAGTCAGAGACTTTAGAATTGATGACAAAATCTATAACATTGGTGGTATATATAGGCAACAAAACATCTCCTATTTGTACTGGGATTTGTATAATTCAGTTCAAATAGGAAAGTAAAATTCCAATCCAAAGTTGGATAGAAAAGCAAAAAAGGAAATCTTACAATCCAAAGTTGGATAGGAAAGGGAACAAAAAAAAAAAAAAAGGAAAGTTGGATATTTCAAGCCCCATTTGAAAAAGGAAACAAGTCCTGTCAAACTTGGGACTTGAAATAGGGGCAATTTGTAGACACTAAAATTTTAGTGGGCTTTGGTTTTGACAAATGGACCCATTAAATATGGGACTAATGTTTAGTGAAGTTATTTAATTGGCCTAAGCTTGATCCACTTAAATTATTTAATTAGCCCAACCCATATGGTTAAATAAACAGATAATTATTCCTAATAAAAATATATTTGGAATAATTATTTTTAAGGATAATTATCATAATATAACTGGCCTGGCCTAGTTATAATTTTATCCTTATCAGGAGATGACGTGTGCCATCATTCTATCAACCCAAGAAGCCTATAAATAGAGGCCTGGGGGAAGAAAGAAGGAACACAAATTAAGAGTCAAAAAATCTAGAGACTCAGACATTCAGAGTCCAGAAATCTAGAAGGTCTAGAAATTGAGGGAATAAAAAATCCAGAGGGCAAACTTGAAGGCAAAGAACACCAAGCACATCCAAAGTCGTGCCGTTCTTCACTAAATTCAACAAATCCTCTCTGAAGACGAAGAACAACAAATACATCAAATCGTGCCGTTCTTCATCCGAATTCCACGGTGATCAACAATAAGCACAACTAAAGATGTGCCGTTATTCATTCAAATTCCACGGTGATTCAAGATCAATCTCGTGCAACCCTTGGATCCAACCAACCAAAAAGGAGATCGAATTAGAGGACCTTATTCTTTGGAATATTATTACAGAGGATTGTATTCTATCTTTATAAATTAATAAAATATTCTATTTACTCCCAATTTTGTTTTCATTGTAGACTACAAAATTTGTGTGTACAATACCGTCACCATTCTTATCCGACGCCGACGTTGCCGTCGAAGAGCGCTCTGATTGCCCACGCTTTATCGCCCAAATCAACAATGCCTTTGGCGACAGCATGAGGGCCCACATCGTCAATCACAAAAAGGATCTCCTCGTCGTTCCGTCCGAGTCCCTCTGGTTTAAACTTAGAGCTCACTGGCTTTTATAGACGATGCAACACGAAGCTCACACTTTTGTTGTATGAAGTGTTGCCGGTGTGAGCTTAGGCTTGAAGCTTCCCTCTCTCAATCTATTTGGGCTTGATAAAAATCCTCTCCAGTTACTCTCTCACTGGATTGGTCTAGTGAGGGGTAAAATAGCTGACTTTGCAATTGAGTCATATTTACTAAGCTTTCAATATATATATATATATATATATATATATATATATATATATATATATATTGCATTATTTAATGAATTTAACTTTTACTTTATGAGTCTCAAAGACAAATAACGAAGTCATCTTTCCATCAAATGAAATGAAAACTCTCTCATCAAAATTAAGTATAAAATAAGCAAAACCAGACTAAACGTAAAATAAATCCACAAGGTAATGCTTTGCGATTAATGATCTTTCTTCTCAAACAAACAAAATCAGAACTATTTTGGAAAAAGAATAGACGATTTACCACATATAGGGAAGAACATAACAACGAAGATAATTTTTTTCGGCGAACCAGAGGTAAACGATTTCTTTCCCGATACAGAAGAGAATAAGTAAAAAAAATGTATTTTAATTTCAATAAAAAGGTAAAGTTAAATTGTATAATAATATATTATTATCCATATAAAGTATAACGTATAGAGTGATATTCGTATATTTGGTAAAATAAAATATAGATGAATAAATTTATTAACTTGCTGGCCTATTGCTGACTTGGCGATGAAAAATCTATGTTAAAAAGCGACATTAATCACCATCGTTAGATGCTTACTGAATGTCGTCCAATAAAAGAATAACTGGAGAGGATTTTTTTCCGTTTAAGCTTAAGCTTCTCTCTCAATCTGTACCTATACGTGTGTCTATATATATATATACATACAGAGAAAAAGAGAAAGATGGTTCTGTCATTCATTTCTTTTGACTCGTTAGGGTTTGAGAGGGAAAATAGAAGAAGATAACGAGGAAAGAGAAAATTTGGGTTTCTCATATGGGTTGTACCCGGAACCAATGGTATTTGAGTCAATAAAAGAGAGTTATATATGTCAATTTTATATAAAAGGTAATAAAGTCAATTCACAATTGTTATGGTGTCTTTATCTATTTTATAAAGAGTTAATTTCACCGACACTTCCTCAGGTTTGATCAAAAATTATCCTCAAACATCTTTCGAAAATAACTATCATTTAGGTTCATGTTCACTTTTCCGTCACAGTTTCCGTTAAAAATATATAAAAGACAATTTTGCCCTTAAAGACCCTTTGACTTGATCAAAAGTGCTCTCTAACCTAAAAATTAAATAAAAAGACTACAATACCTTTAAATACACTACAAATTTACAATTATAGATATAATTATATCCGCGGTCCCTATGTCTTTTAATTGAATTAACAGATCAAAGTGGATGAGTGCCTGGATAGGAGATAAAACCCAACAAAGCCCTTACTCTCAATGTTAAAATATCCGGTTACCCTATGCTTCCCGAATCACAACCTTTAGGTTTGATATATAGGATTTATTATCAAACAATTAAAACAAATCTTAATGTTAAGGTAATTCAAAAAGATATGAAAGGTCACACTTTATTGATTCAAAGTAGCACTTCTGATGCTAATATACAAATAAAGAAAACAATTGCCTGGAATGACATTTCGTTACCTAACGAATGGATTCTCCAGAATGAGAATCATACATACATATATATATATATCATACATATAAATATATAGTAATTTCATCAAGTCAAAAAGAAAACCTGAGCTCAAGTTCAACCCAGTTAGTGGAATTGGGTGGAATTCACTGTAACAGTTATGATAACAGATGGTGGCTTGTGTCCGGGATTGACGATATCAATGTTACATTCTTCAATATCGACCCATCACCCACGAGTTTATTAAAGACTCCCGAGTTCGAAACCGAGTTCTTTCGTTTGTGTTAAGTCATGACTCGAACTATCTCCGTTAGCATTGCGTTCGATAATCGTCGTACTCCCTGAGTTCCGCCCACTATGATTGCCGGGTTAACCAGTTCTTGATTGTGGGATCGAGTCTTCATTGAGTTATTTATTCCATGCATATTATAAGTAGTCTCGGACACTGTTGACAAATACACTGACTCGAGACTCCGATTCCTGACTCGGTCGAGTGGGTCATCGAGTACTAACATTTCTTTCACCTCCACCAAAATCACGTGCTTGAAATTTTTACGAGCTCGACCCAATAGCATGGGATAACAAGCCCATCTTCTCAAACTCAGTGGCACATGGTCTAGAAACCCAGCCAGCGAGTTCTCCAGGTCGAGCTTGTCGAACTCAAAACCCACCACCGAGCCATAACTCAACTGAGCCAATTTCGGCTCACTTTCTTCGCTGAAATTGCTTCGATTTCTTCGACCCCATGGATATCCTAGCATTAATCTGGTATTTTTACAATTCCAACGCAAGGCGCTCGATCTGATGCTTGAACCTCTTCCCTAGTTCGTTAATCAACTAAGTAGTTTAGGCTTTGATTTAGACCCTCTCGGCGAAATATATATATATATATATATATATATATATATGTCCGTGCATATATTATATATATATATATATATAATTTGTAAATTTATAATAATTTGAGGGATGTTTTAGTATTTTAATATAATTATTTATGTTAAATAGTTGTTTTGACAAAATTAAAGGGTGTTTAAGTCATTTTACGTAATGTCATAATTGTTTAACTAACTGTTGGGTTGGGGTATAAGTGAAAAATGGAACGACTGGTTGTTGTTTTTAAAAAAATATTTGAAGTTGATAATTGACCAAATCTATAAAAATCTTAGTAAAATTAATCTTTTATAAAATTTGAGTCGAACTGGTATGTGACTGATCTTGCGCAGCGTCATTGTACTTTACCCAAAATTAACCTGTTGAGAAAATTAACGTCTTTGCGGATACGCCGTGAAGGTATCACGTCTCTCTTCGACCAACCGCTATCCTCTAGTAGCTTCATTTTTCTCGTATTGGTTTAAAATTCCTACAGTAATTGCTTTTACCTCTGCTTATTAGATTTCAATTTGTTGAGAAAAATTAGGGTTTCCACTGCGAGCGCTCTGCAAAGGCGAAGCCAGGTGCGCTACTTCCTTCTGTTCGTCATATATATATATATACATGCACTGATACACACACACACACACATACATACATACACATATATATTTATTTACTGTTGTACTGTAAAAGGTTGCTTCAATTGTATAGTTTTATCTGATGATTCTGATAGAGCCCTAAAATAATGTTTTAGGAGCTTACGATGAAAAACTATATATGACAATATATTTCAAACATCTGTCGAGTTTTTCCAATATTTTGAATTAATATTAACATGGCTATTCTTATGTTCGAGTTAATTTTTGTGTGAGAAGAGTCGTGACCAAGTGTTAGATTTTGTGCGAGAATTCGTTAGGGTCGAAGATTTAACTCTAATTAGAAAGTGGGACTTGATCTGAAACTGAATTTGGTTAGCTAGGTGGGACTAGTTGCTGTATTGTAAAATTGAGGTGGATTATGAACGTGATTGATGATTAGAACAATGGTTGGAGACTGACCCATAAAAACGGTGGCTCTTGTAATTTTTCTGAACTTGAAATGGTTTGCTAAGCCACAATTTAACTGGTTGGCATATAGGAAGATTGCTGATTTTTTATATTTGATATTTGATATTATATATATATATCAATCACTATGGTCTTAGACCCTGGTGCCAAAATTGAGTTGAAAAGTGAAAATGGTTGATATGGTGAAGTAAATTTGAAGTTTTGAACAGCATCGTCTGGGTTTCTTTATAGTTTCTTGCTAGAACTCATAGTTCATTTTTGAATGCATGATAGAGCCTTACCTCCTCGCTGATAAACATGGTCCGATTTTGGTCTCTGTACTAAGCACAACATTAAGATATCCTGTAAGGTGACAGTCATTTACTCTTTCAGGAACTTAATTACAGCGAGGGGTATTATCTTCCCACAGCCATTCCTTGTTCAAATCCTTCCCCCATCCCCAAGATGGTCAAAACTCCAAAATTCTCTTCCGAGTCTAATGCTTGAGCAATGGTTGTTTACAAAGTCAACAAAGTTTTTCCCATGAATATTTGGAGCTAAGTAAGCCAGCCTTTTAATTATTTAAAATACCACAAGTAAAGTGGAAATTGTTGATGCAACTCAAAAAAAAATTTAATTTTTTTTTTTTTTTCTTTATGCACACTATCAAAATCCATTTTCTGACCAAAAACCACCAAAAGGTGGCGGACATACCTTTTGATCTGATGACTTACCATTGCTTTGCTTTGCCTCAAGGTTAAAGGGGTTTTTGATTTTATCCTTGTTTGGGTTTCTGTGCATATTAGATATATCATATGTCTAATGTAAAATGAGAATCTTGTGGGGTGTCCAAACCATCAGCATTGAACTATCAAGTATCTATAGAATCATACTGTACTTCTTTAGTTGAGCATTGACAATCCAGTTTCATTATGTTCCCTCTGTCAATCATAAAGAATCATCCTCTCTTTTCAAGTTCTGAGGTGTCTAGGTATCATCTTTAGTGCTAATAGGATACCTTCAGAGTAGAGACCTACTGGTTGGCAATTGGTATGGCAACCCTTCTGATGCGCTTTTAATGTTCCAAACTCATGTCATGAAAATGTGTTTCCCATTGGTGCAAGCAGAACAGAAGTCGTGGTGAAGGACACGACACCAGAACTGACTTTTTTCTTACTCTCTTGAACATAAGTTGTCTGACCTAGTTTTGCGATATTGTGTTTCACTGTAGCCATGTCAAGTGGTTTAACTTCATTGTATATAGGTCTATTGTTGGAAACATCATAAAAAGATAGCAGTGGCTGGTAATCCTATTCATCATTTACAATTCAAGCTTAGGGAGGTTAAGAAAGCTATTAAAGTTTGAAATAAGGAGAAAGGGCATGTTTCTGTTCCAACGAAGCTTGCTAGATTGGATCTTCAACATTTGTAGATGGAATTGTTAAAAGGCCAAGGTTACCCCACTCACTGTGACACAATGCCCTAAAAGAAATGAAGCCAGTGAGTTAATATAGAATGTGAAATTTTAGTAAACTTTTGTTTTTGATGTCTGTCTTTTCACCTTTTGTTGTTCTTATGGGGTAATGTTGGGTTTGCTAATTATTAAAAATAGCCTGGTAATGGATTTTCTAAACTTTATACTACTATGTTCTTTGTTCTTTTTATTTTTGTCAGTATTGGTCAGTCTTATTATGCACATTGTGCAACCAATGATGAGTATAGTAACTTAGCATATTGTCGCGCCCTGCAGTTGGGCCAGGTCCGTGACACTATGCTTTCAAATCTTTCAAATTCTTTTACATTTTGCATTTGCTTTATCAAAATTTTAATTTTGTTAGAACCTTTATGTTGGCAATTAAGAATGGGTGAAAGTTAGCTTATATGGTGAAAAATCAGAAAATTTCTGCTGATTTGATACTATGACAGACGGTGCAATTTTGCCTAGATCTCCTAGGCAGGACTTATATGTGCTATCGTATGTCATTGCCAGGGGTTAACTTTGTCCTATATTACACTTCTATGGCCATGGCTGAGGGAGATGACCCGATGGAAGGATCTGTTTCCTCTCCTGTTCTCGGTTCTGTGGAGTCCAAGCAGAGTGGAGATGTGCTGTCCCCAGAAGATGTAGCCTGGGCAGACTCCTGCCTTATCAAAGATCCTGAAATATCACACAGTAACTGGAATTCTCTTGCAGATGCTTTACTGGAAACTCTCAGTTCCCTACCTGATTCAGTTGCCTTTTCTGGAGTTGAAATAGATGCTTTTCCTGCACAAACCGACATGGAAATTCTTTCCATGAATGAAGAGGCAGAATCTTCACAGTATCTAGAAAGAAATGTCTCTGATATTGTTCCCATCAATGAAGAAGAAGAAAGCAACAAGGATCACATAATGCACGAGAAGACTGATGCATTGAGTGAGAGAACAGATTTGGTGAATAGTTTTCTGCCGACATACAATGAGGACCTGAATTTCTTTGAGAATACCGATTATGAGGTGGCTTTGGATTTCCAGGTATCTGAGATGGAGTCAGTTACTGATATTGTTCCTATCAATGAAGTAGAAAAAAGCAACAATGATCACATAATCCATGAGAAGATTGATGCATTAAGGGAAAGAACTAATTTGGTGAATGCTTTTCTGCCGAGATACAACGAGGACCTGAAAAAAACTGAAATTACCGATGATGGGGTGGATTTTGTTTTCCGGTTATCTGAGAAGGAGCCATCAACTGATGATATCTTTAGGGTCTGGGACCTGGACTTTCCAGATGAGGAAGATGAATTTATAAAAGAGCTGAACAAAGCCCTTGCAGGAATCCCCTTGCAACCAACACTTTCAACTTTTGATGATTCTGGGGCGAAAGAGGAGTCACTTGATGATCTCATTTCTGGCATTGCTGAACTGTCTTTGAAAAATTCTGGTTGAAAATTGTTTAGTCTTAGAACCATATATAGTGCATGTCTGGCTAGCTTGGCTGCTTAGTTATCTTACATGTGCCATTTCAAGTATCATCTGGCCTTCTATTTAGAAAAATTGAATCTTCTATGAATAGAAATTTAATCTAGGCTAACTTGGGCATGCCCAACTGTGGGTCGTATTGATCAAAATGGAAGATTTAATGTACATTTGTGATATAAAGGGCTATACAGTGCACGAGATCAATGCGAGATCGTTAGATATACGGTTGTGCTTGATGTGTTGACCAAATTCTCTCTTTCACGGTGCACCGTCCGAGTGTGGCACTAGCAATTGACTAACAGATCCAGGTGAATCCACAAATGGGCTCTAACATGACACAATCATGGAGAATCTAAACCACATGCTAGGGTTTTTTACACCAGTCATTCAAACACCATACCCACTTGCCATGGAATGATGACAGTGAAGTAGCTGACTTGGCAAGCTGTTCACCGTTGACATGAATATAACAATTACATCAAACCCTATGATTAAAACTCAGCCATTAATCAATAGGAAGTAGAAAACAAAGAAGAGAAATCACACTTCACAGCCTCAACTTACTTCAAATGATACATTTGTCTATCTGTTCCTCCAAACATAAGAAAAGAAAAGAAAAGAAAAAATATATATATATATATATATTAAATTCTTAATTTTTACAAGGTGGGCGTAATTCCATCCACTTCTGCCACATGCGAAGTAGACAAATTATCATCCACGTGGCGAGCCAGGATTGGTCGATGCATGACAGCCTCAAATGAGACATCCTTGGGTTCACTAGACAAATATAAATAGAGGGAGTGAGAGAACATGCATGTGTGGTAAAGAGACGCAGATAGCTTTGTGAGAGGAGATAAGATTGCATAGAAGCTTAGGCAATTTTGCTATCTGCGTATTATAGATTTAGAGGTCACAAAGACTCACAACACACAACCCTCTTGAGTTGAGCATTAACTACATACAATGGCCTCAGCATCTCTCCTTAACTCATCTCCAGTTCTTGACAAGTCCGAATGGGTGAAGGGCCAGACCCTCCGCCAAACCCCAGTTTCAGTTGTCCGCTGCCTCCCCACCGCCCCATCGGCTCTCACCGTCCGAGCTAGTTATGCTGATGAGCTTATCAAGACAGCGGTATGTTATATATACACTTCATATACACTCTTTATGTATATATAAAAAATAAAAGAGCTGTGTTAAAGCACTGAACTTAGCATTCCCGTAACAAAATTAGAAGTTAGTATACGTGAATTGTTACTTTTTTGCCTTTGGCTATCTTTGTGTATAACACGCTAAACATCAATAGAGTCTTGTTTGGTTACCCTTTAGATGTTTAAAGCTGAAATTTTCATGATTTATCTAGTAAGCTTAATTTTATAGTGTTAAATCAGTTATTACTTGATGAAAATTTCATAAAAGGGGTTGAATTTCAAGTTAATAGTTAGATTTGGAATGCATTAAAATGAATGGTGATTTTTAAGCTTTATAATTACAATTTAAAATCATTAGTATTTACAATCAACATTCTCATTAACTTGGGAGTTTATTACATAGATATATGGTTTGTGGTGCTTACTTAATTGTGTGGGTATACACAGAAAACAGTTGTTGTTTAAGAAATTAGAAAAAAACTCTGAAGTACATGTTATACTAAGTCTGTACTTGTGTGTATACACAGAAAATAGTTGCATCACCGGGGCGTGGTATTTTGGCCATGGATGAGTCTAACGCTACCTGTGGAAAGCGTCTGGCCTCAATTGGGCTGGAGAACACAGAGGCGAACCGCCAAGCTTACCGGACCCTCCTCGTGTCAGTTCCCGGCCTTGGCCAATACATCTCTGGTGCTATCCTCTTTGAGGAGACACTCTACCAATCCACCACTGAGGGCAAGAAGATGGTTGATGTCCTAAAAGAGCAAAACATTGTCCCTGGTATCAAAGTCGACAAGGTTAGCCACTGTCTAAACTAAACACACACACAATTAATGTACAATTTAAATATGTGACTGTATATGCATATGGATAATGAATTTTAGGGCTAATAATTGTCTACCAAGAAGGCTAGTCGAGAGTTTCTTATTCATTTTTGATCTTATCCCATGAATCTAATGGACAAGAAATTCTCGACTAGACTATTAGGTCTGAATAGCATTGTCCAATACAGATATATTTGTTTTTTTGTATTGTGGGGGAATAAGACTAACATGTACGCTGGACAATAAGCACAACAGGGTTTGGTGCCTTTGGCTGGTTCCAACGATGAGTCATGGTGCCAAGGTCTTGATGGCCTTGCTTCCCGCACTGCTGCCTACTACCAACAGGGAGCTCGTTTCGCCAAATGGTATATATACATACATACATATATTATCACATATTTGACATATATAATAACAACTCATATATGTCAATTCTTACAAGTAAATAACATATTTACACCATATGTGATCAATTTCCAGGCGTACTGTTGTGAGCATTCCCAATGGCCCCTCTGCCTTGGCTGTGAAAGAAGCCGCTTGGGGTCTTGCCCGCTATGCCGCCATCTCTCAGGTAAGAAAACAAGTATAAGAACTTTGTTAACTGGCACACGACTGTTAAGTTTTAAGCGCTGAATAAGATTATCAAACAGGGTTGAAGAAAAACACACAAAAAAGGTGTTATCATTAGGAACCTTGGAGTAATCTGTGATTGAGAAAAATTTGCTAATTGACTTTGCAGGACAATGGGTTGGTCCCAATTGTGGAGCCAGAGATCTTGCTTGATGGTGAGCATGGAATCGACAGGACTTTTGAGGTGGCTCAGAAGGTCTGGGCTGAGGTTTTCTTCTACCTCGCTGAGAACAACGTCATGTTTGAAGGGATCCTCCTCAAGCCCAGCATGGTCACACCTGGAGCTGAATGCAAGGAGAGGGCTACCCCTGAAAAGGTTGCTGACTACACTCTCAAGCTCCTCCAAAGGAGAATCCCCCCTGCAGTTCCCGGAATCATGGCAAGTTTCACTAACTCCCTAAACACACACACACACACACACAAAATATACCAATTATACTAAATTATATACTAATGTCTTCACAATGTTGGTTTTGAGCAGTTCTTGTCTGGTGGGCAATCTGAAGTTGAGGCAACCCTGAACTTGAACGCGATGAACCAATCTCCCCACCCGTGGCATGTGTCGTTCTCTTATGCTAGAGCTCTCCAGAACACCTGCCTGAAGACGTGGGGAGGGCGTCCGGAGAGCGTGAAGGATGCTCAGGAGGCTTTGCTCATCCGGGCCAAGGCCAACTCTCTTGCTCAGCTCGGCAAGTACACCGGTGAGGGAGAATCTGAAGAAGCCAAGAAAGGAATGTTCGTCAAGGGCTACGTGTACTAAGCTGTTTCTCCAAGTCTATAGGTGAAGAAGAAGACGATGAAGAAGAAGAAGAAGCCACAGGGATGAAATTCTCTCTCCCAGTGTGTTGGTTATAGCCATGGAGACTATTTTTGTTCATTACATGTGTACTTTTAGCCATTTAATAATCTACCTGCTGATGAGACTGTTAGTGTGATTAACGCATTGTATACTAAAACAGTTCGAAGTTGGAGTTTGAACTTCTTCAAATATTCATGTGGTTTTAACAGCACAATTTCATTCATGGTTAATCCTTCGTGAAATGGTAAAAAAAAAAAATTGTGCTGATAAGCATAAAAATACTGTTGAAGGTTATATCTTTATCCACAATGTCCCTCCCTGCATCATCGCTCAACAATTAGTCACATTGATAATGGCCTTTTTTTTTTTTTTTCTCATAAGCACTTGAAAACTTCATCGTCAACTTAATAAATGATCTGCAGAAAATCCTTTTGGGTTGTATAGTTGATCAATCGAATTTGAAAGCAGTGTTTTAACAAGTTGTGAGGGTATTCCTTTCTGTTGACTTACAGTAGTCTCACCTACGGCCATTAACTCAGATGGTATGATCTCTCCTCTCATAAGGGAGGCTGAGTGTTTGAACACCGCTCGAGACAATATATTGCGTGTGTATATACAAAAACGAATGTCCTGCCGGTCTAGTTATAGTGCTCATGATTTCTCTACAATCTCTTGGATTTGAATGGAAAAGTTTTCATTTTTCGTTCAGTCTTTTGGATTTGAGATGGAAATGTTCTCTTTTTTGGTTCAATAATTCGAGTGCCATGCTAACAAAAAAGTTGGTATTTAGTCATGACAATCGCGATAAATTCATTACTTGGTAGATACATTGCATCCTGTGTAAGACGCAAACAATTACTACATGAATGGCTGCTTTGCTTTCAAAAATAATACAAAAGCAATATCGGCGTCGCAGTAATAGTCCCCTCGAGGTCCACATCTCTATGCATCCTTGAAAAAGAATGACAGTTTAGGTATCGATACGAAGCACCTATGGTAAAAGTTTGGACCACAAAATGTAAGAAATTATATTAATCTTTGATAACAAGTAAAATCACTGAAAGATGATCTATTTATCATCTTATGCGATTCACAAACAAATATAAAAAAACCTGAAAAAAGTGGGCAGTCAACCATTACAAATTCAGAACTTCAAAAAATAATTATTGCCACAGGCAAAGGAAATGAGTAAATGTGCAAGAGACAAAGGAAGAATGAGAAAGCCATAGCCACTGCAACATTACTGGGAATGCGAGAAAATGTGAGTGAAAAAAAGACTAATTGAAACAAAATTCTAAGCCCCCATGCTAGTTTCGTGCCTCTTCGTCACCTGAAATCTCTCTCCAAATCACCCGAGTCTATTTCTTCGTCACTAATATATGCTTTAATTATTCACTAAACATTGAGTATTAATCTATGTACAACTACTCCTGCTTCATGTCATTCAGGACATGGATGCTTTGTACCCAAGATGAATAGTTGCTAATTTTTGGGTGGTAATATTCATAAGTAAAGTTAAATTATAGATTCATTTACTTTTCTTAACTTAAACTGGATATGTCACCTCATTACATAATTTCTCAGTTCAACTACACAAACATTGAAATTTTCCAAAAAACAAAGCAAAAAGAATCTGAAGTTATGCAACGGGTACCACTAACAATTACAATTCTAATTCGTTCCGAGAACAATACGAAGTTTAGTTGATAAAAATACAAATTCTCGTCATCTAACCCAATCGGAAGAGCAGAGACCCTTGTTCAGTCAACAAGCATGAAAGAAACTTTTCCACAAGATCTGCAGCCACAGAGTGAAGAGAAGAAATATTTTCAGATTATTTTTATACTAGCACTTGGTTAAAATGTCCGTCCCATAAAATCAACCATACAAAGTTTTCTAGGGAAAGGGAAACAATTGCCAGACAGCTTATGCAGGATAAACAAACTAATTGAACAGCATCATAGCTCTAATTTTTTTTCTTTTGGGTCTATTCTTAAACTAATTTACAAAGCATAAGTCAAAATCTGGATTTATATACATCAAAAACCTCTGTCACAACAGCAGCAAGGCATGGATATCAAAAAGAAGGCATCAGCAAACTAGAACATCAAAGGCAATCATAAGAACAAAACATTTTTTATTTGTGTATATCTCATTTATATACATGCTGAAAAAGTAATTTCATGGCTAGCCAACAACATTACGTGTATGTGCAGATTCTGTTTTATTTTGTTAGTAGGAAAGCAAGAAACAAAATGGATAATCACCAACTCTTTTTCCTTTTGTTCCATTTCTTCACACCTTTTGAGAGGGAGAGCAAAAAAGGGAGGGGGGAGCTGCCTGAAGGGATCTCATTGTCCTCCCATATCTTTTCTTTTCTCTCCCATAGAGATTCCCAAACAAGAGATAGTTATTTCCCTTCCCCACTTATATTCTCTATTTCCTTCCAATTTTTTCCTCCTAAACATGATTTATGATAAATTTGAATAATTCAGAGATACGTGTATACTCAAGCACATACTATTGACCATCTTAATAATCAATATTTTAAAATATATATATAATCTCTATTAAATAATAATGTTTTGAGAAACCACATTTCCTTCATGGTGAATAACCTTGTGTTCCATCATTATGCTTAAATTCGTATGCTCTTTTTTTTTTTTTTTTGATGACGTGAGAACCCCTGCAACTACCCTTTATTCATTATATATCCTTGTGCCAACTTGGATAACACAAACTGCTAACTTTAGAAACATCTCCAACACTTCTATCAATGACTTTGCTGTTAAGCAGTCACTTAACAATACAACATGAAGCAATGCATATAATTTAAAGGAAGCACCTTTACTTGCATTCACATTTATAATGTACAGCGGGATTATGGAAATATGGATGATGTGAAAATATTAAACTCAAATTGTTCAGGAGTAACAATAATGTTTCCAGAAATTAATAAGACCATAAGAAGCCCTTTATAAAACAAGAAATGAGAAAAATAAAAGCTAAGTGAACCAGCAGTAGCGATGTAGAATGTACCTTAATTACTTTTCAAAATCTCTTTCTAGAGATCTAACGGGAACCACGCTTGCAGATTCATAATTAGTCCCGCTCAGAACATCCATTCCATGTTCCTTAATACAACAGCAGGCACAATTCTTATCGAGTTACTTAACTGTGACATCATAACTATAGTTCTCAATTTGTAAATAGAACTCCGATATAAGGGTAAAAATTACAAAATAGAACCCTACTTAAGAAATAGATACATAGTTGGAGACTAAAAAAAGCCTACCTGGTGATTTGAAGACTGCCCATGTATACGTTGGGGCCTGGAATTAAGATCAATCATATTATTGCCCATCTTGCCACAACCATCAGTATTGGTGTGCGGCACTGGAACAGATGTCCTGTGATTTTGCGGTCTCTCTCTTGTTGTAGTCTTAGATGGCTGATTTTGTTCTCTCCTTATTTCACCTGGAACAACAGGTTGCGAACCTACCTCATCAAAAAGGCCAATTTTATCCCCTGGAAACTACCGAACACAAAGAGGGAGAAAATTTTAGGTGGTCATTTGTATAACAGATAAATAAACCTGAACTAGAGCTCTCTAGTGCTAAATTACAGACCTCAATTCTTTGCCTCAGAAGGAGATATCTTCCATGTGTTCTTTTACCTCCAACATGTACAATCATATCGCATTGCAGGCAAAGGGAACTCCCATCGATCTCACAGTAAAAGAAAGCTGCATACACGAATTCAAGGGGAGAAGAAAATTTCATACCTCGGTAATGAATCTACTGAAGTACAAGAAGAAAACCAAGCGAAAGTAAAATGAAAAAGGGAGAGAAACAAAAATAATGCATACCAGGTGCATTTTCACATATATCACAACGGGGGACCTCACTAGGGTCAGCAAGCCCAACCCGTACATGCCGACTAGCAAGCTTGTTACACATGTGGACCTGCCACGCCAATTTACAAAATGCCAAGGAAAACAGCAATAAACGTTTTAATACGATGCAAAAACAACAACTGATTATTAGTGTAAATCACAAGGGCACTGCATCTTATGAAATATTTAATTAAACAAATAACAAAATGTGACCATGTGGATTTGAGTCCGAAAGCAGTAACATTGTGCAAAATAATGTCGAAAGGGTTAGCTTAATCTCCAGTCTTTTCCTCTCAACACCTTGTGCAGGTCAGACCAACACATCGGAATTGCCTTCCCTTCATAGGAATTAACTCGGCACTAGTTCATACGCATAATACAGATTTATGCTCAACATAACTGGCAATATATATGCCTTATTCAACCGAATTCCCAATCTAAAAATCACAAAGAGTGGCCAAACTTCCTAGTTATTAGCTCTCAATTCGATACGTTCATTTAGTCATCCTTCACCCAAAAATACTCCAACCTAATTCAGGAGCAGCCCCATGTACATCTCATTCTTTACCACAAAAAAATTGGTATCATAAGCTTTCTCATTTGGAAATGAACAACTCACATTTCAACTCATTCCCAGATTTTGTATAGCACTTATTGACTATTTAATCAATTCTAATTTATCCAGCATTAATGAAAACAAATAAATAAATAAATAAACCAAAAAACACTTTTGATATACAATTACAGATTAACAATAACCAGATCCATTCTAATAATTAATTGTCAATAATAAAGATTCAAGAAACCTACAAAATAGACTTCCGAACATATATATATATATATATATATATAATAGAACAAGAGCATAGATACACGTGTGTGTATATATAATACATGTATATATGCATATGCATGTGTTTATATATGAAAGAATTGAATGGATGATATGGATACCTTTTCGTCGCAAGGACGGCAAAGAGCAGCCTCGTCTGCGGCGCAGAAAAGGATCGCAGCGGCACTCTCACAAACGTCGCAAAGTGTTCGCATAATTCCTTCTTTTCTATCTTCTCATTTTCGACTCTTCAACAAGCCCATCCTTCACCGTCCGATGAAGAAGATTCAAAAATCAGAAGGTATTATCGGTTTAGAGAGAGAAAGAGAGTAGAGAGGGAAATAGTTGGGGCTTGAGGTTTTCTTATAAATGGCGACGAAGAGTAGTGAAGAAAGGCCCTATGAGAAAGCTGGAGAAAGAAAGGAAAGCTTGCTCGCTGGTGCACATTAACTTATAATTCAACGGGCATTTTGGTAATTGAAGGTTAATTTTTGTTTTTTCTATTTGGGACATCATTGAAGTTTGTTTAATAAACTGTTTAGTGCGTGAAAAGAAATAAAAAATTGACAACCTGTTTGGTAGGAGCGAGACAGAAGGAAGTTGGAGGAGAAAGGAAAATGGATAATGATGAATACTCCTATATTGCTTTGTTTGGAAGGAAGAAAGGGGAGGAAGTGAAAGGGAGGAGGAGAATCACTTAGTTTTGGAATTTTCATAATTTTATAATAAAAGTGGGAAGTAAAAAGTTTTATCCTTTGTAAAAATTTATTATCAATGATAAAATGTTCAAATCACACTAATTTCTTCCTTCATTATTTATTTATTTTTCATTTATACTCGACAAAAGAAATAAGATGCTTTTCTTTTCTTTCTTTTTGGGTAAGCAAAATTCAAGTTCCAAAATAAAACATCCATAATAGGAATTGTAGAATTTTTTGTGAAATGTTGGTTGATTCTAATATTGAGCTAGGGCTAGGGTTTTGTATGTACGAACCGGAGGTACGATAACAAATGATACATGACATAAAGTTTTCTTATAATACCATTTTCTTCGTTCAAATAGTGGGAGATGGTGACATTAAGTATAGATGGGCCATGGGGGACTTTGAACACCAAATCATGCAAAGGTGTTAGGGGTTGTTTGGGGGAACCTCCTTTAATTTCTTGAATTTATGCAAAAGCAGACATGAGATACTAATTTATGGTGTTTATTTGTTATTTCTATGAACTTTTTCATGATCTTTACTTTAATTCCATATGAATGGAGTTTAAATAAATTAAGTTTCAATCTCTTAAAATTTTCTTTTACTTCTATTTTATTTTACATTGCACGCATAATATAAGATACAATTCAACTACGAATGAAAGTAGAATCTCTCCGAGCCTCTTTTTTGTTTTTTAGTAAGCAAACAAGGTAAAACACAATCCTCACAATTAAATTGCATGGTAAACTTAGCTATACAAATGTAAGAAACATTTATGATTTTTTTTTTTTTTAAATGTTGGGAATTTAGTTTGAGATAGTGAAAAGTGCTAAAAATGGAGAATAATTCAAATTTGTAAAAGTTGCAAGAAAATAAAATTTTATTTATCCAAAAAAAAAGTGTTTCTTGATATCCACAAGAAAAAGTGTAAATGTTTAACATGCATCACTTTTTAATGTCAAATATTTCGTAATTTTTATTTTCTAAATGATATTGAGTTTTGAATCATTTTTATTTTCTATATAAAAGAAACATTAACCTTAAAAGATTGTTCGTTGAATAAGAACAAATTAGACAAATAATTGCAAATAATTTTTGTTTTTTGGAATTTACTTTACTGAAATCAAACATATGAAAAAAATAGTAATTCATTCACTTCCAAATCTCATGTTAGGAACTTTCCTTTTTTTTTTTTTTTGGTCAATTTGTTGCACGAGGCAACGAGGGGAATAGAGAAGTGACCACGTGAGATGTGAGAAAACAGCGGAAAATAATGGGGTCCACAGAGATTCGAGAAGGTTTGATGGCTTGGCTTTTGTGAAATGGGCCCACAAACAAAGACCAGAATAAAGAAGCCAACTTTAGGCGGAGTATTCTATCAAGTCTTGTACAAGTGCGACCGCACATTCACAGCCACAAGCTTTCAGAGAGGTACATTGTGAGAGATCCATTGTCCATTCTCACCCACCAATCACACATCTGTGCTGTCCCACCCATGTTTTTTCTATTTTTTTTCTTTTCTTCCCTCTTTATCCAAACAGTCATGATGCTTTTTTTTTTTTTTTTTTTTTTTTTTTTTTTTTTTTTTTTTTTTTTCATGGAATTAAGAAATAATTTGGTTTGTTTTGCTTATAATTGAAGTGACTCTAGTTATCATTAAGAAACAAAAATTATTTGATTTTCTTAAATTAATTTGATATAAGTAATACGTTGATACACAGATCTGATTGGAATAATAGGAACTTCAAATAAAAGTAGAAATCGACTCAAAATCATTCAAAAAAAAATTCATTCAACTTTCAATTATACCACTAAAGATTTGAATTCTTGATTGAAAGGAGCGGATATGCAATTTGAACTAAGTTAGAGTTTTTTTATCTTTTCAATAGATAAATTATTCATTTATCTTATTTGGAATTGAAATTTCAGCCTTCTATTTTCAACAGGAGATATTGCTTATATTAAGATATTGCTCAGTAAAATTAAAAATTAATTATTGAAAATTTTAAGATTTACAATCTAAAAGAGTATTAATTTTAAGAACTAATCATATATTGAAATTTGTTAATTCTTTTGTTTGAGTTTAATTATTTGTCTAAAATCTTTCCCGCCTAAAATTTTCTCTTATTCTACCTGCCACTTGTTTTAAGTGGTATCCTTTGTGAGTAGGGATGGCAATTTTCTTTGATTTGGCGGGTTTCCATCCCGCCCTTACCCCTAATGGAGTGAATTTAGTGGCCACTAAATGAGTTTGGGATAAATATGATAAAATAATTGAAAAATCGAAGCAGGTTTAGGGTAGGGGCGGATTTAGTGATGACCCCTCCTCAATTATATATGTACATTTTTTTTTTTAACTACATAATAAAGGTTGCATAATCCCGTCTGCCCTTGTCGCACCCCGTAATTAAACGGAATATATGGGGCGGAGTCGGTATTTTGTTTACTAAGGACAGAGATAATATAACAATTACAAATCCGTTCCGAAATAGAAGCTAAGTTGGTATGATAAATTTTTTAATAAAGTGGAATAGAATTTAGCCAACTCCACCCATTGCCATCCCTATTTGTGGGCTATCAAATAACATTAAATTCTTTTTTAATATTTTGTTAGTTAAATCTTATTGGAATTGATGTATTTGTTAGTCTAATATTCAATTTTCAGATTCAGGTTTTTTTTTTTCACCCTCTTCTTCACTCTAACCCTTTGTTTTTTATTATGAAAAAAAAAATTTAATTCTACTAAACCACAAGCCTAGTGGTAATTCTGATTAATAACTAATTAGTTGGAGGAACAAAATAATCTTCAGATTGTTGAAACGGATTCAAATGGCCTCGATCCAGCCAATTAGTAAAAGGCCCATCTAATACGGACCGAATTTTATCGTTTGTGGCGTGAAAAATGGGCTGTTCTGAATTTATCCTTTTATATATAAGTGAATTTTAGCATTTCCTTGTTTGTAAGTTATATACTTAATTGGGCCTTGGTAACCCAAATTCAACTAGATTGATTCATTTCATGTTTTTAAATTATATACTTAATTGGGCCTCTTGGACTGAAAAAACAATTGGGCCTCGGTAACCCAAGTTCAACCAGATTGAGATCTACCTCTAACACTGCCATGACTAAAAACTTATACAAGTAATGCATTACATCGTGTTGTAACACTCATTAAATCGATAATTTAACATTTTTACATAATTATTCACTATCGATTTAAATCTATTGTGTTATTAATTTAAACGAATTGAAAGATATTGAATTTAAAATTGAACGAAAGACGTTAAATGTATTGTGTTATTAATTTAAACGCATTGAGAAATATTGAATTTAAAATGGGACGACGATTCCCTTTTATAGATGGTCTCTCCCTGTCTTTGAATTGTCTTGCGCCTCTAACATGAGCTCATATGATATTTTCCTAAAACAATAACTCTGTTTTCGTAATTAGTGTATGTAGAGAGAACAACTAAAAATACACGTCTGAACTCCCACATTAATTACATAAATGATTAGTCTCTCATTCAAATTTGCATTCATATGGTTGGTGTTTTATATATTTCAACTAATGATACTTAAATTCATAACCTCTAATAATTGAACGTTTTGAGGAACGACATTGCTTTCACATTACTTAATAGCTCGTACTTCAAAAAAAATCGATTCAATAGATATTAGAATTAGGAATATATATTAGAAAAAATTACATCAATTTACATGCACAAATTACATACTTTATTGATAATAATAAAAAAGACACTTTAACTCAAGTATTTGGCACATGTGTGTGGTTCTTTAATTTTGCAAAATCAATCGTTTAGAATATATTTTAGTGTTAACAAAATGGTATGTGCTCACATATAACTTATGATTTGAGAAAAATCATTATTTAATTATAATGTATAATCGTCACCATTAGCAGAAACTCAGCTCCTTCTCATAATGTTACAGAACCAATTGTTTGAATAGCAGCAGGTGAAGCAAATGAATGTGAGAGAGAGAGAGAGAGACGTGCTGGTGATCATTATTTTCTTCAATGGTTCAGGAGGTTGGACCAACAATTAATGACGAATAATTATACCATGTCACTCCATATGTTACTAATGCAATAATAGTCAATAATTACCTCATAGTTCATCTCTAACTTTCTATATTTTTTACTACGTCGTATATTTTAAACTACATAGTAGAATTTTGGTGCAGCGGCAACGAGTTGTGTAAGGGAACACTTTGCTAAAAAGTTGTCATTTCTAATATTCCCAAAACTAAAACGAAGGGAAAAAATTAAGCCTAACACAAAAATAGTGAGAAACTGTATAAAAAATTTTATTTGGTTCAATTTTCTGAAAACTGTTTATGAAAACTCAATTATAAAAAGGTTGTTTATTATTTTCATATAACTGTCTTTTATTGAATCTTGATTTATTGTGTATTAATTGTTTCAAAATTTAATTTATTATGAATTAGTTTATAAAATTTTAAATATTTTTCTTCAATTTTAAGATTTTCCATTATATCAATGGTTGTGTGCATGTGATTAGTTAAAAAAAAAAAAATAAGAAAGAAAAAGATATTAAGGTTTAAATGTATCAAAACATTTTCAAATACTTTAATATTAAACCAAAATGAAACTCAAAACAAACATTTTAATTAAATACTAAACCTAAATCACGAAACTCACTCATCTAAATTTCAAAACCTAACATATTAATCAAAAATATAAATTTCAAAACCTAACATATTAATCAAAAATATTAAAGCACACCTCCTCCCTAGTATTAAAGCCTCTTCCCTCTTCTTTGTGCGTCTTTGTAATAGGAGTTCTTGATACAACAAAAGCATTCTGCTTTTATCTCTACTATCATTTTAAGACTAGATTGACTCTCTATTTATAGGCATTTTCTTCTTAATCTAGAATGCTTTACAATCCATAGTTAGGATTTACTACTAGAATACTCTTTTAAAATATATACACATGTGATAAAAGGTAAGTATGATAATAATGACATTCTTCTAAAATATATAGATCTAATGTTCACTATCTTACACACTACTACATCTTTTTAAAATCCTCCAATAATTTACAATTCTTACTCTAGAAGACTTTCGAGAATTGAAGGTAGAAAAACCAACCTTGATTCAAGCTGCATATGGTAGGATTTGCATGAAGGGTCCAAATTTCTAACTCCATCTGCCAATCGTTTTGACATAAAAACACCCAAAGAGAAATAAAACCCTAATCGATCAAACTTTGGAGCGTCTTATAACACAATTGAAAGAAGGGTCCCTCTCTATTGCATTCAACGGATAAGGTTTGTTTAGCCGAGCATTTTCAATCATTCCCCTTCAACAAATAAATGGAACAATTTTAGATGAATGATGGACAGTAGGGGAAATGTAAATTGAAAAGTCTTTTAAAAATATACTTACCCAACAAAAAAATTGTTGCTAAAATTGTTTTGGAACTCCTTAATAAATATAGGTTTCATTTCTTTTTAGTCTTTTATAGTTCAAAGAATGTTAAAATATTTTCAAGGAATTTGATAATGGCACTCCAAATTTATACACTTCCATTCAAAATAAAAGTAATAATAATAAAAAAAGGTAAATCAATTTCTGAGTTAATTGTGTATCTTAAATTCTCAAGGTTCAATTAATATCATCCCATATGTAAATACTATAAATAATTAATCTATGGCTCTTTTTAATCATCAAGTATTAAGGTTGATTTAAGTTATGTATAATAAGAGACTTTGCGACATCAATTGCAATGGCATTGGGAGGAGTTAATTCTGGCCAACCTCTGAGTTTTCAATTCATTGACTTGAAGAACTGTTGTAATGTGTATTCTAAAGGAATTATTATATATAAATGGTGTTAATGATTAATATTTATTATTTAATAGAGTCAAAATTTCATAATTTTGAAAAAGTGAAAAGATGGAAAAACACTGTTTATTCTCGCAGAGGTATCACTTTTTGTACATGTTGATACTACTTTTTGTCATGTATCACTTTTTGTATTACACAAAAAAAATGATACCTATATACTTAAAAGTGATACCTAGAGTGAACGAATCCTTTGATGTTAAATAAATGATATTTGTTCAACATCACAGAATGAAAAGTCAAAAGACTTGTAAAGCCATAATCATTCCAATGTATAAATTGGTTTAATTAGCCCAACCCCCACCACCACCATCCGCGTGGTAGGTAAGATGTATTGACTATGATTCCACTCCTCCATTTTCAGAATGTCTTGTTTCATATATATAAGGAATCTTGAAACCCTTGAAACAACTGCTAGTTTAGTTTGGTAATTATTTCAATTAACACTGCATTGAAAATATCAAATCCAACCAAAATTATATTTGTATTCTATTTCAGAGAAAGAGAAATTCATAGGGAGTATAATTGCAGGTTGTTAATGTAAGTTACTAATTAAGTGTGAATTATGAATTGTCAAAAGTAGTAATACAGGTTTAAGATCTATGATTTAGTAGTATCTTTTCTAAATTATTTAAAAACTATAAGATTGGAGATTCGATTTTTTTTTTTTTTTTAAAGAACATTGTGAAAGGTCTTTCTATAATTACAAAAATAAAAGGTTCTAAATATATTACTTTTTGTTTCAATGACTACTATCCAATTACACATAAGCATTCATCATTGCTTTGGAAAAAATATACTTTGTACTCGGTACATCGTTCGTATTCACACGTGCGTTTGTATTCACGCCTGTGTAACACACGTCCATAGTACAACACGAATGACTGTCATATATGGCGGATGCACCGAACACACCAAATACATATGCATTGCTTTGATAATGAAAACACCTCTTACCATGTTTTTAATGTAATGAAACCATCTAATCTACCATGCTTCCATTGTGCAGACTGGGTGGATCCATGTATTTAAGGGCAGCCTCATGAATACGAAAGGTTTCTGTGAACCATGGCAATGTAGCAAGACCACAAGGTCCACAAGACTTGTAGATTAGCATCAAAAGTATTTTTCAATAAATTAGATTTCTCTCATCCATCCGAAAAGTGTCGTATACCAACCAATTGTGATGGTTAGTACCACGGTGTAACGCACTTGTCCATTTATCTAAAAGCTCAACTATTGAGTAGTGTTACATACCCACCCATTTATACCCAATCACTTTTTCATCTGGATCTGATGTGGGACAAATGACCCTTGTAACATTTTCTCCCACCTGAACTCGTAACACCCTCGTTGCAGTCAGGCCATCTTGCCTATCAGGGGGTGGCTCACTCGGACGCATTCCGGGTCATACTCTTAGCGTGGCACCGGATTAAGGATTGTGTCTGGCTCTGATACTAACTGTAACAGGTGGACGCTTGTCCATTTACCCAAAAGCTCCAATTATTGGGTAGTGCTGCATATCCACCTATTTATACCCAATCACTTTTCCATCCGGATCCGATGTGAGACAAATGACCATTCTAACACACGGCATGATAAACCTTCTAATCGACGTGTTGACATCCTAAGTAAAACATCACTTATGATCTATCGCATATGATAGATTTCAATACTTCTACGTCTGAGATGGGATCTGTCATGTACAACAGTAGAACATCACACATGTTGTATCATATTGACGTATCCCAACACTTGCACGTCTAAGATGGGATCTGTCATGTCCAATGTTGTACAATCAAGTAATACTAATGTACTTTTCATTATGAAAATAAGTAGATGGATATCTGTTTTAGGAGAAAGGCTTCCCTCTACCTTTAATATTTCATTATACGTGCCATTAACTAATTGTATACAATTACATAAGTAAAATTGTTTTATTTTAATAGGTCAAATTATTATATGTCAGTATTTAATAAGCTAGTCATATCATGTCATCACTACAACTGAAATAATTAAAATTTTCTCCTATTTTAGGCAGGGACGAACCCAAAATTTCATAGGGCAATGGTAATATGTTATAGGTATATAACTGAAAATGAACAAATTATAAGGGTATATTACTAAAAAAAAAAAAAAAAAATCAAGGGAGGCAATTGTCCTGTCCATGATTTTAGGAGAGCCTAACCCACGAAGCCGAGAAAAACTTTATTGTGCCCGTTGCACCGTATAACGGCCGCATTCAACCATTTATTATCAATGTTTGTAATACAAGCGTGGATATATATATATTACACAAACGGTCCAAATACACTCATTTCACAATACAACAAGCACAATATAAATTTTTCTCAACGAAGTTAAATAGAACCAACAAAACTTTTGTGGAATAGCATTCATCGTATTTTCCCATGAATGTGCATAACATGTCCTCCTACAACCTAGAACCAAAAAAGGTTCTGTCTTTGACTTATTGTTTGTCTAATCTTAAAATACTCATGTAGTTAAGACTCTTTCTTCTCATGTAATCACCATTATCAATGCTACAATACTAATGGGGGCAATATAGACATGCTAATAATTCAACCATCTGACCTTTTCCATGAAATCTTCACAAAAAGCTCAATTTGCATGTGGCATTTGCACTGAACTAATTTGTTAATGGCCCATCTAATGTCTAGGGCAAGACAGGAGATCAAATCAACGGTAAGTTTGTTATTCAAATTTTGGAAGTTGAAGGGAAAGAACAAACTAATCATATAAAAAATCAGAATTTTGGAAGCTTATGAGTGGTTCTTTACTCACTTGAATTATTAATCTACGGATGACGAGTTGTTTTTCTTATGGGCTTTATTCGATTAGGATTAATAAATTAGCTATCTAAACCCAAAGAGAGATCGAAGACCTTGAAGGGAAAGAACAAACTCACCCAAAAAAAAAACAGAATTTTGGAAGCTTATGGGTGGCTTTTTACTCACCTGTGACATTAATCTAAATATGATGAATTGTTTTTCTTATGGACTTTGTTTAATTAGGGATGATTAAATTAGTGACTGATCATCAAAGCTAGATTGGGACATTAGTTTTGAAATTGCTAATGATGAAGAATGTTATGCTTCGGTGACATTTTTTTTTTATAAAAAAAAATAGGAAATTAATTTGTTTATCTCATGAAATAATTTGGTAGGACAAATTTTCATTATTTTTTAATAAAAAAACAACAATTAATCATGAATGAATGGAATTATTACGATCTCAGTATATTCGAGTGCCGAATTATAGACTTTTGATGTTATTCGGACTGCACTCAAAATTAAAATCCCTTCATTCGGAGGGGAGATTTGTGCTGAAGCACATACTTTGTAGATCGGTAGTACAACGCACCATATTATAAAAATAGTTAATATTATTGCATAATCAATGTTATATAATTATTGTACAAGCATGGTAAAATTATTGCATAAATAATTTAATGATAAACAACGTAATAATGACTGAAATAGCACAAGAAGTAATACGTGACCCCATTGGCACAAGAAGTAATTAATCATGATTCATGACCCCAGTGGCGGAAGATCTGGTTTGGCAATTCGTGCCTCTCACCGCAATCCTTGGAAGTTGATGCACGTGCACTCATTACCACTTTTATTCTTTTTTGGGACCGCAATTGAAAAGCTATCTGTGACCCAACTAATCAAATGGAGGAGGGCATTTTTGTAACTTCAAGTATGAAATTTGGATGAAGTGCTCAATGTTCCTCATGCTAGTACAAAATTTAACGACTAAAGAAATATATTAGGATTCATATTAATTGAATAATCATCTAATGAAGTAGGCACGGTTGTTGGAGGGTATTTGTCATGCATTCAGACGTGATAGCTTGTCAAGAGAATTTTAACCCAATTTTATTAGTATCATTTGCGTATCTAGAGTCAATTAATTAGTTTTGTGAATTTAAAACTTCAAAACAATTTACTTTGTTTTTTCAATGAGTATTAGTTGTAGTGGTTAGGATAAGTTATACAATTCTTTTCTACAAATGTAGTTTTTATACTTTTATATTCTTTTAGTGATTAATTTTCAACCAATCATAACAGTTATGAACTTTAGTGATTTTTATTTTGTTTAACCTCAACAATTGTCTTGAGCAACTTCTTCTTCTTCTTTTTTTTTTTTTTTTTTTTTCTTTTTTTCTTTTTTTTTTTTGTGATCATTTCTTCAAATAAATTTTTTCTTTTTTCCTTTATTTTTCTGTACAAAGAAATATATTATTATTATTATTATTTTTTGGCCCGGTCAAAGGAGAATTTATTCAATATAATTTTTTTTTTTGGTTGTGGAAACAAAATATTATTCAATTTTTTATTTTTATTTTTTTATATTAAATATTAGAGATAAGGAGAGAATATTTGAATGGACAATTGTGTCATTTAAAAAAGTAATAATTATTAATTTGTAAAATTAAAGATATTATTGTCATTTTATATAAGATTATAATACAAACGTAAAAAAAAGAGAGTAGAGTGCGAATAATGCTTCTTTAAAATTTCAAAAACAAATATAAAGACAAAGTTTCCTAATCAATTGATGGTAATCATTTAATAAAACGGAGACAATTGTTGATTATGATGTATCATACAACACCCTGGTATATATTGAGAGATTATGATTTTGAACAATTATCTATGTATAATTATTAGCAAAAGTATCATAACACAATAATAATTATTGTAGAGAAATGAAATCGCATTATTTATTAGAAAATACTAGTATTATTAGGAGTTGATTGTAGCAATCAAGGATTTTCTCAATGATCATTTATGTGTGCGGATTATAAGCATATTATGTATAAAATACCCATTTTATAGTATTAACTGCTATATTATCAATCAAATGGCTATAATTGTTAGTAAATTGTGATACGAAGAGCTAAAAGATGAAAAATAATTAATTGGTTTTAATTAAACATTACATGGTATTGAATTGGATAATGACATAAAAACTGTACTACCAGGTGATTATTGACGTGGTACTATATATTTGTTCACGTAATACTGAATTTACATGATAAAAAGATTTGAGTATTTTAAAAAAAAAGAAATATGGGAGCGCACTTAAACATAATGGTATATTTTACTTTTTTTTGAACGTTTTAATTGGGGCATATTTAACGTTCTTATGTTTTATGTAAAACTTGAAATTATTCTAATTCTCTCTTAATTTTATTGTAATTTAAACTTCAATTTTAGAATTCGCTGTCGCTCTTTTTTCACGCTTTAGGCGAGTTAGATCCCACCTTAGAATTGGACAGATGTCGTTCACAAAAGCCAATAGTTGCCTTCGAACCTTCACCAGACAGTGAGGCTATCTCTCACCGATAACAAACTTCACGCGCTGCCCACTGACAACCCGCGAGTTGGACCATCCTGACCGTTCATCGTACTGATCAAACCTAGATTACCGTCCTGTCATGCCATCTGCCTCCTCTCCAGTAACTCACGGTCAAACCGTGATTTTATTATGATCTGACGGTCAGGTGACGCTTTACATGGTTTGTATTAATAAACCAACAATTTCGGCGTCACGTGACTAGCACCCAGATTTTCTTAATAAAGCAAGGGCAGAATCGTCATTTACGTTAATTCTCTGAGAAGCTCAGCTACTCTGGAGGACGTTGACGCTCCAGCAACCATTTGGCCGGTTTGCAGGACCATCACCCCCCGTCTTCTAGAGAGGGAGTGAGAGGAGAGAGAAACTAGAGAGAGAAAATTTTATCCTAGGGTTTTACAGTTTTTACTTGTAAATTTTCGTCATCTTTGTGAGCTAAATATCGAAACAAATTCGAGACATTTTGTTTTCGGAGTTAAAAAGAAGTAAATAAATTTGTTCCTAGGGCATTTAGTAAGATTTCTAATGAATCTCTGCAATTTTAACTGTTATAGATCGTTTGTCGATAACATCAACGTTTTAATGCGTAAAAATCGGATCAAATATATACCTGAAAATGTTTATAGTTTCTTTACTGTTTTAAGTTTGCATTGGAATTTTTGACAGTTACATTTGGATTCTTTCATTTGGATTCTTTCAATTCACAGCACCAAATTTGAAGAACAGAAGCTTCCCACCGTTCAATCGGAGACCTTATCTCAAGTCAGAGTTCACTCCCGTTGTGAAAACGACAGATAAGGTGAAAAACTCTCTTAATTATTATTAACAATTTAAAATTTTTTTTTTTCTGCCATGTAAA
The DNA here is from genome assembly GCF_030987335.1 of Cornus florida. Classification (NCBI taxonomy): domain Eukaryota; kingdom Viridiplantae; phylum Streptophyta; class Magnoliopsida; order Cornales; family Cornaceae; genus Cornus; species Cornus florida. Next base: position 16,930,280 of record NW_026775572.1, on the reverse strand, counting down.
ACAAAGAATATATATGTGTGTCTCTCACAAATACCCAATATAGTTGTGGACCACTATTTCTGAAACTTTTCAATCTTCACCGGCCTTTGAAAATTCCATTAGACACAGTTACTTCGTCTGCAAGCGTAGTAGTACTAGCTCTTATTAGTTCTTACACTCAATAGATTTGCAGTGAAACTTTACAAAAATTTAAGCAAAGATCTTAATCACAAGTAAAACCATGATTAACCCTTTTTGTTTATTTCGTTAGTTGTTGAATACTATCTTTAATTATATAGCTTGTAGTTGCAGATAAACGGTTATGATAAGTACAGCTTACTGTTTCTTGGCAAGCACAACAAGTCAGCAACCCTGTTTTTAACATTGTAACTGTCTCTCTCTGCATTTTACATGGGGAAATTACAATGAGCAAGTGTTTTTGGGGGATTTTTAAATTATGGGTATTAAATTATTGGTTTAGTGGAGGTGGGTTTGTGACTAAAAAAAGAGGAGGGTGAGAAATGGGGGCAATTGGTGGGGAGGAGTTGATGAAGTGGGAGAAGATGCAAGGGGAAGCAAGTGCACGGGAGGAGAAAATTCTTGTATTGGTCAGATTGAGGCCTTTGAGTGAGAAGGAGATTGCGAGGAATGAAGTTTCAGACTGGGAATGCATCAATGAGACTGCCATCTTGTTCCGGAACAGTCTTCAAGAGCGGTCCGGGTTTCCAACCGCCTACACTTTTGGTAAGAAAAATGTTCGAAAGTACATTTAAATTTGTTATTCTTGAAGATTCAAATCTTGTTGTGGGTTTAAAGGCAATATAGGTGAGGCCTTTGTCGGTTCTGGATGAGGCCTTTATGGTGTTTGGGTGTGATCTGGAGCATTTTGCAGTATAGTAACCAAAACAATTTCATGAAGACTTGCTGGACTTGGATTAGGTGGCCCTGGAGTCCATTGCAATTACAATATTTTGTTTCCCAATTTACTTTGTGTTTAACTTGGAGCATGTCACTTTTGTTCTCCATTAACTTGCAATGCTTGGCAGATTACCTAGGACCTTTGTATGGACATCCCTGTTGCTTTTTATTTTTATTTATTTATTATTATTTTTTTCTGTCTATATGCAAGCGGAAGTGATTATGAATTGTGATGAAATAGCAATAGCAAGTTCGGAACTAGTTGAAAATATCTTTAATATTAGCTTTGGGAAACCAAATTTATTATGGGGTTTGAATTTATTGACAATTTTTCCAGATGGATTTTTTGTTTTCCCTTCAGAACTTGATACGGTCTATTTGAAGATGTATGAAAATTTTCTGATCTTGCCCTCATTTTTGTTGTTTCATGTTTTTGGATAGACAGAGTATTTAGAGGTGACTGCTCGACAAGGCAGGTATATGACGAAGGAGCAAAGGAGATTGCTCTTTCTGTTGTCAGTGGTATTAACTGTAAGTATAATGTTCAAGTAGCTGCTTTCTAGTTGTCATAACCACAGTTATTACTTCACAAGAGAATGATTTTCATCTCTGTTCATTCAGCGAGTATTTTTGCATATGGGCAAACAAGCAGTGGAAAGACATATACAATGACTGGAATAACAGAGTATACGGTTGCAGATATATATGACTATATACAAAGGGTAGAGAAATGCTAATTTGATGTCAATTTTGTTCAATATTATATTTCATCTCATTCTTGTTTCTTTAACTTATTTAGCTGTCTTCTTTTTCTTTTCTTTAGCATGAAGAAAGAGCATTTGTTTTAAAGTTTTCTGCAATGGAGATCTACAATGAAGCTGTCAGAGATCTTCTTAGCACAGACAATACTCCACTTAGGCTCCTAGATGATCCAGAGGTGAATGCTATTTTCATTTTCGGTGGCATCAAGTGATTGTATGTATTTTTCTAATGAATTCTTATTTTTCTAGAAAGGGACTATCGTTGAGAAACTCACAGAGGAAACTCTTAGGGATTGGGGTCATCTCAAGGATCTCCTATCCATTTGTGAAGGTAATGACATTCTATAACAATGATACTATGAAATGATGCCATACCTATATGTGTGTTATTGCATTGTTGCAGCTCAAAGACAGATAGGGGAGACATTGCTTAATGAAACAAGCTCTAGATCTCATCAAATTCTTAGATTGGTGATCCCCTCTCTTCACTCCCTTTCCTTGTTAGATAAATTTCGCTGTAGTATTCCATGCAGTACTTCAGAGTCCTTACACCTTTTGTATTTGGTTGCTGCAGACAATTGAAAGTTCTGCTCGTGAGTTTTTGGGCAAGGACAATTCAACAACCCTTGCAGCCAGTGTGGTATAGATCAATTAACTTTCTTTAATGGGTTGAATTTTAATAGATTATTGCCTAGGGATCTTAATAGATGAGTCTAACTCTGAAAAAGGTAAATGTAAGTTATAACAAGTGGCAGGACATGGTTACTTAATTTGGTTTTTGCTGGCAGAATTTCGTTGATCTGGCAGGGAGTGAGCGGGCGTCTCAGGCATTATCAGTCGGGACAAGACTGAAAGAAGGCTGTCACATCAATCGTAGTTTACTGACTCTAGGAACTGTTATTCGCAAGCTAAGGTTGATTAATTATTCCTCTATTGACCATGTTATTCTCTCAACTACAACTGGCAGCTTTAAAAATTATTAAATATATCTTGGCTAAAGGTTGCGGGCATAACTCTTTGGTGTTTTACTCTTACTAGATTGTCTAAATTTATTTACCATTTCCTATCAGAGCTTTGGTTTTCTAAACCATGACACCCTTATCGAGGATGAACCCACCATGTTTTTTTCTTTCTTTTTGATGGGCTAAAGAAGGAACTCCGAATGGTGTTGGAAGTTAGTTTCTTTGGTATGCCATTTGAAGATGATATTGGATTTGCTTCACATGCATAATATAAGTATTTTAGAAATAAGTGGTATATTGCTTGTTAAATATATTCCCAGCTATAATCTTACTTGTCAGTCATTTCAAATATGCTGCGAATCCAAGTCAGACATCCTTAAGTGAACTAATTATATTCTTGTTGGCCTATTATTTTTTGTTGAATTTATTCTCTCTCTCTCTCACTGTTTTTCTTTTCTTTTCTTTTCTATTTTGTTCTCTTTCTTCCTTTTCTAGATATAGATAAGTGAAGTGATATAATTTTGAGTTCATCAATTTAGTGCTATAATTGGGTGCAGCAAGGGAAGACAAGGACACGTCAATTACAGAGATTCAAAGCTAACACGCATACTACATCCCTGCTTGGGAGGCAATGCCAGAACTGCTATCATTTGCACTTTGAGCCCTGCACGAAGCCATGTTGAGCAATCTAGAAATACTCTCTTGTTTGCCAGTTGTGCAAAAGAAGTGAACACAAATGCAAAGGTCAATGTTGTCATGTCTGATAAGGCCTTGGTGAAACATTTGCAAAAAGAGTTGGCTCGATTGGAGACCGAGTTAAGAACTCCAGCCCCTACTTCCACTTGTGATTATGCAGCAATACTGAGAAAGAAAGATCTTCAGATTGAAAAGGTGATTTGTTTTCCTCGTCAAATACATGTATACATGTTATCATACTTAAATTCACTGGAACTGGTGGTATTATAAACTAGATTGCCTTGGGGGGAGACGATTTGTGAAAAAGCTATGAGATATGAAAATGGTAAGAGACTTGTAAAATGTCAAATATGGTGGTGGTAATCCCTTGCTTTCTTCTCTCTAGTTGAGCTATTCCTGGGATGGTGGGATTTTTAGTTGAAATACAGTGGAATTGTGTAGCAAATGTTGAGGGAATGAGTGGAGGAATGGCATTGAATCATATCTGGAAATAATAGACTCTCCATGAGATTTGTAGGCATTGGGAGGAATTGGGTTTGGGTTCTTATTATGGAGTTGTAGTTATTATACATAGAACGATGAAAATCCCAGTAGTTGGTGTATAGAATGAAAATATGTTCTATTTTGAAAATGGAGTCAGAATATATCATGTCTGTGAGTTATTTTTTTATAACATTGAGAAATGGGGTAAAGGTCACTCCTTTTATACAAGAGAATGTGTCTGAGGATGATAGGAAATGTATGTACTATGTACCAGTGCGACATGGAATTTTGGCACACATTGCAAATCTTGGAGGGCCATACTTCTATGGAGATGTCCATGTATTTGTCTGAGAATAGAGAATTATTTGGAAGGTGCTGCCTTGAGCAACATAGAGTACACATGAATTGTCTTGGTGATGGTGTGGGCCTGTGGCAAGTTAGAGAGATGTGCTGCAGGCTGCCATCTGAAAGATGCGGTGTGGTGGGACTAATACTCACATGCATCTTCGTGTGAATTTCCCTAGTGCATTTCCACTTCTACCAGAGAGCACTTGGGAGCTTTATAGGAAACTACAATTCTATTAGTGAGCTTCCCTACACCTGTAATTACTAAACAATGATTCTTACTGGTGGATTTCAGAGGTTTATGCCTCGGTAAATTTGGGACATGAGCCTTGTAGCTGTGGATGTGAACCACATAAATATTCAATTCAGATGTGTCCTGCAGGTTGCCGACAGGGATACTCGTGAGTTGTGGCAAGATACCCAGAGGCATCTTCCTGCACATTTCCTTTTCCCGGTAATTGCCCAGTGCACGTGGGATGGGGAGACTGCATGTGTCTGGTGGTAGATTATGGGGGTGCTCTAAGGGGCCCGACACCATCATCAGCAAAAAAAAAAAAAAAAAAAAAAAAAAAAAAATTTGTCTCCAGTTCTATTATGGAATGAATGTCCCTTCACTTGTGATTACTGAATGACGATACTTAAAGGCATACTGCAAAATTTTGCCCCTCATAAATCCAGGAAATAAACCTTGTAACTGAGGATGTAAACCTCATAAGGATCAACTTACTGGAGCTTGAGTTGGGTAAGCTAAAATTGGTGAAGTAGATTGGTGAGTTTCTCACCTTAAAGATATCCCATTCTCTCTCTATGTGAACGTGCCATACTGCTATGTACAAACTTGCCAAAAATGAATGTCCAACAAATTAATCTGATAATACTTGGCAACCTGTTAACAATTTGTGGGTGGCTGGGTGTCAGACTTCCTTTGGCCTAGGCCTAGAACATTTGTTTGTCCTTTTACCTGTAAAGGTCTGAAATCATGCATACATTTTTAACTTAGTGGACTAACTTTTTTTATATTGTAAATCAAGACATACTTGATGAGATTATACCTGGATTTGACCCTACAAGATACGCCCATAGGGTAGGCAGTTTGTTGCTTATTGGCTTGTGTTGATTCCCTGGTTTTCTATCATGCAGTTAGAGAAAGAGGTGAAAGAGCTAACTAAGCAACGGGATCTTGCTCAGTCTCGGGTTGAGGATTTACTACGATTGGTAGGAAATGATCAAGCTTCAAGGCAACAGGTACACATATATTATCAGAGTTTTGTAACACCTGTTTCTTCTCCAGTTGCTAACTTTTTATTTCTTCTCTTTGTACAGGATGGAATTAGTCATCATCCTAAATGGCATGTAGGGGATAAATGGGAAGATGAGTGTTCTGAATCAGAGTCATCTGGTGTGGCTGATCCTCATTGTTTGGACACAAGTGCAAAAAAAATTAATTCTACTAACATAGATTATAGGAGTAATCCCGAAGAACCCTACTTGAAGCTTTCAGGGAATGATGAAGACAAGTCTCTGTCTAATTGTGCTTCTAAACCACTGTCATATGGTGGTAAGTCTGTCAGATCCTGGCCATGTCATCGTCGGAAGGAGTTCTCAATGGAAACCAGAGAGGATCCTGAGGATATCTGCAAGGAAGTTCGATGTATTGAGATAGATGAGTACAGCAAGGACAAGATATCTGATTCTCTTGCCATACCAGCCCGTGAGAATAGAATATTGACGTTGACATTGTCTAGGATGGGCAATTTGGCAGATGAGGAAATGGTATCAACCTCACCTAGAGAAAGTCGGATCCAAAATGATTTAACTTATGGGGTAATGGAGCAGAAAATCCAGGATGAAGAAAAGACCATTGATTCTCTTGTCAGTCTTTACCCTGATGAACCATCTCCTTGGGCCCTGGCAGCAGATATGTCAAGTTCTAGAAGCCTGAAGTTAACTAGGAGCAGGAGTTGTAGAGCAAGTCTCATGACAGGCTCATCTTCGCCATGCTTTGATATGACAGGACAAAGTCAGAACACCCCGCCTAATGGGTTTGAGAGAAGCTTTCCTGGAAGACCAGAAGGCTTTGAAAGGATGCTTCCTCCGTATAATTATGGTACCAACCTTATAGGGTTGTCAAGAAATGATTCTCTATCGTCTATTGGAAGTGCTTTACCAGATGGGCTAAAATCTCAGAACAACAAGGCTTCCTTAGATGAGGATGTTCCTAGCATTCACACTTTTGTTGCTGGGCTGAAGGAAATGACCAAGCTTCAGTATGGAGAACAAATTCTTGATGGGCAGGTAATAATGTACCTATAGTTTTGCTGGTGCGTCCTTGTTTAATGTTTCATATTTGTGTGTTACTGTTTTTCTTTTTCAGAATTTGATTCCAATTAGTGAGTGGTCATTTGGTTTTATTATTCACTCATTCTGTGATAAAATATTGACTATAGATGTGTAAATAGTTTCTTTGTGAAAATATACATAAAATCATTGTACATCTGTTTACAGAGAAATCATTTTAATCCTTTTCATATTGTTGCTCTTATAACTATTTACTATGTTGACATGTCATGTCACATGCAGCGGAAGTAAATCGTGCATTTCTATATCATTAACCATTTACTGCATTGTGCTATAGCTACAGTAAATCATTCCTTTTACATGAAACTTGCTCACTATAAGATGGTTTCCTGTGTAATCCTAGGTTCAGGAAATGGAGCCAGAGGTTGAAGAGTCTGGGAAGAAAGTCAGAGATGTCGGATTAGATCCAATGCATGAAGTGGGAACACCTGAAAATTGGCCCCTTGAATTTGAGAGGAAGCAGAAAGTGATACTTGAACTTTGGCACGCTTGCAATGTTTCATTGGTCCATAGGACGTATTTCTTCCTACTCTTTAATGGTCACCCGACAGACTCCATCTACATGGAGGTAGAGCTCAGGAGACTTTCCTTCCTCAAGGAAGCATTTTCTGGGGGAAATCAGGCTGTGGAAGATGGCTGCACTGTCACATTAGCTTCAAGGTCCCTCCCTCTCTCTCTCTCTCTCTCTCTCTTGCACGCATGCATGTACACGTGTAGGTACTTTAGAACTGGTATCTTGGAATACTGTATTCATTTCTTGCATATATGCAAAGTGAATATATTCAAAAAGAAAAATGGGGTTGGAAGTTATAAGGGTCAGACCTGGAAGGGTTCAGTTAAGAAGGGTCAGACCTGGAACTGGACGGGTTCAGTTAAGAAGACAACAATCCCAAAATAGGTGCTCCTTGCTTTGAAAGAATTTATAAATGGCCACTAGCTTTTACAAACTTTATTGTGTTGCATCATAGATCTTATTTCAGGTGCACAAAGCAATAAGCCCATTTTGCATCATATCTACTTAGAATTTCACCAACACGCGCATAATATCCTTTCTGACTTGACAGCATGAAGGCTCTTCGCCGCGAGAGAGAGATGTTAAGCAGACTAATGTACAAGAGATTCTCAGGAGTGGAGAGAAATGGACTCTACCAGAAGTGGGGTATCCATTTGGACTCAAAGCGGAGGAGGCTGCAACTGGTGCATTACTTGTGGAGTGACACAAAGGATATGAACCACATTAGGGAGAGTGCTGCTATTGTTTCAAAGTTGATCAGGTTCTCGGAGCATGGACAGGCCATGAAGGAGATGTTTGGACTTAGCTTCACTCCTCCACGAATGAGCCGGAGATCCCTTGTTTGGAAACACAGCATGGCATCCCTTTTCTAAGCTTGTAGTATGTTCATGTATAGACAACTCTAGAGGCGATTTGGTAGAAATGAGATTGACCAGATAACATTCATTATGATTAAATTTTGACAATGCTGGTGCTTGATTTGTTGGTGAGATTTTTGTGGAGCACTTGCCTTGTACAACTACTCGATTGAGGCAATCAGCTTTTGCAGTATATCAGATCTCGGTTACTTTCTTAAACTGCTGCAAGAAGCAAGCACTAGACAATGGTCACAGCCAAGAAGGTTCCTCTCAGACAGTGCATCACCTGAGGTTATTTATACACAGCTGATTTATGAGTGGTAATCCATTTTTTTTTTTTTTTTTTTGGGTCCTGTAATTTGTGGAGTTTCTGCTTTTATGATTGTATCATTATATGAAGTTTTTTTTTTTTTTTTTTTAGTATGCTTGAATAAGACCGTTATTATTCTATGATCTCTTTTGATTTAGAGTGTCGGAGAACTGGATTAATTCCAAAGACGCACTGTTTTATGCACTGGGATTGAAAAAACTTCCTTCTTTTAAATTCTCTTCTTACTTCCTGCTTTCGAGCAGATATTTCATACAACAAACACACTGTTGAGATATTTGCGCACTTCTATGTTTGGTACTTTTGACCTGCAAAAAATAAAAATAAAAATGGTTAAGCCATTCAGAATGTGACACATGCAAGTCTAGTTTGATAAATTAATACTTCCTCTCTTCCATGTAAGTTGTCTACAATTCTATTTTAAGTGTCTCAAATTAGTTATTCCATTTGACGAGTTAAAGCATAAAAATACTAATTTTTCATAATTATCTTTTAGGTTTTCAAATATCTCCCAATCTGGTAATATACAGTTATACATCTTTTTAAGTTTAAAGGACAACAAGACAATTTTAAAAAGAGATAACCTTATAATATAAACTAATATGAATTGGAAGGAGTAACATTTTTTTTTTGAATTTTTTAAATAAAAATTATTGTTATTTTTAGTAGCATGAGATGCCATTTAAATGGGACTGAAAAAGAGAGAAGGAAAAACTAATTGAAAATTAAAGATGATATGATTTTCATTTCCAGTTCCATACTAAACCTGTAGTTTAGACTGTTCAGTAATGCTTTATCCATCTTTATGCTATACTTCTCAAAATAAAAGATGAGGTTTCTAATTTTTATAGGAACTGTTACACGTGATTTGTTCTCTCAAATATTATTATTATTATTATTATTTGTAAGAAAATATAAAAAAAAAAATAAAAAATCTAAGTATGATCAATAGGGACGACGTCGTGTCATGTGGTACCATTGCCCAATTACAAAACTGGGCCTAGCGAATGGAGCCCGTCTGTCAAAAAAACAGCGTAGAGAGAGAGGAGAGTGGAGAAAGAAGAGAGAGATCAGAGATG